>NC_092345.1:24513584-25206503 GCF_963676685.1 Mytilus edulis | reverse complement strand
CTTTTTCGGATTGAACAATTTCGATGGTCGAGTTATGTAATCTTTTAACTTTTATCTGGTCTAATTTTATTTTAGAACGAATGCATAATCCACTTTCAAAAGTTGTGCAAATACGAAACATAAAGACAAAATATACTTCTGCCCTGTCTTTTTCGTACTTGAAAGTTATTGGATAGTAAGAAAGCTATTTGGATTAAACCTTGTGAAATTTGCATGCATTTACGTTATTGTATTGGCAAACTGTATCATTTGGTGTATATAGGAAACTTAAACCGTTCTGCTATACTGCTACTATACTTGTGAAAAACACTTGGCAACAGAAACGCATTCATCTTATCTATATAAAAAAATCGACCCAATTTACATATAAATGGACGTCTCGTGCATTTGTGATCGCAAATAAAATATGTCCAGGACCTTATGAGTATTTGGACCATATAAGTATACCCTTATGGTCATGATATATGCGTATGGTCCAAATACTCATTTGGTCCGGAACACATACATGATATTCTGTGCGTTGTCGGTCGTCTATTAATTTTTTTTCTTTTGTTGATGGATTTGACGTCTTTCTGTGAGTGATTATTTGTTCATGACTTAAAACTTACTTGCAAATAATTTAAAAACAAGACTTGATTTTTAAAAATGTCCAAACAAACCATGATTTTTTTTAAAACATACATCACATCCATTGCAAAAGGCTAAAATTCGCCAGGTCTTTAATTTCAACTAAGTGAGTTGACTAAATTAATGTTGCGGACCATTTTCCAATTTCCATGCAGTATCCCTATTTTTTTTCTCGCTCATCTTTTATGTTTGCTTTTTCATCCCAAGACCTGTTGGAGCTTTCATTCAATAAAGTGTGTATTTTGCTAATGGTCGAAGGCCATACGGGGACCTATAGCTTGATAACGCCTGTTGGTCCCTGGAAAGAATGTGTCTGATTGTCTATCACACTTCATATTCTTATTTTAACATGCAGTTATATCTATGATAAGAATGAAAATTGAATTGTCATTGAGACAAAAACCCAACCAAAGAGCAAAAAAAAAAAGAAAAAAAAAGCCCAAGGCAACATGTAGATCTTTCGTATCAAGGGAATTGCTATAAATATATTTATTTCAGGTTAATAGTATTAGGCCATACTCAAGTTATAAAATAGATCTTGTCGTCAACTTTTGCAACCATCATCTATGTTTCTATAATGCACTGTTCATCTTTTTTGGGTTTCGACTTTTCCATTGGACAGACAATTTTGTTTTCGACTGTTTTAAAAAGATGCATTTTTTTACAAAATCATACAAGTAAGGAGTCTCTGGCCTTTGGTAGTGTTGTATGTTAATTAATGTTTGTTTATTTATTTGTTTAGGAAATAAGTATGACGTACATTTTCACTGAACTAGGACACTTTTTATAATAGTTTTTCGATATCGATCGGGCAAAAATAATCACGAATATAATGCCTACCCATGCATTGAAAAAAACGGGTATAAACTACACAGTGCAGCTTCCAACAAGAATACAAGATTTATTGATTTTTAAAATGCGACCAAAATTAAAAATTTGCTCGCAGCGGAAAAAATTCAACATTTTGATTTTCATTGAAATAAAATAATTGTTATGATTTACACGCCGTTACTTTTTCCAATATAAATATTCGAACTATTTTGTTTGTTGTTTCCTTTATAAATTTACATCATTTTTAAAAAGACCACGCGTCTTCGATATTTAGAAGACTATAAAAGCGATGTTCATTATCTTTCTTCTGCTGTAAGTTTAATTTAGTTATTTTGTGTCATAATTGCCATCTCGTATGTTTTAAATTTGAATAAAGAAGATTCAGGTTGTCTTATACGTCAATGATACACACAAAAAGACACGATAACAAATAAAATAAGGTGCAACATTCATTCTCCATGAAAAGAATACATCACATGGGTGTAATTTTTGTAAGAAAAATACCAATTTCGTGAGAAGTTGTGTGTTGGACTTGAAGAGTCAAGGCAAACTGACAAATATCTGAATGAACGAATCGATTTATGGTATATATAAAAAAAAAACAAAGCACACATGGTTAGCATTGAATAAATACAAGGCCACTCTTAAATGATCACAACGTAGAAGTTTTTGTTCTCTTAATCAATAAGATATTTTCTGAATTTTTTTTTACCATGAATAAACTTTTTTATTATTATTATTATTTATTGATATCAGCTCTGGACATTAATATTCTTAAAAGTGAAACTGTTGTAAGTGATGGTATAACAATTATTTAAAATAAATTGCTTAAATGATTTGTGAAAAGAAAGTTTCATTTTATGTATCAGAATTTGTAACAAATGATTATTTAAATCCCCACTTGAAGGCCTCCGATAGACTGAGTGAGCATAAAATCATCGCCCACGACAAACAAGTTAAAGGTAAACTTTTCAGTACAATTACTAATAAACGTTTTACTGTCGACCACACTGTTATGAATTTCGTTCTTAAGTTATTTTGGATAGCATAATTTTCGCGTTTCGCTTTCGAAAACACAAATTTACATTGATGGTACCAGTTTTGGATATGGAACTTATCATAAGTCCCTTATTAAAATATATTAATACATATTCTTAACTGCATTTTGACATTGTGCAACCTTTAAATTTTTAAAATTTTATCCACAGTTGTTACAATTGATATTGATCTAGATCAATTGGTTTTATTAATGATAAATATAGCTAACCGCAGTTATTATCTCAAAGCACACTCTTGGTATATATCTTAATTTACAATTTCATTCTTATATGGTTCTGTCTATAATGATAAATTGTAGATATAAAAGATAATAGTACCCCACAGACCACAACGACAAAATCAATCATCATTTTAGAAGTGTTTCTACTTTCATCGTTGGAAACTGATAAAACATTACACCTTAATTAGTCAAATAAACTGATTGTAGTTGGAAATCATGAAAGATTGTGAGGCAGCGGAAACGATTAATCTTACATTGATAAGTCCCGATACGTGATACATTGTTGTTTCTTCCTGTTTTTAAATGGTGTGTCCTTGATTTTTTTTGTGTCGAGAATCTGCTTAATGTAACTTATCATGTAATATTTTATGTATATGTATAAGGAGAAAGGCGACCAGTTTTGTTATAAAAAAAACACCCATGCAACCACGCATCCTATATTGCATGATAGGACCCGACACTATTTTTGTGGTTCGGTAGTTACGCTTGGGATGGTCATTTTAAAATGCATTATTTTTATATAATCAAATATGAAAGTTATTCATGTATATATTGATAATTGAATTCTTCTTCATGCATTTTTCTTCAAAGTGAGACCTTAACCGAAAAGGATTCTATATTAATAATAGGTTGGGTCACACTTATAACGAAAAGTAAATACAAACATCTTGTTTTAGGAAGTCATCCGTGGTCAAAATCCACACTAACTGATACATACAAAATAATCTCCAAAAAATGTTACGGTTAAATATGCATGATCTGTGAACTCTACATGAACTCCTGATACCTTCCGCGTTTGTTGCTCGGGTCTATGTCTTTTTATGAACAGAGAATTGGCACTTCCATTGGAACCAACTGTGCTTTCCGTATTGGTAACTTGTTCACCCTCATACGAGGCTTATTTGTACAAGCGATTCTCTTGCATGATGCAAAAGAGCTTGCAATTTTTGCGACTAATTTGAAGCCATCCTTTCAAGTTTGAAATAAATGATAACATAAACACAAAAACAGGAAAATTAACAATTGGGATAGATGGAAAAATATATATTAATTAAAGAAATTATTTACATTCCCTTTGGGAATTTGTCCTCTTTGCAGCAACACGCATACAGCTACGCTACTGCAAATAAAGTACATAATCTTCAAATTGTTACCAAATTTAAAGGTTTCTGTTCCCCATCATGGTTTCCATGGAAAAGCATTGATTGATACACGAACGGATTTAACCAATGGTTAGATATAGAAAAGTTAAGGACGCCATCATAGTATAGTTTACATCAAGGATGTTTTTGTGTAAAACACGATAGTGAATTTTCATTTTGTGATTATGTCATCATCAAGTCACTGTCCTTAGTTTTTCGTCATCTTTCGTTGTTCTGGGCCATTGGGTTTTCAGTTCCTCGACCTATGAGTCCTGAATGTATCATTAGTATATTCCACATTTTCTATCTTAGAAAATGTAGGTCACTCTTTTGTAAATGCTCTTTGATGTTTTATGGGTTTTTTTGTCAGAAACTTTTCGCTCGTGCGCTCCTCACAACATTTAGTTCTCAAATTAAATACAAAAATAAATTAATATTTTAAAGGCTATATGTCAAATTCTGAAACATGTAATATTGTTTCATGTTTCATTCGATAACATAAATAATTTCACACAATTGACACAATTCAAACATATTTTTATTCCACTAATACTTTATTCTAGGGTTATAATGCTGACAAATAATCCAATTTCAAATCGTCCATGTGAAAAATAGATTCGTTTTTGTAATTATCCCGTGAATGAAAAGTACATATTTCAAAGTCATCATAGTACGAACCATTACCATCTATGAACGATAAGTGTTTGTGAGACGTTATCTGCGGGCAATAATCAAGAAAATATATTTTTTATCATGTACGTACGATTAAGTATGTTATTATTCCTTTATAATTGTGAGAAATAAAACCAAGCAAGGAAGTACATATAGTTCGAACGGACAGGTTGAAGACGAAAACAACATCAGATTAAAAAAAAATGTAAACGAGGCATTATGTATATAATTGAATTAAAATATGTTGTTGCTATTATCTCTTAATATGTGTAGGATGGGTTGTTAATATATATTTATCGATCTTTCAGTTTCTTTTTCTGTTGTATTGCTATTCTTCAACTCTGGGGTTTCCGCAATTTTACACCCATTATATGACAGGATCAAACGTCAAAAGTGCGAAAAAACAACCAGCGTTTGTGAAATAAATTGTAAATTTTTGATTTATAAGTATTGACTCATGTCTGTTTGAGTAACATATATTCATATGAGAATTAATTTAGGGCGATGGGTATGGAAGTCAGTGTTCAACATGTTTCATATTATATTCCCAAATAATTTCTCCTTCAAGTTATATCATATAAGTATATATTTAAAATATAATATTGACAACAGCTTTCATGCCCTGGAAACAAAACCAAAAATAATGCACGTATTCAGAGACCAAAACATATCAACATCCAATCGTTAGTTATTCTAATCCCAAATAAAAACTTGAATCCATAGGTCACATCGTTCTTGACATGGATTAACATGCTCAAAGAAATTATATTTTCCGCATCACCCAGTTAATGATTTTCAAGAATTAATGACGTGATTTCCCTGTGTAATGAGTTTTTGTTTGAATAGACGGTACTGTTTGCAAAAAAGCTCTCTTGAACTTCTTTTGTCTTTTAGTTTATGTGTGAAATACGTCTATTATTTCAATGAATTGACAAAAAGTTGACCCTTTGAACACTTCAATAAATATAATAGCTTTGTATCAATCAGAAATGTATTTGCAGTCATTGGCAATCCATGGTTCCAAATTGGAAATATATATAGAATGAGAAAAAGCTGACAATGTAATTTCCTGATCACGTGATAGGCAATAAACAGTCGTTTTATTTCATTAACTGTTGTGTCTTCCAATAAAAAAATATATGTTTTTTGGGGAGAAATATCTGCAGTAAAAACTTGCAAGTTAGTTGTTTTAGTCCATATATAATGTGAACACATTATCTCATTGAAAAAAATGTTACCAAACTGGTATTTGTTCAAGAACATGAAAAGCTAAAATTAATACTATTCAATAATCCGTCCTTAAATTAACTGTAACGAGATTCGTTTTCCAAAGCAAACTTAAAGAAAGGGACGAGCGATAAAAACGATTTTACAAGAAAATCAGACTGAACAGAGAAACAATTATAGCCTATTGGAGAGATAATTGAATCATGCATCCTGAAATTTCTGGAACATACATGAACCTACGTCTTTCTAGTAAATACAAACAAAAGGAACAATACGTATAAAAAAAGAGGGACGAAAGATACCAAAGGGACAGTCAAACTCATAAATCTATAAAAAGTATCGATATATCATTCTAAATATATTTTATATCTTGATAGTATACAAACTTAGTAAATGTGTCTTTATTTTATACAATCTTTGACTTGAATAAAACAGACAAGAGAAATGCGCTTTCAAATGTTCTAAAGCAATCGATAAATTGTGTTCGTACATCATAATGCAACATATTAAAGCGCAAAGAAAATTATGCAAGTAATATAATTAATGATTAACGCAATACAAATATAAAAACGCAAACCATTGATTGAATTGAAAAACGCCGTACGAAGTCCTTTGTTGAGGGGGAGGACAGGGGGAACCCTTCTCCCTTCTCCCACCCCTCTTCTCCTTTCTCCTACCCCCGTTCTCCTTTCTCCCATTAGAATAAAACATCTCCTTTTGAGATATTTTTTCTTGAAATATTAGAAAAAAATTTTAAAAGGAGAGATATTTTATTTTTTCTCCTTTCTCCAACTTTTTCTCCTTTCTCCCAGCCTTCCTCTCCTTTCTCCTACCCGCTTTCTCCTTTCTCCCACCCCCTTTTTCCTTTCTCCTACCCCCTTTCTTCCTGTCTCCCTTACCCCTGTCCTCCCCCTCTTTGTTAGCTCTCCTGGTGACGGGATAGACATTCCATTGATTTTAAACATATTTTATTCATTAAGATATGAAAAGGATTGAGCAACAGGCACAGCCTATAAAAGCTCTCTCCATATTACATGTACAAGGTATAATTCAATCACAACAACTGTATTTAAAATAATGCAATATAGTGGAACATGCATGCTACTTGTGAGCACACACGAGCAAATATATGTTAACAGTGTTACTTACTAAATGCAAAATATATTTAAATATATAGGCAATTAATCATCAGTTATTTAAAGTACCTTGAAACATGCAAATATCCTTTATAAGTCATTCCATTGAAACTAAGTACCACTGTTTCTAGTTGATGCACATGACATGTCTTCATGTAACATCAGTTTCATGTCCTGAGCATTTTAAAGATAAAGATACTGTCATTTCAGAATGACACTGAAATCTAAATACTTAGGAATTCCTAAAGCAAAGCATAATTTGATTACACTGTTGGCATTCTTATAACAAATTACTTGGAATGTAAGGTTTCCATTTCTGTCATTAAATACGATAATAATGAAATATTTCCCGACCCGCAAATAGGCGAATCCAAAGAAATAACATTATGAATCTTTAAAAAAAAGGATATTATCCGAGGAATTGAAAAAGACAAATATTTTCGCAAACATTTTATTGCCTTATTTCTTAAAAAAACTGTTATCTAGATTTTTTTTAATCACACTCTTGTGATATTAAGTTCGCTGTAATTGTAAGAGCAATGCAAATCTTGATCACAACTGCAAAATCACCTGAATATGTTAATCAGAAGAAGGTCAACTATACAAGAAGGAGGTAGAACCAAATACATATACGTCTCATACTTTTGATATTAAAGAATGTAGTCTGAAATTGTCTGTCATTAAGTAGTAATATGGTAGTTGACTAGTTTTGAATAATAATAAATTTATTTCAGCTGGAATTAATATTTACAAAATGCGATCAACTTTAAAGCACGTTAATAATAATTAATGTTTATGCATAAACATGCATTTTTCTTTTTCAAAAGAAAATGAGTGGATCAGCGGAAGGGTGTTTAATAAACATTGGCTTCATGGCATTGTTCTTCCCGTTTGGGTATTCTTTATATCTTTTTTTTCTTTTCTGAATTACACAATAAATAAAATTGAAAATGGAAATGGAAATGTTTTAAAGAGTCAACAACCCGTTCAAACAGCCGAAAGCAATCAATAGGTCTTCATAACAAAATTAAAAAATATACATAAAAACATAACATCGTTATCAATAAATAACTTTGTGTCGAATATATAATATAGTCTCTGGTTAAATGTGAAAAAGGTTTACTCCAATAGTATATATCTCTCGTTTTTAAATTAAGTACGTAAAATACTGGGTTTGACATGCTTCGCCGCATATAAACTCATTGATGTTGGATTATAACCGAACAGGTCCCTGCATGGCAGATGTAAAAAAAATACTTCCTCGCAGCAACTCATAAGTATTCATCATAACGATATATAACATGACCACCCCCCTACCCCCCCCCCCAACAAAAAAAAACAACAACACAACAACTTTTTGAATACCATTTTGGTTTGAGAAATAAATTGACAGAAGTACGGACATAGTATAGTAGTAACTACATATAAAACCTGCTTTAACCTTCAGAGAACCAGGGAAAATGACTTCAAGGTTCTCGGTTATTTGTTTTTTCGTGTATTTTTGTTACAGAAATCAGGTGAATCGTTTGAGTATGGCAGATTTTATACACGGGGTAGATAATTCTCTCCCTGGGTCTGCTCGAAACTGGAATTAGTTTCTTGAAATTTTACTATATAGTGCGTTTATCAAGCAGTATTCCTTTTAACACAAAGTTTATCAAGCAGTATTCCTTTAAACACAAAGTTTAGCCTCAAAATAATTCCTATGATTAAAAGTTATAAAGTTTATCAGGCAAGTAGAAGTTTAAATAAAAAATCGCACACTATTCAAGTCATTTAGGGACCAGTTGCAGAAAAATTTGAATTTCGATAATAATAAATCTATGGTCACTACTATATCTTCTATTCCTAGTTCATACGTCTCGGAATTTCTATCACAGGTGTGCTTTAACACAAGCTTGTTTATACGTGTGCAGATAGAGTTGACAGCACATCAGTATGTGTAAAATACATAGTAATTTGTGTGTCGTTTTGTGTTATGCCCTTCCTCAATACATAAAGTTTCCCGTCAAATGTTTTGCGCAAAATAGTCGCTTCTTGGAATTAAGTTAATTATATCTTTATACAAATACGTGATGTGACTATTAATTCATATCTATACCATTCATAGAGACATATTTTGCTATTGTTTGCTGTACTGATTACATATAAATGAATAAAGACTTTTTTGTAACATTATTTATTTCCGTCGGAATCCTATTAATTTGACATGCAATTTATTTCAAAAATATATAGATACTAATTTAGCTTTTTATGCAAGCTGGTGAAAATTTCATAGCAATGTCAGTATAACAGTAATCTGTAGCACATGTAATCTTACAATATGCGTATTTTCATGCTAGTACCGAAATATTTGCTGCTGGTCTGGTGATACCCTAAATCGTTCAATCCACCAGCAAAGGTGTCGACCTAAAAGTATGTATAACTTAAACAATACCATTTTTAGCACCAGAAGCGCATTTCGACAATTAATATTTCTTTCTTGATGCTCGAGGCCAAGCATATAAAAATATTCAAAGTTTGGTAAAAATGTTGAAGAGCAGATTATAAAAATATTTTATTCGGGACCTATAAATCTTGAAACTTTTAACTAATAGTACTTTTGTTTCTTGATTAAGAGACACAGTGATCAAAAGATGTTGCATTTGTAACAAACTAATTAAACATATTGAAGTTTGAAAAAATATATAGTCTTTTTGACTGTCTTATTTAGTCAACCGTTTTTACTTGATGAACATTACTTTTGTCTCCGGATAAGCACCTTTGAAAAAAAAAATTGTCACCTCGAATGCTTATTTTATAAAAATTTAATACTAGTCTCTCACTAAAGACTTGCTTCTATTCTTTTGAAATTATGGATTTTCAATGTTTTTTTTTATTTTTTCATGTAAGCTTGTATGCAACCGGTTTAAACTTCCATTGTCGTATAATCGCACATTTTCGTAGTTGTCAATAATCTACCTTTCGTCGTTAGAGTATACAATTTTTAAAACAATTTTGCTTAATGGAAAAACAGTGAAATTAAAATTGAAGGCGCAATGTCTTAAAATCTATAAAGTTTAAAAACAATGATTTGATCATAACATTTGAATCTCAAATATGTAGCAATCTTCGTTATTTTAAACAAGGAATTTAATCATAGATATAGGAAGATGTGGTATGATGGCCAATGAGACAACTCTCCATCCAAATAACAATTTATAAAAAATAAACCATTATAGGTAATTAACGGTCTTCAACACGGAGCCTTGGCTCACACCAAACAACAAGCTACAAAGGGCCCCAAAATTACTAGTGTAAAACCATTTAAACGGGAAAACCAATGGCCTAATCTATATAAAAAAAGAGAAACGAGAAACACGTATAAATTACATAAACAAACGACAACTACTGTACATCAGATTCTTGACTTAGGACAGGTGCAAACATTTGCAGCGGGATTAAACGTTTTAATGGTACCAAACCCTCTCCTGAAACAATAGTATAACATCACAACATAGAAAAACCCACGATAAAATATCAATTGGAAGGCTTCACTCGTTAAAAAACGAAACGTAAATTAACACACTATGAACAAATAAATTTCAACAGCGATACATGAATGCAAACACAAAGTTAATAAAAATATTAGGGAGAAACATTCAAGGCCAAAAGCAAACAAACAAGTCCAAACAAAGCCATGGCAAGACACCACCGCGAAATATTTAACAACCCTTAGAAAATCATCACTTTTGAAAATAAAACCGGTTTCCTATAATATATATATAGGTAAATGAAAAATAACTTTGTCGTTTTAGGTATACTTCTGCGTATATAAAATCTTCCAATAAGAAATACCAAGAAAGTTCTCATCAATAAAGTACATTAGATCCTTTATCACCGCGTATTGATTTGAAAAATTAATCTGTTCGTAAGTAAATGTTGCTTATAGAGTTCAGACGCTCTAGCAAATAAGTTATACACCAGATTTAAAAACTTTACTTACTGCAATATACATGGATGTCAGTTCACATCCTGCATTAATCATTTCAATGTCATGTCCCCTTTTCTTCCTTAAATGTTTTCATATACATATCGAAAATGTTAATTTTGACGATAGCTTTATTGTCAAAATAGAAAAGGGAATAAATTCAAACAAAAGATGATATGAGCATTGCACCGTTACTTACTGTGGATTCATTATTATTCGTTTGATACAGATTTTTCGTGGACTTCAATTGTACAGGTGAACCACGAATTGAATATTTAACGAATAACAAATTTTTCATAAGGTTGTATGCCACCTGGGTGAAACAACGAAATTAAATGCACACAACAAAATGTTTAGCAATCCATGAAAAATAATACCCACGAACAAAAAATGAATCCACATAACCTTATCGTTCACATCGTTCTTGACATAGATTTATATGCTCAAAACTATCATAATTAAATGATTATTTAGAATTAATGACTTGATCTCCCTGTGTATTGAGTTTTTGTTTGAATAGACGATACTGTTTGCCAAAAAGCTCTCTTGAACTTCCTTTGTCTTTTTATTTATGAATGAAAGAAATCTATTATTTCAATGAATTGACAAACAGTTGACCTTTTGAACACTTCAATAAATATAATAGCTTTGTATCAATCGGAAATGTATTTGGTCTCATTGGCAATTCCATGAATCCAAATTGGAAATATATATAGATGGTGAAATAGATGACAATGTAATTTCTTAATCACGTGATAGGCAATACACAGTTGTTTTATTTCATTAACTATTGCGTCATGCAATAAAAAGATATCTGTTTATTGGCGAGAAATATCTGCAATAAAAACTTGCAATTCTTTTAGTTCATATTGTAAACATATAATATCAATATTAACGGAAGCTTAGTCTATATTCAGAATTAACTGCAGAAAAAAAACAGTTACCAAAATATAATTTTTGAAAGACAAAAAAAACAATATTAAGACGGTTACCTGGGAATTACAAAATGTCGTTTTTGATAATCAGGTTTTAATTCAATTGTTTTCCGAGAAAAATTGATCCTTATATAATGCTAAAATAGCATAAAATGTAATAATATGCAAACAAACGAGATGTTAATTGTATGATACAACCCTCGACTAGAAAAATGCAAATAAGGTCCTTAGTTTTCTCGTTTGAATGGTGTTCCTTTGTCATTTCAGGGCCTTTTATAACTGACTATGCAGTATGGGCTTTGGTGATTGTTGAAGGCCGTACGATGACCTTTAGTTGTTAATTTCTCTGTCATTTTGGTCTCTTGTAAAAATTGTTTCATTGGCAATCATACCACATCTGTTTTTAAAATAAACAAGAGGGAAACGCTCCAACAAATGTTAGAAAACATTCATACAACTTGGGGTGATTCAGAACACAACATATTAAACCGCTAAGAAAATGAAGCAATAAATAATATACACAACTCAAAATATAAAACAAAAAACAAACAATTGATTCAATTGAAAACACCTAGTATTTTTTTACAAGAAAGACATACCTTGACCTAAATATGCCAATAATACTTTTTACATATGACATGCCTTAAATTTTACATCAATTTCATATTTTGACTATTTTAAAGAGATGGATTCTGTTATTTTAAAGTTATTGTATATATGTATATATATACACACCGATTGAAAGGGGGGCTAGATAAAATGTAAGTGTACTTGTATTCTCATTGTTTGACCTCATGATGTAATTAATGAATCCAACGAATAAACTATGAATCAAAATCACTAAAAAAAGAAATTATGTTTTATTTGGCTGTAAATTTGTCATGGCATTTATTGCAAGAAAGAAACACAATCAACTTGTCAATCAAAACTTGATGACGATTGAATTACTGAAGGGCGATCCAGCAGTAACAAAGTTATATCAGGAGCCACTGGGTAGTCCATAGCAGCTTAATGTAAATTCCGCCAAAATTACAAGTTGAGTAACTAGTTGCACAACTTGTAATCCGCCATAAAATTTACCGCATGACAAATCTAACAGCAAGAATCAACATCAATCAACTTCAACATCATTATCAACTTCGATGTCATTATCAACTTCAACATCAATATCAATTTCAACATCAACAATATTAACAACATCATTATCAACTCAACATCAACAATATTAACAACATCATTATCAACTCAACATCATTATCAACTTCAACATTATTATCAACTTAAATATTATCAACTTAAATATTATCAACTTCAATATTATCAACTTCAATATTATCAACTTCAATATTATCAACTACAACATTATTATCAACTACAATATTATCAACTACAATATTATCAACTTCAATATAATCAACTTCAACATTATTATCAACTTCAACACAAACATCAAAAACTTCAACATCAACTTAAATTCAATACTTTGAACTTCATTAAATTGATATTCATGTGGCAACATCAACAAAAACTTCAGTTAAAATGCAATACTGTCAACATCTAAGCTATGTTATTCATTGTAAGGGAAAACCAAACAATGAGGAAATTTAAAGAAAATATATATATAACATTTTCAGAGCTCCTTGAATCTGATTTAGGAATACACCCAACTATCTCTAATCCGAACGATGCACCTATAAGCTTAATATGACAGCTCCTATGACAATAAAAGAGCCAATTACCCAAATATCTTTCAGGTACCCTGAAATTAAGTGTTTCAACTATACAAGGTTTGTTCTTACATAACCTTTTTTTTTAAAGTGTATGAAAATGTCCATCGTCTTTGTGTCTCAGCAATGTAGTCCGACATCAACCGGACAGGACAAATTGAAGTAGTTTATTCTTTTCCAGAATTGTCGTTACTGAATTACCCAGCTGATCTGTTTTCTAAGAAGGAACTTTTATAATAAGTGACCCTGAATAAGCATCAAATTATATCTTGGATCGTTTTACAATAAGATTTTCATTAAAACTTGAATTTGCAATTTCTCCATAACTAAGAAACCCAAAATTCTAGCTGAAAATGAAGCTTTGAATAAACATGTTTCATATACTGAATAACAAACTAAATTAAGCGCATCTAAAAGTCTAGTTAATATACCAATAGTAAAAGGCTTACGACAGACGTGTCGCTTATGTCACTGAGCACCTTTTGAACAATAAAAGAATGAGTGTTGTCCAATAAACCATTGATCTTATGATTAAACCTAATGCCTGAAAGGTACGCATTCCCAGTGGAATAAGAATATTCATCCTTAAACATGTCAGCTAATATTAACTAAATGTGAAACGGGGCATGGCCATACGTCATACAGGTTTAGTTTATGTTTAAAGTTTTGAAATTAATTAACTCCATTTGATACGTAAGCCAAGTATTTGAATAACTCTTGCACTACCGATAAAGAGATTTAAAACAGAACTTGACAACCACTTGTCACCCAAAATATAAGAAATGCCATTATAATTTCTAAAATTATTTTCCAAACACGTAGATTAGAAATAGGTCGATAATAAAAAGGCCCCGCAATTCTACCATTTTTCGATTCACTCATTCATGATTTTTCCAAGCTAAATTTGGATCTTGTAAAACAGACTAATGTTTTGCTTGTATGATGTGCCCGAAAACCATATTTAAAACCATTATATAATAAATTTGCCAATATTTTAACGGGGTAGTCAGTCAACATATTCCCTTAAACCGTAGTATTAACAGTGGTACAACCAAAAATACCAAATATCATACGGTGATTGCTAGCTGTAAACAAAATTATAAAATTTGAAATGATAAAATTGCATCCGTGGAACATTTGCCTGCTGACGGGAAATCTTTAATTATTTATCGAAAAACGAGTATTTGGGGTAAAATTTCTATGTGTATTCAAAAACCTGTTTGACTGTTCTAGCACTAGACTGATACTTTGGTGCAAAATTGTTTGCATCAGGTGCCCTAGGGTAGTTTTGATACCTAGGAGCAGAAAAGTCCGAAGTTACAGAACTTCGAGGATTATTCTTGTTATATGAATAATTTGTACAGTACATCGGAGGATGGAACTGGCTACATCTTATACATGAATTCATGGATGTATACAAAATTCATACGAGTACAAACGGCCTTAAAATTATAATCGTAGCAAGGACTAATAACTGTGTGAGAAGTATAAGAAGATGTCTGTGGAACATGATTTATGCCTACTGCAATAAACTGAAGCCATAGCTACCCATCAATGACGTCCCATGCACGCATATGATCACGAGCTTTTCTAAGTCGAAATTGCATGTCAAATTTATAAACGTTCTCAAAAGGTACACCCCCTTATAATCGTCATGTAGCTAATCAATTCATTTGCCAATTCCGGAAATCTTTGCAATAAAATTTTCATATAATTTAAAAACCCTTCAGTCCACTCACCTAAGTTAGATAATGATTTACTTTTGAATATTTGTTTCTGTCAATTAAAATGTCTCCATCTTCATCAAAACCGAGCACTTTTCGGTTGATCAATATTTGAAACAAAATTTTTTGTAAAGTAATTGTGCCAAATCAACATATTCTAAATTCCATATTTCGTTTATAATTTTTTGTGGTACAAACACATCAACATCATTACTAGTAGGTATAACTAAAATCTCACCGTTTTGTACAGAACTACGAGCTGTGGGCTGCCGTGGGTGTACACATCCCTGATCAGGAACTTGTTGTTCAGCGGGCTGCTGAGGAAGTTTGAAGTTCAAATGAGTTGTGGTTGTAGAATTGGCTGTAGTGGTACAAACGGCTGTTGTGGTAATAACTGCTGTTGTGGTAATAACTGATGTGGTGGCGATAACTGATGTGGTGGCATTAATGGCTGTTGTGGTGGCATTAATGGCTGTTGTGGTGGCATTAACGGCTGTTGTGGTGGTATTAACGGCTGTTGTGGAATGGCTATATTTTGTCTTACAATTTCAGCTCTCTTTTGGGCGAAGCCTTCTGTTTACCGGTAGCTGTATTTGATTTTGCCTACGTACAGCACGGTTTGGCAGCACCCTCTCCCCTTTTCCTCTCGGCATACTGGCTTAAACAAATAATTACAATGTTAGTCAATGCATTAGTAAAATATTATATCATTTGTCAATGTTACATCCCTTAATCAAACAATTGAATCAATATTGAAGTACAAATATTTCATTTTTTACCATTGACTAATTAGTATTAAGATACAATGGCAATAACCAAAGTAGAAAAAACCGCAAATGCTTGATTGTGGCTGTCTATGTCCAGTGGCAGATATTTCAAGTATATTCATAATGATAATATATTGATAACGAAAGTCATGAAAGAAAATAATTATTGTATCTACCGAATATCAATTGAAGTGGCCTTCGTTAATGAAAAATATTCCTATCCTATAATCGACTATAATACATGAAAACTATGAAACAATTAAATCGAAAAGTATATATATTTAAATAGTCAACTAACATCCTTGATGGCTCGCAAAAGTTTACAAAAAGTAATGATTCATTAGGTACGGAAAGTGATTTTTTTTTAAATCAACTGATCTAAGAAAACTTTACCTTATTTTAAAGGCATTGTGAAGACATTTTCAAAACAGTTTCACTTTTATCAATAAACATAATAACAACGAAGAAATAGCAAATTTTCAAAATGGTAATTTTTTACTACTCTGGAAAAACTGTTTCCTCTCTTTGAAATTTAATAAAATATTTTTTTTTTTTTTTTTTTTTTTTTAATCATTTGGGTTATAGATTTTCTTTATTTTGCTTCTTTTACATCTTGTTAGTTAATTTCAATCCTCCATATTAAGTTTTTTTGTCAAAATAGAAGCTTAAAGCATGAAAATGTCAATCACTCTCATGAAATTCTATCGTCCAAAGTCACATAAAATGACGATTTTTGTATATTCCTTTTTTCAGAGCATCAGTTGGTGTGAAAATGTAAAGTAAAACTTTATTAACATTTGAATGTAAAGAAACAAAATATGAAACATTACTCTTTATATACAAATGTATATGTTTGTGTGTGTGTATAAAAAGAGATGTGGTATGATTGCCAAATGATACAGAAATTAACAACTATAGGTCACCATATAGCCTTCAACAATGGGCAAAGCCCATACCGCATAGTCAGCTATAAAAGGCCCCGAAATGACAAATGTAAAACAATTCAAACGAGAAAATTAACGGCCTAATTTATGTACAAAAAATGAACGAAAAACAAATATTTAACACATCTACAAACGAAAACCACTGAATTACAGGCTCCTGACTTTGGACAGGCACATACATACAGAATGTGGTATGGTTAAACATGTAAGCAGGCGCCCAATCCCCCCCACCCTGACCTGTGACAGTACAACATAAGAACAAACTATAAAAATTAGTTGTAGCATGAGAGACAAGAACAGTTTTGAAATATGTCATCTGTCTTTGTATTGTCATGATAGTTTTAGAATGTTCCCTTTTCATTAACATTTAATGAAATATTCTTATTCTTATATAGCATGTATAGTGAATGCTTATAAATAAAGATAAACAACAACCTTTTAACAATTATTCTACTGGACTAAAATACCTGTTGCACTGAAAAACAATGAAAATAATATAACATTATTCTTATTCCAGAAATTTCAAACAAATAATTATGTCAGATCACTGTATTAAAATACTTGTATGTATAAGAGTAAAGTAAATTCATATCTGTATATCAGTTACAATATTTATACAGTGAAATCTGTAAACCAATCTCATTCAGGACTGAAGTTCAAAACGCATTGAATGTGAATAGCATTCGTTGCCATACCTAGATTCATAGATTGTTTTCTTTATGTCCAGTGGCACCTATTTCATGCATATTGAGGACTAAAAAGAATTTATATATACATTTATGTTGAAATTAATATGTGGCTTACTCACCGGTTACTTCGCGCTGCAAGATTTGGATTTGGATTAAGAATAAATAACATGGTAACTGTTCATTAGCGTATTAAGACAGTTAAACAATTATATATTACAACTCGCACAATAAGTATAACCATCTACTCAATTTACAAATATAAATATAAAATAATATCCAAGAAAAGATTGACAATTTACGCAATGATAGAATTTAAATTCAGTTATAACACCAAAGAAAAAGTTCACGACTATTTAAAGCATTTAACAAAGTTAAAATTATTTAAGAAAGAAAAACAAGATTTACAGTTTAAATTGTTGAGCTATTATTTTTTATAAAATGTTGCTTAATTCTAAAACTAAAAAAGAATACTCATCTTTTCTTCTGTGTTTTAAATTCTATAGCTTTGGTCAAGCTCCGTGTAAGGTTTGAATTCAAATGACCAAACCACACGAGGTAAATTGCACGGACTAACATTTCGCGGGCTAAACTAATTAGCATATTAAAGTGACCAGTATAAAATGAATCGAACACACCGTCAATTTAAATCAATAATAGGCATACCAAGTTATATAATTACAATAACTGAATTTAATTATTATTGAATTAAATTCTATTACTTTCAATTTTAAATACCTGGGAATTCTTAAAACATAGCACAATTTTATTACATTGTAGGTAATGTAATAGCTAAATGGTTGGGATATAAAGCTTCCATTATTCTCATTATCTAAATTATGGTACAAGATTTCTTATTACACAAATAGACGAATCCAAAGAAATATCATTATAAAGATTTAAGAAAAACAACTATCTGAGGAATTCAAAATGAAAAAAAATCATGGCTTTGAGTTTTAGAATATTTTTTTTCTAGTATTTATCAGATGCACTTTCGTAATATAAAGTTCACAGTAAATGTAGGAACAATATCAATCTGGTTTATATCTTCACATTCACCTACATTTATACCGGAAGTTGGGTACCAGTGTGGTAGCAAAACATGACTTGATACATGTCGTAATGTTGTATTAAAAACAGAAGTAAAATATCTTATTTTGGCTGTTTTATCTAGTCCAAAATTGTGTGTTTTACGTAAACTTACGAATGGAACCGGGCAATATGTCACAATATACCAGCCCAAGGCCATGGATGAACTATTATTCCACTTAAGGTGGTACCTAACACTACAGGGAGATAACTCTGTAAAATCAGCTAAACGTTTTAATTACGTTGTGTTGTTTAGGTTATATTAAGCTTCTCAATGATCAAAATAAGTGTTTGTCAAACTGCTATATAACCTGTGTAATTTTCCCAATAAAACGGTTGGTTCAAATTTTTTCAAATTTTTATATTTTTGTCATAGGGTCAAAGTAAATACTTTGTAAAAATTTTGGGAAAATTAAACGAGCCAAATTAATTTTAGTTAAAGTGTTGGGTACCACCTTAATATCACATGGGTTAATTTAACAGATATTCATAGTTCGTTTCACAATTATTTCTATTGTTCGTAATATACCGTTATTAAAGAAAAATGTCCACGAGTTGTTTCCTTTACGAAGGACACAAATGTTTATTTACAATAAAAAGCTACGGTGTTTTGTCAATACAACTAAGGTAAGCATTTCGTGATGTCGAAACTTTTGTCAATACAACTTAGATTAGCCTTTTGTGGAGTAGAAACTTCTGAGTATTGTGCAAACGCAAAGTTTTGTAATCATTAATTCATAATTATGACAATATCAATAACTATGTCAACACTGAAGTGCGGGCTACTGGTCTGGTGAAACCCTCGCTGATGAAACCTCCACCAGGAATGGCATCGACTCGAACATGTTAAATAACTCATCATAGAAACCAGTATTAACGACTATTGCTTTAGCAAATTTATCCTTGCGTAATGTGTTGAAATATGAAGGTTTTTCAATAATGTTTCATTTACAAATTACTCGTATGTAAAGATAATCAATTTTGATATTATTAGAAATTTTTCAATAAAATTGGCTGAAATTCAAATTTAACATTTTCAACGTGCATTGGCAAAAGTCATTGGTTTCTGGTTAAGAACGAACTAGTGTACAATTGCAATGGGAGACAACTCGTGGTACTGATAACAGGACCAAATCGGTTATTAACTAATTAACTATCGAATGTACCGAGAGAGCCGCTTCAATTAAATTTATAAATAAATGGCGGTAATAAATCGTTTAAAAATCTAAAATACAAAACTCAGAAACTCTATGAAAGAATCTTTATTTCGATGATAATATATATGGTCACTACTTATATCTGTTAATTCCTAGTTTATACGTCTTGGAATTTAGTGTGAAAGTTTTGTTTTCACACAAACTTTTTTTATAAGTGTACATAAAGGGTTCACAGCCTATCAGAATACGTTAATATGATGCAGGCAGTATTGTGGATTTCGTTGGATACCAATTTTCTTGGAATTCATGAGTAAAGGTGAACTACGAATTTTAATATTCGACGAATGACAAATTTTCTGTAGGTTTGTATGCAGATATTTGCGAACCACGAAATTAAATATCCACGAACATGCAAGTTTTCCTTAATCCATGAAAATTGATATCCACGAAAATAAATGAATCCACAGTAATTGTGTTTTGTCTCGTTGTGTTTATTTAGTGTTGTGCTATACCTCTCTATATAAAATGTACTTCCAAATATATTGTGCAATAGAAACAGCCGCTCCTCAAAATTCAGTTAATGATATCATTATATCAATACGTGATGTAATTAATTATTCATATTTATACCATTCAGAGAGATATATTTTACAAGTAATTGCTGTACTGATAACATATCAAACTCAAGTAAAAACATTGATATTGTATTTAGGTATTTAGTGTAGTGTTCTCGAATTTACTTAACATATTTGCGTTATAAATAAGATATGATCTCATTATTTTGCACTTTTATAGAGAATACTTTAATGTGAAACCAATTAAAACAGACAATTTTAACTTGATTAAAAAGGTATTGACTTATTTATATAGTTATAGAAATATTACCAGCCGACAGATAAAGCCAGTGCCCGAACAGGGGTGTCTGTTTGACAGTGGTGGATAGAAAAAAATATGCAGTCATGTCCGCCGACTCTTGTAGAAAAATATGTTTATTCAATGAGAAAACTGTGCAGAGTAAATAAATATTTAAGCAAACAGACTTATGACAATACATTAGCAAATAATAAGATTACGCAGAAAAGGAGTAGATGTATAGGAAATATACCATAAAACTACCAAAACAAATAATGCAATTTATTTAAACTAAATGTAGTTGATACATTTTCTACTGGCTCAATGCATTATTTGATGGTATGATTTAACTAACCATAGCGATAATTGAGCTTTATATAATAGTAATCAAAGGTATAAACATCAAGCTTTTGGCAGCAGTAATTAAATATAGTTTTGCAGGTAACTACAGATAAGTGATTGGAACATTTACATTGTATCGGTATGCATGTTGAAGCACCTTGGTGAACAGCAAAATTTGTATTCAAACTAAATTATAAAAAACACACAGATATATCATCAGATAGAAAGTAAGTTATATGAAACACATACAAATAGATATGTTCATTATTTCAAAACGCAAATCACAATGCAAACATGGAATAATACAAAGAATGAGCGCAATTGTTGCTGTTATTGATGCAATTTCCAAAGCTTATGATTTTAAATAAGTTAACGAAAGAATAGAAAGACAAGAGGTTAAATGTTACATGGCCCTATGCAATTTTGTTTACCCATTGTCCTTTGCAAAGATGATATGCCTGTAGTATATGTATTGCTATACTAGTAATTGCTTCTCATTTACAGCTTTATACTCCATTATAAAACCGCAATTTCCCCTTGAAATAATGATGTAATCGACATTCCATCACCTAAAACCACAATCACACTATAAATATCTCTGTAGTATCATTATAAGGATAACTAATGCTGTCTTTTAAAAATGTGTTATCAAGATTGATTTCTTACACGAGTAGATAATCTGTTTTACTCTGATTATTAATTCCTAAGTATATAGCCTAAGACAAAAAATTTGTCAACATATACAAGCTGTTTTGAGCATTTTGAGTAATATTTCAGAATATATCATGACTTTTTTAGGAGTTAAAAATTTCATAGTCATTTCTATAATAGTGTGGTGTATGGTTATTCTTTTTGTCAAATAAAGGAGAAATCGTAAGCACCTTCGTAGCTTCTGCAACTAGGCAGTCTAGTTTCAAAACCTATTTTTATGCTTTATCTTACGAAACTATTAGAATGTTGCATTGTTATTCTAGTTTTATATTGCAATATCACAATATTCTAGATAAAACAATGAGTTAAGAATTATAATTGAGGTAATTTAAAAAAAAATTGAAAACAACACGTTTAATAATTTCATGTGTCCGAAGCGCTTTTCTGGATATATACAGCATTTGATTGTCCATTTGCTAAGAATGGGAAATTATATAACAGAATGAATATTGACTTATAACTTTTACCTGAGAGTAGTTTTAAATAAATGAAACAGGAATTTACTGTGTAATGGTGCGAGTCAGATCAACTTCATAGAAGAATACAAGTTTAAATTTCTCCGAACAACACCTCTTGCAATTGATTTTTACATAAACAGGATGTCTATGTGTTGATTTTGAAATAGCCTTTAAATTATAATCTACATTATTGTTTTGACATAATAGTTCAATTCAACAGGACAAGCTGTAAAGTTTCTACTGTTCGTCATTTTGTAATATGGCACCAGGTTTGAACATCAAATGTTAAAACTATATTTTCCGATCTTTTATATGACGACAAGGGATTTTCTGTCGACAAGATTTTGGCTAACCTAGTCAATCGTTTTAATGATTAAAAGTAACTTGTATTGGGAAAAGCATCTTTATATGGTGTTTTTTTCTGAAAATGTTAAACTTTTATACATTTATGACTTGTCTCCAAATGAAGACTAGCATCTATTCTCTCAGAAAAAGTCAGAAAATTGTTCTGTGGAAACAAACATGCATGATGATATCATAAAGTATAAAATCATTCAATAAATAGGAAAGTTCACAATTCCATTACTCAAGAAGTATAAACCAGAATATACTCAAAACCAAAAGCAATCTACCTTCACTTACCCTACCTTCACTTAACCTAATAACAGTGTAGAATTAGTAGTAATTTTAATCTAAGATACTAGAATTAGTGCATAATGTGTTAAAACTTTGCCATTTATTAATCCGTAGGTTAAGGTTCCATACATGTAACTCTTATACGACAAATCGGATAAATGTTAAGTTTGAATGTGTCTTACTTCCACTAATTCATACAAGAATTTAAAGTCACCAGTATACCAATCAAAGCATACTAAGTTTATATAACAACATGTTACGTATGTGCTTATATCTGGACGTGTGGACAACCAGACGAAATATGAAAAAAGGAAGGTTTCTTAAGTTTATTATATCAACAATTCAATGATTTACGGCTATCAAACCTTATTTATCATAACTTATGAAAGACATTTACTAGAAATGTTAACACAAATCGGAAGAGGGCTGTCATCCGTCAATCCTGATGGTGTGGCAAAAATGAATGGAATTGGTTTAAGTAAAATTAAATTTCGGCTTTCATAGCAAGTATTCGCGTACTGGCTGATCGATACGATACATTGTATCTATTGTACTATTATAAGAAATGATTACAGCAGACAAAGCGAACAAAACCTCGTGAATATTTTTGGCATTTACATTCTAAAGGTTGACTTTACTATTCTACTTCGTAAATGATATGGGTTTTATTTGAGCAAAACTGGCGAGTTACATACCGACGGAAGGTGTTTCTGGCATACTACAAACGCTATGGACTCACTTTTATCATTTCACAAACAATCCACGGCATAGTAACACATTAACTCATATCGCATGAAAACATGAAGAAGAGACTTGTGTTATCACATTAGTCTCATCTTTTTACATAACTAATAAATAATCACATATTGAGATAACTAAAAAAGCGCAATTTTCTGTTCCCAAGTGCAATTTACTAATAATTGTTTTGATATTGTTGATATCACTGATTGAATCAGCAGATAAACTAGACAAACCCAAATATGGAAAATAGAATACATCAATATGTATTTGGCAACCTGCAGTATTGAGAACACTCAATGTCTTTGCAACCCAATGCATCAATGTTTAATATTAGGTCATTAAGTAAATTATGTAATAAGGGGACAAAATCATCATCAGATAAAATAACTTGGTACTGATAATACACCCGTGAATGCATGTCACTAATCTATTTCCAATACGTTCGTGCTCAAATAAGTTCATTGCGAATCATAAATAAGATGCGCTATAAAACAAAGTCTGGGTATTTATCTTCAAATGTATAAATATTTTTCCAATTTAGTTAAATAGTTAAAAAAATATATATCAAACAGATGCTATCTTTGTCGCTATATACGTTCATGCAATGACAAAATTCTCATCGATAAAGTACATTAGATCTTTTATCAGCGCGTATTGATTCGAAAAATTAATCTGTTCGGAAGTTAATGTTGCTTATCAAAACCAGAAGCTGTAGAAAATAAGTGATACACTAGTCGAGATGTCAGGTTGTCTCTGACAGACAAAAGCACTTATTCTGGTTGATTGAATCAGCGAAAATAAATGTTTGATACAACACCAGTTTCAATGAAACAGGTTTTGTATTATTCAATTTAGCTACAGTTACTGTCCTGTTTTCACTTAAAACCATTTAAAGAAAATGGTATTATTCATGTCTAAAATAAAAATAATTAAAAGGTATACAACATTATCTAACTTTCACCTAAACATAAATGAAGCTATCAAAACGGATACGTTCAATATTTCGTAACCACAAATCCGTCCTATGTGACCTATCACAGTACTCTTCCGGAGAACCTCATATTACTCCCGGTTTAATGTTGACTGTCTTTTCTATGTGAAGTGTAATGTTGTTTGTCTTAATAGTTTTTTTTTTGCCATATAGTTTGCATTTTATTTCGAATTTTGTGTTTTAATATCCATTTGGTATCTTTTGTCTGGTAAGGTAGGACATCTGCACATGTAATCGACAACTATACATTGTAGAATTTGATACAGTCTATGTTTATACAGGCATTTTATTTGTGATTAAAATCTTGTGTTATACTCTAGATGCACATACTTCTAAAAAAAATTTACAAGGACAATGCCAAGAATAACAGATGATGTCGATTACATACTATTAAACATTTTATATGTTGATACGCAAATTTCGATCATAGTCCATTTCAAATTCATGAACGTAACAAAGATTTGTCTTGTCACGATTTAAATTTCTCTTCTGTCTTTTTCAGAAAATGATCATATTTATGCAGAAGTATCCGACTTCACAAAATCGTCTCTATAATTTACTAAGACAAAAATTCGAAACAACAGTGAAATACATATGGACGCATAACTAATGTTACGAGGGTCATGAGGCTGCATAATTACAGAACGACAACACAGATATTACTTGTATGTAATAATCTGGCAATGTTCATTTTAATTCATATGAAGGTCCCGACAAATTTCGGGCAATTGAAACAAGTCTTTTAGCCTTTCGTGTGCGTACGGTGACATTCTAACAATAGTATATTCAGCTGTATGTGCAGACTGAAAATCTACTATAACATTATCAATCCCTATGTAAGAGCAAACGATTTCTTAAATAATATTTTGTGTGTCTTTGCCTATTTTTTTTTCAAATGTTATTGTGGTATGTTTTAGAACAAACATTGTATTTCACGATCTGAATCCAAAAAAAGGTGATTTCGATGGAAATCATGATATTCCCCAGATACATTTGTATGTTCTCTCAAATCAATGTATACTTTGTTAAGTATTTAGGTGTAAGTCCTGATTATATTACATTTCAATTAGCATACAAATATTTAACTATAGACTCAATTATACGTAGTTTTAATGCGTTGTCCGATAGATCTACCTGTCATGTGTATGTCTATAACTATAAATCCCTTAATGAAACGTTATTAGAACATTGATTTTGAAATGACACGGCTAATTGATCTGAAATGATGTTAGAAAACTGAAAACAAAGACGCAAGTCATGTTCAGTCTTAAAGTAATTGTGGATGCCTTCTAATGTTTCATATCTTTTCAGTTAGAAACTTTTTGTCTCGAGCGTATTTGACAGGGGTCATTTCAAAATAATATGATCTTTGCAATTAGATATGTATTTCATATATAAATAATATAATACAGAAATAACTAAATATCTTATACATGTTATAGGCTGTTTGTCAAAATATAAAAAATACTTAAGAATTGAATGCTGCTTTTTGTAAATTTATTGGGGTGTAAAAGCGTTGACCGAAGTACATTTTGTATGAAGCGCGGAAGCGCTTCATACTAAAAATGTGCGCACGGTCAACGCTTTTACAACCCTATAAAGTTACAAAAAGAAGCATTCAATACTTATAATTACATTTTTTTTTAGCTAGAATCATGAAAACACGATTTTATTAAGTTTTCATTTAATTTACCTGTGCACTTTATTGTGGGACCTCGTGTCATCATGAATGATAAATGTTATTGTCTGATACAATTGTTTCAGGAATAGCACGTGATGTGTAGTTAGCCAATCAGAATAACGTATTATAATGAAACATACATGTAATGTAATTATATACATGTTAAATTTCATTTACAGAAATAATGCAACAAAATTCACATTATTCAGCCATAAGTTTATTTTACCAATAATTGATTTCAGGGTTGTGATGTTGACAAATTATCCAATTTCAAATTTATTCTTTATTGTAATTATCTCCTCAATGAAAAGTACATACTTCAAAGTCTTCCTAGTACGAACTTAATCTATAAATGTATAGTGTTAAAGGGACGGCATGTTCGGCCAACAATCAAGCAAATATATATTTTACTATGTACCAATGATTAAGTACGTACTTTTTGCTTTTTAATTACAAGAAATATAATCAAACAAATAAATACATCGTAAAATCTAATAATTCAGCAACATACCTTAAGGCAGTTGTTTGAACCTTACAGATTGAAAACAAAAAACAAAACCAGATTCAAATAACAAAATATGGAGGAGGCAAATTGTAGATAATTTAGGAAATATATGTTGTTCCTATGAACTCTTAAAATGTTGATATGAATATATATCGGTTGTGTTAGTATCTTTTTCTGTTGTTATTATATTTTTCAACTCAAGGTTTCCGCAATTTTGCATCCTGTATATAGCAAGATGGAAACAACACAAAAATTGTGAAATGCACTTATTCAGAGACCAACATATATAAGAATTGCAGCGCAAGTTGTCATGGTTATTCTGATCCAGCAAAAAAACCCAGATTATTTTGTCACATCGTTCTTGACACAGATTAATATGCTCAATTCGATTTGTTTCCGCATCACATCCGGAGCACCTGAGATCACCCCTAGTTTTGGTGGGGTTCGTGTTGTTTATTCTTTAGTTTTCTATGTTGTGTCATGTGTACTATTGTTTTTCTGTTTGTCTTTTTCATTTTTAGCCATGGCGTTGTCAATTTGTTTCGGATTTATGAGTTTGACTGTCCCTTTGGTATCTTTCGTCCCTCTTTTAATGATTATTCAATATTAATAATTTGATTTCCCTGTGAAATGAATATTTGTTTGAATAGACGATATTGTTTGCAAAAACGCTCTCTTGAACTTCCTAAGTTTTTTCGTTTATGTGTAAAAGAATTCACATTTCAATGAATTGACAAACGATTAACCCTTTGTACACTTCAATAAAGTTAGTAGCCTTGTATCAAGCAGAATAATTTGTTCTCATTGGCAATTCCATGAATGCAAATGGAAATATATTTAGATGGTGAAATGGATGTCAATGTAATTTCCGGATTTACATGATAGGCAATAAATAGTCATTTTATTTCATTTACTCTTGCTTCATGCTATAACAAATATCTAGAAATTAGGAGGAAATATCTGCAGCAAAAATCAGTTTGAAGAAATTTTTACAAATCTTTGTATGTATTGAGAATTTATGGTAGAAAAAACCCAAGGTATGTTGCAACCATTATTAAATGATACATGTATGAGCAAATCAGTCATAGTATGGATAGACCAGCATGTTCAATACTGATGACGTTGCCTTGTTAAAATAAATCAAGAGTTAATACTGCTTTTCGTACAGGGCCAATACGAAAAGACCGTATTGGCACGTGTGCTGATACGGAACGTTAAATTCCGGTTTCAATTTTCTTACGCCTAAGCTTACTTAACTTTGTACCGGCTCAAGCGAGAAAATCGATCTTGTTAAAAAGACCAACGATAAAATATAAACACAACATATTAAAGTGCAAAGAAAATTATGCAATAAGCAATTTACACAAGGCAAAATATAAAAACACAAAAAAATATGAAATTAAATACAACTTATGAGTTCACTTGTTTGCATTACTTGTTGACGTATATGATCATTATACTACCTACTATATGACATTACATTGACCTAAATATCACCTTTTCTAAGTCTGCACATGACATATCTTTCAAAATACATCAATTTCATATTGCAAGTATTTTAAAAGATAGATTCTTTCATTATAAAATGACATTGACATCAAACTACTTGGGAATTCCTAAAGTATAGTACAATTTTATTGCGCTGTTTTTAATTCAATAACTAATCATTGGAATGTAAGGTTTCCATGACTATCATTATCTTAATTAATAATATAAGATTTCTTATTACGCTAAAAGACGAATCCAAAGAAATAACAACATTTTTAAGCTTTAATAAAACAAAAATCTTAGGATTTTAAATGACACATATTTACGCCATCGTTTTATGGCTTTATGTCTTTAGAATATGTGTACCCTGGTTTTTTCAGTCGCACTATTGTAATATAATGTTCACAGTTAATGTAGAGGCAATGCCAATCTGGTTCACAACTTGACATTCACCTAGATCTGATACCCGGAAGTAGGTCAACTGGGTGGTAAACCGTAAAAAAAAAGACTTTTAATTATTTTGTATTACACATAGTTAAACATGTTAGAATTCAAGTAATACATCTTATGTTGGCTAGTTGATGTGTTCCCTCGGTTTTAGTTTGTATCCCAGATTTGCTATCTCTCGACCGATTTGTGATTTTTTAACAACGATATACTACTTTGTTTATCTAGTCTAAAATGTGTTTCATTATGAAGTATTATTCCACTCAATATCGCATACTTAATTCTGTCATTCGAGAAACATGTGCATGAGTTGTTTCCCTTGTTTAAGACACATTGTTTGTACATAAAGATCTACTGGATATAACAGATTTATTGTTTGCGTAAAGTGTGTAATATGTAAATTGTTTTAAACATACTTTTTTTTTTTGTTATACTAAATTATGTGCTATCTTTTTTTCATAAAAAGAAAAAGCATTGGTTAAAACTCCTATAAACTATGCCAATGTTCATACAAGTCAGGACATTTGTTGTCCATTCCTTTGATGTGTTTTAACATTTGATTTTGCCATTTGATTATGGACTTTCCGTTTTAAATTTTCCTCGGAGTTTGGTATTTTTGTGATTTTACATTTTTCATTATACAATGTACAGAAAACAGAATCGTGACAACGACTTAACAAGTAATAATTTTTAGCATAAGAAGTAGAAGAATAATTATGAAATGTACCATATTATTACCAAAATCAATAATGCATAATTGCAATAAGTTCACAATAACTGTAGTAGATAAATTTTCTACTTACTCACTACGTTATTTGATAATTTACCTAGACCAAGTATTGAACTTTATATGATTATCAATAGTTTAGTTTAACAGCAATAATTAAACTAAATCTGTGTATTACAGGTAACAAGAGATAAATGATTTGAGCGTCTACGTTGCATTTGGTTATGTCTAAAAACAATGTGGCATACAGCAAAACAAATAACTATTGAAGAAATAAAAAAAAACCACAGAGATGCAATCAGATAGAAAATACGTGATATGCAAAATAATAATAGTTTCATTCATTCTAAACACAACACGACATGGAATTAGAGTAAAGGAACAGATCTGTTTTACTCATTTCAAAGTAACTGACGGTAAATACAGAGAATGACAAGATCCTAAATGTCACATAACCCTATGCAATTTTAGCATTTACATTTTTCAGCAAATATGCCTGAAGCATATTTATTGCTATCCTAGTCATTGCGCTCTCATTTACAGATATAAAACCACAATTTTCCCTTTGGGTAATGATGTAACCCATATTTCATCACCTAAAACCACAATCGCACTATACATATCTATGTAGTAACATAGTAGGGATTACTAATGCTGTTTGTTGAAGATATATTACCGAGATTGATTTCTTATACGAGAAGATTATCTCTTTTACTAGGATTATCTATTCCCAAGTGCATATGTCTATGACTAAATATTTGTCAACACATTTAAGCTAGCACGTAATAGATCTTTCCACCAGACTACTCTATAATTGATTTTGCAAGAGTAAGCCTGCTAGCAACGGTATAGAAAAAATAATAAGCTGTCAGTTGACTTACTCCGGTTGATCCTAAAGATTTTTATATATTTTTTAAAGTGTCTTTATAATTGGTTTCATTGTTCAAAACCTTTAATATTTTGAGGTCTGTTGTGAATACTTTAGACTATTATATGTTCTCGTGCGATGATAAAGATTTTCATTTCTAAATAAAGGCAACAGTAGTATACCGCTGTTCAAACTCATAACTCCATGGACAAAAAACAAAATCGGGGAAACAAACTAAAACTGAGGGAAACGCATTAAATATAAGAGGAGAACAACGACACAACACTGCAAAGTAACACACACAGAAACGGACCAAGCATCAGACAAAATCCCACGAAAAAAACAAATATAACATCAAAACCAAATACATGAATTTGGGATAGACAAGTACCGTGACACGTCTTATCGCAATGTGAATTTACACTCAAAAATAAGACTGTGTTTTGCGTTTCACATTCTAATATTGCATCCATTCTTTTAAAGACAGATCTTACAAATGAGGGGCGAAATATAATTTTACCTATTCATATTATAGCGACCGTTGGTTTTTGTTCCGTCATTAACTTATTCATATACTCATATACTACTAAGCCTTGAATCTATAATTGAAAGCACTGTTGATATTAAAATTAACAACCACTGAAGCATTTGTGGATTTGTAAAAAAATATTCAACATATATACTAGGCCATATAGTATTTGTTTTATATCAATAAGGCCGTTAGTTTTCTCGTTTGAATTGTTTAACATTGTCATATCGGGGCCTTTCATAGCTAATTATGCGGTATCGGCTTTGCTCATTGTTGAAGGCTGTACAGTGACCTATAGTTGTTAATGTCTGTGTCATTTTGGTCTCTTGTGGACAGTTGTCTCATTGGCAATCATACCACATCTTCTTTTTTATATTTTGGCTATCATAATCAATTATTTAAAAAAAAAACCAGTTATTTTGTCTTTAGAAAAGCATGTTTAATCTGGAGTTGTTTCCGCAAATGACAATCTAATCAACATTTACAGCTCATCTCTAAATGAATACTTGCTTTTATTCTGCAATAGGTAATGATTTCCAATAAGAAAACCTTTCTGTATCTATTTCGATCTGACAGCCTTCAGGTAAACCTGTTCAATCTTGACATATATTTAAGGAATTACTGTAATATTGTTCCTGTCTATTAAGAAATAACATCAAAAATATGGTGCATAACCCGCGTAACAGGCTATTTTAAAGTGTGCACCACATTTTTTACATTATTTTGAATACACAGAAATAATATTACAGTCATTTCTTATAATTTAATTCTCAATTCCATTTTCAATCGGAGTAAACCATGAAAAAACGTTGATGCCGTCACGGTCACATGACAAAATTATGTCTATTAGATATAAACAAAACAACGTCAGCCAATCAAAGGACGCGTAACATCCAAAATTTAATTATTGAAACATTAATAAAGATGACAATAATTTACCTGTGACGGCCGTGATAAAGCTGTTGTCAATATAATATTTTAAATAGATAGTTATATGACATAATTTGAAGGAAAAATTACTTGAGAATATAATATGAAAAACTTTGGAAAATGACTTCCATATATATTGCACTACATTATGTCTCGTTTATATATATATTCCTCGAACAGCAATCATTCATTATTTTTTTTTAAATTATTTTAAAAAGTTGGTTCGAAATGCTGATTGCTATTGCGCGCTTTTGACTTTCGATTTTGCTATATAAAAGATGTGAAATTGCGGAAATCCCGAGCTGAAAAATAACCTATGGCTGAATTGTGTGAATTCTGCTACATTATTTCTGTTAACGAAATTTAGAATGACACATTTTTTTTATGTTTGATATTTTGGCAAACAGCCTATAAGATATTAATTCATTTCTGTATTCAATATTTAAACATAAAACAAACATCTTATTGCAAATAACATATTATTTCCGAAATGACCGTTGTCAAGTACGCTCAATACAAAACGTTTCTGACAATAAAAATCTGAAAAATTACACAGCATTTACAAAAGAGTGCCGTGAATTTTCCCCAAACCTTGGAGTTGTGTTTTTAAAAGTTGATTTCGATGATAATATATATATGGTCACTACTTATATCTGTTAATTCATAGTTTATACGTCTCGGAATTTAGTGTAAAAGTTTTGTCATCGTGTGAGTATAAAATGTCTTAATTCCAAAAGATGTTGAATGTAACGGAATTAAGTATATGGTCGAAATGGCAATATATGTTTATTTTAATTTGAGTAGGATATGAATCGGTACGTATTTCATTGACTGGAAAATCAAAAAAAAAGTCACTTGTGTTTTAAATAAAAATGCACCTACAATAAATTAAGCAACCCTTTTCATTATACAGAAATTACAACACAAAACAAAAAAATGTTTTAGAAAATATTTCTTAAGTTGTTTTTTGGAGAGAGATAATGGATTCAGGAATTATGTTAAATTCCCCAATTTTATAAAACATGATTCGGTAAGTATAACATATAATTTTGATAACATTTGTTTGAAATTTTGCAGTCCAATTTATCTTCATGTTAAATCATTGGCAAGTGTGGAGATAGCAGAGCCTGAATAAGTGAAAAGTAAAATCACAAAAATACTGATCTCCGAGGGAAATTCTAAACGGAAAGTCCCTAATAAAATAATAGAAACAAAAGCTCCCAAAAATCAACCGAATGGATACCAACTGTTATATTCCTGCTTTCGTACAGGCATGATCTTATGTAAAAAAAGGATGGATTTAACCTGGTTTTAACGCTTTCGAAGAAGTCTCTCACGAGATATGACAGGCGTATCAAATTCCGTGATATTATCAACGATGTGCGAACAAAACAAACATACATGATAAGTAGAAATGTCAAAATAAGGGATGTTATAATCTTAATCACTATAAAAACAAACAAATATGTAACAACGAAAAGAAAAGCGTGGTGCCAATGGAGTTGATTTCATTATAAAATAAGATCTCTGTTCCCAATGTAATTTTGTTCAAGACTTCAACTGGTGATGATTTGTTGTAATTCTCCAATGAGTGTTGTTCAAATAAAACTCGCGTCTTGTATAAAAATTATGAGTCTGACGGGTGGACTTGCTTAATCATGAATTTCTATGGTGTACATGTGTTATGTGAATTGTTGTTTGTGTTTTTTCTGGTTTTTGGCCATTGTGTTGTATTCTCTCCTTTAATTTTTATACTCCGTATGATTGCGTAAGTACGTACAACGTAACTGAAATAGCTTAACAAACAACAATACCATTACAGAACATGATATAAAGCGAGTTCATGGGGGCACTTCTTCACAAAGAAAATTGATGGTAATGCATTAAAAGCTTCATTCTTTCCTTGATAATAAATTCAAAATGTTCCTATTTACAAATGAATTGAGAAACAGGTTATGATGGATGTGCTTTATTTAGCCAATGTTGATACACGCTGACAATGAAGGGCAACATGTCACAAAAATATTTAAGGAGAAAGCAATATATTACTTACTGATTGTTACATTACGAAGTTTATAGATCTGATTGATATACTGGTTACCAATGTAGATGACAAATTGGTTTCATTCATGACAATAAAATAGAATCCAAATGATATGTGTAACCATTCTTGGATGAAATTAATATTACTTCAATATTAAACTTTTTGAAACCGTTTTTATCAATTTTCAATTTCCATTGTCTAAATCTATGTTTCATTGTTCATGGGTTGTTTCCGTATATGTTAGCTTCTCGTCCTGAACCTACCCATTTGATCCGATAACACCACATATAGCAATCAAATCATACTTTTATTGCCATTCATAACTCTTAATAGACCAATTAACAGACCGAGTTGTATACATCCGACCCATTAACAGACCAGGTTTTTAATAAAAATTGATTTATGTCACGAAAATACGGATTTTCGGGTAGATTTTTCACATAATTTTTCACATAATGATATTGATATGGTTAACAAACACAATACCTGTCTTTTTTTCGATGTTTAAAATATTGCATGCAAGTAAATTCAACCAACTTGTTTTGTGTACATTTTGTGAGTGTAAAATGTGTATAAATTTATTGATGAGTAACCCGCCTTTTCATTTTATAGATCGTTTATCGAAGCTAGAAAAAAATATTAACACCGCTGGATTCAGTACACTGAACAGTTTTGCCAGACATGAATAGTTTTTATGATAAAAATATATTAAAAAAGTTATACAATGAAACATACTGAACTTGCAATGATTTTCTCGATAACACCTGATTAACAGACTTTAGCCAACCAGATTAACAAACCAACCGTCCATATAGCCTTATACTCAATATAGATTAACCGACAAATCTCTCGATTATCCGAGTGACGGCCGTGTTTATGGCATGGAAACAAAACAAAACTTAAAATTCACATATTCAGAGACAAATGAATTGACAAACCATTGACCATTTAAACACTTCAATAAATAGAACAGCCTTGTATCAGAATTATATTTGTTCTAATTTACAATTTCATGAATGCAAATTTGAATATATAAAGATAGTGAAATGGATGACAGTGTAATTTCCGGATTATCGTGATAGACCATCATTTTATTAAATTTACTCTTGCGCAGAGAAAAAACGCAATTGATGATTTACACAAGGCAAAATATAAAAACACAAAAAAAGGTCATTTGTTTGCATTATTTTTTTTAAAGCGATGACATTACATTGACCTAAATGTCAACTTATTTAGTTGATATTTAGGTCAATGTCTTTAATGTTACATCAATTTCATATTGCAAGCATTTTAAAGAGATAGATTCTGTCATTATAAAATGACAGTAAAATTAAACTAGTTGGGAATTCCTAAAGCACATCACAATTTCATTGGGCTGCATGTAATCTAACAACTAATCAGTTGGAATGTTGTTATAATCTAAATTAATAATACAAAATTTCTCATTACGAAAATAGACGAATCCAAAAAACATCAATTTTAGGTTTCAGAAAAACAATATCTTAAAATCTAAAATAACAAAATTTACGAAATTGTTTTACACCTTTATGTCTTTCATTTGTCTTTAAAATATTTGTATCCTGTGTTTTTGCTAGTCGCACTATTGTAATATAAAGTTAGTAGTAAATGTAGAATGACAAGATCCTAGATGTCACGCACAACCCTATGTTCTAGGATAACAATAAATATACTTCAGTCATATTTGCTGAATAATTTATATACTGAAATTGCATTGCATAGGGTTGTGCAACTTCAGTATATAAATTATTCAGCAAATATGACTGAAGTATATTTATTGTTATCCTAGAAATTGCTATCTTATTTACATATATTAAACCACTATTTTCCCTTTTTGTAATGGTGTAACCGACTTGTCATCACTTTAAACCACAATCATTCTATGAATATCTCTCTAGTAACATAGTAAGGATTACTAATGCTCCCTGTTAAAGATATATGACCAAGATTGATTTCTTAAACGAAAAGATAATCTGTTTGACTTTGATTATCTATTACGATTACATGTGTCTATAACAGAATATTTTTCAGTACATTTATGCTAGCACGTCATACGTCTTTCCACTAGAAAATGTAATGGCGACAACAATTGGTATTTTTCAAAATTGAGCCCATTAAGGTACAGTATTCGACAATCGATTGATTCGACAAGAGTTGATTTTTCAGGTTTTAGTTCAATTCAATTAAAAAGAATGAATTGAATAGACACATTAACGATCGATTTACTCAACAAATCTTTAATGATAGATACGATCGATAACAATTGAACATTGTTTGTAGATTCAATCAACTCAATTTTTATGATGGATACTCGATCGTAACGATTGATACGATCGATAACGATTGAACATTGTTTGTCGATTCAATCAACTCAAATCAATACATACGTGTTATAACAAAGACTCGATCATAACGATCGATAACGATTGAACGTCATATGTCGAATCAATCAACTCAATGTATTTTGATGAAGACTCGATCGTAACGATCGATACGATCGATAACGATTGAACGTCAAAGGTCGAATCAATCAACTCAATGTGTTTTGATGAAGACTCGATCGTAACGATCGATACGATCGATAACGATTGAACGTCATAGGTCGAATCAATCAACTCGATGTGTTTTGATGAAGACTCGATCGTAACGATCGATACGATCGATAACGATTGAACGTCAAATGTCGAATCAATCAACTCAATATATTTTGATGGAACCTCGATCGTAACGATCGATACGATCGATAACGATTGAACGTCAAATGCCGAATCAATCAACTCAATGTGTTTTCATGCCGGAAGACTCGATTGAACGCCATATATGGAATCAATTAACTCAATTTGTTAATGGTAACTACTTAATAAATTTTATTAATAAAGATATAACAAAATAATTTGTATTACTGTATTTCCCACTTCAGCACTGATGGAGATAAACTCTATGAAAATAATATATGTCAGAATGGGTACGGAAATATTAATATAGTGAACATAAATTGTACACACAATTGAAAAATATACAAAAGTTGAAGCATAGGAATTTGCTGTTTCAAAGACTTTTAACACTGATAAAACATTTTTAACATTAATTCAAGTTTGAAGAAGTTTTATAGCAACAGTTTTAGGAGATAAAAATATGAATGTGACAAAAATGTGTATTGTAGTAGCCTGTTTATGACAGTAGTATATATAGATCATTAAAATGAAGAAACTGAAGTGAGTAAACAAACATGATTTTTTTTTAAATTATTATTAAATGAATATTAGAGGAAAGAGACTTCAATGTTCCTGCTTGTGCTGTAGTATGTAAATATATGCTAGCTTAATCATGATAATTGCGCATATACATTTTTTTATAGCTGTATTAAATATAAGCCGTTGTAGACTTTGTTTATGTGCCTTCTATCGCCGTAGGCTGTGTCAATTTATCGATTAGCACCGAAGTCTATGTTGTTGTGTCAGACTCAGGTTAAGGTTGGATTAGGAACATATATATTACTGTATACTGTTCCCAGGTTGGAGTCTGGGTGACAGTAAGACTGTAATACATACAACTTTTAGCGCCGTAGGCTGTGTCAATATTCCGCCTAGCGCCGTAGGCTATGTTATTGTATCAGACGTAGGTTATTGTTAAAGTAAGATTATAGTAAGACTGTATTAAATATGCCTTCTACCGCCATAGACTGTGTTTATATGTCACCGAGCGGTACCGTAGGGTATGCTATTGTGTTAGACCTAGGTTAGGGTTAGATTTAGGGATATAGTAAGACTGTAATAAATATGCCTTCTAACGCCGTAGGCTGTGTAAATATGACACTTAGGGGCGTATACTATTTCATTGTGTCATACTCAGGTTGGTGTTAGAGTTGGGGTTATAGTAAGAATGTGTCAAATATAAACCATCTAGCGTCGTAGACTGTGTTGATGTGCCCTAATTCTAGCACCGTAGGCTGTGTCAATAAATCGCCCGGCACCGAAGTCTATGTTATTGTGTCAGAATAAGGTTAGGGTTAGAGTAAGGGTGACAGTAAAACTGTAATACATACGGCTTCTAGAGCAGTAGATTGTGCCAATATGCCGCCTAGCGCCGTAGGCTATGTTATTGTATCAGACTTAGGTTAGGGTTAAAGTTAGAGTAATAGTAAGACTGTCTTAAATATGCATTCTAACGCCGTAGGCTGTGTCAATACGCCGCCAGCACCGTATGCGTATGTTTATGGCAAGCCGTTCTTGTCAAAACTATTTTCAAACTATTTTTGAACAATTCACATACTGAGAATTACAACAAAGCACACTGAGATTTAAAAACTTGAAAAAACACAATGAGAATTAAAAATTACACACTGAGAATAAAAAATTACACACTGAGATTTCCTAAAGACGCACTGAGATTACAAAAATGAAAAACACATGTACTGAGAATTGAAAATTACACAATATAACACATAGTGCCATAGGCTATTATATTGTGTCATACTTAGGTTAGGGTTATATGCCTTTTTGTGCCGTAGGCTATGTATATACATGTATGTCGCCGAGCGGCACCGTAGGCTATGTTATTGTATGAGACTTAGGTTAAGGTTTATATTAGAGTTAAAGTAACACTGTATTAAATATGCCTTATTGCGCCGTAGGCTGTGTCAATATGCCTTATATCACCGTAGGCTGTGTCAATACACCGGCTAGCGCCGCATGAGTATGCTATTGTATTAGACTAAGGTTATAAGAACATCTATTAAAATACAGAGTTGACTGAGTTGACCATATTTATCAACTGTGGCATAATCGTATTGAATGAATGCGATTTATACTTTCGTGATCAGTTTATAATTTTAATAAAGAGATGACTGAGTTGATTAAATTGATCAACTGTGGAACAATCGTAATGATTGAATACGATAGATACGATCGTGCCATGTTTAAAATATGAAAATAGAGTTGACTGAGTTGATTATATTGATCAACTGTGGCACAATCGTAACGATTGAATACGATCGATACGATCGTGCAACGTTTTAAACGTTAACAAAATAGAGTTGACTGAGTTGATTAAATTGGTCAACTGTGGCACAATCGTAACGATTGGATACGATCGATACGATCGTGCAACGTTTAAAATATAAAAAAAAATAGAGTTGACTGAGTTGATTAAATTGATCAACTGTGGCACAATCGTAACGATTGAATACGATCGATACGATCGTGCAATGTTTAAAATATGAAAAAAGAGTTGACTGAGTTTATTGAATTGATAAACTGTTGCACAATCGTAACGATTGAACACGATCGATACGATCGTGCAACGTTTAAAATATAAAAAAAATAGAGTTGACTGAGTTGATTAAATTGATCAACTGTGGCACAATCATAACGATTGAATACGATCGATACGATTGTGCAACATTTAAAATGTAAAAAAATAAATAGAGTTGACTGAGTTGATTATATTGATCAACTGTGGCACAATCGTAACGATAGAATACTATCGATACGATCGTGCAAGGTTTAAAATGTAAAAAAAAATAGAGTTGACTGAGTTGATTATATTGATCAACTGTGGCACAATCGTAACGATTGAATACGATCGATACGATCGTGCAACGTTTAAAATGTGAAAAAATAGAGTTGACATAGTTAATTAAATTGATCAACTGTGGCACAATCGTAACGATTGAATACGATCGATACGATCGTGCAACGTTTAAAATATGAAAATAGAGTAGACTGAGCTGATTATATTGATCAACTGTGGCACAATCGTAACGATTGAATACGATCGATACGATCGTGTAGGGTTTGAAAAAGAATAGAGTTGACTTAATAGTTGATTATATTGATCAACTGTGGCACAATCGTAACGATTGAATACGATAGATACGATCGTGCAGAGTTAGAAAAAGAATAAAATTTATCATAATAAAAGCACAGTTGACTGAGTTGATATATCCTTACATGAATGAAGTATGTTAATTTGGTACAACAATTGATTGAATTGACAAACTGATACGATCGAGTACAGTTGACAAGATAATTATACTACAAAATAAAATATGTCGAATCAATCGTTTGTCGAATACTGTACCTGTCTCATTGAGCCTGCTATCAACGGTGTTAACAAAATAATAAGCTGTCACTTGACTTACTTCTGTTGATCAAATAGATCTTGATATATTTTTCTAAATTGTCTCTATATATACGACTTCATTGTTCATCACCTTTCCTATTTTGAGGGCTGTATGGAATACTTCAGAATATATCATGTCTTCGTTCGATGATAAAGACTTTATTGACGGGTGTTGAGATCTTTCAAAACATGTTAACCCTTTCGCATTGTTGCTCCTGTCCCAAGTCAGGAGCCTCGAACCTTTGATAATTTGTATTTTTTTTAATTCTAGTTCATTTATATAATTTTAAAGATAATTTCTTAGACAGTTATTTGAGATAGATAACGGATTCGGGAATTATGTTATATTCCCCATTTTACAATGCATGAGTAAGTAAGAATAACAAGTAATTTTAGAACATTTATTTTGAACTTTTGCAGTCCAATTTGCTTGATTATCTTCATTTTAATTCATTGGTAAGTGTGGAGATAGCAGAGCCACATTTTAGTGAAAGTCGTGATGCCCAAGGAGATTCATTCATGGTAAACCCTGTTCAACTCAACATTGTGTCCAGCTTGGGTCTAACGTCGTCCGTCACCTCTCTCAAAATCAAGGAACCACATCACAACAGTTAAACGATAGGATACTAAACATTTGCATAGTCCTGTTTGACATAAACCGCAGGTTGAGGCTAAATTACCACGTACAATGAATAGTAATTCCCAGCAATCAACTTCACCAGATCATGCAAATATCGAAATACAAATCACTGATAGCTTGACCTTTTATCTATCTACAATGTTTGTCCATTATTAGCTTATTTAATTCAATGGACATGACATAAGGCTACATACGTTAGCATATGGTAATAGCCGACCTTTCCTTGTCGTACATTCTCAATTTAGCATAGATTGCTCAGCAAAGTAGTATATTGTAGTGAACAACATTTTTGCGTGCAATTATTAATTTTTAATTCACCAAAGTGTGTATTCATCTAATGTAGTCATTGCAAAGGTCTGTTTTATCCGATATTTCAGACAAATACCGATATAAACTTTTATAAACGACAGTGGCTGTTACAATTATTATAGCCGTAGAGCCGATTTATTCAAACAATTATCCTTTAAAGCTAGGTTCAAATAAAGTGGTAAAGTACACAATATAACAACTTCATAGAAAATACTGCACTTTGAAGATGATTGTGTCACAAATCATCAGGGTTGATTACGAATCATCACATAAAAATGATATTGGATGTAATAAAATCGTGTAGGGATGGTTCTTTATTAAATTAAGCATGAATTTTAAAAACATGCATAAGTAATTTTTATTTAAGTGAGAAAAAAATGGATCGCTATCTTTGTCACATAAGTCATACAAGGACACCATTTCAAATTATAAAGTACATCAGATCTTTTATCAACGTGTATTGATTGGATAAATGAATCTGTTCGGAAGTTAATGCTACTGATCAAAACCAGAAGCTGTAGCAAATAAGTGATACAATAGTCGAGATGTCAGGTTGTCTCTGACAGACAAAAGCATTTATCCTGAATGATTGAATCAGTATATGTAAGAGAATGTTAATCCCTTTCTTCATGATTAAGTACGAGTGTTAGCGAGTAAGGGATTATCATTCTCTTACAAACTTAGAATATTGTAAAGTGCTCAATGATCGAATGATTCCTTGATTGGTTTTATTCAAGAATTAGTTTCATTGAGCATGATCAATGTAAATTAAATGTTTATTATTGATGCATGACTTCATTTCTTAGCATTTCATTTATGAGTTAGTTTAAGTGATGTAATGACTGTTTTTTTTAATTTTGAAAATATTAAAATATGCGTGATAGACATAAGGTGGTACAAGAGTACAAAGAAAAGGTGGGGATTGTAGTTGTTTCCTGATTGTGAGTATGAATGTTAATCATGTAATATTTTAGTGAGGAATTATTCGTTTTCTATTTACAGTTTAAATTTTTTTAAATACATTTGAGTTGCAACTTACTTTGTTTCACATTCCGGCTGTTTAAATCAAATACTATTTCATTAAGTAAAGGAAATGTCTTTCAAAATTTCAATATTCAAATTCCTTTTTTTCTTATTATTTTATCGTAATATTGGAAATTACTCATTCTTCCCAATCATTCAGTAATCAGAGTTTTGAAAACAACCGATTTTAGTGATTTTGTATTTTTTAAACTTTTTTTAAGATTTTCTGGCATTGCTTTGATATTGTCTATTTCATTTAGTAATTTTAAAGTTAATGATACATACATGTATATTAATAAAAACATTCGAGGTGCAAATTTCACTGCACCAGTAAACTTCAACTTATTAAGATTTATTGGTTTGTTTTACAATACAACTTTTAGTCAGGTTCAATCACTGAGAGTAATCCTTTCAATCTGATAAATGTGCTTGGGGCAGTTGTATAAAAACTCTTTGTTTGAAACTGTAAATAGACCCAACTTAGACTGAAGATTCAAATAATTCTAAACATATTGTATATTGAGAAGGCAATTTTGTTCTGCACTCCATTGGAAAATTCCTCAACAGGAAAATGTATTGTCCTGTAAAACAAATTCTAGCGCAAATGTATGTACTGTCCAGTAAATATAGCACTATTCTCATTTCTTCAGGAAGTTCATTATTATTATTTTCTAAAGTAAGTAACAATGTTTCAATTCTCTTAAAATTTTTGAATACATATTTATTGACTGCACATAAAGTACACATGTGTATCAACGCCTTCTAATCATAATGTTATTTTACATTTCTCTGCATATGTGTTATATATGTTTTACCAGCATTATTATTTTTACTCTATAAGTCTTTGTTAAATTTTGACATATTTGACACGAGTGAAAGTGTATTCTGTTCAGTACCAGTTTATGTAAAGTGCAGATCATAAAATATCATTTTCACTGTATATGCTATAAATTTCTGATGTAGGATGATGAATAAACAGACGATTTTTTGGGGGATTTTTGAAGAAAATGAAGAAAATGAGTAAAAATGTATATATTTAGAAATAAATAATATTATTAAGACAACATAAGAGATGCGAACGGGCTTTTATCGCGCCTAAAGCCATCCAGCTGTGAAATATATACCGAAATAGGTGAATATTTAGGACATTTCACGAACAGGTCGTGCAGGTGATTTTAAACTAGCAGGGAAGATGTTGTTGCAGAAAAATATTTATTTGAACACAATTATTAAAGTTGTATAACGTAGAATAGGTTTTGTCATTCAGTTTCTTCATATTGAACTCAATTCCACTATGATGCTTTCTTTATGCGAGTCATGTTTACTGTGGAATAATAATACTATATATATATATATATACCTTCATTTTCACTGTAGAGCGATTCATTAGTATTGTATATGCGGTGAATTTTCACTATGAATTATATGATTTTTTTTTATATCTATTAAAGCCTTAATTAAGCTGACTTGCTCAAACAATAGATAAAGTAAGAGAAGGATTTGATAAAGTTTAGCTTGAGGAGGAAAGTTTGATTTAACACTCAATAAATTCAATAGAAATAACATTTATTTCAAATGTATTCCATTTAATTTCTTATAAATTGTAGGGATCTTTATCCTTGGTTTTATTTATCCATTTCCATGACACTTCATCACTAATTACGTACATCTTGATATAGGTTAAACCGTTGGTTTTCCCGTTTGAGAGATTTTACAATGGGGCCCTTTATAACTTGCTGTTCGGTGTTGTCCAAGACTCCATGTTGAAGACCGTATTTTGACCTATAATGTTTCTACTTTTATAAATTGTGACTCGGATGGAGAGTTGTCTCATCGTCACATATGACATCTTCTTATATCTCAGTATCTATATTTGGCTCAAACCGAAACTGAACGGGATAAAAAAAACACTACTTTTCCAATATATATTTATAATGGGCTTAATATAAGTGTTGTCAAATCGTACAATTTTGCCTAACCGGTTACTCGGATAGTCGTTCGACCGATTATCCGGTTAACCCGTAGTTTTAGTTCATTTTTGAGAGCCTTACCTATAGTACACTACAAATGTTCGTTTCATAATACGATGAATTTAAAAAAAATAGAGAATGGAAATGGGGAATATGTCAAAGAGACAACAACTCAACCAAAGAGCAGATAACAGCCACCCATGAGTCTTCCATGACGTTTGTCCTTTACACATCATACATGTTATAAGGATTGTTTGTGAGGAATACTGGCGAAGTTTGACTTTTGATAATCCAATACCACCGTATATGCTATTGCGTTTGTAATATCATGTCTCAGAAAATAATGTGGGGTGTTTCAATTTCAAATTATTAAGCCAGTTGCATCAAGTATACATAAATTACATTCACCTTGATTTTAGTACATTTTTTTAGTTGACATTTCGTATATAGTATGACAAAACCTTGCACATTCAGATGTAGGTCTACGCAATATTAGACCAAAAATAAAATAATGAAGTAAATCATAAAAAAGTGCACTTAAACTCCGCCATATCAATCTTTAACTGCAAAATTTTTTTTTAAAAAGATGTCTTTTTAATTTTTGTTAAAATCAAGGAAAAACGTAATTTTAAGAATATGATATGACATTTTGAGAAACGTTTTTGTTACAAGTTTGTTTAGCTATATATTTGATGAAGAAAGAATGAGGAGTTTGTATTTCAATTTAAAAATATCTTAAATACTAAAGTCATCAACTAAGTTTTTTTATTTGTTGCAATTCCATTTTTACATAAATCTACAATAAAAATTCCTCGCATCTTCGAATATTCTACATCAGAAATGATTGCACTAATAGTGATAATTCAACGCATCTATAGTTAAAATGGATCGCTTTTAATAATTGATATGCTATAGTATGTTGCTTTTATAACACTTATTTGAACTTTAATGCTATGTCTGTACATTAAAAGACATATCACAATGAAAATATGTTGAAACTTAACTTCAAATCAATTATTTTGGTATTTTCGAAACGTAAACAAATACAGTTTTCCCATGAACCTTTATTCTACAATAGACATACTCGCATATGATAATGAAAAAGAACTAGCTGGATTCGCAATTTATATACACTGATTACTACAGACAAAATTTCGCATATTCACATATAAAATATTCACAGACAATGGAGATTTAACATTCAAAATTTCACCATTTCCTTCCTTGGTCTGTTTATTAGTTTTAGTAATCATGTAATCTCAATTTTTCAACTTATTTATCATATAACAAAACAAAAAAGAGTGGTGCTTTAAAACACCCAAAATATATGTTCATTATTCACCAAATGTTTTACTGCAATAAAATGTAGGATTAATTTCTTACAACTGTCAAATCTAATAATAGAATGTTAATATGCTATTGTGACTTCCTTTTTTCTCCTTTTTTTATAAGAATCATGCTGTGTTTCTATACCCAAAAACGAACTTTGCCTAAGCTTTTTAGGGCAAGCATTCATTGTGTAACTCCTCATAAACCCCGTATTACAATTTATTGACATTTTATTACGTCTTTAACCATAATTCTATTAGGCATCTAAATCGTTTTAACAGAATTTTGGTTCAAATTGTATTTTTATTTATCAACGGTTATATCAGTATCTATTCACCAAAGCAAATCATTGAGTTGTAAATAATCGATTGTGAAATTATAAAAAAATTATAAATTAAAATCGAACTCATTCTTCGGAAAATTTAAGGCGGAAGTCATTTATCAAAGGCAAATTCAAATGCTCAAACACATAAAAAAAAACATACTCTTTAGTACACTATATATGGTTTATAATGATTAAATGTATCTACATGTGTAAAAGGTTATAGTACTCTACAGACGAAAACCCTAAAATCAATCATCATCTTAGATTTGTTTCGAATTTTATCTTTGGAAACTGATAAAACATTACACCTTAATTAGTCAAATAAACTGGCTGTAGTTCGAAATCCTGAAAGATTATAAGGCAACGGAAACCCATTAATCTAACATTGATAAGTCCCGAGACGTGATACATAATTATGTCTCTCTATTTTTATTGGTGTTTTTCTTAGAAGAGATTGACTATTTTGTGCCAAGGATCTGTTTAATGTATCGTATTATGTAATATTGTAGGTACATGAAATAAACGGAAGGCGGACAATTTCAAGCAACGTGCTTTTGAGTTAAGTTTGAAACATTAATCTAAATTGATTTTATATTCATTGACTCTAGATCGGTCGCAGTCTTTGTTTCATAAAAAAAAAAGACACTGCAGATTCTTATATAGTGTTTAAAAAAGTAAAAAATCATTTTTAATCAAAAACCTTTGCTCATTGATTCAAATAAACTCATCATAGATACCAGGACTAAATTGTGTACATACGCCAGACGCGCGTTTCGTCTACAAAAGACTCGTCAGTGACGCTCGAATCCAAAAAAGTTAAAAAGGCCAAATAAATAACGAAGTTGAAAAGCATTGAGGACCACAATTCCTAAAAGTTTTGCCAAATCCAGCTAAGGTATTCTGACTCAAAAATCGCCACATTGCTTAATTTTTATATTGACAACCTTTTTTATGTGCAGGATCTTCGAACTCCTCGGGAGGGCTTTGGACATATCCCTCTTTGATCGGGATCCGAGTGATCAGTTATTAGTTTCGATGTTATGTTTTATAGACTTATATGTATTTGTTATGTCTTGTCAGTATCTCTTGGCTGAAATTATGAGTTTTTAACGTCACCTTGATATCTTCAACACTTTGAGTAATAACGTATTTTCAACAGCATTTTGGTATTTCCATTAGAAGCAACTGGTGTAATCTTCCTCGTCATCTATTCATGAGCTTCTCGGAAAGAATGAAAAGATATTATCCTTTAGTTTTATTGACGATGTCGATTACATCTATCCTATTCAACTTGAAATAGGAAACAGAGATAAGTATGCTACCTATATTGACTTACATAAAGACAGTCAAGATATGACAAAGTTGTATTTTTGTATATGTCTTTATTCGATTATAATACTTTATATTCTCTGAAAAATATTAAATTATGATTAAGTTTCATATTTTACTTCATGTGATTTTTTTATGCTATGTCATTTCTTTGAAGGTATAATAAGTTCTGATATATTGATTTCTCCTTAATTAGTTTGATGATATGTTGTCATAATTAAACGGGTAACAACATTAAAATTATTTGCTTAATAAATCACATCCATCATTACATGCGACTCTTTCTCTATTCATTTGAAAAAGGAGCATTTTTTAAATTGTTATCAATGAAACCATGAAGGTATTTTAAAATGCATAACTATTCCTTTATGGTTATTATATGCATAATCGATGATGACCAAAAGACAGTTATGATGATACTAGCTCGAGTATCTGTCAATGAATCTCATATTTGTGCTGCAAATTAAAAATAAGCGATGGAATACAAGTCGGCTACTACGAACAAATTTGCATAAGCTGTTAAGCTTTGAATGTGACAGGACCATCAATTTTCTTTGAGATGAAGTGTCCTTATAAACTTGTATTAAGGTCATGTCCTGTAATGAGATTGTTGTTTGTTGCATTAATTTATTTTCGTTATATTGTTCATACTTACAGAAAATCGTACGGGGTGTACAAAGGACAAAAGAAAACACAAAACCACAAACAATAGTTCACAAAGCACAACATAGAAAACTCAGGATCGAGCAAGTCCACCCGCCAGACTCAAAATTTCAATACCAGACGCGGATTTTGTTTAAACGAGACTCATTGGAGAAATAAAACAAATCGTCACCAAAACTTTAGATGGAGGCACGTTAAAAATTACATTGGAAACCGAAAGCATATTTTATAATAAAACCCAGGTTGGGGATAATAGACAGCTACTTGTATTCGTCTACGGTTTTGTGACACACTCACCTGATCAAACCGATTTCAAACCAAATCATTATGTCGATCTATTGTACTGATATTATCTTTTAAGACTGAAAATAACCTTAACGAAACTAAGATCTGATGATTGATAATTACTTTACAAGGAAGATACTGTAGCTCATAAATTTTCTTGTGTCAGCAAAATATGTTTTTTTTGTTTTCAATCATTAATTTCGCTAAGATTAAAGATAAAGTCTATTAACAAATACATTACATGAATACATATTTATTGATCAAATAGAAACATATTTTCTGCTTCAAAGAAAGACAAATCATGTTAAAACTGCAATTGTATAATGAGTTAGTATGAGTTAATCGACTTTGGTTAATTCCAATACTTTTATTGCTCCTAACTTTGGTACTTTCTCCTCGCTTCCTTTTGTATATTTGACGCAATGTTCGTTACAAACTGCTTGTTGCCAAGGAAAATTGTTAAGTTCACATCTATTTCCTTTTTCATTAATGTTGCAACGATTGTTATTAGTTTCTCGACTTCTTCTAATTTCAAGTGTAAACTACGCTTTCCAGTTTGACCAAACAAATAATCTGACAACGTCTTATGTTAATTCTGGAATTACTGCTGCACAATTACAAGTTAATATTGTTTTTACTCTCGCTCTCATATATTTAAAATATAAACTTATTATAGATACCAGGCCACACGTTGTCTTATAATAATAATGAAAATAATCATATAATTAAAACCAAAATTAAATCAGTAATTATAGGACAAATTTTGTCAGAAATGTTTTAGCGAAAGTAGTTGACCTATGTTCAAAACTAGTAAAATCGGTAAGTAATAGTGAAATCAAGGTGACATATAAAATCGAGGGAATCTCACAGACTCCAAATTGTTCAAGACCCGTCAAGCAAAGTTACCCTAAACCAAAAAGTACAATCGGTCAAACAATAGATATTAGAGAGTTAAGTGTCAATGCACAAATAAAGACAACTCTAAAATCATGGTGGTAATACTCTGCAGGTTCATTTTCTACACGGAGCTTGTGTTCGATGACAGCAATAGTGATCAATAGTTCATGCATCTTTGATTTTTTCATTAACATACATACCATTTGTATAGGATAAAAAGATAATCACAAATATACTGAACATTTAGATATATTGAAAAACGAAAGTATGAATATACTTCCGGTAAAAATCTTTTAGCGATCACCATTGAAATAATTATTGATTATTGACTACGATAATTTGATTCAAGCGGATAAGTTGTATCTGGACAAAACACGTGTCTATAGTGTCTTTGTGATAGCACTTTTCAAATGAAGTAATAAGAGGAAAAATGATTTAAGGCTTGTCATGAAGTTCACCTGCATGACAACCCTATAAAGTTTTGATTTAACATAAACCGCAGGTTGAGGCTAAATTACCACGTACAATGAATAGTAATTCCCAGCAATCAACTTCACCAGATCATGCAAATATCGAAATACAAATCACTGATAGCTTGACCTTTTATCTATCTACAATGTTTGTCCATTATTAGCTTATTTAATTCAATGGACATGACATAAGGCTACATACGTTAACATATGGTAATAGCCGACCTTTCCTTGTTGTAAATTCTCAATTTAGCATAGATTGCTCAGCAAAGTAGTATATTGTAGTGAACAACATTTTTGCGAGCAATTATTAATTATTAATTATTAATTCAGTGTGTATTCATCTTATGCAGTCATGTAGTCATTGCAAAGATCTGTTTTATCCGATATTTCAGACAAATACCGATATAAACTTTTATAAACAACAGTGGCTGTTACAATTATTGTAGCCGTAAAGCCGATTAATTTAAACATTTATCCTTTAAAGCTTGGTTCAAATAAAGTGGTAAAGTACACAATATAACAACTTCATAGAAAATACTGCGCTTTAAAGATGATTGTGTCACAAATCATCAAGGTTGATTACGAATCATCACATAAAAATGATAGTGGATGTAATAAATCGTGTAGGGATGGTACTTTATTAATTAAATTAAGCATGAATTTTAAAAACATGCATAAGTAATTTTCATTTAAGTAAAAAAAATGGATCGCTATCTTAGACACATAAGTCATACAAGGACACCATTTCTAATTATAAAGTACATCAGATCTTTTATCAACGTATATTGATTGGATAAATAAATCTGTTCGGAAGTTAATGTTGCTTATCAAAACCAGAAGCTGTAGCAAATAAGTGATACAATAGTCGAGATGTCAGGTTGTCTCTGACAGACAAAAACACTTATCCTGAATGATTGAATCAGTATATGTAAGAGAAAGATAATCCCTTTTTTCATGATTAAGTACGAGTGTTAGCGAGTACTTATCATGCAGTAAGGGATTATCATTCTCACTTACAAACTTAGAATATTGTAAAGTGCTCAATGCTCGAATGATTCCTTGATTGGTTTTATTCAAGAATTAGTTTCATTGAGCATGGTCAATGTAAATTAAATGTTTATTATTGATGCATGACTTCTTTTCTTAGCATTTCATTTATGAGTTAGTTTAAGTGATGTAATGACTGGGTTTTTTTTTTTTTTTGAAAATATTAAAATATGCGTTATAGACATAAGGTGGTACAAGAGTACAAAGAAAAGGTGGGGATTGTAGTTGTTTCCTGATTGTGAGTATGAATGTTAATCATGTAATATTTTAGTGAGGAATTATTCGTTTTCTATTTACAGTTTAAATTTTTTTTTAAATACATTTGAGTTGCAACTTACTTTGTGTCACATTCCGGCTGTTTAAATCAAATACTATTTCATTAAGTAAAGGAAATGTCTTTCAAAATTTCAATATTCAAATTCCTTTTTTTCTTATTATTTTATCGTAATATTGGAAATTAACTATTCTTCCCAACCATTCAGTAATCAGAGTTTTGAAAACAACCCATTTTAGTGATTTTGTATTTTTTTGACTTTTTTTAAGATTTTCTGTCATTGCTTTGATATTGTCTATTTCTTTTAGTAATTTTAAAGTTAATGATACATACATGTATATTAATAATAACATTCGAGGTACAAATTTTACTGCACCAGTAAACTTCAACTTATTAAGATTTATTAGTTTGTTTTACAATACAACTTTTAGTCAGGTTCAATCACTGAGATTATTCATTTCAATCTGATAAATGTGCTTGGGGCAGTTGTAACTCATTTATAAAAACTCTTTGTTTGGAACTGTAAATAGACCCAACTAATAGGATAATACCTTACTAAGAACATGATTTACATTCATTCTTCACAATTAAGAGACACCAAATCCTACAATTGCATTAGTCGAGAGCACTTTGCTATATTCTAAGTCAAAATAAATGTTTAATATAACACAAGTGTTCAATAGAACAGGTTTCGTTTTATTTGATTAAGTCGACATTACTATTCAGTTTTTATTGTGTAATAATTTTTTGAGGTAAGATGATATGATTCACTTCTCAAAAAATGATGAGACAGCAGAAAGTCTTAAAAATATACATAACTTTCTAGAATCACTCAAAACTGAAATGATAAAGTAACTTGGTAAATTGAGACAGGTCTGGTCATATAATCAGCAATGAGACTGTGGAGAATAATGCTACAATCTTGGTTTATATAATGGCATACAATTTCTTATAAAATTCTTTGGTATACTCGAGAAAAGCACATATTCATAAAGAATTTTGTAAAAACAAAAACATAAATAGATGCTTCAAATTTCACCATTTCCTTCCATGGTCTGTTTATTAGCTTTAGCAATCATGTAATCTCAATTTTCCAACTTATTTATCATATAACAAAACAAAAAAGAGTGGTGCTTTAAAACACCCAAAATATATGTTCATAATTCACCAAATGTTTTACTGCAATGAAATGTAGGATTAATTTCTTACAACTGTCAAATCTAATAATAGTATGTTAATATGCTATTGTAACTTCCTTTTTTCTCCTTTTTTATAAGAATCGTGCTGTGTTTCTATACCCAAAAACGAACTTTGCCTATTCTTTTTAGGGCGAGCATTCATTGTGTAACTCCTCATAAACCCCGTATTACAATTTATTGACATTTTATCACGTTTTTAACCATAATTCTATTGGGCATCTAAATCGTTTAAACATAATTTTGGTTCAAATTGTATTTTTTATTTATCAACGGTTATATCAGTATCTGTTCACCAAAGCATATCATTGAGTTGTAAATAATCGATTGTGAAATTACAAAAAAATTAAAAAATTAAAATCGAACTCATTCTTCTGAAAATTCAAAGCAGAAGTCATTTATCAAATGACAAATTCAAATGCTCAAACACATAACAAAACATACTCTTTAGTACACTATATATGGTTTATAATGATTAAACGTATCTATAAAAGGTTATAGTACTCTACAGACGAAAACCCTAAAATCAATAATCATCTTAGATTTGTTTCGACTTTTATCTTTGGAAACTGATAAAACATTACACCTTAATTAGTCAAATAAACTGGCTGTAGTTCGAAATCCTGAAAGATTATAAGGCAACGGAAACCCATTAATCTAAAATTGATAAGTCCCGAGACGCGATACATAATTATGTCTTTCTATTTTAATTGGTGTTTTTCTTCTCAGAGATCGACTATTTTGTGCCACGGATCTGGTTAATGTATCTTATTATGTAATATTGTAGGTACATGAAATAAACGGAAGGCGGACAATTTCAAGCGACATGCTTTTGACTTAAGTTTGAAACATTAATCTAAATTGATTTTATATTCATTGACTCTAGATCGGTCGCAGTATTTGTTTCATAAAAAAAGACACTGCAGATTCTTATATAGTGTTTAAGAAAGTAAAAAATCATTTTTAATCAAAACCCTTTGCTCATTGATTCAAACAAAGAGCAATTTGACTCAAAAATCGTCACATTGCTTAATTTTTATATTGACAACCTTTTCTATGTTAAGATGTGCAGGATCTTCGATCTCTTCAGTAGGGCTTTGGACATATCCCTCTTTGGTCAGGGTCCATAGTGATCAGTTATTAGTTTTTGATATTTTGTTTTATAGACTTATATGTATTTGTTATGTCTTGTCAGTATCTCTTGGCTGAAATTATGAGTTTTTAACGTCACCTTGATATCTTCAACACTTTGAGTAATAACGTATTTTCAACAGCATTTTGGTATTTTCATTGAAAGCAACTGGTGTAATCTTCCTGGTCATCTATTCATGAGCTTCTCGGAAAGAATGAAAAGATATTATCCTTTAGTTTTATTGTCGATGTCGATTACATCTATCCTATTCAACTTAAAATAGGAGACAGAGATAAGAAAAATGTATGCTACCTATATTGACTTATATAAAGACAGTCAAGATATGACAAAGTTATATTTTTGTATATGTCTTTATACGATTATAGTATTTTATATTCTCTGAAAAATATTTAATTATGATTAAGTTTCATATTTTACTTCATGTGATTTTTTTATGCTATGTCATTTCTTTGAAGGTATAATAAGTTCTGATATATTGATTACTCCTTAATTAGTTTGATGATATGTTGTCATAATTAAGCGGGTACCAACATTACAATTATTTGCTAAATAAATCACATCTATCATTACATGCGACTCCTTCTCTATTCATTTGAAAAAGGAGCATTTTTTAAATTGTTATCAAGGAAACCATGAAGGTATTTTAAAATGCATAACTATTCCTTTATGGTTATTATATTCATAATCGATGATGTCCAAAAGACAGTTATGGTGATACTAGCTCGAGTATCTGTCAATGAATCTCATATTTTGTGCTGCAAATAAAAAATAGGCGATGGAATATGAGTCGGCTACTACGAACAAATTTGCATAAGCTATTTAAAAGCTTTGATGTGACAGGACAATCAATTTTCGTTGTGATGAAGTGTCCTTATGAACTTGTATTTAGGTCATGTCCTGTAATGAGATTGTTGTTTGTTGCATTATTTACGTTCTGTTGTTCATACTTACGGAAAATCGTACGGGGTGTAAAAAAGGACAAAAGACAACACAAAACCACAAACAATAGTTCACTAAGCACACCATAGAAAACTCAGGATTGAGCAAGTCCACCCGCCAGACTCAAAATTTTAATACCAGACGCGGGTTCCGTTTAAGCGAGACTCATTGGAGAAATAAAACAAATCGTCAGCAAAACTTTAGATGGAGGCACGTTAAAAATTACATTGGAAACCGAAAGCGTATTTTATAATAAAACTCCGGTTGGGGATAATAGACAGCTACTTGTATTCGTCTACGGTTTTGTGACACACTCACCTGATCAAATCGATTTCAAACCAAATCATGATGTCGATCTATTGTACTGATATTATCTTTTAGGACTGAAAATAACCTTAACGGAACTTAGGTCTGATGATTGATAATTACTTTACAAGGAAGATACTGTAGCTGATAAATTTTCTTGTGTCAGCAAAATATATATTTTTTGTTTTCAATCATTAATTTCGGTAAGATTAAAGATAAAGTCTATTAACAAATACATTACATGAATACTTATTTATTGAACATGTTGAACAAATAGAAACATATTTTCTGCTTCAAAGAAAGACAAATCCTGTTAAAACTGCAATTGTATAATGAGTTGGTATGAGTTAATCGACTTTGGTTAACTCCAATACTTTTATTGCTCTTAACTTTAGTACTTATTCCTCGCTTCCTTTTGTAGATTTGATGCAATGTTAGTTACAAACTGCTTGTTGCCAAGGAAAATTGTTAAGTTCACATCTATTTCCTTTTTCATTAATGTCGCAACGATTGTATTAGTTTCTCGACTCCTTCTAATTTCAATTGTAAACTACGCTTTCCAGTTTGACCAAACAAATAATCTGACAACGTCTTATGTTAATTCTGGAAATACTGCTGCACAATTACAAGTTAATATTGTGTTTACTCTCGCTCTCTTATATTTGAAATATAAACTTATTATAGATACCAGGCCACACATTGTCATATAATAATAATGAAAATATTCATATTATTGAAACTAAATCATTAATTTTAGGACATATTTTGTCAGAAATATTTTAGCGAAAGTAGTTGACCTATGTTCAAAACTGGTAAAATCGGTAAGGAATAGTGAAATCAAGGTAACATATAAAATCGAGGGAATCTCACAGACTCCAAATTGTTCAAGACCCGTCAAGCAAAGTTACCCTAAACCAAAAAGTACAATCGGCAAAATTACATATCAAGACACTATACTGATATATAACGATCAATGTCTCTAGTCAGTTGAGATACCGAAAAATCTAATCCAAAATGAGAAAAACTGTAACAACTTTTTCTTGAAAATTAAAAATAAATTTAAAAAATCAAGCTTTTATAATCTCCTTTTACATAATTTTGTAGGTTTCATATAGCGACATTAACAAACATTTGTATAGCAAGTTTGCTGGACAAATAATATAAATATAAATGGAGAGTTTTAGGTGTAATACCACCAAATCATGGTACGTCACATCCGGTTGTATACGAAGGAAGGTCTAAAAAAAATATTCCCTTGAATTTGACAGTTGTAGGTAATTAATCCTACATTTTATTGCAGTAAAAACATTTCTGTGTCATAAACATATGTCTTGGGTATTTCAAAACACCATTATTCTTTATTTGGGATTTCTATAGAAAATTTTGTAATCTTGAGGTTACATGGAGACTAAACCTTGTACACAGATAAAATAAGGGGAGACATTTGATTGGTTAACTTCCGATGATGGTTATTTTCTTATATGCAATGAAATGTTATGTGAATTTTTTTTCTATAGTACTGGACAGGATAAAACTTTACTCATGCCAAGTATTTCTTTATTTGAAACAAAGATAAATTCTGCACATTTTTTTGAAAAGTGCAAATTTAACAAAGACTAATAGGGGAGAATCAATGGTGGTATTACACCTTTAACTATATAGTGTCAAAGCACAAAGAAAGACAACTCTAACTGTATTGCGTGAATACTCTCAACCTGAAGCTTGTGTTAGATCACAGCAACAGTACGTGCATCTTTGATTTTTTCATTAATATACATACCATTTGTAAAAAATAAAAAGATAATCACAAATGTACTGAGCATTGAAGTATTATTGAAAACTAAAGTATGAATATGCTTCCGGAAAAAATCTCTGAGCGATCACCATTGAAATAATTATTGATTATTGACTACCAAAAATTGATTCAAACTGATAAGTTGTATGTGGACAAAACCTATGTCTAGTTTCTTTTGGCTAGAACTTTTAAAATGAAAAAATGGGTTGTTCAATGATTTAAGGCTTATGTTCACTTGCATGACAACCCTTTAAAGTTTTGATTTAACAATGCATCTTAGAAAAATGCAATGACACAGAACGTTATGATCTTTAACTAAAATAAAAAACTTTAAAAGAAACATCCCCTTACATGTAACTAACAAAAACAGAGAAGTGAGGAGGCTAAAAACATGTTAGTTTATCTACATTAACTTTTTTATGATGATTGTTTTAAAAAAACAAATACAAATTAAAAATAAAAGTTACCAAATTGAGTTACCATTGTACTTACTTTTGGGGTTTTTGTTTTTAATAGTGACGTGATGAGTTTATATGGTACCTGTACAGTACGTTCGGAAAACAAAACCCGGATAGAAAAATTCTCACTACAGATTATAGTATGTGTCTATGAAAAAAAACGTAGATGGACGTTTTTATTCAGTGTGAGAAAAACATGTATTCCTGTATCGCCGAGCAGTGCTGACTTCAAGTCTACGATTTACAACATGTGATTGAATACTGTTCTGTTAGCCGAGTTGTAAATAATTAGCAATATATAATCTTCAATATCAGTAATGGCTAATTGATTGTAACACCCATATTCAACATGTCTATATATAGAAGCGCAGACTATCAAAACATTGATAAGGGATTGGAATGATGTATGGAATGCCAAGTTAACAATAAGTTAAGTAAGAATTATTGAACACGCTATGTTTTTTGTCACATGGGGCTTGTCAATCTAAATAAGTTGTGCACAATCCGTAAATTTAGCATAGATATATTTCATTCACTGTCGTACTAGTAGCAGACAAATTACGTTATCAGCACTTACAAAATTTAAAAGTTGGCTTGAATTAGGTGCCAACAACCAAAGATATTCTGATAAATGTGTTATGATCGTTTGGTCTTCCAATATATATATAGAGAGATTTTACAGAATAGAGAATAGTCGATGAAAAAAGGGAAACCAAGATAAAGAATAGTGAAAACTATATGTTAAAAATTAATATAGAATATATAGAAATTGTCAACAACAACAACAAAAATGAGGAAATCATGGACCCCACATCCAGCCTTTGCATTTGACTTTGGAAAAAAATGTAAAATAATATACAGAATGTGATCTCTATTGAATACTATAATATTCAAGTCCCAAAAGTGTCTGAGCAGAAAATTGATGAATCAGGGTTGATATGTCAACTTATCGTCCTTCCCTACGCGTATATCTCCCTGCTCTGTCGCTCAGTAATTCTCGTATCAAGACTTCAAAACGAGACCATGCAGGCATTATCAGCGACGTCACAATGTGAGAGGAGAAGTTATCAGCGACGTCACAATGCGAGAGGAGACGTTATCAAGCTTGCTTTCGTCAAGCGTAAAACTGTCTTAGGGAGAGGAAAAAATACCATTAATAGAACGATAAACAGAATATTGGGGTTTCTACGTATAGATATCGTAAAATATCAGCCGTTCAACACAATGTGAAACTTTTAGCTCGTTCGCTACGCTCACTCGCCAAAAAGGTTCACATTGTGGCTCGCGGCTGATATTTAATGATATCAATGTGCAGAAAACCCGATAATCTATACGAACGTCTTGTCCTTTTCTAAAACGGTTGATCGGAAGATACCAAAACCTTATAGAAAAATATACCGTATCAACTTCACAAATAATTCATTATTGTCTTCAAGTATACATGTAGATGCGAGGTACTGACGTTGATATAGTGTTCTTCTATTATACTGTTTATTCAAATTTTGGTAATATCTTTTTGACGTGTCTCTGTACTCTTACATCCCGACATTGTGCCATTGTGCTACATGTATGGTATTTTTTTTTATTTTTTTATTTCCATTTTTGCAAAAAATTAAAGGATATATTTGTACTTTTCTACTTATTAATGTCAATGATAAAGGGAAATTTTTTATTGGTGGTTATTTATATTAGATAGTATGCAACGGTTGATGCCGTTAAAGGCTGTATAGTTATATAGAAATAATGATATCCTTTATGATTGCAAATGAGACCTTTTTATATTCAATAAAGGAAAAAGATTCAAACTTGGCAGAACTAGACTTCAGTGACGTTCTTCCAAATCTTAGAATGAGTGATATATTTTGTAAATACCTCTAACGTTTAATTACAATCAGACTGCTATTCTAAAATGGTCTGAAGGTGTTTTTTTTTTTATATAGACGTCCTCAGTACGTATGCAGACTTTATGCATTGGATCAATACGTAATTAATATATATATATAATCAATAAAGTGTAGTAAAACTTGTACTTAATTCTGAATAATCTAACTGTAATAGCAGTGAAGGATAAATGTGTCTCATATATAAAACGCGCATCTGGCGTACCTAATTATACGCCTGGTATCCTTGATAAGTCTTATATACAGCCACTGGGTCGATGCCTCTGCTAGTGGACGTCTCGTTCCTGATGGTATCGACAACCAAGTAATCAGCACTGTTGTACTGACGTGAAATATTACCAGTTCGTAGATTTTCTGTAAATTTACTGTTTATGTGATGTTGAATTACTAGGATTCGGAACATGCAAGGATGTTCTTCCCAGGCAAACATTGCCTTGACAATATTTCTCATTTTTAAGGGATTTTCATTTTCTAATACTTTTTAAGGGATTTTCATTTTCTAATACTTTTTAAGGGATTTTCATTTTCTAATACTTTTCATCTTCCTATTGGTTTGGCCTCAAACAATTTTGTTTCGAACGTGACTGGTGAGTTTTATATAGACCAAGTGCGCGTACCAAATTATAAGACTAGTATCTTTGATGACTTTTGTACAATCAATGGATCGATGTTCCTGCTGGCGGGACGTACCACCCCTAGAATATTACCTACCCAGTAACCACCATTTTTAGGTTGACATAATTAATCATTGATACCTTTACGGTAAACACAATTATGTATTATTCGAAACACAAAGGCTTATCTACCCCCATATAGACATTGTTTTAACCGTATTTGGCATAATTGTCCCCAAATTCCCATAGCACTGTAATTTTAAAGCTGCGGTAGTGGAATACTTAGTTAAGGGCATACGAAACAGTTTTGATCCCGTATTTACAGTTTGGTGAAAATTTCCATATAGGCTTTTTTTTGCCTGATCAAACAAATATGTAATAAAAATATACCTTCGTGTGCTACTTTTTGAGTTAAATGAGGTCGAAATTTTGTATATATATTTCCTCAAAATTCGGATTTGTGGCCGTATTTTTATTTTCGAAAGAAAAACAACTTTTTTGTTTTGAAAGATAAACACAAATTGTTTTTTGTTAAATAATTTGTAATTTCTGTATTTTATAAGTATCCTAAAAATTTATGCTATTTTTATTCAGAAATAACTCATATATTTATCAAATGGTCATGAATTGAGAAAAAAAAACGTTATTTTTTGCTGTATATTTATCAAAATTAAAAAAAAAATTGACTATTTACAGTTTTATAAAATTTGGTCCACATAATATCCCTGCAAAATGAAACAAAATGTCGTTTTAAAAAATAGGGGTCCATGCACTCGTTTTTAAATTAAATCAGTTTGAATGATAAAAAACAGTTGAAAAATGCATCTTTTCCCGATATGTCACAGTTTGACGTCGCGAAAATAACATTTTACGTTACCAACGTCATTACCTTCCCTGTAACTGTATCGTATGCCCTTGTTCGGACCCCCACTGGAACAGGGGTAAATTTTGGAAGGCAAAATAAACTGTAAATAATTAATTCCCAGGCATTACAAAATTTTAACATTGATAGGCTTTTGTTCGTAAATATCTTTATACACTGGGATATTTAAGATTTGTTTTCAAAGCGAAAGTAGAACCTCGTAAACGAATTTATCCTGCAAATCATCAAATTATTGTAGAGAATATATACATGTACACAAAGGATCTTTTAGCTTTATTTGTGCATCTATAGATATGTCAGTCTTATGTTACTCTCCTTCCACTTTGAGCGAACGGTAATGAGTTAATTTCTCATTGCGTTACAGGTCATTTTGGGGTCCGCGTTTTAGATTATGTCGAAAATTTAAAGACAACTATTTGAATATAATCAATAATTAAATTGAGAATGGAAATGGGGAATGTGCCAAAGAGACAACAACCCGACCATAGAAAAAAACAACAGCAGAAGGTCACGAACAGGTCTTCAATGTAGCGAGAAATTCCCGCACCCGGAGGCGTCCTTCAACTGGCCTCTAAACAAATATATACTAGTTCAGTGATAATGAACGCCATAATAATTTCAGAATTGTACACAAGAAACTAAAATTAAAATAATACAAGACTAACAAAGGCCAGAGGCTCCTGACTTGGGACAGGCGCAAAAATGCGGCGGGGTTAAACATGTTTGTGAGATCTCAACCCTCCCCCAATAAACATGTTAAGGTGCCGGTTGTAGATAACAGTATCAAACCAATACATGTACGTTGTCGGAAATTAAACAAAAAGATGTGTACTCTCTACGAAACAGGAGGAAAGTTCGGTCAGCCTCATTTTTCGTCCTGTTTCTAACGCTTGTACTTCAAATGAATTTGATATTTGCTGACAATGAACATATATTGTATATTTAAATATATGTTTCTGCAGCAGACATTAAGCTCAGCATTGACATTTGTGACGTACTTAGATTCAGAGAAATGACTGAATATCAATATTGCTGTTTAATTAAAGCTCTATATGAGGGCTCTTCATCCTTAAATCCTTGAAATGCGTAGCTAAAACAGTGATTAATTAATAAATCATTTATCAATTGCAGAATCTGCAGAAATACAATTTCTTAATATGGTCGTATCATATTGATTTTAAATAATATTTAAGGAATGAATGTAATAATTAACTCTATTTATGGAGAAATAACATAACAACTAGGGTGCAAACTGAATAATAGCGCGTAATCTAACAGTGTTTCTCTGTTTATTACACGATTTACAATGTATCCTTTTCCTGAAATGTTGAATATCTTTATTTAATTAACGTGTGGTTTGTTTAATCTCAGTTCTCCAATGGTTAACATTTGATTATGACGCCGAATGTTCTTGCTTTCCTCTGAATTTCCTATTTTGACGGCATGAAAAAAAGGCGACCATGCCTGATGACGTCACAAAGAAAGAACACATCTTTTTTGCAGATAATTTAAAAAGAAGAAATAAGATTGCCTTGTTTATACATCATTGGAGAAACAGATTCCACTACCAAATATCTTCTAATACGATATCTATCCACTCTCGATAGTTGAATTTTAAATATGTAAAACGCTCGGTAATCCTCGAGTCCAGACATGGCTGAATATTCATATAATGATGTTTTTGACATATTTTTGGTTTGTTGTTTACTTTAATTATACATAGTAGTGTAAACTGTAAAACAGTAAAAAAATAGATCACTCTTTCTGTATACTCCTACAGATCATACCTTTTGCAAATTTAGTATCTTGAAAACTGTAAAAAAAATATATTAAGCGGTACATGGTCAGTAGAAAATGATCTACAAATAAGTCACCAAAATAGACATTCCATTCCTTATATATACATAGCAGTTATTGTTACAAAATGCTGAGTTTTATCAACTTCCTTATTTTATGCTATAATATAATAATCTGAAAAACTATTATAATAATAGATTAAAAGAATGAATCAAAAACTATATCGCCAGCTGTTCGGCACGAAGAAATAACAGTTTTCTATTAAGCCTTATAGTTAATAATACATAGTATATAAATAATTACCTATTTTGTGTAATTGAAAATACTGAAATTCAGATACAAACTGTGAAAGTATTACGGTTACACATGTCTAGGTTTATACTGTTATTTCTAATTATCACGTGCACGAATTTGTATTGTTTAATTACGCATTGGTATAGTACATGGATATATCACCGATAAATATTTGAATAGCATTTACCCGAATATTCCAGTCGTTATACATGTAGGGGTTATAATAATTGCCTTGCAATGATTGATTTTCATTTTTTTTTCTCGTTTTGGCTTAAGTAGGCAAAACTCGAATAGATTGATGCATTAATATCGAAAATAAAATCAGAAATCCAAGATATATAAATGATAATCAAAGGTAAAAGTCGATATCTTTAATTCAACTCTAAGGCTTTCAGAAATTATTTCCATTCCATGACGATTTTTATCTATTTTTATTTTTATCTATTTTTATATCTTTTTATCAGACATATATACATATATATGTCTCTGTTTTTATTTATTTTATTTTTTTTGGAGGAGAGGGGGCGGTGCTTATAATGGCAACTTTAGGAAACTATATCGCCAGCTGCTAGACACGAAGAAAAAGCTGTTAGGCATGTGTTGATAATGCATATATATTACATAATGTATTTAATTGTTAGAACAAAACTATGAAACACAATTAATTGAGTAAACAAACTGTGAAAGTATAATACATTTGTTTGTAGTTACAAATTTCTTCTATTTTATTGTTATTTGTAATAAAGACGTGCAGCTATAATTTGTTTTAATTTTTTATTAATCTACCAGAATACTCCAGTCGTCATAGGGGTTGTAGTCATGCAACGATAATATTAATCAGTTTTCTCGGTTTTGGCTATAATCTAGAAAAGTATTATAATAATTGATGAAGTGAAAATTTATGCTTTATCATTATCAGAAAGATCAGATATAGCAATAATACTCAAATCTTTATAGCTAAAATCATCAAATCAACTCCTTTTAGAAATTATTTTCACTCCATGACGATTTTTATCCATTAGTATTTTTACCGCAGTGGAGGGGGCATTAAGTGTAACACTTGTGAGTACTAACATTCCAAAAATAATTTCCGTTATCTTACTTCTGTTTGTCTCACTCAAATGTAATGAAACTTATACACAATGCTTATTACCACAAAACACAGATCAAGTTTGAATTTGGGTGGTGTCACTTTTACTGTTCTCGAGTTATGCCCCTTAATTAATTTTAAAAATGATGAATTTTTCGTTTTCGTTCTCTAACTTTAGTTTGCCCAACCAAATGTAATGAAACTTAATATACTCAATGTGTATTACAATTAAATTATGAGCTGTTTTACTTCTGGTTTGAACATAAACATGATAGATCTCGTTGAAACATTACCGATAAATTATCGAATAATATCTATATTACCCGTATAATCAAGTCGATAGATTCCGTGCACTATATCATAGCTATCGATCATTTCACTTACCGAAAGTCTGTTGGCCGCTGAAGGGCGCAGACTTCTTTGATCTATATCAAATCGTGCGAATCATTTTGCTTTAATCTATCATTTTTTCCTGAAGAAAAAAAAGTATATTGATTTGTGATAACATTTAAGAATAACAAGAAAATTGCATTGTATTTAATCAGTTATCTGCGATTTCTTCAAATCCTTATTTGACTGCTTAATTAAATTTTCATGCCGTTCTTTGTAATTTAATCTTTCTTCGTGAAAAGCATTTAATATTTCATTTAAGAAATCATCTAAGGTACCAGGCTTATATAAATTCATGTGTTATTAGTTTCAAACAATGTTCAAATGAATTAATTAATATTTAACACCCTGCTACCAATATAAAATGCATTTTCACCATTCATGTGATGTGGAAGAGAGTTCTGTTTTGTACTCGACTGAAATTTAAAGCTGTATGTTTTATATGCTAATCCATAAGTAACATTTTTCATGAGGTCATGTCCTCCTTCCCATACATTATACAGCATTCGGGCATTTCAGTCTAGTACAAATTCAAAGCAGGGCTCTGTGCCATTTAGTTCGAGATTACTCTGACGTCCAACGAGTGTTTGACCGTTATGGGCCCCTGCTTGTCTGGAAAACAGCCGTTGGACGTCAGAGTAATCTCGGAAGGACAAGGTGTCGTATGGTCATTGTATCAGGTATTAACAGTACTCTTATTCAGTTAATGGTGCGTGCTAACTGAAAAATCACCAAACATTAATTTCAATATATTTGACAAGAGCCGGACATGCATGGACCAAACCCGCGATCTCCCACACTCTATTGGAACAAAAATACTAACATGGTGATTCTACAATCAGAACTTGCTTATCAATCAATCAATCAATTATTCAAAATCTTTTTTTATTTTCTCGAAAACTATATTTTAAACACTTTTAACGATGCTATAACTTTAGAAACGTAACACTAAAATGCAAAAATAGAAACTGGAACTGAAAATCAGATAAACAAAACTTAACAAACAATATTTAGTCTAAAGTTATATATATAAAAATTATATGAATGTATTAATATCTTTAATTTTCGTGTCGTGATCGACCAAAACACCCTCTACAAAGGATAAATATAGTTTGTATATAAAAGTATATCAAGAAACATACACCACGACACGATATATTATTATTATATGAAAGTTATTTAAACCAGCCCACCAAAATATTATAAACAGAAATGTCTGAATATCAATCAAAACTACACGTATAAGTCAACGTCATCGGTAGGCGATCATATCAGATGAAACTCTAAATATGTATGATGTATAATAATACACCCACAATTTTTCTTGTGGTAAAAGTAATACTATTGAGATTTAAAAATGTTTGGTTGGCGTGGAAACAATTAGAATTTATTTTAGTTTGAACAATATATTTTTTCAGATAAAGCATAACATAACAATACAACGCATTTGAAAGAAATGTGTAGGATTCAGAAACAAAAAAAGTTTTGTAGAAGTCTATCTCCTAAATCTATTTTGATATTTGCGACTTTGCAAATCAATGATAGACGGCGGTAAGTATACAAAAACTCTCGCTTAATCCTAGCCACATAAACGGAGTTTATTTCTATGTAGGATTCTTTTCTGTTTTGATTTCAGAGTTATATTAGGTCTTCAAACAGACACATAAGTACGTCTATTTGTAATCAAGCGGTTTATGCCGATGTAAACAGATGTCCACCCCTCGAGGTCCAGCCTCACAGCAAAAACTACCATAGTTTTGAATATTACTGATTGTTGTACTCATAAGATGTTTGGATGAGTTAAAACCTGCATAAAAACTAGAAGAGGGTCCGGAAAAAAATAAAGGCGTAAATAAATCCTTGCGGTAACCGGGTGATGTCGAACTGACTAGGGAATGGTCAAAAACATTGCTTGAGAGTATAAATATTAAAATAAGAAGATGTTGTATGATGACTGCCAAAAAGACAACTATGTGACACCATATGGTCTTTATTAATGAGCGAAACCCATACAACAAATTAAACTTTAAAACATGATTTCAGTCCTCACGGTGAGGAGAAGTCACACCATCATTAAGAATTCAAACAATAAATGGAAAAAAGTAAAACCACAAACCTACTGAATTCCGAGGAAAATTCAAAACGGAAAGTCCCTAATCAGGGAAACCAGGCTAAAAGATATGAAAAATTTAAAAAAAATAAAATAATACGTAATCAATAGTGAAATTTGTCTTTTAAACTACAATAAATCATCAATATCTTTCTAGAATATCATCGTCCCCAAAGACAAATGGGTAATTCACTGTGGAATGTTTTATTTGATGTGACAGGATTAGTCAACTGAATGTGTCAGAACGAATTGTCCTGTTAATTGTTTTCTTGTTCATTTACGTAAAGATGATCTTGTTAGCTTTCTTAAAGTTCTTTTTCTTGTAATGAAGATATGAGGAGATGTTGCATATTGTCCAATGAAATAACTATCCACTAGTGACTGATTGATTGATTGATTGATTGATTGATTGATTGATTGATTTCCTGGTGTTGAACGCCAATTTTAGCATTGCTGTTCTATTTCACAGAGGCCATTTTTGTTGGTGAAGTAAGTCGAAATGCCCGGAAAGAACCACTAATCTTCAGTAAGAAAACTGACAATGCTAGCCATTGAAGATTGGAATCAAGCGTACCTGTCACGTGTGGGATTCGAACTCACAACCTCAGTGTTGACATGCTAGTGATACTGTAGTCCGACTACTTAAACTACTCGGCCACTGAGGACTATATTATTATTAAAATGAACCGGCATGACAAAATGTGAAACAACTGATTCTTCCCAAAATCATGTATTTCAGTGTATTTAATGTGAGTCGATTCTTAAACAATATGCAAGTCAATAAATTACATACCAAATTCCGCTTTTAGACCCAATTTAAAGTTCTACAATTGCCATAAATATTCAAATCGTCTTATTAGTTTTCTTACATATGGTATAGAATCATTATCTTGGAAAGATAATAGATCGCCTCCGAATGCATTCGTGTTGCTGTTGGTTTAAATTTTTTTTTGTGTTGTTACATGTTTCTGGGTTCTTTGTATTTTGTTTTAGTAATTGTAATAGTTATTAGCTCACCTGGACGGTCGTTCGTAAACTTTTAAAAATATATCCTCCTATGAAATTGCTTGGTAAAAAATTGAGCAAGTTATGACTTAATCATTATTTATGTATCGATCAAGTTAAATAATAAGTCATCTAACCCCACCTGCCGCCAACTATCATGGCGGACGGAGCTAAAGAAAAAAGCATATGGATAAAATGCCAGTTTTGTATATTATCTTGAAATTTAAAACAGCTAAATATAGAGAAAATCTGACAACAGCAACCATTTTCAGAATGTTGGGATCTACGTTCTGTCCATTTATACTCTAACGACTTTTACTGCCCTTAAATATGTTTTCCATTTTGACTTTTACGTGAAAACTAAAATAGATAGATAGATACTTTTAAAAGAAAGAAAAATATTAGCAAGACAAGATTTATAAATAAGTCAAGCATGTTCGAATTCGTCAGTCGACTCGAGCTCCTTATTGGAATAATCACCCTTCATTGGCGAGTTTTAGCAACAATCATGTTTTGCCTATTATGTTGAAAAATATAAATTGGCAAGACAAGATCTACAAATAGGTCGGATTGGTGAATTGCCAGTTGGCTCCTTATACAATGTATGAGTTATTGTATTTGAATGACGATGTTTGTAAAAATATTTTGAGTCATTGCCTGAAATTTTGAAAGAGAAACTTTAAAATACATTATCGATAAATGTATAATAGTTAAGTAATGTATTATAATCATTCTTTTCTTTAATACAGCGTTTTAGAGTGTCCATTGTTGAGATGCGCATAGACTCGGGTCATCGACACAAGACATTCAATGATGTTTGTCATTGTTAAAAGTCTTACGGTGGCCATAATTGCTTATATCCAATTTATTTGATATAATTATTATCATTATTATTTGGTAGATGAGTTAAAATGGCAATAATCTGTGTGCGGAAAGAATAAGTTTCGAGATAAAACGTGACGTCTAAAGAATCATAAATATCACAAAAGATATAATTTAAGTAAATTATTATGCTATTTAATATGAATCGTATACATGTATATTAAGTTGATTTATAAACTATGAAATTGTTTTATTTCTAAGATATAATAAAATATCATGTTCCAATCGATATGTTATGAAGCAACCTCGTCAACGTAAGACTTATAGGTGCCGCTTCAAAATTAAATAACACACTAATATTCACGTCAATAAAACAGATGAATTCTTTCAATCAGCTAGCGATAAGACTTGTACAAATTCTGTAGTCGTAAAGAACAAATTTGCTATTAGAAATCCCACGAATTTACTGTAAATTATGACACTTGTTGAAAGACCCCTAGCAGGTCAAAATGATTTAAATGTCGCGTATTGATTTAAGTAAGTCAGTTTATTTCATGTTTACAACAAATCAAGTTTATTCGCAATAGGTGTCAAGTGTATTCGGCATAATCTACTGAAAAGGCAATCAAAATGTTTTCAGATTATTAGTACTGTTTCCGATTTTGACTGATGTGCGTGCTTTATTGAATTTTCATTGACAGACAAAGTTTTATCTTTTGTTTCTTTCAATTTCTTGATCATTTTTCATGGATTATATAATTACGAATGAATTAGTGACCGATTTTCAATTATACGCTACGTGGATACGCCAATTTGGAAAGTCGTTATTATCTTTGGTTCTTACTTTTGAGGAATAAGTCGGAAATGCTGTTTTTTTCACATCACAAGATCAAACATAAAGTGTAATGGAATATGTTTATGTTTTCAAGTCAGATAAAAATCTGTTGTGATTTATGACTTTAGTGAGTTAAAGAGAGTTTATTTAAAGTTGGAAATGAATTCAAATTTTAAAATCTATTCCAAGACTAAATTGTCAACGTCCATGCAGAATCTAGATGTCTTCGAAGAAGACGAAGAAATAACATTTAAGGATAAATTAAAAAGGACATTTTCTTCAATCAAACGTCGCACAAGAACTCGGAAACAAATTGAACATAAACCGATACCGTCACGTGCGCATAAACCCCTTAGAGCAGTCCAATCTGTACCATGCACGTCAATTTCAAGGTAAGTTTATGTATACTTTTATAAAGTGGCTAAAAATCTTTAATCTGAAAGTTCGCGTTTAACCCGGATATACATTGTCTTGTCTGTAACTGTATAATTATTTTAACAAAAAGATGACTCGGAAGCTTTTAGTAAGTTTAAGTTCTATTTAAAATCCTTACGCTGTAAGACCACCCAATTATATAACTATCAGTATTTGTAGTAGGACTGAAATAACCATGAAGACTAGGAGAACAGGAATTGCTGTTCGGATTTTTTTATCACCTTACCATACCGGCCTGATTTATACTCAAAGGAAAAAAATATGAAAAACAAATATCTTGACATACCGCCACCAACGAAAACAACTGAATTAAAAAATTCTGGTTAGGAACAGACATGCACATATATTATTTGACACCACTGTCTCATGTTAGGGGAGATTGGTCGCTATAAATGTAATGCCACGATGTTCGAACAATATGTTACAATCATTTGAAAATCGCTTGACTCATCAGATTGTCACGAAGTACAAAAAATTATTAGCTTCAAAGAAAAAAAGACAAAAAGCTCCGATCTACGAGTACTCGTAGTCATCAATCACTATCTCTGATAGTTTCAAAGCCTACAATTAATGAATAATCATGTTCTCTAAGACTAAAATATCGTTAATGATGTCAGGGAGAAATAGGTATATATGTCATGTATACGAAATATTTCGTTGATACAAAATTTGTTTCTATTTCATACGAAATATTTTATGTTTATAAAATCAAATAGTTACTACATGTAATATATCCATTATCTTGTCTTTACTAGATATAATATTATACTTCCAAAAATTAAAGTAACAAGTAATACCTATGTTATAAGTTCACAAGAATGACTGTATCATAATATTTAAAAAATGAATTCGAAATCACTGCTTCTTAATGGGACCTGTGTGCATCAGACAAAGAATTCGCAAAACATAAGGTAAAAAATTGTAACTATACAATGTAGGTGGAGGGTTGAGATCTCAAAAAACATGTTTAACCCCGCCGCATTTTTGCGCCTGTCCCAAGTCAGGAGCCTCTGGCCTTTTTTTAGTTTTGTATAATTCTTAACTTTAGTTTCTTGTGTATAATTCGGAGTTTAGTAAGACGTCCATTATCACTGAACTAGTAATATATTTGTTTAGGGGCCAGCTGAAGGACTCCTCCGGGTGCGGGAGTTTCTCGCTGCAATGAAGACCCATTGGTGGCCTTCGGCTCTATGGTCAGGTTGTTGTCTTTGACACATTCCCCATTTCCATTCTCAATTTTATTTTAAACTACAAATATGTAAGAATTTGAAAAACACAGATACTGACCACAAAATATATTCTAAACATTTCTTCAAATTGAGATAACCGACTGTGTTGACATTGGTAAAGACCGACTTTTGTAAATTGTACGGTCAATTCCGATTGAGAGAGTTGTGAATTGTACCAGGTTATCCATTATAAAGCCTGTGACTTATATGGGATTGACATTAGTTTCCTTTATGTAATTAAAAAAGTTCTTTTCAAAATTTACATCGAACAAGGAAAGCAGTGAAAAAAAAACATTTTACGTTACAATAAAATTATTAACAACATGTGAAATAGACAAATATGTCTCCAATAAAGTTTTGAAAATAGAAAGATATTTTATAAAGAGCAATGTGGCGGATCCAGAAGGTTGATTCCAGGGGTTGCACCCCCTTTTTTTTACGATCAATAAAAAAAAGTTGTAGTCGTCTCGACTTGACTCGGATATGAGAAAACAAAATCTTATTCATGCGTATGGCACGCCGTTTTTATATTTATTCAAATTTGAAGATATCTTATTTATTTAACAAGATATCTTATTAAGTATTAAGATATCTTTAATTTTTATAAGATATCTTATTTAATTTGAAAGTAAATAAGATATCTCTATTAGTTTATAAGATATCTCTATTAGTTTATAAGATATCTCTATAAGTTAATAAGATAGCTCTATTAAATCAGATATCTCAATTAATATATAAGATATCTCATTTTGTTATTAAGATATCTCAATTAGTTTATAAGATATCTCGAAATTGAATAAATATAATAACGGCGTGCCATACATGCGAGGATAGTTTACGCTTAACAACAAACATGTGACGAGAGCAAGAGTGATATCGAATGAAAATAACAAGTAAAATATAGAGAATCGAAAGATGACTAATAAAAGGTGATAACATCCACTAAAAGTAATAAATGAGAGTATGGATAGGGGTCTTCAATAATCAGTTCTCACATTTTTTTCTCTGTTCTTGTTTTATTTTGCAAATTTTGTCTATTCATAAAGTTTTGTTTTGCTTAATTGTTTTGTTCTCAACTTTTTTTTGTCCATTATTCTGTACCTTCTGTCCATTATTCTATATTTGTTGCTATGCTTATTTTGTTCTATTCTTTTTTTGTTTTGCACTTTAATCTGTTACTTTTGTCCGTTATTCTATATTCTGTAATTTTGTTGTGCTTATTTTAAACACCCCTTAATTTTCTATTTAATCTGTCCTTTATTCTGTTTTTATTTGTCCTTTATTCTGTTTTTATTTGTCCTTTATTCTGTTTTTATTTGTCCTTTATTCTGTTTTTATTTGTCCATTATTCTCGTTTTTTCAAAAAATCCTTTAAGAACCCCAGACCATTACTGACTATCAACAACAAAACAATTTCCTACAAAATCAAGGAATATTCCTATAATTAAAATAACAAGCTATAAACATTATGCCATAACTTTTGCTTTTATATCGGTAGTGAACATGAGTAAAAAACACGTACAATATTCTAAAAAAAAAAGGTCAAGATACGCAAGCTGTATTTAAAGATATGAAATAAAAATATTAATATGTCTCAATATTATGTAATGAAATGCTTTTTCAACGAAATATCTTTTAGTCTTAGATTAGTAAGTGTTGTATCATTAAACTCTGACTATAACAGATTGTACGTGTTTAACATGCATAGACTGGACTGAAGCAGTCGTAGTCTGAGTAACCCGAATAATTCAGTACCTCACCGTGATAGACCCACTTCTTGCGAAATATAACGGGAAATCAGTCTTACAACCGAATGTTCCAAGGGGATGATAGGGAGGACTCACATTCATACTCCAAATCATGTAAAAAGAAAGTTTTTTATCAATTTTTTTTTATTTACTTCCCTCCTTTTCCCCACTAGAAAAAAAAATGAACACTGAATAACGGTAAGTTTTAGAAAATTAACGAAATTAAGAAAAAAATATATAAGGAAAAAAAATATTCCTGGTAACAGGTGTTCATATTTTCCCATTTTCAATAACGAACCGAGTCGGCGTTTAACCATAACGGTAGCTACCACTCGTTACTACTTTATCATTGTTTTCAATATTATAAAATCTATTTTTCCTGTTCCCGACTATCCCTTACATGCAAATTTTAGTGTAGTCGAGTCAGTGACGTAAAACTATAATCCAATATTCATTAAAGTGGTTATGATGTTCATATTGCATCTGCTCCTCGATCTTTGCATTGTTTATTGAGCTGTGTAAATATTCAAATTACATTTTATATCCGAGAACACAATGGTATTCCAAGATTGTACACGAAACATGGCGCCATGTTGATTTCTCACGTCGTCACGAAGTTAGACATTTATTCATAGACTCAAATTTTATTTTTATTTAATTTATATCATTATTATAATTAATACTATTAATTTGTTGAGCATCTGCATGTTATAATGTGTTACTAGTTTTGGGAATTACTAATTTAGATTAGAATAAAGACTAAAGAGAGATGAAGCAACGAAGGAGCTACCCAAGTTTATAGAATTCACAAATGCTTAGCTCAGATTTTTATCATTATCTAATGCAATGCATCCATCTCAATGTGGGAGAAGGGTGCTGGTTGACAAAGTGGTCTAACTACTACACCACTAGCTGTCCAAAACTAAGTTTGTTAGTTCGCACCCTACACGAGATAGTTGCATTCGACTTCAATCTTTATTAACTAGGAATGATACTGCAATTTTTTCTGCCGAACATAGGTGGTCCTCTCTCGGCACTCCGGCTCCCTCCACAAATGAAAACTAAAATAACTAATAGTGCTTAAAGTGACGTTGAAAAATAAAAAACAATCAATCAATCTAACCCGTGGTTGGCTTGCGATGCATTTGATCATATCAGCTACTAGTAGGTATAATGATAAAATTGCAGAAATATCAACCATGCACTCTTATAAGAGTTGACCTGACAGTTTTCAAAATGTTTACAAATTTCAAATTGTCAATTGTAGACGAAAAACTTAGGATAGGCAATGTCAACTTTGCATGAATGTTGTACATGTCTTAGGATATTTCTAAGGGACCCTAAATATACTTGAAATATTTGTCACTGGACGTTATGCAAATTACAATACTCCTTATTTCCAAGAACACATTAACGTTACGCAAACCTCTCAGATTAATGCAACACTGAAAGTTGAAGTTATCTTGATTTTCTTCTTCTGATTAAATGAGGACTAAAGGTTAGGTTTATTTTTAAATTAGCTTGTATAACCTGGAGGAGATTCAAAAATATTTTAAATATTATTAAGTCTAAATAGTATAGTGAAATGCAAGATCTTTTGTTACAAGGATGTAGTTCCAAGCTTAGATAATAATGACTGTTAGAATAGAGTAAATTCTTCTGCGATTTTCTAAAGACAGTTTTAGTCTTACTTTATACATTCAAAAGGACCAAGCCTATTATACAAATTGCTTTCAATATTCTTCTGACATTAGATTTTCAGTGCCTTCAGATAGCTATTAGTTAGCGAACACACAGTTAGATCTATGACTCCAAGCAGATGAAATAATTACTCTATCGTGCTTTTACTGGTGTAAATATCATATCCGATCTCCATTAAACTCTAGTACTAATTTGATACAAATCTGTGTTTTTGTAGAAAATGGTACTAATTAATGTTACTTTTTGAAAGCTGCGTAGATGTGAAATCTGTGTCTGTCTTACATTTCATTTTACATTGAACCTATTAATTTTCTATGCTTGCACGTGTATGGGAACCACTTTAATTACTTAATCTTAAATTCTCTCAGATAAACTATGATTTTCTCATGTAATCTCGAAATTAAACACATTTATTAGTAATTTTACTTTTTATAGTTCGAAAATTTACACATATAAAATGTTATCGTAATTATTCTTATATTGTCAACTAATTTATTCATACAGTGACATAGGTTGTGGGTATGTATCTTAACGTGGGAATTACTACGAAAAGTACAACACTCCCTAAAGGCCATGATAATCAGATGATACACGTTCAATGGTATTTTTAGACCTAGTGTTGTTTCGAATAACACTCTAAACTCAGAAGTAACTCTAACTTGTAATTAAGAGGGTATCAGAAAACACCAACTGTATCAATATCAAACGTACAATCATATGTATGTTACTTGTATATAGTAATAACCAAAATGAGATTCATTCATTCATTGTCTTTTTATCCCCACTTGAGCAGATAATGGCTTTTTAGATATCGAATTGATATGTCGATGTTTTTATAAAACAATCCTGTCTACGAACGATTTTGTCAACCTTTGCTACACATATACATCCTACAATATCGCATATATGAGTATTCTAAACTGGACAATATAAAAAGAAGATGTGGTACGATTGCCAATGAGACAACTGTTTACAATGACACAGAAATTAAAAACTATAGGTCACCGTACGGCCTTCAACACCGAGAAAAGCCCATACCGCATAGTCAGCTATAAAAGGTCCCTAAATGACAATATAAAACAATTCAAACGAGAAAATTAACGGCCTTATTTATATAAAAACAAATGAACGAAAAACAAATATGTAACACATAAACAAACGACAACCACTGAATTACAGGCTCCTGACTTTCTAACTAAGTTTTTCATCTTTAATCATTTAACTCACTAGAGGTTCGGTATCTTGAAATATGGTACCTATTTTCACTTGTATACCAGAACCTTCGTTTGCTCCTACCCAAAACATATTTTCCCAGTTGTATTCTAAATTCCTTGCCCTACGACCAAATTAAATCATTTCGTAAGAAACTCATCTTCTATTTTTTTTTTAAATAAACAGAAATCAATCCGTAGAGCTCGATTTCTAGCCACTCGACAGATCAGTTTGATATCTAGGGACTCGATAGATCAACTCGATATCTAGTGACCAAAATGACAATGCAGGTCAAATTTAAGTGTCTAGATCTATCTCGATTCCTAGTCATTCGATAGATCAGTTCAATTCTGGTACCTCGATTTCTTGTTTCTTGATTCTTCGTCTCGATTTCTACAGACTCAATAGATAAGGTATGTTTCTAATGTCTCGATAGATCAGCTCGATTTTTAGCGAATCGTAAGATCAGATCGATAAGTATTGACCCGAATAATCAGGTCAATTTGCAAGGTCTCGATAGATCAGATCGATTTCTGGTGACTCGATAGATCATATGTCGTCAACCAAACCAATAGAAACTTGCTTTAAAAGTTTGTACATATTTTATTTGCGACTATTAAGGAAAAAGTATAGGACACAAGTTAATCGACCATATAATTCTCCTTGTATACAGTATGTATTAGATGTAGTTTACATGTTATTTGCATAGAAGTAATATCTTATATTTCCATTATTGTAAAAAGAGCTATTTGTTTTGATAGTAACAGTAATAGTATTTACCAATAGCAGTTATCATTTTCAGAAGATGATTTATATTGATAGATTTCCGGATGAAAGCTTAATTGCTACCATATTTCTGTCATCAAAATTGATGCCTTATGACTGCTTATGTCATATGAATCCTGATTCTGTCTTATCTTTTTCTGGTTTAATTGCTAAAAACCTGGAGTCTCAAATTTCACAAATATACTTACGACTAAGATTTGTCAGTTGAATTGTTCAAGACTACGATCAAGTTTATTTTAGAAACCGACTCCTGAACCTTTTGCTGGTAAATAAAAGCATTTCTATACAAGTAATAGATGCAGGCTTTTGGTATCTGAGGGGCATTAGGCCCGAAAGATATGGCACGTAGAAACATCTGATTAACATAGAAGTAAGACATACTTATAATAAATTGTCTCTTGTTCTTGAAACAGCAATTGTGTTTTTTCAAACAGAATCAGTGTCCTCTAAATGTCCAGATGCAGTAGATGATCAGAAGATGTTTAAGCATGCAAGGTTTCGGAATGAAATCATTATCGTGTTGATATTTCATAGGCAAGGTTCCGGAATAAAATCATTATCGTGTTGATATTTCATAGGCAAGGTTCCGAAATGAAATCATTATCGTGTTGATATTTCATGGGCAAGGTTCCGAAATGAAATCATTATCGTGTTGATATTTCATAGGCAAGGTTTCGGAATGAAATCATTATCATGTGTATTGCTTCAAAGGCAAGGTTTCGGAATGAAATCATTATCATCTTATTGCTTCATAGGCAAGGCTTCGGAATAAAATCATTATTATGTATCTGTTTAATAGGTATAAAATCATTATCATGTTTATTGCTTCCATTTCTCTGTCATCGAATTGATAGTTTATCACTGATTTTGTGGGCAATTTGAATCGCTGGATGTTCTTGTCTTCTGATGGCTTAATTGCCAAAATTTGAATCTGTTAGAATCTAAATTATAATACCTCTTTGTGAATAACTAAATATTTCGAAGCATGCACATACTAACAGTTTATATGGTATCTAATACTAGTTTAAAGCCTTCTAAATTATGGGTTATAAATGAATATGAAAAAGGGAATGTAAAAAAAGGATGAGAAATTGCATGTGTGCTTGTGTTTTGAAAACCATTTTGTATTTCTCATTTGCAGATCAATGCTATCATATAAGACACCTCAAATAATATTTGTACTATGTTCGAAACAGGTTAGATATGTTCTGTGAAACCTCCCACTCAACCAGCTTCTTTACTTTGTACTAGCTATATATATAGTAAACTTAATATTTTGAAATGATGTATAGTTATTTTTTATTTTTTTTATTTTGCAATCAGGTTTCTGTATCAAATCTTCAAGATAAGAATACGTGTCACATTTGTCCATGTTTACATTAAACAAAAAATGAGATCATAAAGAAACAAGTACTAGATTATATAAACTTGAACATTAATTTATAATGTTTACACATCTGTTTAATTCACACTGGAATGTTGTTATATTCACTGTTTTTATGATTTATAATCCACTGTAATACATTTGAATACACATGCATTATTGTATTATACAAGGGCATTTGGATATTTGATATGAATTGAAAGTAGATTTAGGAGTTTATACTACTAAAATAGAAGTCTAGCTATAAAAGATCTGAATGAAATATACTTGAAACAAAATCTTGATTCATCTTTCAAATTTGTGATTTCTTAGACTTCAATCATTTGAATATTCGGAATTGCTACATTATGCAGGTTGGCTAAATTTCAGACAGCTAAAGTGTGCACTGCACTATTTGATTATGAATGGTAGGAGTCAAAATTGAATGTCACAATTTAAACAGTTTGTTTGCACATAATAGTCTAGTTAAAAAAATATACAAAGAACACTTTAGACAAAGTTATGAATTTAATGGCAAAATATTTTACATATGAACTGAAACTAACGATTGATTTGCAACGAAAAATAGAAAACGAATTGAGAGGATCACTTTATTTATCCCACAATTTTCGTCATATTGTTTTAGTTTTCATCTTTCCTAACTCTAAACATACCTTACAACAGGAATGCTGTAAATTACAGATGTTGTTCTCTTCGTTTTAAGCATTGTCTACTAAGATATGAGCCCTTTAAGTTTGACCACCATTAATCTCAATTGAAGTGATGTAAAACTGTCTTTAATTAGTATATATTAAGTTTATAATATGTATGTCTTTATCTTAAAAAAACAACCGTCAGAAATATGATGTGAATGTTATTTTTATGATGAAATCTTATATGTTTGATAACCGAGGGAAGTGAATTCATCATCAATCAATCAATCGTATAAATTTCCTGATGTTTGTATATAATCCAATATTTTACAAGTAAAAACTTGGATAACTTTGTTCTTCAAAACAATGAATGTAATGTGTTTTAAAAACTTTTAAATGTAAACATTTAATCGAGGGAGGGATCAATAAAATATGTACATAGGTTTACAAGAAGATGTATGAGATCTATGAGCGTCAGTGAGACACCTCTTCGTCCCTAAGCTTCATCCGAGTCACAATTTGTAAAAGTAAACCATTATAAGTCAAAGTACGGTCTTCCACACGGATCCTTGGTTCACATTATAAAGGGCTCTCCATATAGAAATAAATGAACATGGATGTGTGATGCTATGTACTACGGGTTTTACCCATTGTTGAAGGCCATACGGGGACCTATAGTTGATAACCTTCTACGTTATTTGGTATCTTGTTGGAGAGTTATCTTATTGGCAATATCCTACCACATCTTCTCATGTTCATACTTTCTTTTTTGTCCAAGCATATTTAACATTTTGTATGAGATGTTCAATGACTGCCAATGAAATAACCTTCAACCAAAGACCAGCGGCCATGAACGTAAACAAACATTTCGAAGCGTTGGTGATTATTTCACGCTGTATAACTTCGCTTTCATATAGAACGTGTCACTATAAGTACTCACACTGAGACGTTTAACGATTTTTCGATGTAGAAAAAAAGTATTGTAGGAATATAAACAAAATGCACGTTTCCCGGATGATCGTACATCAAGGAGATATTTTTGTAAACCCATTAAGTTTAAAGGGTTTGCCCAGGCGTTAAAACTCATGGTTCAAGACATATATATTAATACACTAGACGATTGTTTAGTCTACAGAGTACTCATCAGTGACGCTCGAATAAAAACAGGAGGCCAAAATCAATTAGGAAATCGAAAAATAAATCCTGAAAGTGTTGCTTAATTTGGCTAGGTTAACTCTGTCTGGTGTAAAACAGTTCTTAAGTGTTTTGAGTAATTTGAACCGTTTAATTAACAGTAAATTTACAAGAAATTATTGTATCGAAGAAATGTCAGTCATATCGACACAGGAGCTCTGACTGCAAAATGAAAATGTTTGTAGTTCTGTTGCCAAAACCTGCAATAATATTTTATTACGACGAAACGGTATCTTATACTGTTAAAAACAAACTGTTTCAGTTATTTTTATTATATGTACATGTATCAGGTTTTATCCTTGGATGTGCATGGTGATATTGCACTTTTATGTTTTGTATAAATAACAAAACTTATGTTTTAATTCTGTTGTTTTATAATTGTATATAACAGTCTCTCATAGTTCTTTTAAGAATGGCACATGCATTCTAAATTTTATATTGTGTACTTGATATTATATTGTGTTTATACTTGTATGTATGTGGTGAGACTTTAATAAACTATTGAATCTGCATTGCACACTTTTATAATAATGATGCCAGAACGGCATATGTTTAATCAATGTACTAGTAATATGCTCATGACATTTCCTAATAATCATACTTTTGTCCCAATATTCCACATGTTAACATTTCGTTTAAAAACCGTGTACTATATGTGTATTTAAAAGAATTAACTTTCCTGACATGCATTTTTAACGTCAAAGCACTTGTCTATAAGACTATACAGTTTTAATGGAATATGTTACAATATAAAGTAATGTTATCTAGAGCTAGCCATCAAACTTCCGCAATATCCTGATTTGCTTTCAATAAGCATATATTAAAAGATATAATCACACATTTTAATAGTATCCGATTTTTGCACATATTTACGATCTTGTAAACTAACCGGATGGTTAAGATTGTCACTAAAACACGTAAAATTCTGTGATATTATTGAATTTTCTTACTTTTATTTAAAAAATGACAGTGATCTTTTCCACAATGTACAGTCAATGAATACTAATATCAAAAGTGCAAAAACTATAAATAGAATAATTATTGTAATAATTTCCTTATACTTTAGTGAATACGATTCTTTAGCATCTTTGTAATATGAAGTGACACTGTATGGTAATAGTTATAATTCATTTTGAAATTTTATCGGAAATTTATTCCACTTTCAAATTGAAATGTTGTGTGATAACAAACCATTTGAGATTAATGACGTAAGAAAAGAATACATTTCCTAAATAGGTGTTATATAGTATTCCCAATGTGTATAGTATTTTTATTTGATATTTATTGATAAAAAGAGACGTGAATACGTCTTTGGGACAGCTACCGAACCGCACATTTAATTCGACTGGATTGTCCTGGTCTAATTAGGCTGGCTGAAGGTTGGCGGCTGTTGAAACGTTTAACCCCGCTGCATTGGTTTGCACCTGTCCTAATTCAGGAACTTAGTGGTTGTCTTTTGTTGATGTGGTTCATAACTGCTTTTCTTTTCTCGATTTTATCTATATTAGATCGTTGGGTTTCCTGTTTGAATTGTTTTACACTTGTCATTTTGGGTCGCTTTATAGCTTGCTGTTGGATGTGAGCCAAGGCTCCGTGTTGAAGGCCATGTACTTTAATTCATCTTTGATTGTTTACTTTTTACACATTGTGACTTGGATGAAGACTTGTTGTTACTGGTACCACATCTTCTTATTTCTATGAACTATATGGGTGTTTTATTGTTATTGTTCTAACTAATGTTTGATAAGTCATTATCCTAGAGCGTAACATTTAAAAAGAATAACACCTTTTGTGCTGTGAATGTTAATATGTAAATACCCTCGTTCTAACCAATACTACAAAAATAATTGTAGTAAAACAATTGAGTTATAACTAATAATCAATCCATGTCTAATTGATATACAAATATCAAGATGAAATAAATAAAATAGGTTTCTTGATTTAGTCAGTAGTGCATACATTATAATTTGTTGGTCCAACGGATTGTATATATATATTAGGTAATAATGAGACAACCAAAATGACTATATGATATTAAAAAAGAAAACAGAATTGATGTCAAAAACTATCTTGAAAAATGCTGGCACGTAGGTGGCGCTTTTGCTTTATAAGACTGTAGCATTTTATTACTCAGATAAGATATTTTAAAAACTGTCGTTATATGGTTGCGTGATGCTAACAGTGTTTAATGTTATAAGAATATACAAAAAAAACCATTGTCTTCTGTGGTTGCATTCCTTTTTTTCCCTTCTCAATCTTACATGTAGGCTTCAAAAGTTGCAGCAGAAGATTTAAATTATAAGCAAATAGAATAAAATAAAATAACAATCTTACAAACCATCGATTAGATTGGATAAACCGCTCTTGAGTTGATTTTGTCTCATTTTATTTGCAAAACAAAGATCCTCGTCTGCAATAAATGATTCTAAGAGAGACAACTTAATTTACAATCAATTCCATATGTTGTTTTAATACTAAGTCTTGTTCGATGGTAAAGAAACGGAATTGAATTCGGGCTTTTTTTAAACCACAAAAATAAATCAATAATGTCAATGCTGAAGAAACTTCTGAGTAAAATGTTCAATCATAATTGAATTTATCATCTTGACAATCGTTGAAACTTGTATATTCAAAATAGAAATAAAGAGAAACATAGCTTAATCGAGAAATAAATGCTAGTAATCATTCAACATTAAACTGGTTTTTGTTTCCTTCATATTAACTGATATACAGCAACAAAGTCATGGAATATCACTAAAATTTGCAAAGCCGATCATCTTTAAAAGGTCCATCATCTTTAAAAGGTCCATCATCTTTAAAAGGTTAATCATGACTTACTTACCCAACATGTTAGTAAATATTGTCCCTCGTGAAATAACAACGGTTACCGTAAAAAAAACTATACTATTACATTGCTGATAGTTAGACCTTTTCAACTGAAGTTTCATACTTAAAAGTTTGTTTTATTTTATGCTGTTGGTATTGTGCCTGGTTTATTGAGGAGAGGGTTGATCTGACAAACATGTTTAACCCCGCCCCTTTCTGTTGTGTCTAGCAAAGTCAGGATCAAGATTTCAGTATTTATCTTTGTATACAGTAACTCCTTAACATTTTTGGGGATTTTGATAAAAAAAAAAAAATAAAAAAATAAGGCCGTTGCTTTTGTTTTTTGTTTATGTTTTTTTTTCTCTCTAATTTGAATGGTTTTATATTTTGTCATACCAAATCTTAAATAACTCACTTTACTAGTTTGAATTTTATTCATTATTGAAGGTCATACGATGGCATTTATCTGAAAACGTTCTCGTCCTTTGGTTCCTGGTAAATAGCCTCCTCGTTACCAATTGCATTCATACCGAATTACCTTATCTTGTTTTATCTCAGCATAAAGAGTTGACTCTTCATCTCAAACATTCTTGATTTCAGTCAATTTAAATCCGTATAAGTTGGTACAGGTAATGTGGGCTGCCAAATTGTCGATTTGGGATTTCTATTGATTGTTGGTAGTTTTATAGTTCAAACAACGTGAAACGGTCGTTCCAGTCACCATAGATCTCTCACTTTTTATATAAAAGTGTTTTACTATCAAATCTGTAACTATTCAGTTTATGAAATGTGCAAGCACTCATACTTAAACAAGGTTGTAATTTCCTTTTGCAAAATTGACTTTATAAAGTTATGTATTGCAGTCCTGTTTCAATCCTTTTCGTTAGATGCTTTGAAACATTTTTCAGTATTTTTCTTATGTAATTGGTCAATACAAACCTGTGTTCTTTGATAGATATCATTTTTTTATTTATCGCCTACAGTAAACTATTCAACATCCACATACATGTATTTTCATCCTGATATGGATGTATGGAAAATCATTGATATCAATCTTAGTGACTTTCGTGGTCATTTTTAAGATGTTTGTAGTTATTGAGTTATGCCGCTTTATGCATGAGATTATCGTAACCTTGTATTTCTCAGATGATTATTATATCATTATGAATTAGGATATTATGATGTCCGCTTTGGTTGTTAATCGTTAATGAATCAAGAATGTTTTAAAACATAACATTGTTTCTTGTGTTCATATTGATTACGAATAGTCCAAAAACGCAGAAAATTGCGAAAAGTCTGTTCCATTCTGCACCGTGTAATAGGTACATACCGATTATATATCTACACGTTATAAAATATCCTTCCGTTCCTTCGTACATTTTGTACCTCCATCTACGCCTTTGTCCGTCTGTCCTTCTGTTCATCTATATGTCATACTTTTGTATCAACAACTTGCTAAATAAGACGAAATATTTGTCCTCTATGTATTAATTAAAAATAGTATAATTCATAAAATGATGATTTAGATTGAATATTTATTTAACTTTAAATCGGTGGTGATTTGCTACAATATAGTCTGTGCATCTCTTTAATTGTAGTCTATGTTTCATTAAATTAATTGAATTTTTAGTGCGAAATATACGTGCGTTTCATTAATTATTATGTTACAGATGAAATTTCTGTTATCGGTTTGCTAAAATATTTGACAAAAGTATTTTTGAGTTATGCCGCTTTGTTCTAATATAACACTACTGTAACAGTAACAATTCAGTGTATCAATGGTTTTATACGAAGCTAACATTTAATCTTTTGTAATGCAAAAAATGCTTTACAAATTTTGTGTCGGTAATCCCTATATCACATAAAGAGAAGAAATACACATATATTAATATGCTCATGTTCGGTTTTTTCTTCATGCGAAAATCACAGCGTGTGATTCCGTTTATTTTTAGAATCTATTAACCACATTTTCAAAGAGTTCATCGAAAATTTGACAATTGTGTGTTTGACATTAAATCGTTGTGACAACAGTATTATTTTTGTTTTTTTTTTATCAAAAAAAGTTTAATATCTTTATCAGCATAAATATGTACTGGGGAAATTCAGTTTTTCGGAAATCTGATTTTTTTCTACAATGTAGTTCAAAGAGCTTATGAGACATGACATCGAAATACAAGTGACCGGAGATGTTTATACCGTTGTAGTCTCATTATTGGTCAACAATCAAACTTACAAGAGAGAGTGTCCTTAATACCATTCTTAAGTACATTGCAACCAAAGAAGATTATAAGACTTTATCATGAACTTAACAACAGGTAGAGAATACCAAACAAAATCTTTTAAACATGTAGGAATCGAAAAATAATATTAATTGAACGCAACGAAAATAAAATGCAACGAAAAAAAGAAACAAAAATTGAAGAAAAGCGTTGTCAGCATGTAAAATACATTGTGTTTGAACTGACGAACCTAAATATAAACAAAATGACACAGTACACTATAGAAAGATAAGCGTATCAAATATTTAGCATGCAATACCGGCCATCGGTATTTTCCAGTAACAAAAGTTTAAAATACATGTATAATTGTTCTCTTTAAGCGTGTAAAAGAGTGAGATTATCACGAAAAAATACCTGAAGCATCATAATTAGAATTAAAGGAAACAACAAAATTAAAGATTGAACATTCCTTACAGCAAAAAAAATCCAGGGAGGTAAACTCGAGCGCACAAGAACAGTCAGCAGTTTCTGCTACACTAGCAACACCTGCAGAAAAAAAGATTTCTCTATAATGTTGGAAAAAAGAATGTGAATTGCCGTGGGTAATACGTCTGCTCTTAATTTGTCATGCAATCATTTGATAAAACTAACCATTCATTACTTATTACTTGAATATTAATTGATTTTTTTAATTTTTAGAATATGTATAAACTTGATTACTAGTACCCCAAACACTCTAAACATTTGAATCATTCAACATATTACAAAATAATATTTAAGGGGTGTCATGTTGCTCCAATCATCTTTACGAAACAATTTAGAATACCGTACAAATTTCATTGATAAAACTTTATCAATGACAAATGAACACCAACAACATGAACGTGATGAAGAAAGCAAACACAAATTGCTTAGCCTAGTTTATTTTGTTGTTGTATAGGATGCACTTTGACGTAACTTTCCGCTTGCGTCGTTTGTGGTGAACTATGATAGGTCGCCTACAAGTATTCTTTGAAGGAAGTACGGAAGGAAATAAAACAGCAGTTAAAACTCATTCAAGTACTTTCTATTCACTTTACTTTTCACTTTTCTTTTCAGTTTTCTTGAAACTTAAAACAATAACTCTAAAATTTAAAATAACGTGCTTCAGTTATTAACGATATGAGATGAAACAGTTTGCATCCAGCATTCCCGAATAATCAAAATTGCTTACATACTATATGTATATAATTTAACGACGTTTTTTCTCTCATTTGAAATGTATTTTTATAGTTTATTATAGTGGTATTGGTTTGCTCGTCGTTGAAGGCCGTACATGGACCTGTAATTGATACATATCTTTTTTTTTTGTTGTTGCTCTTTATCTATAGGTGTCATAGTGTAGAACATAGACATTTATATACTTCTTATATAAAAAGTTTGTCTTAGGCAATTCATAATTTTTTTACGAGTATGTGTATGAATTCCCTAAGTAAAGATTTGTTTTAAAATACTATGCTAGTCTTATAAAATCATAAAAATGTTATAAACCCGTTTTGGAAACTATATTTTCTAATTCTCTTATTTAAAAATTATATTTAATGCACTGTGTTGTTGACTGTTGTAGTCACTTCATCCTTTAGAAATTATGGTAAAAACTTAGCACTGGGTACAATATTTGCATATTCGGTTGAAGGTCTTGCAATGACGTGACACGGTTATATAAATTCATCATGAATCTTATCCCATATCCTGATTCAAAGGAATTTGGAAGCAAATACATGTAGATTAGTCAGAAATACTCGGAAATCCTGAGAAATCGTTTAACCATCTATTAATAAAAGAAATAACAGCTGAGTAGGTTTTTTTTCTTTTTTTTCTATAATTTAGCACTTCAAGGTCGTCAGTGAAAACTGTAGGAGACGCCCCTTTTTTTTCTTTCTTTTTTTTGGAATGATAAGCGGGAAAAACTTTATCATATATATATATATATATATAATGTAGTAACATGTAATCTCTTTAGAATCTATCGTCAATAAAAGTACAAAAGAAGAGCATATCATCTACACATAACCCTTCAGTTGAGTTTAATGTAATTGGTTGGAAGTCCAAATCAATTATTAATTTTTTTTAAAATTAACTCTGCGAATAAAAATCCCTTAGTGTTCCGAATTTTAACGTTTCATTATCAGCGAATATGTAGCATACGACTGCATTTATGATATATCATGTCAGACTAAGTTCTAAAATCGTCTAGTAAAATCCTCCTACAGGAATGAAAAAATAAATAAACATACGAAAAATGTATATTACCGTGACCGTCGTTTACAATTACACAAGAACAGGTGAAGTGGCTAATATTTTTCTTCTTTCAAATTCTGAAAAATAAATCCTTCAAGTTTGCATGTTTTCTTTAATAGAAATGTGAAAACATGATTCTGTTTATAGGAATTTCAATATACATAATTGAAAAGTACACACTATGCGTATACATGTACCATAATTATCCAAACAACATGTAATAAAATTGAGAATGGAAATGGGGAATGTGTCAAAGAGACAACAACCCGACCAAATAAAAAACAACAGCAGAAGGTCACCAACAGGTCTTCAATGTAGCGAGAAATTCCCGCACCCGGAGGCGTCCTTCAGCTGGCCCCTAAACAAATATATACTAGTTCAGTGATAATGAACGCCATACTAATTTCCAAATTGTACACAAGAAACTAAAATTAAAATAATACAAGACTAACAAAGGCCAGAAGCTCCTGACTTGGGACAGGCGCAAAAATGCGGCGGGGTTAAACATGTTTGTGAGATCTCAACCCTCCCCCTATACCTCTAACCAATGTAGAAAAGTAAACGCATAACAATACGCACATTAAAATTCAGTTCAAGAGAAGTCCGAGTCTGATGTCAGAAGATGTAACCAAAGAAAATAAACAAAATGACAATAATACATAAATAACAACAGACTACTAGCAGTTTGACAATAATACATAAATAACAACAGACTACTAGCAGTTAACTGACATGCCAGCTCCAGACTTCAATTAAACTGACCTTGGTTTTGCTGCTATATGTACAATGTATTTGGTGATACAGTAATTTCAGTGTACTTTAGATGTTTCTAATTATCCTGAAAATAATAATCGGTCAATAATATTTTTTTGCGTTACCGAAACAGAATTATAATTAAACACTTTTTGAGACAAATAATTAACGTCAGTTGGCTAATCACAACTATTTGCGTGACCAAGAGTGGTAAAACCTAAACGGGTATTCTTATACTTAAGCAGATTGATTTTGCCAAGGGTTTGTTACGCTTTATTTAGTGTTTGTTTCTTCGAATTATTTTTACAAGATTGGAATTCAGTATATGTCTTCATTTTGTATATCATTTTAGAGTCTTGCGTACAAAATCATAAGCCTGGTATCTTTGATTAGGTTTTTCGAAACAAATTCTAAATAGTAAAAAAAAGAACAGGACATTTACTCCCGGCTATTTAAATATTCTTTAAAAAATCAGAGAAAACGCACTTAAGATTATCGAAAACCCACTAAAGATTATCGAAAACCCACTTAAGATTATCGAAAACCCACAAGTTCAAAAAAGAAGAAAACACCATGGTTAATTACTTTTTCCGATAGTATTATATTTCGCCCGTGGAATAAGGTATTGTCACTAAAATGTTATTTAAAGAAAAATACATTAAATTATTGCTGATTTTTTCGATTCAATATTTCTAATTGTACCCTTTGTATTGGTTGCTTTGTGATTTGTTTGAGACTATTTCAAATCAATAACATATACCTAAAAGCATAATTTTCTATTTTATTCTCACATTTGTCTAATATTAATGTTGTGAATTAAACATGTCGTGGTTGACATTTACTACGTTATTTTTCCTCATTTAAAGTGCATTAAATGCAAGAAACTATTGCAGATAATTCCCCGCAGATGTATTTCGATTTCTTAAATAATTTTGTAATTTTGCGTTTCTAATAATTTTAATGGAATATCAATTAAGATGTTCAATAAATTCAAATGTTATTCAATCACTATACATTGCTAGAGATATTAAACTTCCAAATGTTATATGGTTTTGGATTATTCTAGTTTTGTGTTGAAATGATATTTTTTCTGTGTTTTTCTGTAATATTAGGAAATGTGTATTCCGAATACCATAACATCATGTTGAACCAAAGCTTCAAATGACAAACCACTTCTTTACCTTTCATCACAGAACTTTTGGTTTGGAATGTCCTCGTTTAAAGGGGTTTCTGTTGTTGCTTTCGATTTTGTGGTTTGTTTTTCATAACTTTTTTATAGGCCTTTTTAAATTACATAAACGGTCCAATGTAACTACACAAGATGCTCATTTAGACAATGTATGTCTCTTCAGTGATGCTCGATCCCAAATAATTGACAATTGAAAACTTAAACCAAACGTTGAATCTAGACTCTTATGAGATAGGAGAAAGCCATGTTATAGGCCAAATACAAATCAATGTAGAGGGTGAACATTGGAAAATAATGACATATCAGTCATGGCACTAGAGTGAAAAATGTCAACAAGAACTTTGAGAAAATGCAATAAGACAAGCAGAACGAATATGCAAATTAAGTTTTATCTACCATTATTTGGTTTCAGCCTTGTGTTGTCGGTCTTTTTTTGACAAATGTTTTGTTTGCCTCTTAGTTTTGTCTTCCATGATAGTAGTTAATGTAAGGTAGATACAAGTTGTATTTACCTTTAATCAAAGGTCAAGATTCTATACAGTTAACATCGATTTTAAAGTTCACAGACAGGTGAAAGATCAACATCTATAGATTTTTCTGTTGGTCATTCTTTTCCTTCAAGATTAATAAGAGTTAAGCAGTAGTTTATCGATGTTCAAATCTGATGCATTCATCAATAAGTATAAACAAAAATACCGAACTCCAAGGCAATTTCAAAAATGGGGAAGCTCATTAAAAAAGACAAAATCAAACGTTAGACTTTTTCAATAAACAGAACGAATGGTAAACTACTGTCATATTCCTGATTTAGGTCAGGCAATTTCTTAAGACAATAGTGGATAAACCTGGTTTTATAGCTAGCGTGTCTTACAATTGTACGATAGTTAGTTATATATAGTTATCAAAGGTACCAGGATTATAATTTAGTACGCCAGACGCGCGTTTCGTCTACATAAGACTCTTTGTATAGACTAATTGGATGAGCACCCCTAACGGATACAAATCAAAGTAACATAGCAGGAAACTTGGAACCGTATGAACTCCAAAATGCGCGAGACATAGTGCGTGGACAGGGTTATCGTATCCCGCCATGCGAATCAGCATACAGTCAAAACGTCGCATAGTGTTTCAATATTAATTGACTGATGGATTTTTTTTAAAAAGGGACGAAAGATATGAGAGGGAAATTCAAACTCATAGATCAAAAATAAACTTACAATGCCATGGCTAAAACATGAAAAACAAAAACAGAAAAATAATAGTACAAAAAACACAACATAGAAAATTAAAGACTAAGTTTAAACAGGTGGTTTGCATTTATAAGAGAATCTTATTTCGATCATAGAAGTTATTTTATAACGTTGTTGGTTTGGTGGAATATCGGTCAATTATTAACTACATGTAACACTAGAAACTTGTGATATTGCGTATAGGGAACAGTACAGATAAAACAGACAATGAACTCTTAGATGTAAAAATAATTCGTCTATGTCGTGTTGTACGCTCATTTTAACATGGGTAGTTTTTTTATTTGTCAATATTTTTATACTTATCCGTTATCGTTAGCATTGTGTAAAATATTGACAAAATATAATATGGAATCCATATGAAAATATGTTTTCCAAGGGAAAAGCGTTATATTAGAGTTAGTATTTACAAAATGTAACTTCGAGGACAAAATCTATAAAAACGAGAAAAAAATAATAACATCGCCGTTTGAGAGGAAAATCAAGTCAGGTTTATGACAGTGGTTATCAATTCGTTTGATGTGTTTGAGCTTTTAAATTTTCCATTTTGATAAGGGACTTTTCTTTTTCAATTTTCCTCGGAGTTCCGTATTTTTGTGATTTTAATGATTTTACTTCATCTACAATTTTCTTCATTGTTCATCCATCTCATGTTTTTACTGCATTTTCTCAAAGTTTGAGTTTGAAGTTTTCACTTAACTTCGTTTTATTATTTTCCCTTTACACCTGTTTCATTGATTTTTATTTTTGATCTTATGGTTTGCCGTTTGACATAAACGATGCGGTATCATGTTTTCACTTTGAATTCAGCGTGCATTTGTACGTCAGGACAACTTTAAGTCTTCCAAGAAGGAAATAAAATAGATTGATACATGTAAAAGTATGTTAAGTCGGTTATTGTTATTTAAGTACCTACTAAAAATAAGACTTGCTATATAAGATCAGTGCACAGGAAAAAGATTTTTATACAAACGATGTATCTGTGTTCCTGTTGTCGTGCGATATGTTATAGACACACTTACACTTAACTAAAACAATCAAGACAATCATACAGACAGACGCTGCATGTTATATGACTTCCTTGTTTTAAATTGTCATTGTTATATAAAAAAAAACTTTCTCATCAGTTGTTTTTCATTCGTTTTGGTGTGTTTGAGCTTTAGTTTTTATCCGAATTTTCAAAGTAGAAATCGGTTATTGATTTGGGTACGAACAGCGGTCGGGCAGGCGGTCGGGCGGTTTTGTGGGCTGGCGGCTGCAAAGCAATGTCCGGGTTTTTTTGGCCATTTGATTAGGGAATTTTCGATATTTCTGTTATTTTACTTTTTGCATAAAACATATCTAAGGCTGTATGAAATAGTTGTCCTAGACTTCATAAATCTGACAGCTAATCCATTGCAAAAGGGTCTCCGTTTGGTTTACTCGGATATTTAAATACTGTAGTAATGTTCGATAGGAATAAGGTCCTTAATTTAGAAGCCTTATGTAAGGAGCGGGCTACGCCTTTGCGAGTTTAAGACATCTTAATATAAATCTTTGATGGGGTCTGTAGCAAACATATTCTCATTGCGCAGGGGAATGGGAAACTCCCACGGTTCATCCAGGACGACCTTCTTTGCAGAACATACTTATTGTGTTCATTGTATAGTTGTTGACATTCTGAATGTGAAGGATTGTTATTGTTAAATATAGTTTCGTATGCACACAATTGTATAATAGGAAGTAATTATTGTGATAAATGTAAAAGATAGTTGACTTATTTTGGTTGATTATGAAATGTTTGAATAACAGGATTTTTGTTTTGGAACGTACACAGAATGAGTGTGGCAAATAGTTCCTGAAATGTCAATTTCTCTGATTTTAGTATACACCAGGGTCATTTTCAAAACAGTCTTTGATCTTGACTTTAATTCATAGTTTTAAGATAGTTTTAAGATGTGTCTTACAATCTTGTGGATTGTAACTTATGGCCAAAATATGAACTCTACAGAAGTTTAAACACATGAATTTCAAAAATGTATTGTAATTTTCGAGTCTGTTATAATCAAAACCTCATAAAAAGTACATTCTCGGCCAATGTATGTTGGGAGTAAAACTACAATTCCCTAATACTTTACTTCGTACTTTACCCTTTTCAGTCCACTTCGCGGCTAAATAACTAAATAATTTCGCGATTTTCTAATTTACTTGATTTAGTTTGATAAGTAAAGTTCCAACTTTTCCTTATTCTCGACGATTTATATTCGCTCTATTTTTCTCTCTCTTTTTTTCGAATACAAATCAGTACATTTTGGTGAAATAATCCTTCAACATGAAATTTAACGAATTTATTTACAATTTGCAATGTGTCTATCAAAAAACCTTCAACATCAACATGAAGCGTCAAATATTTGTATTGTTTAAATATTCCAATTCCACATATTTTCTTTAAAAAACTTTTAGAAATTTGATACTTTTAATGAAACAAATGCAGGGGGTCCAACCTAAATTTGTTTCTTTAACTAAAGAAAAGGCGAAAGATACCAAAGGGACATTCAAACTTATAAAAGTAGAAAACAAACTGGTGTTGAAGACCTTACTTTGATCTATAATAGTTTACTTTAAAATATTGTGACTTCGATTGAGAGTTGTCTCATTAGCACTCGAACCACGTCGTTCTATATCTATTGACAACGCCAAGGCTTTAAAGGAAAAACACTAACAGACAGAAGTTATTTTTTTATTATTTGTGTTTAAATAAACGTACGGATAATAGTAAGTAAGAGTTGGTAATCCGGTAAAAAATATTGTTGCTGATGACAAGATCGGAACTTGCACACCTACTATATTCAATTTGGTGGTCGGTAAAGTCGGTTAAACATTTTGCTAGAGCTCATATCTCATATTTGCTTTTTAAGTGCGCATATAAATTCCGGCTTGAAGTAATAAACGTTTACTTACATATGTACTTACTTATTTAAGTTAAATGATCCCTTCACTCAACCCACCAACCGCTTTTAGTATTTGAGTCAATTAGTTAAATAATTAACATAGAATATGAGAATTACAAATCTAAGTATTTCTCATTTCGAAAATAATCAAGTGATGCTACATGAATATGCATTTATTCAATAAAATAGTGGACTTCAATGAATTATAGAATACAAATCTACTGCAAAACTATAAAAATAAAAATGTAGATTTCTATAATAGCTGCTAAATAACTTGCTTTTATAAGAGTACTGATGTTCTTTAACAGATAACAGTAAATACACTACAAGTAAAGAAATAAGATTTATTCGATAAAAATCAGTTTATATCAGTGATTACATGCTGGAGCGAAGGCATACTGTTTTTTTTCATATAAAAATTCTTTTTAAAACGGATATAATTTCTAGAAATCGATCTCTACTTTTAAGACAAGTGAACTTTGTCATGAATTCAGCAAATGAAAATTTATGATTGGAAATGATGGCTCCAGGAAATATAAATTGACAAGTGTAAAAGATGTTGGTTCCTGTGTAGAGTTGATAAGGATATAATGATCTGAAGGACGTTGCTGTGTTAGATTTCTTTGCATTAACTAGTAATAGGGTGTCGGGTTAATGTTTACCTGGACTTAACTAAAATGTTTCGTTTGAGATCAAAATCTTTTGTTGAAAGAAAAAGAAAAAGCAGCACCAATTCGGCAAACTCACTTGTACTCAGACTATCATATTGTAATAACCTAAAAGATTTTAGACCTCGATGTGCAAGGTACAGTTATCAATTCTTTTAAACAATTTTATAATATTTTCGTTGCATGTTTACTTTTTTTCTTATTTTTTTAAAACTATTTTAGGATGTTTCTGTTGCATGTTTACATTTTCTCTTTTTTTTCTGTTTGTTTAGCCAATTGTCGTCATAATGCCACTTGTTTAATGTTTGTACGAAATAGTCATACGTAAAAAGTTGTACATTTGTGCAAAACATGCATGTTGACTAGCCACTACTTTTGCGCGAAATAATTTAATTTTGAATTAAACAAACTGATATTTAAAAAAAAAATGTAGAATTGTAGAATTATAATTGTTTTTTTTATGATTGAAATACATGTGTAAAATTTAAACTAAAAACCGACATTTAAGATATGATTACCATCTCCGAAAAAAAAAAATATAACGTCCTTGATTTTCTTTTGTAAACCTTTCGTGCAGAAAAATCAAGTCAATGACATTTTCTTGAAATGAACGAAGAAAATATGCAAATGACAGATCGGAAATGCTTGCTAATGTTTTCCATACGGGAAAAAAATTCTCACGAACATGAAGCAAGCGAGGTATAGAATGTACTGCAAGTTCAAGCGACTATGTACATTAAAAGCATTTCAAATTAGAGGTGGTGACATACCACAACTGTTGTGAAACACTCAGACAATGTGAAAATTTAGTTCACCTCTGCACTTGTTTTCCAATAAAACTGGGGAGAAAGTTTTATCTTCAATAATTGGGTTACAAGTATCAGGAATTAGCTACATGTAGATTGCCCCTGTCGTTATCGTTTTTGGATATATGTTCTAGACTTCACCTGTGCATATAGTTATCAAAGGTACCAAGCTTTTAATTTGATACGCCGGACGCACGTTTGATCTACGTAAGACTTATCAATGACGCTCATTCAAAAATAGTTAGACAGTCAAACAAGTATAAAGTCAAAGAGCATTGAGGACCATAAATTCCAAAAAGTTTTATAAACTGAGATCGTTCCTTGCCAGAAAATGCACTTTGAATCAAATTTAATACTTTGCATTGATTTTAAAACATTTAAGCATTATGACTATCTCCTTTTTGAACATACATTTATAGTAGTAATGAGTTTAAACGGTAGAAACCTTTCAATCTAATGTGTACATCAAATATATATGATATAAAATTTACATACATTGTCGGCAAATAAGTAATTTATTTTTACGAGGTTACAAACAGGAAGAAATTCGAGACTCGGAGATTTTTTTTCTTCGTGTGTTTGAAAGAGTAAAAAATAAATTTGATTTTTCAGTTTGTTAGCAGGACGAATATCGAATAGATGTACAATGTCTCTATGCACCTGTATTTTTATGAATAAAACAAGAAGTAGCTAATTGCTGGGAAAAGGTTCAGCATAACTTGTAGATGTCGTCTTTTTAAATAATGTTGCGGTTGACTTTTGAGTAATCCCTACGAAGTGTGAATTTTCAAGCATCTGCTTGGCTTCAAAACAAATGGAGATTCGATGGCGAATTGTCGATGTCGATATTTGTCTCCATCTTTTTTCCTCAAATAATTCGTTTTCAATTAATAAGAAACGAAATAGGTTTACTTAAAAATAAGCAAATCACAAATAAGGTTCCATCTTTTTTAAGGAAAGCGGTCATCGTTTCTTTCATGGCATGTATAGTTTGCATTGATCTAACCCCAACCAAACACTAACCACTACCCACTGCTGGTAGACGTTTCGTCGTCCCCTCCCAGAGGGTATCACCAGCCCAGTAGTCAGCACTTTGGTGTTGACATAAATATCGATTATGTTATAATTTTATAAATTTCCTGTTTACAAAAGTATAATTTTTTCGAAATACTAAGGATTTTATTTTCCCAGGCATAGATTACCTTAGAAGTATTTGGCATAACTTTTTGGAATTTGGGTCCTCAATGCTCTTCAACTTTGTACTTATTTGGTTTAATAACTATTTTGATCTGAGCGTCACTGATGAGTCTTATGTAGACGAAAAACACGTCTGGCGTATTAGATTAGAATCCTGTACCTTTACTAACTATTTACACCACTGGGTCGATGTCACTGCTGGTGGACGTTACGACCAGCCCAGTAGTCAGCACTTCAGTGTTGATATGAATATGAATTATTTAGTAATTTTATAAATTTCCTGTTTACAAAAGTATGATTTTTTTTTATACTAAGGATTTTCTTATCCCAGGCATAGCTTACTTTAGCCGTATTGGCAAAACGTTTTTTGGAATTTTGGGTCCTCAATGCTCTTGAACTTTGTACTTGTTTTGCTTAAGGTGTAACACCACTAATTCGGGCCCGCCCAGAAAGCACATACCAGAAAGTAGTACATATTTAACGCAAAATAGTTCCTACGCATGAGTGTAACTTTCAAAATATGTAGGATATTTAGGTATTTTTGGCATCAAATGAAAGCTAAAGGACTGGTGATCATTGTAGAACACTTTTGGACTTTTAATTTTAAATATTAAAAAAACTGCACCAAATTTTAAAAAGAGGGTACATTTAGTCTGTTTGTCAGATCTGAAGTACCTGTTTTGGTACATCCGAAGTTCCGGGAACCAGTTCTTTCTTATATGCCATGTAAGGTATGTTGATTTTTTCAGTAGAAGACACCATAAAGTGTTGCTTTGAAATGCAATGATTGCCACTTTATTTGAACATAAAATGAAAGAGGTGTGCCTGGTTGAAATGGAGGAATTTAACATAGAAAGTAATGGGACCATGAATTAGTGGTGTACTTCTTTAATAACTATTTTGATCTGAACGTCACTGGTGAGTCTTATTTAGACGAAACACGCGTCTGGCATATTAATTTACAATCCTTGTACCTTTGATAACTATACTGATAACCTATTACTAGTACTTTACACACTTTGTACTCTAAGTAATATGATACTGTGGTAGAAGTTCAAAAACATTTCATACTGCAGAAACGTCTTAGGTCTGCATATAAATTGCTTATCTTACAATTTTGAGGTTTTTTATAGCATTTACAGATAATCTTTTTTATGCATAAATAAGTTTTTCTTATTTCTTAGAAATGTGTTGATACTGGTTAGTATAATAGTCTCAAGTTTATATATACATGTAAAAATATTTGATATTAGACTTAGAAAAAACATTTTTGCTGTTCGATCGATTTATAGTTTGAAAAAGACATGTCCAATTATTCTTAAATTTGATTTATAATATATGAAAGAAGTATGAACCATTTTTCAACAATTCTTTTTCGCGAGATCAAATTCCGAAGGTTCATAAAACTTTAAGGAATTTGAATAATTAAAAGACTGAATAATATACTTAAAAAGATATTTGCAAGGATTTTCATATAAACACAAAACCAAATTGTTATTCTATGCGATCATCTGGCATAGAGGGTCATTATGTTAATTTGAAATGTTTCTTTAACTTGTGCATCGAAAAATATCGTGACCTGAATTGAATTTAATTATATCTGAACGGAAATAGCGAGTCATCCAGTTAAGAAGTAAGTAGTTTATCATAGTGCCACAATCTAATATACATTATCATATACAATATAAACATCTTTAAACCCATATTAAATACCTGCCTTTAAGACATATACGACACTTTCATTCTTTTCATAATATATCGTCGCTGGGCTTCTAAAATGTCGTAAACTTAAACAAATTCTCACAAACAGGCTTTGAAATTTTTGGCAAAATGCATGCTTCCAAAATGTCGTATGTGAACTTGAACATTTTTGTAAATAGCAGTGAAATAAAAACTTTGGCATTTCTGGATTATCCAAGAACTTAAACTATTTTCACAGAAATAAAGAAATGTACAATTATTTTTTTCCCAAAGCCATTCTACAACGATTTTTAAGTTTTCATACAACATTTTTGAAGCAAACTTTACAAACAACTGACATTGGCAATTTTGTAATATGTCTTATTTCACACATTTTGATTGGTCTAACTATATTCTATTTTGTAATACCAAAGATTTCCTGCCGCCCAGACCATTGGTGTCAAAAAGTATTTTTAGCCAAAAAAGTCATATACGACATTTTAGAAGCCCAGCGACGCTATGCTATTATGAAATATCAAAAATGAATATTGAAATAACAATTTTTAGTTTTCATATGATACTAAAAATTTCAAATACTTTTTTTATACGTAAATAAATATTAAAGATTTAACAAGTTTTACTGTGTCCTCAGAGGAAATATATAGCTTTACTTCAAATGCAGTTTTAGTTTTGTTTTATTGTTTAATCTGCAGACACTGCAAATTTGCAACAATTTCCCAAAATTAAAATGTTAAGCCATTTACACACCTCATTTTAAGCTATATGACATTGTTAAGATATAAAACATAGACTTGAGTCTGTGAAAAGGGTAATCTGCAAGAAATATTACTATAGAGGACAGGGAATCTGATGCTATAATTAAATTTTATCCAATGAAGAAACGATTAATTTAACACATAGAGTACCACGAATAAAACCAGAATAAAACAAGATATATGCATACTTGTATCAAATTAAAATCGAGCCAAATAAACTTAACTTGTGAAATATTTTGTTTTTCATTTATGAAACTCGTTCTTTAATTGATTGCACCCCACCGTGCATCTAATACATTTTAAGAAGAAAGCTCATTGCTCCTTATCCCCATTTCTAAACGGATGCAGGCATTTCAAATGATCTTGATGTTAGCTATAGCAATTGCTCTGCAATAAATTTGTATATCTTGGCTGATGTGAATAAAAGTGTACATTTGAATAGGAGAGAAGCTATATACCCATATTAAATTATAATCCTGGTGCCTTTGATAACTATTTACACTACTTGGTCGATACCACTGCTGCTGGACGTTTTGTCCTCGAGGGTATCAACAGCCCAGTACTCAGCACTTCGGTGTTGACATGCATATCAATTATATGGGCATTTTAATAAATTTCCTGTTGACGAAACTTAAAACTTTTCGAGAAAAAAAATAAGAATTTTCTTATCCCAGGAATAGATTACCTTAGCTGTATTTGGCACAACTTTTTGGAATTTTTGGTCCTCAATGCTCTTCAACTTTGTATTTGTTTAGCTTAATCACTATTTTGATCTGAGCGTCAGTGATTAGTCTTTATGTAGACGAAACGCGCGTCTGGCGTATAAAATTAAAATCCTGGTACCTTTGATAAATATTTTTACAGTTGCCAACAAAAAATAGACTAACCGGGCAAAACTAACACTTTTAATCTGATGGTTCCTCTGAAATAATGTCTTCCACAATATGATCCACTATTAAAACTGCGTTAGCGAAATGACAGGTCACAAACACCGAGACCAATATTTTCCAGTTACAATTGATTTGTAATCATTCAGTACTTAGTCTCAGCTGGGAGGTTATATGAAACCTCCTTGGTCTGAGTACCTAAACTATTCCCAACAGTTATGTGCAGAATGAATTAAGTCGACATTTCACTTTTATTTACATGTAGTGCATTGCTTGCTCAACGTCAATGTGATTAGATTTGAAGTCAGAACCAAACGTAAATTGAAATGAGTGTAATGATTTAAGGATATTCCTGATGTCGTCACATAGAAAGAACACATCTGTTTGCAGATCATTCGAAAAGAAAGGATAGTTTGCCTGCGTATTGTTTGAAAATCATATGAGAAACAGATTCTACCACCAAATCTCGAGTAATAAGATATTTATCCACTCACAGACAGTTATATTTAAATATTTAAAACGCTCGGCGAGCCTCGCATTTAAAATTTGAAAATTTAATTGTCTCGCGTGGATAAATATCGTATCACACGCGATGCAGTTGTAGACTCCATATATGTCCATGAGGGTTGCATTGTGATAAACACATTTACGCGTTTTATCTGCAGCTTGATGTTTTCAATTGATCGAAATATAATAAAGCTTTTTTTTAAAATAGGGAAGGACTGATCTATCAAACAAATAATTGTCTCTTGTTATTGGGCGTTTCACTTTCCATAGACGAGATGCTAATCAAGCTCCTTTCCAGCCGCACCTGTCTGCATTTGCATATACATGTTTTTATTTATACATCCTGCACAACCAAACGTGCGAACTTATGTGCTAGGTACGCCATAATTGGGAGTTATATCATTTGACTAAGTAAAGCTCTGGATATATTAGACACATTTATTCATATTGAAATTTTTTTAATAGAAGTAGTAATAATGCTAAATCGTTCAGCTTCCAGCATGATAGGCCATTAGTTAATTGTAAATAGAGATAACCAACAACTTAAATTATAAGGAAAATGAAAAATCTAATTGTTTCGACGAATTAAATCTAGCGATGCCATTTAATTCGAATTTTAATAAAAAGATTTCCAGCATCAAGTCATAATAAAACCTTTATTATAATGACTTTTAAAGCTGCTAAATAACCAATGCTGTATAAGATTATAGTTCAAGATCTATATACGTATATGTAAATACATGATTAGTAAAAAAAACACTTATTTGATAAAGATCATATAAGATCAGTAAGTGCATGAAGGAGCGGAGGTATAATGACTTTAATATTATGTAAGTTGTGTTTAAAACGGACATGTTGTATAGAAATTGATCTCCACTTTTAAGACAATGGACCGGTGTTATTTAATCAGCAAATGCAAATTATGATTGGAAATTATAGGTTCAGGAAATAGACATTCTCAAGTGTAAAGGATGTTGATTTCTGTGTTTAATTGATAAGAATATTACGAAATAAACGTTATTGCTGAGTTCACTATATTCGTTTAAATTGAAAATGTGACCGAAAGTATTTTTTGGACTAAAGTAAAATGTTTCTAGTAAGATCAAAGTCTTGTATTACAAGAAAGAGGAAAAGTACAATTTCAACAGCAAAAGTTGAAACCAGACGTTCTTATTGGATTTACCAAAATGGTTTTAGACCTCGATGTACAAGGTACAGTTGTTTGTGGTTCTTTTTTTATGTTTTTCATTTGCCTCTTCAAGTTGCATGCTTTATATGAACGCTTAATAATGCTAAAACTATATTATATTTCTTTCACGTGTATTAATGTATATGTTCGGGCAGTCAATAATAGACACTTATGCAGTCTACTTTTCATATAGGTACGCATAGAATGTCAGAAATGTTTTATTTATATACAAACTTGAAATCAACCAGGTTTGCTATTTCTAAAAGTCGTTTTGTTTTTGTTTCGAAACCAGTATAATCCGGCAAGGCTCGTAACTTTGTTAACCCTGAAAATTAAATGCGGATGCTCAATTTGATTTTGAATTAGATATTTGAATTCCCAGTCGTTTTCAAAGAAATCGAAACTGTCTGCATTGATATAGACCTAAAATGTGATGTAAACAGTCATCTTATATTTTCTTCTGTAATCAGGAGGGATAACTGCAAGCATACTATACGAAATCACTTTTTAACCTTTTAATCGTACAAAAATTTTATAGAATGGAAAAATAACAAAATTAAAAGCAGACAAGGTCGGAAGAAGCTGAAGGTTTTTCGGGCTTGGACGACACATACTGAACGTTCTTAGGGCTTGGCTTTTGAGTAAACAAGCATCTCTAGCGAAGAAATGACATGTATCCTGTAGTTCAGAAATTGAGAAAAGCAACTGAAATTACATCGCTTTTGAGAAAACATTACTTGAAGGGTGTTGTATTTTTTGTTTTAAGTCTGCACTGAGTGCATAGCACCCCTCGACACACGTATTATACACTTATGATGTCAAAAATTGATACTGAAAAAATAAGGTGTGATATATCGGACACATTATCTCCTTTTGGAGTGGTTAATTGATTTGTACAAATAAATTTAAAAAAAAAAAGATATGGAGTATTTCAAGCATGTCAATGAGACAATAAGCATACCATCGGTTTAAAAACAGTGAAAGAATTCTAGAGTTCAAGATTCAATCTTAAACAAAAACATGAGTATGATTATATCATGTCACAGTGTTCACAATTTATATGATTTTTTCCAAGAAAAGTTTTGAATGATTTAAACCGAGAATATCAGAGATCTGCCACCAAACTACAACTGACAAGGTTCTGTGTATATATAGGTTTATTCAAATCAATTACTAAATCTGACAATAGAATTTCTATAAAATCGATTTATTATACCATATACAATCGTAAAATTAATTTTGTAGATATATCAAATAGAATTGTACAACAATGGCATAAATAAATTGTGCCATTGTTGTACAATTTTACAGTTAGGCTTGAAGTTTATTTAGTTATAGTTAATAAAAAGTTCTAATATAAATAATGTGTATTCATAAGCAAAACAGTGAAGGTGTGAAATCATGAGGTTATCATATATATCGACGTTTAATATTCTATTTTATAAATGCTGACGATGCGAAATCCAATTATAGTGAAATCGTAGTAAAGATAGATACTTAAAAATAACACGTGACGTGTCCATAAAAATCTGGTCAAAGGGCGACAAATCAAATCGTTTTTAAGTTAGGACACCAATTACAAATGCATTTCATGTTATTACACGTAGACGTATGATAATGCACCACCCCCTTCACACTCATCCCCCTAAAAATGTTATGGAAGTAATGTATGGTCGCAGAATAAGAATTCATCTAGTATTTGCACTTTAGTTGCTAATATGTTATGTACAAATGTACTTACAAAGTCAAAATAATTATCGTTCAAAATACAATATTTTTATTACAGTCGACTTTGATTATCCTGTAATGTTACCCAGTGGACATTGCCACTTCCAAATCCAATTTCGAAAATAATCTTGAATTCATCAAAATTGTACAATATTTACTAGGCAGCTAAATTCATGTGCAACATGTACATGTACATTGAGCTTATGATCTACATCCGATTTCACCTGGATAGATGTACTCTTGATAAAGCTAGGTGGTCTAGCGAAATATTGCGTTCATTTTTATCGCATTGTAAATATCTTTAACATTCTAATATTTACATACTAAATAGTGTCTTAAAATTACATTGTTAGGCAATTTATAATGATAAAGATACATTTGTACATATTTTTTTTATTCAAATTAAAGGGCCAATGATGTGGAAAGCAATTTATCATATATAAATATACATCCAACCAGTTAAATTTTATGATCTTATGCTACAGCCTGACAAGAACCATAAGCTTATGGCTACAAAAGCAGTAATAAAACAGATTATGTATATTAAAAAAAAATATAAGAATATGAAGAGTTAACTTTTTACTCGGTTACATTATAAAGTTTGTTATTTGAAATGAGAAGTTGTTCATTCTTAATAAATTGTGAAGTTTGTGCTTATTTACCTGCTTCCGCATTTATAATAATTTACGTGAACTTGTATTAATATACATGTGAACTAAGAATGACGACTCGCTGAATATGCATGACCCTTTGGTGGCCCTCGGTGGTCCTCGGCTTTTGTCTACACTTTAGTCGGGTTGTTGTCTCTTTGACATATTCCCCATTTCTATTCTCAATGTTATGATGTATTTGCCCCTGAACGTTAAACAAACGCATTAATATGTATATGATTAACTTATTTTAGTAATCCCATCTTACATAATAAGTTTGATGTCAGAGACACCATAAAATTCAAGCGATTAGTTTGAGAAAAAAAACGTAACAATGTATGTTTTCCTCATTACAAATTCCTCATTGAATACTAAAAATATAATTGGAATTCAATTCGTTTTCTTCTAACATGCACAAATTTGCTTGACATTTCGGAAATATTTGCTCTAGGTCATCCTCATAGTTAAAAGTAACTAAAATCAATCTAGAGGTCAAAGTGTGAACATACTTGAAGTATTTCTGCATTAACAATGAAAATAAGATATGATTTACTGCTGAGAAGGTGCATCTGTACAACACGTAGCATTCAACATGTATGTCAATGAAGGACGATGTCTTAATAACACCTGCTATGACTCAGTTTTAAAAGTTACATGTACTGAAAACATACATTTACTGTTAATCCATATTTTTACAATTAAAGTTGCATAGTACCCCTTTAAAAATCGTGGATCTGCGACTAACGTACCGGTATCACATCAAGATTACATAAGATGTCTTAAGCAAACAATATTTATGTAAAACATGCAATAATAATAGTCTGCATGATATACACAATATTATTTATTATGTTAATGTTTAGTGAAAAGGGGGTGGGGGAGACAAGAAAGACAACGTCAAGCCGATGATAGAAAAAAATGGAACAATGTTTTAACAATTGTATATTTTAAACACGTCAGCTTTGTCCTTGGTTCTATTCATTTTATGCTTGTGTAAAGAAGAAGAGTACACATATAAACGTTGTTTAGTGCAAGACTTTTTATTTATTATCATAGAGTGTTAATAAATAATAGTTACCTGAATTGCTGTATCATAAATCATGACGAAATAATAATACATTGATTCCTCGCTGTTAATGATCGCCTTAAATTGTTTTCATGATAAATGCAGGCGGATACTATTGGAAATTGTTTTTGATATCGATTTAATATCGATGTGCTATATATTGAAAATTGTAAATATCTACTTAATTGGGAGGAGATTTCTGGACACTATATGACAAGATAGCATGGTTACAAATCCTTAAGTAGGCGTCTACTTTACTACAGTGTTGTAGGTGTTTGGTAAAGTCACACTTTTTATTCCTATACTGTTCAGTCTGGATAGAAAAAAACTATGGAGGACATTTTTAGACTCCGTTCTAAATCGTTTACAAATTTCAAGAAAAAATCTCCAGTTTTATCTAAAGTTGATGCATTAAGGAGAACAACTTGGACAAAAGAAGACTTTTTTCGTCGAAGATGCGCAAGGTAAATCTTTTGTTGATATTGATTTTTAACTAATTGAAAGATAAATGTTTGCAGTTCCAAATTTTGGGGAAAACTTTGATTTTATATTTTCAATTATTACGGGCTTTTTTTTTTTAAGTTTCAAAAACTAACTGCTATTTAAATATCTAAAACTTATTACTCTCTTTATTGTAATATTATCAAAAATTGTTTGCACAACAAAGATGTGAAAAAAGATATGATATACAAATGTACATTGGTATTTCCAATTAGATCTAAGTTTTAAAAAAAATAACTTGTGTTTTGGGGTCACTTTCCCCACCTTCCTTGTGTATAAGCCTCAAATTAATTACCTATAGCTTTTTGTTGGTATTTCTGGCATTACTCAAGGTAAAACAGTTCAGCAAAATAAATCTCTACCTACCCTATCTGGCCCAATGAGAAATACATAAACACAGCCATTTTTGTTTGGCCTAATGCCTGGTTCTCTGCGGTTTCCTGTCCATCTTCGTTTGTCACTGTCTTTTTGAGAAAAGGAACCTCTTCATCATGACTAAACTGACACATACACAACAATAACTGCGCCAAAATTACGCAATAGAGAAGCAGAAGCTGCTTTTCGTCGTGAAATTATTATTTAGAGAACCCGCCAAAAATTAGGAAAAGCATTCTAGATATTCCTTCATGTTTTCGTAGCTGACACACCAAAATGTTCTCTTATATACAGAAAGAAAAATGTTATAAAAAAAACCTGTTTGCATGTTTATCAAATTGAATCTTTATCATTAAATACTTTTATATGATTTAATCCCTTTCGATAGCAAACCACTTTTCATAAAAGCAAAAAAAGACAATTTTATACTTAAACGCTTTCAATAACCAAATGAAACAACAGTTTTATTTGAACAACATAACAATTACGATAAATTGCCCCGTCAGGTCTATTTCTTACAATATAGCGTTTGTGTTATTTAATGATAGTTATTGTGTTTGGTCGTTACCTAGAAAAAAACAGATCGAACGAGAATAATCATAAAATAACAACTATGCAGGAAATACGCTCTTGGGATTTGAAATATCACGTAAAGTGTGAAATACCACAATGCTTGCTTGGTGAAACTAATTCTCAGTGAACATTTTTTTGCATGACTTTATTTCAAAGGAAAGATTGTTCCATTTTTTTAGGCCAGGGGAGGTGGGAAGGGCGATTTGGGAATTAAATTGTTCCGATAAAAACTGAAAAAAATAATTACACGTCATCAGAACCGATTTTATGTTTTACACGTCATCAGGCTCAAGGCCGAATGTTTGAAAGCCAAGGAAATATAAGAACTGAAAAAAATGAATGTATCATTCTTTTAATCTTATTATGGCCCCGCCGTAATGTAAGAGGTATTAAAAGTTTTACTCTTGTCCGTCTGTACGGTACGTACGTCCGTACGTCCCAAAATTTGTTCCCGTTCTCTAACTTTGGTTTACCTCAACCAAATGTTATGTAACTTATACACAATGCTTATTACCACAAAACAGATCAAGTTTGAATTTTAGGGGTTTCACTTTAACCGTTCTATAGTTATGCCCCTTTACAAATGAAAAAAAATGATGAATTTTTAGTTTTCTTTTAGTTTTCGTTCCCTTACGTTAGTTCGCCTGGACCAAATGTAATGAAACATAAATGCAATGCTAATTACCACAAAATACAGATCTGGTTTGAATATTGGTGGCGTCACTTTTACCGTTCTAGAGTGCTGGAAAAAATGCTGATGTTTTGGTTTCTGTTCCCTAGCTTAAGTTTGCCTCAATCAAATGATATGAATCTTATAATCAATGCTTATTACCACAAAACTCAGACAAAGTACACATTTGGGGAGGGTCACTTTTCCAGTTCTTGAGTTATATTCCTTTATAACGTTATGTGTAAGCGGGGGCATCATCTGTGTCCCATGGACACATTCCCTTATTTATTTATCCTCGAGTATGTCTGTTCATTTGTAATTGCATCATAATTATCTGCTTATATTTTATTATCTATTTATAAGTATTGGTCTCAGTCGATATGTTGTCATTGGAACGTACGAACTGAGAAAATATATTCAACACATGTGGTGTATAGAGGTCAGGAAGGGGATTTTGGACAAGTACTAGTTCAGAAAAGCTAGGTTAAATTTCCTGAGCCGCTAATTTAAAAAAAAACTATTCTCAATATAAAATAAGGAGATGTCGTAGGATTACCAATGAAACAACTATCTACCAGAGACCAAATGACGTAGATGTTAGCACATATAGGTCACAGTACGACCTTCAACAATGAACAAAACTCATACTGGAAATCAAGCTTTAAAAGGATAAATATAACAAAACTTATAAAAAAACAGCGGTCTAACAAATGTAAAAGAATTAATAATAAACGAAAATCAAATATGATATGTAGCAACAAACGATTACCACTTAATTACAGGATCTTCACTTGGGACATGCATATTCAGAGTGTTGCGAGGTTATACAAGTTAGCTCCCTTCCCTTCCCTAACCTCGGACAGTGGTGCAACAATACAATGCAACAAACAAAATCATCATAATAAACAGTAACGAACGATCATCACTTAATTACGGGCTACTAATATGGGACATGCACATACTGAATGTAGCAGGGTTAAAAGACTAATTTTACTAAATACACTAGCCATAATACCAACCAATGTAAATAAACGATATCTAAATATATTTTTTTCAAAACATGTAGAGCGCTCCGGCTGCCACTAAACTATCTATAACTCCTGCTTTTTGTCAATCCATTTTGTCATCTTAGTACCATGTCAAAAAGAAGACCCTTGTTTATCTCAATCACATTCTTACACAAGATGCAACCGTCTTTTCATGCAGGATTCAATGGCCTTTTAAAATCACCAATTTGTATGTTTGGTTGAAATATAACATGTATAAACCGTGAAATTCACAATCCATGATTGCTGCATTATAGAAATAAGATCAGGTAGATCCCTGTCACAATTTGAACAAATATGATAGTAATGATATAAGTGAGTAAACACATTAATATTCATAACATAAAACTTAGTACTAGTATATAAACTGAGTTTTGCAAACAATTGTGAGATCAGACCCTTTCACTGAATTTCATAACATTGAACATATAATGATATATTTCGTAAGTACACACATGTACAAATGTATAGGGAATGGCATTGTGGGCTGTTAAAGTATGTGTATACATGTAAGTGTAAACCAATCATATAGACATATAGACATATAGACTCGCTACACTGAAGACCTGTTGGTGACCCTCTGCTGTTGTTTTTTATTTGGTCGGGTTGTTGTCTCTTTGACACATTCCCCATTTCCATTCTCAATTTTATTTGTAGATTCCAATGAGACACATTCAAACCGTTACATAGCAAAATTAATGCTCAATATTGTCCTTTTCCATTTCCAAAATACACGTTTTTAGTTAGCAAACTTGTAAATGTGTGACAATTCATGCCGGCCTTTTAACATTATAATTTGCACCTCTCGTACAAATGATCATTTGCTGCTAATGTTGCTAGCAAATATTACATACGTAAGGACATAAGGCGTCAGGACAAGAATTGAAAATAAATTTAAATAAATCAGAAAATGCTTGATGAAGACGTCGATATAGTAAGCTCTGCGATTTAAAGTGCAAAATAAGGAAGTAAATGTAATGTCAATCTCACCACAATACTTGAAATATTGTTTCAAAATGTTCATGATGCTAAGGTAAGAAATTATTATGTAACATGCTGTAGTTTCAGACACACAAAAAATGTGTATTTTTGTGTGTTCTTAGGGATTGGTCATTATCTTTCACCAAAACAAGGGGCGCTACAAATTATTTTGAAAGACTAGAAAAAAATGTAATGACCCCCCTTCTACTAACATAAAGAAACCTCACTCCCCCTTTTTGTCCAGGTTCCAAAATGTTTTTTTTATTTTATTTTCCTGCCCCCTGGATATAGATAATGACCGGTCCACTAATACTACACACACACAAACGCACGTATTTCGTCTTTAATCAAACAATATAACTAGGACTGCTTTTTTACTTGAAAATTTGTTTATCCATGTAGCGGACTTTTACTCAAGCTGTGGTAAATAAATAGAATATGGGTGGCGATATTGAATAGCTATACATAGCTATCAGGACTGAGACTAAATTGGGGTTGAATGAGTACATTGGACATCTTGAAATCTTTAAAATGAATGGGGAGCGTTTTCAGATGCAAAACCGACAAAATCACACTTACGGCTTACAGTCGAAAAACAATATGTCTTAGGATAACAGATTCGACCACAAGACAATTCTGGAAAATGGGGCATTTAAAAAAATGTCAAACATATCGTATTAAAATTGTATGCCAATTAGTACATATTGATAATTTAACTGATACTGATCTATAATAACCTCTGCATTGAGATTAGGGGGAGGATGGCAAAGTAACTGATGGGGTGGTTGCTGGTGGGCGGGTGTTTGCGAACCCATCCTGGCTAAAGTGAGAACTGTTTGACTTCGTCATTTAGATATTTCACCTTGTAGTTACAGCAACGTATGATGATCTACGTTGACAATTGAAAGTTCAACAAACAATTTCAGAAGGATATATTATATAATATGACTATGACTTAATAGTGTATTTGGTATAATAATTGATAAACTTTCTAATATTTAGAAATTTATTCTGCACATGGTATTTAATCGATTTAAACATTGTAATACGTGTTCAGTTTAATATCGAAAAATCAATGTAGTATAGCTAAAACCACGCGTTTTATCGACAGGTCATCTTCAAGAATTAACTCGTCAAGATCATAAATTGAACGGTCTTTAGAATGGGGAGATCTAAACACTTAAATAAACTGTCCATTGTAAAATTGTCATACTGTTGCAAGGAGAGGATGTAAAATTGTTTTCATCCGAATTTCACAATCAAGAAATTTGAAGACAATACACAAAAAAGACACCCGTAGATAATAAAATATCAATATGTGTACGTCGTAGTGTTGCTCGTTGATGTATATCGTTTTCGGGCGTTGGTGGTCTGTGACTGACACTGTCATATATTTTTTGGTAATCCCTCTTACCTTTTTTTATGATACATATGTCTGTAGATAACATGTAGTATACACAAAATGTAGTATCTAAAGTGTTGGTACTGACACAAAACACCGTATGTGAATTAAAAAACTTTATAAAAGTACGCAACACCTATCCATGCTATCGGTCGTCTTCTCTACATTGTAAGTTGAAAGCTGTGGTTATGAGTAAGACCCGTGTTGTGTCAGGATCAATTAGAGATATAGAGTCATAGTATAAAACATATCCCGAAAAACTATTTTAGTTTTGATAATGACTGTGTAAACAAATGAGGCATAATAGTATATACTTTCAGGAATCTTCGGAGTCACTTTTTGAAATTGAAGACCGTTACAGTACATTGTATTAATTTAATATATTATGCAGGTTTCTAGATAAGTAACGAATAATGACTGTAAAATAATGTAAAGGTTACATTGAATATCAGTAAATAAGTATAAAAATTTTATATAATCAAAGCACATATATTGAATTCCCATCCCGCTCTTACATGTACTAGCCACCTTCATGTTCGTCCTCCATAGCGATACTGATTGTGATATAAAAAAGAAGATGTGGTATGATTGCCAATGAGACAACTATCCACAAAAGACCAAAATGACACAGACATTAACAACTATAGGTCACCGTACGGCCTTCAACAATGAGCAAAGCCCATACCGCATAGTGAGCTTTAAAAGGCCCCGATAAGACAATGTTAAACAATTCAAACGAGAAAACTAACGGCCGTGTTTATGTAAAAAATGAACGAAAAATAAATATGTAACACATAAACAAACGACAACCACTGAATTACAGACTCTTGACTTGGGACAGGCACATACATAAATAATGTGGCGGGGTTAAACATGTTAGATGTTTACCGTCGCGTTCGATGTAACGCCCGTTTAATTCCAAATTAGAGTTTGTTTACTTTATAAAGGAAATACAATTAAAATCATATGCGTCATGAATTTTAGATGCACACACAATTTTAATCATGCTACCTACATTTTACGAAGCACTTTCAAGAACCACTACATGCTATCAAAGACTAAGAATCCCCTTCCCCGCTCTTACAAACTACCTTCATTTTTTTTCTCGCTCACCATCGAGTTTTTATTCATTTCCATTCCACTTGAAAAATATGACAATAGCAATAAGGGGAGTGATGGACTCGACGGATTAAGTCCAAATAAGATTTGTGCTAAACTTTATTGAAATACATTTGAGTTGAGGAAAAATACAGGAAAACGTAATATCATTTTCACCTCAACATGACAGTTTTATTCAATAAAAATATATTTCTTCATTCAAACCGTTAATGTCTGTCTTATGAATGAAAGTATAAATATGCGAGTTTGAAAAGACATGGCTTTACCGTATTAAAAAAAATCTTCGTCATGTACTGCAATACTTATTTACTAATGTTTTTGTGTTTATTTAATCTAAATTTTCAACCAACACTCAAATTTACGAGTTAACATTGTACATTTTTTTTTACCAAACAACCCTATTTCATTTGATGCTTGCTTTAAATGATAAATGAATTATGATATAAAGTCTAAAACATAATATCAAATGTTCACTATCATCATTATAATCATACTCCATAAATATCGAAATATCCCAATTAATTTGTAATCTCATATATCGTGTAAATGAAATGTATTTTATCTCCTTCGCGATGACATACAGAAAAGTAAATCAAACTGTTGGTTGCATATAGATTTAACCTTGACTATGTTCACAAGAAATATTAATCAATTGTGTAATTTAATTTGCATTAAGAACCAGAAAACCATTTAGAACATTTAGGATGATTGATATTTCATATTTCATTTCTCATGTTTTTCTTTTACAGCTCTCCGGCCTCTGACCTTACCGGAAGACGTGATGTGTTCAGCAGACGACAATACGGTTCTGTAGAACAGGTAAATATCCCCTTTTGGTTATTTGATTGAGTTGGACTGCTTTCTCTGCTTGACGATTTCTCGACATTTTCTTGTATTCATATTCCTGTCCTGTTTTTAAAATATCAAAATTTACCATGGGTACAAATTCAAACTTGTGGCACTCATCGTGTTAAGTATAAATATTTTTTTCCGACGTAGTCGATATAGTTTCGGTTTGTGCCCTTTGAACTTAATGACGCTTAACTATGGCAACAGAATACGCATGCTCGAAATCCTTTCTGTGATTGGACAAAATGCTGTCAAGGTGGGTGATTTGGTTGTGTTTGAAAAAACGTCTCGTTAATTATATCGTGATGGAAAGCAAGGGAAAAACTATAAATATTTGACTAGATCTTACAAAGATTTATATTTTTATTAAAATAATTGTTTCTCCAATAGCTCTTTGCATCCGTGACAGCTGTTAATTCGGGACAATTATATAATTTTTAATGTAAATTTTGTTGTACGAACGTACATGACTTTTAGAACGCACCTACGTATGTGAGATTTCCGCGGGGTTTTGGTGAATGTAAACAGAAAGATACGAGGACCGAGAAAACTGAAAGATACTGAACACAAACAGAGAAAACGTTATTTAAATGGTATCTTTGTGCTTCTGAAGGTTATCGAAATGATAGTTTGAACATATACTCAAATTTAAATACGTCGGATATCTTTTTTTAAAGATAGTTCTTGTTTTAAATGGTCTTAAGATTTAGATAAAATAGTTAACGGCAACCGTCAAAATACCTTCTATAACCGTAAAGCATAATCTAGAATCAAATTTGTGAATTTTGTCACTCGTTAAATCTCAAGAGTCTGATTAAATATGTGAACGAGACCAATCTCCGATACAGATATCAGATCAAAACTACAACTTTGTTTTCCTTCCTCCTTATTTACCCTAAATTTCCATGTCATTCCTATCTTCTTATTTTTTACCAGGAGGCAGGAAACAAGCATATAACTATTTGGTTTTGCCTCATATTAGTTAGTACATGCAAGGTCTGCAATACCACTCCACTAGTACTAAACATATAAACTAGTGTTGCGTAGTATTGAAAGGAACGGATATGAACTCTTCGTTTTGATATGATTAGATTGAAATAAAAACTCGATGCAATTGGGCTCATTTGGAATAATATCATCTCTTCTCAATTTTACATAGGAACTAGGCTGAGCAACACAACCCACCGACAACCAGGAGTCTTCTACAGGGCTTCGGTAGGGGAAACCGATCTTGCTCCCCGTGTGGCATCCGTCCTGGTGCTCATTGTATTCTGTGCGGCGTTTTGCATTTGCGCCGATCTGCATTTCATTTGCGCCGATTTTTTCTTTCATTTGCGCCGATTTTTTTTACAGGTAAATTACAGGTGAATAGATATTAGAAAAAGTGGTATGAGTGTCAATGAATGAACTCTCAATCCAAGTCATGTTCTTTTTCATTTATCATTATAGACCTCCTCAGTTAGCCACTTGTACAAATTTAATGAATTATCAATCATAACTTGTATATAACTGTTGTCCCCTGCTCACCACGGGTAGTGGAAGAAGTCCTAAAAGATACATCTCCAGACTTTACATTGACTGTACCCGCTGTCTTTCGGACATCTACCACATGGCTATGCTCGTTCTGTGTTTTGACAATAGAATCTGTGGTGACTCTGGCTGTACACGATTTTATGGTACATTAGTAAAATGTGTTTCAGGACACTTATCATCCGATATGTATGGCCCTCGATGATTAGAATTGACTCCTCGACTCGTTTCAGTGTGCAATATGTCTATCATGTTACTATGAAGTTTCAGAACAATATGAATCAAAATTAACATAAATGAACAGCATTTATAACCAGACTTTACTAATAGTATAGTACAGTACATAGTACATGTACAAGTATTAACTTACCTGTAAATCTAATTAGGAGCAAAGATAAAATCGGCGCAAATGAAAAATGAAATCGGCGCAAATGAAAAAATGAATATTTTCAAAATCTGCGCAAATGTCATACGCCCATTCTGTGATAACCTTTGTCTTTTCTAATTCATTGCGATTGAATGCATACTGATTCACGACAAATAAAAAAGCTATAATCTGACTTACAGCAGTTCTTGTACTTAAATGTACTGAAATATACTGGACCATACTTAAAAGTTCACTTATACATGATTGCTTATCTGCATTGAACAGTACTAGCATTGTACAGGTATGTTTTTACTGCATCTGATAAATATTAAACAAAATTATGATAAACATTTTTTTGACAAAGACATAAAAAAAAGATATTGTCAAGTGCTGGTAAGCTGAGGTCAAGGACGGTTTAAACTTGACAAAGATCATTTTAAAAACAATTCATACTCGGTTAAGAACTGTTGAGACTTATTCAACTGTGAATCTCCTAGAGTTGGGGTTTAGCTAGAACAGTTCTGAATATTTGTAATTTTATCTACAATTTTAACAAAACAGTTAAGTATCCGTTAAGTCAATCGAATACAACGCGGACGTTCCCAAGCTGGTAGCTAGAAAACAGCTCAGTACATTCAAGTACAAACACTTATTCGAGTTTTCAACAATTGGTTAATGAAATTTTAGTAATTTTGTAAAAAAAACAAACCAAGTCACTTTGCACGTATCTAATCAAGTATGACGTTCCTCTGTTGATTCATATGTTACTTTCATATTCCCTAAAACTTACAGTTTACATACACTTATATTGTACTATTCTCTCGAACACATGCGTAGAAGTAAAGCAATTATTGACAATTTTTCTGATATAAACAAATTAGTCAAGTTGATATGATCTGTTTTATTGATGTAAATGAAGTTAAAGTGGTCCCTAGCAATTAAGGTCTCGACATTCTGTATATTTATATTACTGTAAGTAATTCATTAGACTGGATAACAGCTACGTGCTATCTGGAAATGGTCAGTAATACCACATTGAGAAATGACATTGTGATATATTCGCAAATCAATTTCAGTTGAAACAAACAACCAAATCTACAAAATTATAAGCCTGGTATCTTTGATGAGTTTTTTTACAACCACTGGATCGATGCCACTGTTAATTGATGAAGATTTCGATATCACAAGCCAGTAATATTCAACACTTCTCTTTTGACATACATTATCATTGATATGATAAAATTAATACGTTAACTGTTCAAAAAACTAAAAATAGTTCGACAGAACTTGAGGATTTTCTACCCATTTGCTGGTATACAATGCTCTTCAACCTCATACTTTGTTCTGCCTTTCATTTTTTATTATTCGAGCTCGGAGCGTCACTATTGAGTCTTTGTATACGAAACACGCATTAATGTTAAAATAAATAATAACAACCCAATCTACAAAATTATAAGCCTGGCAGTGGCGGATCCAGAGGGGGGTTCCGGGGTTGGACCCCCCTTGTTTGACCGATCAATGTATTTGAATGGTGTCATATAGTTGGAACCCCTTTTAAAAATGACTGGATCGGCCCCTGCCTGGTATCTTTGATGAGTTTTTTTATGCCCAACCTACGATAGTAGAGGGGCATTATGTTTTCTGGTCTGTGTATCCGTTCGTCCTTCTGTTCGTACGTCCGTTCGTTCGTCCCGCTTCAGGAGAAAGTTTTTGGTCAAAGTAGTTTTTAATGAAGCTGAAGTTCAATCAACTTGAAACTTAGTACACATGTTCCTTTTGGTATGATCTTTCTAATATTGAAGCCAAATTAGACTTTTACCCAAATTTCACGGTCCACTGAACATAGAAATTGAAATGGTGAGTTTCAGGTTAAAGTTTTTGGTCAAGGTAGTTTTGGATCAAGCTAAAGTACAATCAACTTGAAACTTAGTACACATGTTCCCTATTCTATGATCTTTCTACCTTTAATGCCAAATTAGATTTTTTACCCAATTTCACGGTCCACTGAACATGGAAGATGATAGTGCGAGTGGGGCATCCGTGAAGTTTGGACACATTCTTGTTTAAAAAAAATTTGGAAAGCTACTTATCACGTCAAAATATTCCCTTTCCAAAACAGAATTGGAAAAATGAGAAAATAGGGGGCCAAAACAGGCCTTATCGTACCTTGTCCTTTGCATTTATGCCGAAAGAAAACATTATCTATATAGTGCAGCTCGCATTCAAACGACACAGTGAAATTGACATCGGCAGAGTGAAGTTAACATCATCGATCTTAAAGTTGAATTTTCTTCCGGTAATCTTTCAGCTACAACCGGTACATACATTGCAATAATGCAGTTCGGGAAATATCTTATAGTCTTTAGTTAGTATTTTATTGACCTGTTTGTATTTTCGAAGTCTTACGTATTTTGTCATGACCTCGTTAGTTTTTCTTGATGTGATGTCTTCTTATCATCTTTTCCCGTCCCTTATCATCAAATATATAGTTCGTTGAAAATGGCAGTGATCGAGATCTAACTTGCACAATGCTTAATAAATACGATTGTTAGTTAACTGTCATTATCGTGATAAATATGCACTTTTTGTCTGTAGATTTATACAACATTACGTATATAAGAAGCGACCAAATTATCATTATTATACATAGATAAATATAAGGACAAAATCGTATTTAAACTAATATGTATACGTGAGTTTATCAACTGTGTTACATGTATGCGGGTTTTTTCCCCCAGGTAATACTTTATTATGGTTTACTTGTCTGTTTTGCCTCATTCGAACCATTATCTTGTGAATGTGTCACATGATGGCATTGGAACCCTTATTAAATGATTCAGGTGGTACCTAACACTACAGGGACATAACTCTGTACACATCAGCTGAATGTTTTAATATAGTTCTTTAGTTCAGGAAAGAGTAAGCTACTCAATGATAAAAAAAAAATGTTTAACAAACTGCTATATATCCAATGATTTTTTTTCTGATAAATTGTGTGGTTCATTTTTTTTTTTGGAAATTTTCATATTTTTGTCAAAGGGTGAAAGAAAATATTTTTAAAAATTTTATGAAAATTAAACGATTCAAATCAATTTTAGTCAATGTGTTTGATACCTCCTTAAATCAATTTTTATTTTTTTGCTGAGAATATGTTAACACACGTTCTGTACGTAGGTTATTTAGATAAGTCACGACAAGCCCTTCACATAAAATATCGATAGTTCTTTGCTTTCTATATACATGATATAAGTGTTATCAAAATGATTTTCTCCATATATCCTATGGTTTGTCATAAATATACTCAATTTCGCATACTTCAGTAACTCCATTTGTTTTGTAATGAACTTTTCTTGTTTCAATTTCAAAACAGCTACAACGAATCGGAAATGGTTCTTGTGAGGAACAGGAAGTTAATAATGTATCATTTTACTTATTGGTCACAGGAAAGATTATTATCAGGAAGCTATACGATTTTTATTTTAGTTTTAAGTCTTAAATAACTATAGATTGAGTAAATCAAAGCAAAAACTAAAACTAAATGAGATCTAAATATCGATTCATTAACCTGAAATTATACCTAAACGTGAAAGCCATCTTATAATATGCGATTTGAAAAAAAGGTTTTTAGACAGTATTTAGGCAAAAGATAAAAAAAAATCAAAATAATCGGAACTAACATTGATTTTTTTTATTCTAATAAATGAAAGAAAAAAATCTAAATATCTTTAACTTTACAGTTATAATGAACACTTATAGTTCTTCATCGCGCGATACTATTATTGTGCCTTTGCACATGGTCGTGCTTTTCGGAGACTATATTTTACTGGTACTTCAATAAGATATGAATATCATTACTTTGTTTAAAGAATTGCAGAACGTCAATTTGCGGTTTTCCCAGTTAAACTTCTTATATTAATATATATCACCAATTGACCGTGGTAACACAGTTATATTGTTTCTAAAATATTGCCCAATCGTTTGAAGACGATTTAGAATTCTTTTGGTCATCCTTGAATAATATGCTTGTAATACCATCACTGATCAATGCATTAAAGTTGTACATGGAAAGTAGAAGCGGTACCTTGTTCACAATAGATATCAAAGGTACCATGTATAAAATTTATAATGCCAGACGTGCGTTTCGTCTACATAAGTCTTTTCAGTGACGCTCAGATCAAAATAGTGAGAAAGCCAAACAAGTACAAAGTTGAAAAGCATTGATGACTCAAAATTATAAAAAGTTGTGCCAAATACGGTTAAGGTTATCTTTGCATGGTATAAGAAAATCCCTAATATTTCGAATAATTCATACTTTTACAAACAGTAAATTTATAAAAATTATCATTTCAGATATCTGAACATTGTTTATGAGTATATTTCATTTTGGTTTTCAGTTTTTGTTGTTCTCAAGGAAACGTTAAGTGTTTTTGCACCTGTCGCATCAATAATTCAATGTTAGTACTATTGGTGACCTCGTGTATGATTATCAGGTTGCTATAAATTCTAGTATTTATTCTACATAACCTTCATGTTCATCTATAGAGTGTAAATAACTTATAGCTTTAGACAATTTCTGTTGCTGTTTTCGTTCCTTTGAAAAGGTAATTAACAGGTCGTTATTAAATGTATAGTATTGAAGAGTATCATATATTAATTAAAACTTACGTATTTTTTTTTTTTTTTATTAAAGCAATACTTATAGATTATCGGTGATCATCTCAACGAGATTGACTTTCTCGCTTGAGCCGGGACGGCGAAAGCGAGAAAGGCAATCGAGTTGAGATGAACAATGATAATCTTTTTATCGCTATTTTACCTATGACGACGTTGTCAATTTCATGCTAATTTCGTTAGCAACGCCACGTGCATGCTTAGTTTCTAGCGATAATTTTCCATCTCAAGCGAGTAGCATGATATGAAAGTTATCACAAAAAAAGATCAAAAGAAAAATGCACAAAATAGCGATAAATATTGCTATCTGGCATACTTCTGGTTTGATATTTATAGATAATCGTTGATCATCTCAACGAGATTGATTTTCTCGCTTGAGCTGGTACAGCGAAAGTGAGAAAAGCAATCGAGTTGAGATGACCAATGATAATCTGTTTATCGCTATTTTACCTATGACGACGTTGTCAATTTCATGTCAATTTCGTTAGCAACGCTACGTGGCCTCCTTAGTTTCTAGCGATAATTTTTCCATCTCAAGCGAGAAGCATGATATGAAAATTATAACAAAAAAAGATCAAAAGAAAATGCACAAAATAGCGATAATACAATATATATATATATATATATATATTATTGCATATTATTACAGGGGGTAATTAGCAGGTAGATATTTTAAAAATGCATATCGTGGAAAATGTTCATATATAATACAGTTATTATTTTTCAATAAGCGTCACTGGCTTTGCGGAAGTCAAAGTTCGAGGTCTCTGTATGAATAGCGAATTTTATCACTTTCATAGAAGCATTATTTTAGCACCGTCTTATATTTTGTCGAATAGTCCGTTTATAAGTATGTGGGTGTTTGTTTTTATAGCAGTTCAGTGTTTCTGTTTTCCGTTGTTTTTCTCTTATAGTTAGTGTGTTTCCATCGGATTTGGTTTGTGACTGAGATTTGTTTTCGCTTTAATCGATTTATAACTATTTAACAGCGGTATATTACTGTTGTCTTTATTTTGCATACATCGTATGACTAAAGTTCCTTTTATTATTTCAGTTAAACGCTGTAGAAGGTGATGGTACGCAAACTGCTGGCAGATTTCGAGTAGAAACAGGAGATCTAGATGGCGATGACGTAAGGTTTTACAACACACTTAAAATTATACAGCTATTAAAAATCCTAGTCTGATCCTGAAAATAATCAGAATTTTTTTTCGTATACAATTCTTTTCCTTTACTGTTAATTAATAGGCTATGTTTATTCAGTAATATAGCGTTCTATTCGTTTGAACTTTCAGTGCATTATTGGAAGCAAACAAGACTAATCGAATTTGCGACTTTGATAGATCAGAAATGTGGAAAAATCCAGATGTCTAAAATTTATTAATTGAATGTAACGCACTAGATTATCATTGGTAATATCGACACATTCTAGGATTCGTCCTGTCAATGGAAATATGATAGCCAAACGGTTTGACCTTTCAAAGACTAAGAAAAGCAGGCACGATTGACAGTGTTTTAGTTAATATGTTATCATTCCACAATATATACGTGTACTGACCACTAAGAAAATCAAACAGATAAATGACAATACAAGTCAATTATATAACGTAGAAGAACCTTGTCTCTATTTGTTGTACTTTATTCTGCGCTATTTGGCCTTTGTTTTCTATTCTGTTTTACCCAGCTAGGCCCTAACACATTTTAAATTTCTACAGAATTATAGACTTTAAATGAGGCGTTTTATTGGGACATTGCATAAAAAAGACAATTCTAAGACCTTTCTACATCAGGAATAGATTATCCTATCTGTATTTGGCAAAAATTCTAGGGATTTTGGGTCTTCGATGCTCTTCAAATTCATAGAATGAAATTCAAAACAGTGTGGCTGTGGCTATTGATTGACACATTAAATTCATCCATTGGCTGGGACAATTTAGGTGAACGTTTGTATGTAACAACCACTGCTCACTATGTACTTTTTAAAGACACTTAAACTATTGGGTCACCAAAGGTTCTCTACACATTAATAAAAGTAATTCGAAAAATGAATCAGAAATAACACGATGTTTTAATTTATACCAATTATATAAATCAAAACATAAAGGTTATTCCTGATTAATTTTTCGAATTATTTTATACTTAAAGGCGTTAAGAAACCTTTGGTGACCCCACAGTTTAAATGTCTATCGTAGGTACGTCGTGAACAGTGGTCGTTACAGACAAACGTTCACGTAAATTGTCCCAGTCAATGGATGAATTTAATGTGTCAATCAATGGCCACAGCCACACTGTTTTGAATTTCATTCTATTTTATTTGGCATTTCTTACATTTTTAAATTCGAGCGTCACTGACGAGTCTTTTGTAGACGAAACGCGCGGCTGGCGCAATTACTAAATTCCAATCCTGGTATCTATGATGAGTTTATATATATCATTTTACCCTCATGTAATTAGTAATTGATTTGAACCAATTTGAAATCAACGTGAAGTTTCAATTGACTATAACCCTAAATTAAAGTTCACGTGTTTGTTTAGTTTGATTTCCTCTTCAGTGACCAAAAACCAATTATTTAATCAATGATTTTGTTTTTTAATTATGAAATGAAGTTTGATTTCATAAATAATCATGGGTCATTTGGTTCATATAACTTTGTTGGTAGTCATGAACATGAACCCTCTTTAGCAGCCACTTATATTGTGCGTGTCAAAAGACTTATGAAACGGTGAATTTTCAATGTTAACACACATTTGGACATCTCTCATGTGACAATTAATGCTTGTTTTATAACGCATATAATTATATTTCATTATCGCATAGTAAATAAAGAATATCAAGGCCTAACAATTAAACTTTTTCTAATAATATGCATATTTATCGGTAATAATAGCGATAATAAATTATAAATGCTATAATTATTTTCATATTAATGTTACTAAACACAACGTGTGTATATACTTAATAAATCGGAAAATTAAAAGTTTATCACCTATTTGATTATTTCCGAAACAGATTTGAATAACGTTTGCTTAAATTAATTTATATTTATTTTTTTCCTTCTAATTCTATGATAAAATTGAGAATGGAAATGGGAAATGTGTCAAAGAGACAACAACCCGACCATAGCAAAAACAACAGCAGAAGGTCACCAACAGGTCTCAATGTAGCGAGATATCCCCGCACCCGGAGGCGTCCTTCAGCTGGACCCTACACAAATATAGGCTAGTTCAGTGATAATGAACGCCATACTAGTTTCCAAATTGTACACAAAAAACTAAAATTAAAATAATACAAGACTAACAAAGGCCAGAGGCTCCTGACTTGGGACAGGCGCAAAAATGCGGCGGGGTTAAACATGTTTATGAGGTCTCAACCCTCCCCTATACCTATAGCCAATGTAGAATAGTAAACGCATAACAATACGCACATCTGAAATTCAGTTCAAGAGAAGTCTGATGTCATAAGATGTAACCAAAGAAAATAACAAATGACAATAATACATAAATAACAACAGACTACTAGCAGTTAAATGCCAGCTCCAGACTTCGATTAAACTGATTGAAGATTATGATTACATCATATGAATATCTGGCACAATCCTTCCCGTTAGGGGTTTAGTATCATATCATCATAATAATATGAGAAGAACATAACCCGTGTCATGCCAACAACTTGTTTTTGAATAAATGTGTTTAGTTCCCATGCAAAGACCCTATAAGTGAATCAATATTAACGCCAAAATATGCAATCATTAATGACCTGACAACAGTAGCGTAACTATATCCCTTCTTAATAAGTCTATTTAAAGGTTTTATTAGTTTCTGAGGTGAATACTGACATTTTTGTCCTTTATAATGAATATTTCCATAAAAAATTGGATGTGAAATACCTGAACGTATAAGAAGTCTGCATGTTGAGCTATATTTACGAATGATGTCCTTATACCGATGATAAAATTTAGTAAATGTTTTGACTAGTTTGTGATTTCGAAAACCCTGGTGTAATAATTTTTCAGTAATACTTAAATTTCTCTCGTTAAAATCTAAAACATTGTTACATACACGAGCGAATCGTACAAGTTGAGATATATAAACACCGTAAGATGGTGTCAAGGGATTGTCACCATCTAAAAATGGATAATTAACATAGGAAATGAAAAATCATCTCTTTTATCATAAATTTTAGTATTACGCTTTCCGTTAGTGATATAGATATCAAGATCGAGGAACGGGTAGTGGTCATTGTTAGTATTAGCTTTATTTAAAGTAAGTTCAACAGGATAGATTTCTTTAGAATGTATACTGAAGTCATCATTATTGAGAGCCAAAATATCATCCAAATCTAAAAGTATTATTAAATTTGTTTATCAGATGTTGTTTCGATGGGTCTTTGCTGAGTTTTGTCATAAATTGTAACTCGAAGCAATACAAAAATAGGTCCGCAAAAAGTGGTGCACAGTTAGTCCCCATTGGAATTCCGATAACATGACGATATAAGGAATCTCCAAAGCGAACAAAAATGTTATCTAGTAAAAATTCAAGGGCATATATAGTATCAAAGCATGTCCAATTGACATAGTTTTTTTGTTTATTGCTACTAAAAAATGACATAAAAGAGCTTGAACATATATATTCACATTCTGACTTTTTAAATGCCCATTTAATTAGGTGTGTGATTTTTTTCTTAATGAGAATTTAAACAGAGAGAGTACATTTACCTAAATTGGTAAACGCTTTTCTAAAACATATTATTCAATTTATTCAAATTGAATTAGCCTTCGTCAAAAACCTCCACCTCTTGTTGGAGACAACAGAAAACGGAATATTTGCGCCATTAGCGATAACATACCGACTTAGTTTAGTCCAATCTCAAGGTCAACAGTTCACGGTCATCATCGTCGCAGCAACTACAGTAAACAATATTATTTATGATAACGTGATCATGAATGAGTTTGAAGTCTAATCCAATTAACATTGATCTCTGAATTTACTGTAATTCAATGTTGTTTACATGTGTTGTCAATTCAATCCTCAATGCATATAAAAAACTCAGCGGGAATGTTAAATTCAATTTTAATTTGCTCTTTGACATTATTGGAGTAAACAAGAACGGTTATTCTTGGGTTTTCTGGTAACCCTTCTATGTCGTTGCAAAGAATATTATGTAGTAGATGATGTTCATTTTAATCGTGTTTTCAAAATGTGTTTACGACGAAGATTTCTTCATATTTTTAGAGATGTAAAACCAAATACAGATTGAATACGAAGCACAAGCTTTAGTCTACAATTTAGTGTATATTTTATTTCGTTATTCTTGTATCTAATAATGAAAACTCAATTGATAATATGATATACTGCTATTGACTTAATACGCTCTGTTCGATTTACAAGCTGAGACGTAGAGATATGTCTTTGTAAACATTTGTTATGTTTCTATTTCTGGGTCTCTTTTTTATTTCAGTTTTACATCAGATATACGAGTTATTGAAGTATAGTTAGGATAAATAATTAAATGAAAAAGTTTAGTTAGATTTTGTTATAAGTATAAGTCAAAATTAGTTGCCTATGTATACCATTAATTTTGTTTTAAAGGAAACTGTGAATTAAGATTTGATTCGAAATTAGTATAAAGACTTATGACAGAATGAACTAAACAGAACAGAACAGAAATATACAAAGAATCCGTTTTCATTACTTCTACCCTAGCGAGTTGATATATTTCTACCCTAGCGAGTTGATATATGTCAGTACAAAACACATGAACTAGTAAACAGCCGACAGAGAAAGAAGAGGAAATACATATGTGAATTTTAATACCCACACACAAGAATCAACTATTTAATAAGTAAGATGTATATTTTATAGCTATCAAGTACAGTTAACAGTCCAGTTCATTTAGAGAATCCAGAATTCCAAACACGATGGTACTTCAAATACTTTTTAGGAAAACGTAAGTATAGGATCTGTGTGCTTCCTAGATATCTCGTTTAAATGTCAACTTAAAACGTATTGCATATGATGTACACTTATTTAAGAATGTGTAAAAAATAGGAATCTGGCCGATATTGTTCGGTTCACTTTTTATTCAATTGTGATAGGACGAGCGGGATAGGGTGTCCTTATATTGAGGAATAATCTTAATTGATTCGTTCTTTCACAATTTTTCTCAAAATGTATTCAATATTGATGTATCACAAAGGCATTCTACAAATGGAATAGGAATTACCTGTAAGAAGGAAGGAACTATTGAGTTCTAATTAGTTCCTTAATTCAGATCAAGAAAATTAAGATACTGATAACATAACATAGCATACAACGTATCGTACAGAAATTACCTCAATACGAGAATGTATTAGACAATTTTTTACAAATAAAAGTGATGATCATATCTTATTCAAAGGTTAAGAGATTATGCAAATTGAAATCGTTAATGCAGACATGTCTATAGTTTCCTATATCTGACCCGAAGCACGATGATATCTTGGATATTTGTATGATTAAAACTGTGTCTTGGACCTCATTGATTATGAATATGATTGTCACAAAGTAATATTGATACAGTCGATAGTTTCGCGACTGTCAAACAAGTGAGAGGTTTAACGCTAGCTATATAACCAGGACATTGTCTACAAAAGGAAATGCCTGTAGCAAGTCATGAGTATGACAGTTGATATTCGTTTGTTTGATGTACTTTTGATTTTACAATTTGTTTAGGTACTTTTCCGTTTGAATTTTCCTTAGAGTTTGGTGTTTTTGTTATTTTAACTTTTTCATTATGTCTTTTGATATATATTTCAAATTTTTTGGAGAATGAAGTATAAGAATAATTGTTTTCAAAGCTAATTCAAATACATAAACGAACAGCATAACATATGTTAAACAAAAAGAAACACTGGGATTTGAAGAAATTTACTTCCAGCATTGTTTGGCATATAAATTGTTGTATTTTAATTTAAGATGAAAGTGACATGATATATTTTTTAAGGGAAAGAAACTATTGTTTGAGTTCATGTACACGTTTTATTCATTGAGAAAAAGTTAAGAGATGGTGCAATGAATTCCTCATCTCATAAACATAAAACATCATATATAAATCATGATCAGTATTTACAGCAATGAATTCAAACTTAGTTAAACCTCCCACTGCTCTTCCAAAATACCCTTTTAACCTCGTATATCTTGGTACAATTTCAGATAAATCTTACTTTATTTTTCAGTTCACCAGAACTATGTAGGCACAGATATTGATCGAGAGCCATTCCTGCTGTCCGTGGTCGTCACAGATGCAAATAACCATAATGTTCAACAGTACAGGACTATCTTGTGGTGCAAGACTGTAAGTCTTCAATGATCCTGTCAATCACAATATATAGCCTATTTATTAATCGATCTTATGACGTCATGAATTTATTTTACAAAAGTTTTTTTCCAACATGAAGGAATTGGGATAAAATAAAATAATGCTTTTGAGCTTCTTGACTTTTTTTTAAATTATAGATTTTCTGTCATATTGGTTTTTTCTAGTAATCATTCCAAATTTGAACCCAATTAAACAATCTGAAACGACTTCATGCAATTCCTCTTCAAATAATTGGATAAAAAGAACAATAAGTTTAATATTAATTCATAATGTTTTTTGAAAATTTGTCTCAGAAGTGTGAAGTTCCACAATATTTCCACATAGGTCTCTTAACATACTATAGGTTTATAAGTAAGTTAAACGTACCATTCTTGATTATTGAACCGACTATGGATATACTAGTAAGTAAAACTTTCTTATAATGTGTAACGAGTGTAGTATGGCTTCTTTAATTCTAGCGTCAGTGATGAATCTTTTTTAATCCTGTTATTTATGATGATTTATATTGAACAAGTGTTTATTTTGATTCATTGAACCAAACTTTATATGTATAATTGTATTTTACTATTATAACATTAACCGTGTTGTTTTCTTTTTATGCCCCATTAATGGGCATTATGTTTTCTGGTATGTTCGTCTGTCCGTCCGTTCGTTCATTCGTTCATTCGTTCGTCCGTTCGTCCGTCCGTCCGTCTGTTCGTCCGTCTGTCCCGCTTCAGGCTAAAGTTTTTGGTCGAGTTAGTTTTTGATGAAGTTGAAGTCCAATTAATTTGAAACTTGGGAAACTTGATATGATCTTTCTAATTTTAATGACAAATTAGAGATTGTCCCCCATTTTTACGGACCACTGAACATAGAAAATGATAGTGCGGATGGGGCATCCGTGTACTGGGGACACATTCAGGTTTACACGTAACATATGGTTGAATTTTTTTTCTTTTCTAGGGAGCCAAGAAGATAGCATTGCCTTATAACCAAAGTAAACCACAGACCGTTAAAGGCATCTTAAGGTGAGACAATAAAAACGTGTCATAAAAACTGTGGGTCGATTTATCAATGCCATTGAAAGAGCTTCAAGAGATCATAGATGTTGTATGGAAAATCGAAACATCTTTATATAAACAAAAATGTGTGCAAAAGAAAATAAATATTCCGTAGAAAAAGTGATATAAATTATCAAATAAGACCTGTTTTTTCATACCGAAATCTGTACTTTTGACTAGCAACTTCTAAAGCTTAGTAATCTTAAACCAGATAAGATGTGTTTCTTTCTATATATATATATACTGTCCTTTTGTTTAATTTCAGTCATTTTAATATTAATAAAACCGAAAAGGGACCAAAAGAGATATTTGACTCTGAAATACAGAAAGAATTACTTGTTTTGGAAGAACAAGAGGTATGATAAGATATTCTTGAAAAAGTAGTTTTTAGGCATATAGCAATGTCTTTCGAAATAATAATTCTACAGATAAAACAGTATATCTGCTTTGAACTAATTTCAGAAATGAACAATTTAAGTTAAAAAAAATACTTTATCTAAATGACGTTATTTACTTCGATTTTACATTATTGTAACAGTATAAAAAAATGTAATGCAATTTAACATAAACAATAACTCTCTTTCTGTTAGTTCGTTAACACTGCAGCGACCGTGTTATTTCGTCTTGCATGGTTATTAAAGTAATTTTGTATTGCAGTCATAAGTTATTCTCCAATCAAACAGAATGATTACATTTCAAAAGTATATTGATGTAACAGTTGAAAAAAGTCCCTAGTTATTGCCCCATTTAAATATATACATTTTGCATTTATTTTTTATTTTTTTTTAAATAAAAAAATATATAAACCTACATGATGCAGATACGTCAAATACATGATTTCTTCTCATTAAACAGGGATCAGTGAATTTCAAATTCGGAGTTATTTATGCGAAAGAGTCTCAGGTGTCTGATGATGAATTATATAGCAATGGTAAGCAAATCAATTCAAAGTAGATCACTTCTCCTAAAGTATGACAATATATTTGTATGTCTTTAAATTCAGGCGACAATAGTTTACGGATGTTCAAATATCGTCAATCAATTACGAAAACACAAATCAAGGCCGTACGGTGACGTGTTGTTGATTTCTGTGTCATTTGGTTTTTTGTGGAGATTTGTCTTATTGGTAATCATACCACATCTTCCTATTTTTATAGCATACACAAATTGAGGGAATCGCATGAACTATAACAGGAGCAAGATCGAGTGCGTCCAGAGAATAAGAATGTCCTGCTATTTGTGCATTACCCACTGCGAATTAACACTCAGTCAAAATGTTCAAATAAGGAAGAGGACATCATAGAAATAAATTATTCATCCATTTAATTTACCCTCATTTAAGAAATGCATTGCATCTTAATATATATTGTTATGCTTACTGTTATAAATCCACAAAAGGAAGGTATTTATAATTATGGAAGTGTTGATAAAAATTATCAAAAGAAAAAAAAACACAACCACTTCAGTTCTTGGTCCAGATTATTATGATAAAAAAATATATTTCACTAATTTTGCAAAATACAAATTGCTTCACACACATAACAAACAATACCATCCTTAAATATACCATCCTTGAATGGCATATTTTGGAGTGTGACATTAAAATACCAACACTGACCCATCCGAGTTCAATCCATGTGTTTGATGGGTTTTGGCATTGCTCAGTCTTTTGTAGACAGCTGTTCGTGTTCCGTTTAAATTTCATTCCCATTATTTATCAATTATGAAATATAACACAGTGAAGACTATGGGTTTTGCATAATAATACCTACTAAAACTCTGAATGATATGTTAGAAATCGTCAGGTATATACAAGTAAAAAAGTTATATCTTAAGCATCGACACTAGAAATGTCCCTTAATATCTACTTTTGTTTTGTTTCCAAATTTTATGAGTTTAGTGGGTTGTTTTTTATTGGAGTATAACATAATTTGGGTCTCCATAACCAAAATTTGTTTTCCTTAAACTTTCATACTTAGTATTTGTGTAAATGAAGGAGCACCGACTTTATTTTTTTCAGAAGAGACAACAGACAGTTTCAACAGCTTTCTTCACTTACTGGGTTCGTCTGTTTCCTTAAAAGGCTGGGACAAGTTCAAAGGTGGTTTGGACGTAAAATGTAAGTACGATTTGCAGTGATAAGTAAGGGAAAAAACTAACTGATCTCTTTATTCTCTTATACTATATGATCGATGGGTATAATCGTCATTATCATGCGATTAATAAGCATCTATTCTTGTCGTTGTTGATATATCACATTCAAATTAATAGTTGAATTATATGGTTGATTACTCGATTTCAGTAAAAATTATTTCTATATATTAGTATACATATGAGATAACCATGACCCTTGAATAACCTCGTATGAAAATATTGTGTTATGGCAGATACAGTTGTATGTTGTTGGTATCAAAAGGCGTGTCAAAGATAGCACATTAACACATTCTTTCTATGCAATTTTGAGACAAAATATACCCAATTTTAAAATAACAACAAAAGATAACATAAATTATACGTTATTAATTAATAATACCTTTAACCTAATTTGATTATCAAATAAATTGAACAATGATATATTCTAAAGTGATAGTTTGTCATGTGGAGAACTGCTGTTTTGAACTTAAAAAATCGAAACTGGATGATTTCCAGACATCAATTCAATATTTGTACGTGTTGTTATGATCTTACAACGATCCATCAGTCTGTGACGAGAGAAACCGTCATGTTGTACACAAACATGTAGTCGCCTTTCGTTGTTCGAAGTTGACGAACAAAAGCACATTAAGATAACATAAGTTGTAAGAAATCCAGAATAAATATAATTTAATTTGATCAGTTTGGATAGACTTTTTAATTTGAGATAAAAAGAATTAAGAAAAACAGTCCGAGTAAACGATAGTCAGCTTAGTTTTACCATTTGTGGTTATGTTTCAGCAAATGCTACTGGAACTGAGTCAGTTTATACAGTATATGAGGGGCATGAGATAATGTTCCATGTGTCTACACTACTGCCTATCTCTAAAGAAAACATGCAGCAGGTATGTATTTAACATGTTATACAGCGATGTTTAATGTGTATCGTTATGGATCAGTCATACAAGAGGGACGAAAGATACCAGAGGGACAGTCAAACTCAAAGCGAAAATAAACTGACAACGCCATGGCTAAAAATGAAAAAGACAAACAGACAAACAATAGTACACATGACACAATATATAAAACTAAGGAATAAGCAACTGAGTCTACGGGGCATGTGCATCTATGTCCGTCCAAGTCGTACCATTTGTTCAGTAGTTTATTTCGGATTGTTTTCCCAATGGTAACGTATGTTTCCCTGTGCCTGTTGCTCATAGTTTAAAACTTCTCTCGTGACGGTTCAAGGTAAAGAAAACACATCAGACTCGGACTTCTCTTGAACTGAATTTTAATGTGCGTATTGTTATGCGTTTACTTTTCTACATTGGTTAGAGGTATAGGGGGAGGGTTGAGATCTCACAAACATGTTTAACCCCGCCGCATTTTTGCGCCTGTCCTAAGTCAGGAGCCTCGGGCCTTTGTTAGTCTTGTATTATTTTAATTTTAGTTTCTTGTGTACAATTTGGAAATTAGTATGGCGTTCATTATCACTGAACTAGTATATATTTGTTTAGGGGCCAGCTGAAGGACGCCTCCGGGTGCGGGAATTTCTCGCTACATTGATGACCTGTTGGTGACCCTCTGCTGTTGTTTTTTATTTGGTCGGGTTGTTTTCTCTTTGACACATTCCCCATTTCCATTCTCAATTTTATTGAACACCTTATAAATCTCTACGTTATTAGTTTTATCATATTTCATGATTAACTAGCATATAGTTGTTTATGCATATTAAGACATAGCCAATATTGTAATTTATTTGCTATGAATGTACATTAACAAATGTATTAGCAGTACTTTGTTTGATGTTGTTAAAATAGAACTCTACATTAAAGAATGAAATGAAGTAACATTCATATTTTGTTGTTTATTCTTAGCTTTTAAAAGCATAAGTTGCAAACTATGTTAATCTTTAGAATTATCCTCAATAATTCTATTAGATGAATGTCCTTAACCATTGAATCTATTCCCGCAGAGTTAAAAGCTATAATACAAATGATATCCAGAAGACCAACGAAAATCACTTTTTTCTATAATTAATTCTTTGATTACGAATACAAGAAAGTAACTAATCAAAATTAATCCAACAAACACTATAGTTGTCAAATAGAGTCAATATTGATTTTTAAAAAGGAATATGATTGATTAAGATAATTTGCTTTTGCCTAGAATTTAATTTTCAACCACATTCCTCTGCCTGTAAGAAGGATGAGTTTGTTCTTCAAACTGCAAGTTTTGTAACCTGCGATGTGTATCAATACAAATTCAATTACTAAGGATTTATACAGTGAACTTTGTCAATGAAGGCAAACATAATATTGTTAATTTTCATTACATTGGAACACGAATTTAGTTAGAGGTTTTCTATCGAATGAATCATGCACTTTAAGAAATGTTTGCAGCAAAATTCAAATAAGATACAAAATTTGCATAACCGTGATATTGTTTTCAATGCACACGTTTCTTACAAACAATCATGAAATATATTCAGACTATTTCAGAGTTAATTAGGAAACATCATAACTTTTTTATTAACACATGTGCGGCCGTACTTCGTGAATTAAAAAAAGATGTCTGTAAAGTATGTTCCCAACAACTTTGTATAGTGTATTGATGAGGTTTCCCGCATATGTTTTTTTTTCTTGTATTGTTATCTACATGAACTTCATTTCTCTCTGGTGTTTTATCCAGTGTTTAATATAATATGTTATATCACATTACACTTTTGTTTAGCAGGTGATTATTGTCTCCTATAAGTGATGTTGTTTATGACAAAGTTCTATGAAACTAGAATTGCAAATAACTTTTATGTTTGCTCTGATAGGTTTTTAGTTTGAAATTAATTTAGACCAATAAATATATAAGAAAAGCACAATTATTAAACTATGAATTTTGAATGATTTCAATAGTTATCAAAGGTAACATGCTTATAATTTAATACACCAGACGCGTGTTTCGTCTACATAAGACTCACCCATGACGCACAGATCAAAGTAGTTAGAAAGCCAACCAATTACAAAGTTGAATAGCATTTATGATCCAAAATATAAAAAAAATGTTGTATCAAATGTAGTGGTTGTTCATACATGGTATTAAGGATTTCTCAATTATAGTTATCATGCACCGGAGAGTATCATTCGTCAACCACTAACGGCTTTATATATGTACTTCTTAGAACTATGCTGTGAATAAAAACAATTTTATTGCGGTAGTAAATGTAAATGACATCAAATTCTAAACATTAAGATATGATAACAGTCAGCGAGATCGTCTTGACTAATGTTTATTTCTACTTACTGTTAGTAGAATTGAGCGTAATCTAGTGTGAAGTAGAATGCATATTTGCATTGACTATTAAATTAAATCAAAGATATCACCAATCATATAATAGATGTAGAAATCGTTATTAAACATGACATTTTAACCTATAAAATAAACATCATGTTAATTGCTCCATTTCATAGAGGACGTTCTTATCATTGATTGCATGTCATGTTCAATCTATACCATACAAGTAGGATCTTCTACAGTGATATCGTCTTTCGAAGATATTGCTCAAATCTTTATCAAATTAATATGGTATATGAATGATACTTTAATGTACCACAGGAAAACTCAATTTATACTAGAAAACAGCTCTTTAACCGATTAATTCTAAAAAGGTTTGGCTAAATTAAAGCAGTCAAGTTTTATAGATATTCTAAAGTGTCTTCATGTAACATAATAAGGTTTAAACTTCCTTGTTTGTCAGAGTTAATTAGGTTACTTATCAAACTATTCCAAGGACATCGTCAATCTAGATTGTCTTCCAAATAGTACCACTGTACCATCATGTTATGAAAGAGCTTCTGTTCATAAACATCACAATGTTAACATTTGGTGCGTCATACACACATGTGACAATAAGAAAGATACAAACAATTGGAATCAATTGCTGCATTTTCATATAGTTTATAGTAATAATGTTCGGAACTAAAAGGAGAGGGGCGAAATATATCAAAGGGACAGTCAAACTCATAGATCGAAAATAAACTGACAACGCCATGGCTTAAGACGTAAGATATAATGCATTTGTTGTTAGTAACTGAACATCAAAAGACAGTATCCTATTAAAAACGTAGACCGTAAGAAACGGTAAAAATGATACATTCATAAATGGAAAATGTTCCAGGTTAATAATAACGTATTTAACATTTACATCGTCCGTAATATCTCCACGTTCAAAAATGACGGTTCTTTGCTGCATCATCTACTGACCAATCTAATACCGATTCATTCGATAAGACAATTCAATAGATGTATTCAATAGAATGGTCATTGATCACATTACTAGTATGTTCGCCTTTCTTTTATTTTGTCTCGTTAAGACTGTTTCATCCCATATTACTTTTCGACTAACGTAACTATAGCTCAAAATTGCAATGTTTGTGACCAGTCAATTAACATTGTTCTTTTAGCTTTAATTATAGGAGCATTGTAATAGACAAACAATATTTTAATTATGTATATGCTAGATTTGTGGTAAATCTCTTTCAGTTTTTGAGAGAAAAAAAATGTTTTAGATTTTTATGTTTTCCTTCCTAACGGTAAATCTAAATATGCCACCATTAAAGGTATCCATTTCAACTTTTCTTTGTTTTATTTTTAGGTTGAGCGGAAAAGACATATAGGCAACGACATTGTAAATATTGTGTTTTATGAATGTGATAAAGTGGACAGTACAACCTTTAAGCCTTCTATGATGAAAACAAGGTTTACTCGTATCCTTTTTGAAAGAATGTACATATGGTTATACGAAAGTATGAAAACCAAAGTAAACAAGACCAATCGGGTTGGGTGTTGACTTTGTCTCTAGGCAACACTATGGAAATAATACTTTTTTGGTTCATTAGAATTGTTCAATTATCATTATAAATAGATCTAACAACAACAGCTAGAAACCTTAAATTTACATTTTCGTAAAATTCACATATAAATCGCCTTTATATTTATTTATATTTCATTACATTAAAACGATTTAATGTATTACTCCCCCAAACATTGTAGCGGAAATAGAGTTATTAATTTAGTTTGTTGATATATAAACATAATAACCCAAATGAATACCAACTTTAGTTAATGTTAAGTTTTACGTGAAAGGCCGCATTTACAAATCAATTCATTCAGATATTATTCTGATAATATACATCCTTTATTACTTATAATTCATATTAAATGTAAAACGCTTTTATTAATGTTTTAACTCCATGCGTTATTGTTTGCGACAATTCTATTACCAAAAAGTATAATTTGTGAGTTTGGTTTTACATTATTTGTTTTTAAGGTCTTCGATAAAGGTACATGTTAAAAGTACATGAAACCTAATGATATTTGAAAGCAATGCTAGTTGTATTTATTTTATAGCATTGGTTCCTGTGTTGATAATTATCTTATTAAACACAAAACATTTTTTAATTCGCTATGTTATCAAATGATTATTGTAATTTTATATGATAAGGAGATGTGGTCTAATTTCTATTCCTCGTCAATATATCTGTCCTTACATATGTGTTTTTATAAACCATAAATTCTGCTTGTTATGTAGTTTTTAAGTCTTAACTAAAACGAAAACAAATATAAAAATGACTTTTACAAACGAAAACAAATTCATAAATTTTGTCATCTTTGACAGACTCAGTTTTGAGATAATAACTTTTTTATTCTATGTGATTACCAAAAGATCATATCTCATCCATGGTGTTTCATGTAATCATTTTCTTATTTTCATCCGAATATTTGTTAGTTATATTCATCCTAGCAATTGTACTTGAAATAAGAGGTGAAATTAAGTTCTAGTATCTATAATTTAAAAAACAACTGGAAAGATCATAGATTTAAACCATGAAAATGGAAAGTTCGAAAACGGAAATGTCTAATGCTATTAATTGACGATCAAATTACTAAGTTCTTTTAAGTGTAGTGATGTCATTGTTAAATAAAGGCAAAGTATACTTTGGGAGGTAGTTAGGATTTTTATGATATTTTGTAAGCATTACGAACTCCTTAAACTGTATCTTAAAATCTAACAGTTAACGTGATATATTTCGCTTTAAAATTAGCACAGATTTTGTTAAATTAGAATATAAAAATGTGAATTGTATGCGAAAAAGGGAGAAAGTATCCATTTTATTCATTAAATTGCGACTTCTTATAAACCCGTCAATACAGTTTATCCAAAATTCATACTTTTTAATTAATCGGGTTTTAGCGATATGAAAATATGTTGATTCACTGGTCTCTCATTTGGAATTCTTAAGTATGCCTATTGTCTTTATAGGTCTTGAAAAACCTCCTGACCGTTAAACAGTACACAAAATACCCATAGAAGATTTTTCTTCTGTGAATGATTCATTTGTTGATCTTTGCTGGTAGACAACTATTTAAGACCTTATACGAAAGAAGCATAGCATGAGTAACAACAGTTATAATCACAACATTTGTTTTGACTTCCAATTTTAAGAAATGTAAATGTTTTTTGGATTTATTAATCGACATTCTGAAGGTTCATCGAGAGTTCATTGTTTATTGAATGCTTTTCGATTCCTAATGAGTCATAACACAAAATGAAGAAACTGTCAATATCTTGTAATTGTCAAGGATTTATTCGGCAGTCACAATTCTGAAAGACACTGTCAGAAGAAATTGCTCTATATTATTTAAAGTCATTTCTGACTCGTGGTGCTCCTGAATTTCTCAAAAAAACTTAAATATCATTTGCAAAATCAATCAGAAGTTATTTTATGACCCTTTTTTCTTTACAAACCGGAAAGCAACATTGCATATTCAAATTAACGGAATGATAAACATGTAACTCATTCATTGGTTATTCAATTTTGATCCAATACTGTTGTTTTGGTCTAAAGAGCTGTTAAAATACTAAACCATTAATTATTCAGTCATTGTCAGTCTTCTAGTAACTTTTAACTGCGGCTAATTGAGTACTGTTGAGGAAATTCCAGTGCAGTCAATTGAGATATGTTAGTTTATTTTACGCCTTGTAAACCAGTACACATGAACGCTCATCCTGATTTGTCTGAAAACTACTTAACACTACTAAATTGACTGCTAGTTAATTGTCTAAACAGTACTGTATACCGAATTATAGGCTATGCAGTAGAAAAGGGATCCACATAATTTGAAAAAGATTTGCAATTATTTGAGAGAGTTTTAATATAGTACCATTATGCTTATAAGTTAATTTTGCCTAAATAGTAAAGAAATATAGAAATTTTAAATTTCCTTAGCGTTTCAGATATATTTGCAGTTGTTGTATATTGTAAACAGGATAATAGTTACAGGTAACCATTTATGTATAGTTATTATCATCGTACCATGCACCACAATTATGTGTTAACATTTGTTCTGATATGTTGTAAATGGTATTCAATATAACAAGACCGAATTACCAATTGAAATAACTGGATTCAAAACGTCTCCTTAATGTTGTATCAATTAAGAATCAGAATTTCTTTATTTCGTGTCTCTTATGATAATATTAATAAGTAGGGCCACTTCTCAAGAAAACTAAGTAATATAAAAATGATTACCTCTGTAATTTAAAATTACAACACTTGTTTCTAGTATAAAGATCAAAAGTTTATTAACATGCAAAGTTATTATATATATATTGTTATTTAATCATGCCATTACCGATTCATTTAATACTAAATAAATGTTACTCTAAAGAATTGCCAATCCACTTTTCCTAATATTCATAGTATTTTAACAGCACTCTACCATTAGTTATATAATATTGCAGAAGAAATTTTTTATGGGCGCTTCTACAGTCAAAATATAATGAAAGTTTCATAAGCCGATTAACAAACCAGCAATGCTAATGTATATGTATCCAGTAAATCAAGTAAAGCGATGGGGTTCTCATATTTGTGAACTTTTTTGATAAATCAATCATGCTATTGAAATTTCAAGGTAACAAATGAGATCTGTTTTTATTATATCGATTCGCCCTATTCTTACAGTTTTAATGGTATCTTGCCATACAAATATATTCAAAGAAATTCACCCGCAATCGTCAGAAATCTTACAACAAATTTCTGTTGTAATAGCGCTCGATTTATCGGTTAATCGAAATAAAACAAATTTGGGCCTCAAGCTTATAGTACGAAATCCGACAAGAAAATAAAACTATTGATTGATTATGCAAATTATGATATGTCTTCAACTGTTTTGCAATTTAGTGTAGCTGGTTGTTTTGTGTCTATTACCGGTAATCTAATTTTCATTCGGACATCAATAAGAATTTGTCTGATAGAAAAACTACAGATGGGGGCGATAAAATGGAATTTGAAATGAAAAAATGCTACCTATATCTGGCTGCAAAAGTTATGGACTTGTGGCAAAAATCCATCTTTGGTCTTTAGCCTTTGAGTTAAATGTAAAATTAACACGAGAATCGCTAGGCAAATGCACTATATCACCTTGCCTGTACCAAGTCAGGAATATGACAGTTTTTCTCCATTCGTTTTGTTATTTGATTTTGCCATGTGATTATGGACTTTCCCAATTGATCTTCCTCTAAGTTCAGTATTTTTGTGATTTTACTTTCTGCTTCTAAACGAATAAAAAAGAAAGAAAACCTGTATAAATAAGGACACGGAGATGCCTTTATTCAACCTGGCTAGAAAAGTCATAATAGCCCATTCGGTTCAATAGCTGATAACAAGGTTATTGACAGGAACATAAACAACCTGACAATTTCCCAAGGTGATCTGATCTATCTTGTTCAAGATGGAATGGTTACGTAAATTCAATTTCACAATAAGTTTTCAGATACAATATTCATAGAGATGATTTTTTCTAATCCCGTTCAAACATTTTAAACCTATTTATCAACGACGACATTAGAATAATACACCGTGTACAGCTAATAATAACCATATTTTTGTATCTTTTTGTGAATTGATTTGTGTAATGTTTTAGCAATTTTAATTTTCACGTCTTCGGGAATTAAAAATCTAATAATAAAAAAGGATTGTTATAGATTTTATTTTATGATACAAAGGGATTCAACACAAATAGAATTCAGCATTACCCTTTCTGGTTTTGATGACCAAACTTGTATCTTGCTTTTAAGTGTTATAGCCTATTCATCTTAAAAAATACTATCTTCAAAATGTACTCTAAGATAAGTTAACACCTATTGATTTCTACTTGTTTTCAATTGTAAGCATTATAACTATAGCCAAGAGTTTATTCTTTTGTGTTCTGCTGTTATTCCCTGATCGATGAAGAAAAACATTCAGACCCCATTTCATAACGACATAAATTCACACAAACAACTTTATAGCCGAAACAAGACATTTATTGTATTGGTATTATAAGATAACAATCATGCCTCTGTTTTTATACAATCAAATTTCACTGTTTAAATCTTTATGTATATTCGATTGATCCTTGGAATGTTGCAAATCTGTAATTGTCTTTCCTTATCACTTTATTACATGTCAATAATTCTGAAGACATTTTATGATTAAACACACTGATTTGTAGAAGTTATTGATGTGTAAACTGTGCCGTTGCACTATAGCAAACTGTTTTAAAGATTTGTTCATTCTAATAATTTTCAACCCAAATAGTTTCATTTTACATTGCAACAAACCCTTATACATGTGCATCGTCCATGACTCTATCGAAATGAAATCGACACGGTTTTCAAATTAGTTAACGAACGTAGGATTGTCTAAACGTAGTCTATTGAAGTATGAAGCAGGGGGGGAAATTACAACGGACCAATATATTGAAGATAATACAGATTTGAAAATATGATTTATTGTCTGAGATGTGCTTCATTCGTAAAACTGTATGTGTAAAATCAATCAAGACTCTGCTGTCGATTGGAACATGGTGGTTTTTTTTGTCTTTTCGTAATAAACAAACGAAGATATCAATGGTCTATTGGGAATCTTAGATCAAATACAGACAGACAACACATAGGGATAATAAAGTGGACAACAAACGTTATTCATCAAATAACATTACAGAAACAAACGACATTGACAATAACCATACAAACATCCATTTTATGATTTCTACTGCTCCATAAGTAAACAGTTGATATTCCAAAACTGACACCACTGATATTAATGCATACCTTAATAACCCCGATATTAAATCATGTTGTTAATTTTATGAGCATGTAAGCTGGCCACTTCTACAATTATGAAGAATTGAAGAAATAAATGGTATATGAAAAATCGTGTATTGCAGTTAAGATTGAATATATCATTTTATCTTTTGTAGGCTCGTGGTATTTTCAGAAGAATCTGTTCCATTATTTGGTCCACCTCTGCCGTCACCACCAACATTTTACGACCATCAAGAGTTTAGGGATTTTTTACTTGTGAAATGTAAGTAATTATGATGAAAAAATATTGACTTCTCAGTGTCAAAATCATAAAATCGTTTCGCGTCAATAAAAAAACATCAAAACCGAGACGTGTGTGATTATGTGTTTTTACCATGCGCAACTTTTTTTAATCAATTCTTCAATATTTTTATGTTCAAACAACATTTTTGTATGTCTGATTTTCCCCCCTAAAACTGAAACACGGATGCGCTTAATATGACGGACACATTACCATGACGTTTTTGGTTTGTAGGTGTCATGTTTAACGTTTGTATATATTGATGTAAGGTTCTATCTGCATATATTGCTATTTTATTGACAGTTTTGCAAAAATAAATAGCCAGCCTTTCGTCCAAGTTATTCTTGGAAATGAACAATCCATTCTTATGTAAATCGGTTATTAGCTATCAGACAAGAAAGCTGATCCTAATGGCGATCAAAGCCCATTAGTCAAGACTATTTTGAAATAATTGCATTTCCATTTTATGTTTTGTCTTTATTTCAGTAATAAATGGTGAAAAGGCGGCAATAAATAACCCTTTATTTGCACAAAAGAGAGAACGAACGTTGGAAATGTTAATTAAAAATCTATACCAAGTGTACATGTCAGAAATCAACAAGGTAACACTTAATTAAGTATAGTTTTTAGTTTTAATCTATAATCATGTGTCTTCTCTGATATAGGTCACCCATATCTATGATTTGATTATCTGTTTGGTTGAAAGTCCCTTTTTCCTTAAAGTTATAACATTAGTTATATTTATTTGAATCAAATTATTTTATATTTTGCATATTTATTTACAAACATTATTCACTGCTTCGTATGAAAGTAATTGTTATACAACATGTACAATTGGGCAGTTTAGCTAGCTATAAAATCATGTTTGGCCCACCATATTCTTTGAAAAATGTCTGCACCTAGTCAGGAATTTGGTCGTTGTTTTTCGCTCAATCCGTAGGTTGATAAAGTTTTAATTGTCAGCTTCCCATTTTCAAATTTCCCGTTTTAATTCGGAATTTATGTTACATTTTTATACTTTTTACTTCCCCATGCGCAGAAAGAAAATATGTGAGTTGATGAAATAAACCGCCCTTTGCCTTCTATATAATATAAAAAAAAACACTTCTATATATAGTGATCTGATATATTACTTTTTATAAGTAAGATAACAAAGCAAGGAATTTGCTGGTTTGTTCAATTTTATAAACACATAATGAAGAATTAGTCTGACGCAGATGCTTGTTAAATATAAATGATTGATAACATCAATTCAATTATTTAAACAAATGAATATTTTAGTGAGCACGATCTGCTTTCACTTCCGGAGCACATTAGATCACCCCCAGTTTTTGGTGGGGTTCGTGTTACTTTATCTTTAGTTTTCTATGTTGTGTCATGCGTACTATTATTTTTAGCCATGGCGTAGTCAGTTCATTTTCGATTTATGAGTTTGACTGTCCATCTGGTATCTTTCGCCCCTCTTTTAGTAATTAACTCTTTAGGTACGTTTGACCGAAGCTGAATTTAACAACGAGACAATAAAAAGTGATATGAAGCATCAACTTTAAAGAGCTAATCCTATTATTCAATACCTTAAACATGAAATATCTGATAAAATTAACGATGCAGCTAACAATGATAAGATTTGGGATTAATTTTCATTAACAAGGAATAGATAAAGGCAAGATTTCAATTCAATAAATACCTTTTCACTTAATTCGACTAATCACGTACCTAGATTACTCAGATGATATAATACGATGTGAACTACTTAAATATATGTTACTAGTTCGATGTAGTAATTGGGAATATAAATAGGTCATTGTCATTTTTTATACTGGCCCCTACAAACTGTTTCCAAATAATTCTGATCTAATAACACTTAGTTATATATTTTGCCAATTAATACAGAATATCTATTTATACATATATATTAGTCAAAATCAGCGTGAACACATTTTATTCTTTCCCTGTTTATTAGGCCAAATATATACAATAGCATACAGCAATAGCTCACATAAATGTATAAATAAATATTACATTTTTTGAAAGAACAGCTCATTAATCCTAAGTTATGTACCCTTGAAAGATAATAACAGAAATCCTATGGACACTTATATTAATCTGTAAATTGATGATTTTAATCTAATTGTCCTGCAGAGAACGAACGATCAAACTAATGTAAATGATTAACTGAAAATAGTATGTATAATTTTACTTATAGTAATATAAGGGTATGATAAATTACATCTTGTTTTGCTAGGCTGACATTAGTAATCACATTACCGGACTAGTTCTTTCTTTACTTGATTGAACCCCGGATTGTTTCTGACATAACAACGTCAGATATTTATTAAATTCCAATATTGCAAGAAGCTATATATTTACACCAGATGTTGCAGGTCCCTTGTGACAACTTTATATTGTCAAATTAAAACAAGGACCGTGACAAGCATACACATTAAATATTGGTTAATACATATTATGTACTTTTTTTTTTAGAATAATATGTTGTACCGACGAGCTTTTAGTGATGTTATTCAAGATGTCCAAAGTTCGCGGAAAGAAGAAGCAAGACGGGCTGAATTTGTCAGAGTCGGCCAGGTACATATGACAAACTACATATTGTATTATGATGATAAGTTGTTTGTTTATTTACAATTTTAACAGAAATTACTTATTGAATTTTTAGATACGTTTTTCGATATTGCGATAATTTAATAATCAGATGCAAAATGCTGAGTTTCAGGTGTATTTATTTATGTCATTTGAAACAGTAGCAAGACAAGATAACTAAAACGAAACTAACATGAGTCTGAAATATTTGTTTGATTAATAAAAGTTTCATTACGGGTTTGCCAGTATGTAACACCTTATTTCCATTTGCAAATAGAAATTTCAGCCTCTTGCATTGCTATTTTGATACATTAGAACTAAATCATTATCTTTTAGACTTTAATACGGAACCTTACATGCATATAATTTCTTCAGTTAATAATCTACTCCATAAAAAAAATGACAATTAATGAAACATGAGACGTAATTGCTGATATCATACATTTTCTTGCGTTTTATTTTACTTTTGATCATCACAAAGAAATATCATAAACAAACATGTTACCCGGAAAAGTCTTTCATTTATCTTCGTGTCGTTGCAAAGTAGAAGGTCCGGTAAGGCCCCGTTTTGGCCCAAAAATATAACAGTTTTACAAAATTGTTAAAATGTAATTTTTTAGTTATTTATTGGACAGTTGAATGCTTCTGCTACATAAATATGGGCTGTTTTTGACAATACAATGCACATATATCGGGTTGTAGCACCATTAAGTCATGCTAAATTACTGAAATTTTCAAAATTCTATCATTTTAGTTAAATTTAAGACGGTTTCCGTGTAAAACGAAAGTGGCCGCATTCGTGTTCATCCTTAATATTGCAATATAAGTTGTATTTTATGATAATACATAACATATATAAAGGTTGTGGATGAACACGGATGCGGCCACTTTCATTTTTGACAAAAACAATCTGAAAAGTGACGTTTTTTGGCATATTTGAGAAATTTTTCATATTTGAGCTTCAATCGGATCGTTTTTAATGACTTAATCAGTTAAAATCTTTCACATAAACTAATTGAATCAAGTGAAATAGACACTTAAGTGTTTAAAAAGTGGTGAAAATCTTTCTTCAGATGAAACTGAAATTTGAGGCCAAAATGAGTCCTTACCCTACTCCTTTCGCAGCAGTCGTAAATGAACATAATACACCGATTTGTTGATTTATTATAGGTGAATGGTAAGTAAGAGTTAACAATTGACTATCGATGGTCAAACTCTTCAATCGGTTTCAATTTTGTATAACGAGATAAGAACACTAAAAGAATCGCATGAACTATAACTGAAGTGAGACCGGTTGCGTCGTCAGTGTCAACGTATCATGCTATACATTAATCATCCGACAGGAGATTCTTAGCTGCGAATGCAATGTTAGACTTTCAACATTCAGACCATTCACTTTTCACACCAACAATAGTTTGTGAATAACAAGCCTTAGAGGGAACTCAGACACAAAATTGAAGGAAACTAGTAATACGGTGACTAAAGAAACAGTATTGCACCAACAAACGTTTCACAAAAATCACCATTTGTTGACTTAAATAAAATCCATTTTTTAGGAACAAGCTAAGGTGTGTTGGTGATGTAGGCAATCACTGTGGAACATAATACTGTAACCTTATTCTGTCGTATATGAGAAAAATGATAATAGTCCATGTCAGATGTTGAGAGTAATGCACGTAAATATAATGGAAAAAATAATAGCTGTCCATTTTTTTGTTTTCCCTTTTTAATTTCAGGAGAATGGTTGCTGTTAAATTATTGTTTTGTACTTACAATGTAACTATTTTTTTTTTTTTTAATTTTAGACTTTGAAGTTAAAAACTATTTTGAAAGGTGATGCTCCAACCAGCACAGTAACAACTGGAATACTTAAAAGAGAGGTAAGTTTGTAAATTATTCAAATTAAGATGTTTTTTTTATAAGCGTTATAATAGATCACTTGTTATAAAGTGACCAAGTCAACTGTAGCAAATATATATTCATACGTAGTAAAGCTCTTGAAATAGACAGTTTGTATATTAAGGATGTTCGCTCATCTTGTTTTTAATTTTTTGTTAGATATTCGGAATCCTGTGGTTTTATCCATCGAGTAACTATTAAGGCCTACTTTTCTTTTCATAATTTTATTTCATGTAGTCATATTTGAAAATCATATAAAATCCTTGTTATTTTTTCATAGTTTTTGAAAGAAAATGCTGCCAATGTGAATTGTATGGAAAGTCTAGAGAGAATCATTTTCCGCCAAATTTTCAATGGCTTATATCTCAAAAACAAGCACACGGACCCTTAACTTTTTTCTGCCTTTATTGTTCCTTTATTTATATACTATCAATTTATAATATTCTTTTAAAAAGCTTGTTATTTTGAAACAGAGTAGCGAACATCCTTAAATGCAAAGCCGTCAATTTCACAAAATATGTCTCCTACACAACACCCTTCTTCGCTATAACTTAATTGTATGAAAAAACTTTTTTGATATTACATATTTCTGAAAGGATGGCTCCTCTCCAATCTACAGTAAATAGTTGTGTTTGCTTTTTTGCAGATTTTAGTCTCATTAAGCCACTATTCTCGTTAAATGTATGAGTATGAAAGCCCATATTAATCATATGCATGACAAATACAATGGACTATGGATAGTAGCATTATACCTATTATACACATGTAGTTATACTGTTATGCAAATTGCAAATTATTCTAAAATCTGATAAACATTGAATATTGAGAAAAATATTGGTTAATGCAATTAAGTTTTTATATCCTAGAAATGTTGGCAAGTACACTATAATATTAATTATTTTATTGTTTGATTATCATGAAACGCTTTAATACCTAAGGCTGGTATAATTTCAAATGTACTAGGCGTTCATCTATTATGATATTCGATTTGTTGTATTCACTTAAGTAATTACAGTTTGGAAACAATGATGAATTAATTTTCAACTCTTTTACAGCCTTGGGAACCACAAGAGTGTTTTATGGATTTTCCAAATCAAATACATTGTGGTGATTCTTGGGGTAAGATTTACTATTTGATTAATATGCGTTGATTAATACCTTAGCGCTATAAAACAGAACCGATTAATTAACTTTACAGCTAAGCGTTTTTGAGAAAAATAACAAGATAAACTTTTATAAGTGATAACATAAACGATATCAATTTTGCTGCGACATTCATGATATTAATTGTTTAAATCAAAATAAGATTTGTTTTAACACTTTACTTATTTAGGTCAGCGTCGGCGTGAATATATATATCCCCATTTCGTACCTTTATGTGTAATTGAATCCATATCGTTTTGATGAAGAATTTTAAATGGGAAATCTCGATTAAGATTCTTAAAGGAGTAGGTCCGGTAAGGACCGATTTTGGCCTCAAATTTCAGGTTCATCTGACGAAAGATTTTGACCACTTTTTAAACACTTAAGTGTCTATTTCATATGATTCAAATAATTTATGTGAAAGATTTTGGCTAATTTAGTCCTTAAAAACGATCCGATTCAAGCTCAAATATGGAATATCTACCAAATATGCCGAAAAATGTCACTTTTCATATGGTTATTGTCACAAATGAAAGTGGCCGCATCCGTGTTCATCCTAAACCTTTATATATATTATATATTATCATCAAATACAACTTACATCTCAATATTTAGCATGAACACGAATGCGGCCACTTTCGTTTTACACGGACATTATACTGTCCAATAAATAACCAACAGTTTACATTTAAACAATTTTGTAAAACTGCTATATTTTGGGGCCAAAAAGGGTCTTACTGGACCTACTCCTTTAGTCCGAAGTTTTGCATAGGAATTACCTATCATTTCTTATTTTTTTAAATGGTTACTCACATATAATAACACAATGATGCAAACTTTGATGTTTCGGTTTCATGTTTATAGTTAAAGTATCGCTATTGATAACCATTTTCAATTAATTTCAATTTTCCCGTTTGCCCATTTTCCTTATTCAATGAGTGCTTAATATAGTTCTGAACTGCATTAAAAATATCTAGAATTATTTCAAGCGTCAAATATCGTTCATTCAATAAATGCATCTGTTATGTAGATAGATGATTATAAACAGTGTATACAATCATCATGCCATGGTTTTGTATATACGATACACCCTTCGTTCGAGTTGGTGTATCTCGACTTGTTTTTATGACAATTGCAAAATGTTAGATTTCGATTATTCAGGAGGGGAATCTTTCTGCAATTTGATCATATTGTATAGTAAGGTATGACAAATGCAGGATTTCCAATTACAGTTAATGGGATCTTGGTGTAAATTTGAATGCTTCATACTTGAATTGAGTATTCGTTCTATTATTAATTCAACAAGTTAGCGAAACACAGATGTAATTTAGAATTGAAAAAAAATATAACTTTTCATTGGTTCAAAAAATATGATTTGAGTCAATCTACTCGATACCTCGTGTCGTAGTGACGAAGTTAAACATTTATGGATGTTCAACATACCAACCCTTTCAAACACCCTTGAGAAAATAATATCACAAATCACAATGTAATACATATATCTAAAATGTTTCTCGATATTGCAGGTGATAAGCTTGTCCTGTCAACAGACGCCGGAATGCTTCTTTTGGAAGGTATGTATGAATAATGCTTAATTCATTATGGGCGTCAAGTTGGTTACCTATTCCCTATTCCCTATTCGTTACCTATTCCCTATTCGTTGCCTATTCGTTACCTATTCCCTATTCCCTATTCGTTACCTATTCCCTATTCCCTATTCGTTACCTATTCGTTACTTATTTCCTCTAAACCTTATTTCAGCAAGGTAAAATTGAAGAAAAAAAATATCTTTAGCACAAGCAAACAACAGCTTACCAGAAATGTTTTTTTATAATTTCATCATTCAACACTAGAACAAATTGTACGTGTATATGTACATCAGTTATTGTTTTTTCGTGTTATGAACAAATAACTATTTTTTATGTTTGCAATTTGCATTTTAAATTTAAAAACAAACAAAAAATCGTGTTTTCTTATTTTATCAATACTGATTTACAAGTCAGATTGATCGCTTGATTGTTGTTTTTCTAACGTTCAGGGGCTGATATTTCGTATAAACGACAAGAGTGAATTTACATACATACATGTTGCTGTTTTTTGTTTATTCTACATTGGCCATAGGTATAGAGGAGGGTTGATATATCACGAAACATGTTAACGACGCCGAATTCATGCGCCTGTTCCAAGTTAGAAATCTCAAATCTTTGTTAGTCTTGTGTGCTTTTTAATTGTGTTTCATTTTGTGTTTTGGAGTAAAGTGTGGCGACCATTTCGCTGAACTAGTATAGATAATTGTTTAGGGACAAGCTGAAGCTGGCATCTGGATTTTATCGCTGCGTTGAAGGCAATTGGTGACCACAGGCTGTTTTCTTCTTTTAGGACAGTTGGGTGTCTCTTTGACACATTCCCTGTTTCCAGTCTCAATTCTATAATTCCTAATCCAAGTCTTCATGCTCTTGGTAGCAAATTACTCGTACTTGTTTTGCAACAACCCTGATTGACTCAACTGTGAATGGACCTTTTTTCTACTGTGCAGTAGTTTTTTTTATCAATTTTTTCGGGATTATGTGTGGTAGAGGGAGTGTGGTGGCTGAGTACGTTCAATATTCCTACCACTGCGCTGGTTCTCTCCGCAAAATTCCGGCTTCCTTCACCGATAATGATGACCGCTAAGAAAAAGACAAAATGCTGAAAGTAGCACCAACAATTAGTATCATTCATTATAATTATTTGGGTAAATATCTATCATGAACATGAATTGTTTAGAATTAGTCTTTACATATTGATTTCATTTGTTTTGTGCTAAAATATCAGTTCCTTATTTCACTTTTTACCATTTTAGAAGGTGCACCGTCAAGAATGTTGTTTGATAAGACAATTCCAGTGAGACAACTAGATGTAATAGAGGACTATGGTATTTTAATATGTAGGATGGATAAAGGTAAATAGACTCGTAGGAAACTGTTCTTATGTTATTCAAATATCAATAGGTTTTGATAAACTTAATTGATTAAATTAGTAATGAGCAGCGTTAATAAATGATCAAGAGCTTCCTAATTGTTTAATCCTCATTAAGAAATATCCTCGAGATTAACACATTAAACTGTAGTATACACTCTAATCGCTCCATTTATTCATATTGCTTTAGTTAATGTTCAATAAAGAATCTTGTCTTGACTTATCATTGTTAATATTTAAAGGCTTTCGACCAATTTTAAATTTTCTTTTGATGCCAGATCTAAAATAAACCTTGTTAAAATTCATTCTAAACTGAAATGAGCTTATCAATGTGTAATATATGCATTCATGCTTTTTATATAAGAAATAAATGCTTCATTATGCAACTTTATTGGGGTGTAAAAGTGTTGACCGAACACTTTTACGCCCCAATTGAATTACAAAAAGAAGCACTCATTTCTTATAATTATATTTTTATGCTATTAAGATCCGGAAAAGAAATCATCAAGACATTTTTTTTATTAAGCTGGGCACATATCATTGCGAATGTAACATTCATTTTTATAAGAAGGCTAACTTGCGAATGATGATTGCAAACAAGCAAATCAGACTAACGGAGTCTCGTAATGTAATTATTTTTGACAATTAATAAAAAAAAATCCTTAATTAGGTTTATTGACTGACGCAAAATAAAGTCTTTTTTTTCCATGTTGATTAAAACTTTAATACACGAATATGAACATTAACAACCATTTACACTGTATAATTCCTTTATTTCATTTTCTCACAAATCATTATATATCCAATTTATAGCACTGTAAACGAGAAGTACATTGAATACATAGGAATATTGCCTAGCATAGCATATAACTTGATTGATCAGGTTTTTGTTCCCATCAGGTCAGTATTATAAAAAAATTACTGATGTAAAGGAAATTATACCGGAGATAATAGGCTTCATAAAATAATTATATAGAAAATAGGAGATGATATGAGCAGGTGCTTTTTGTCTAAAACATTATTTCCAGCGGTGAAGATACATCTGCTGTGTTTGATTTTCTTTTAAATTTTCAATCAACAGGAAAGGATGGGAAAATAGCTATTTTCAGACTTGTTGACTTTGAAGGAGAGAGCAATGAAGAAGTAATACGAGGTCGGACAGAGTTTAAAGATCACACACTCGAAAAGACCAAAGGTTATTTTTTTTCATATTTCATTTTTAAAAGCTTTTATGTTCTCAAATAATTATAATATCATAATTTATGAAAAAGACTTTTAAAAAATAATGAATTCGTTTCTCAGGGGTCTCTTCCAACATGAAGATACACTAAGACGTTTCCATGGAATATGTCCCTTTTTGATAAATGAGTTTTATCATTGTATGTACTTTCATTACGTTAATTGGCAAAGAGTAGGTCATTATCTTTCGATTATATCTCCTTATATATGCTTGTTGTATTGACTCAATTCCCTCAGTTATTGTTACCATGAGTTGTCTCTTCGTTGTCTATGTACAAGACTTGAACATCAGTAAACTACTGTGGCCCAAACTTATCATTTAAATATTTCATTAGTCATTGCGCCATTTCCTCTGATTGAGGATTCACATGGTGGGTTATGCATACCCAAGAAGACGCTTTCATTATTGACGCTCGTAATCTTGCTCCTTTTGGTGTAACTGCAATTCCCTAAGTTTTACGTAATTACTATGATGGGCACCACATTAGTATCGGATAAAATATTTGAACATCGGTTATCCATTGTTGACTAAATCTGCCACCTTTGATAAAATTTAAGGACCAAGTTAAATTATTAAATTAAACCGTAACTAAAACACTGACATAGCAAATGGTTAAATTATCTGTCATTATGCCAAATTACCATTGTTTAAACATTTCGTTCCAGGCTGCCATTTGTATGCCCTAAGTCGACCAGAATCAAGATACCTAAGGATGATAGTTGCTATTCAAAGACGGCTATTGCTGTTCACATGGAAACATTCTTCTGCATGGACATCATGGTGTCCAACTGTCGATATTGAGCCTGCCAATGAATTTACATTGGTTAGGGTAAGCATCAATTCTATAACACTCTTATTTTTCTGTATAGATACATGTAATCCTGTTTGAAGGGTAAATTGGTGCTTTTTCAATTAAAAATTGCAAATGACATTGCTATGGATCTAGTTTGCTTATAAAACGCGTAAACGGCGTTAAAAGAAGTGTATTTTGTAAAACTCTTTTTGGTGATGGCAAATATATGAATCTAGCGTATTGTGAAAGTTGTAACTTTCGAATAGTTATCAAAAGTACCAGGATTATAATTTTATACGCCAGACGCGCGTTTCGTCGAAGACATTCCTTATTGAATGTTTTGTTGATTGCTGTGTAAAATTGATATTTATCGCGATATTAAAAGAGTTAAATTCTGAATAAAAATATAAGAATCGGTCCTAATTATAATCTTTTCTCAATGAAAAAGGAAATAAAAGACAGAACCCTTGGGGTTTATATAGGTTAAAGTACCTGATCGTTACGTGATAATGTATGTTATCTATATATCTGTGTGAAATAAAACATAAAACGTCCGTTACGTAAAAACCGAAATTATATGCAAGTATGTATATTTCTAATATCCGTTGATAACCTAATATATCTTTCATGTAACAGGAACTGCAGTCTTTCGAAGTGCCTCAACTTATAACGTTGATTGACGGTAGTAAAGATGATAACCAAATATGTGTTGGGTACAAAAATCAGTTTGATCTAATAAACGAGAAAAATGGGGATACGTTACAGATGTACAGTATTGATGCAAACAAGGTATGATACATTTTTATTTTTCCTTTTGTTTATTCATGAACAATAATAGAGGATTATAGTAACTGTTATGTATTTTTAATAACTTTAACCTTTTCTCCACTAAAATATACAACTAATCCTATGTATGTTCTTAATTCGCACGTTTTTTGAAAGTCTCCAAATGTACCAGGCTCAATTGATTTAAAAACTATTTAAATTGAAAGGGTGAAAATCAATGTTTAATAAGTGTTTGTTCGTTTGAATGTTAAGTGGACAATTTTTACTTCTTGGCACCAGATAGGATATTCAAAAAGAGTTGAGGAAACTTTATCTAAAATGAACACAAAAACGTTATTTTTCTGATAAAAATAACATCCTTTTATTGTTTACCATGCAATTTAATGTTTCACTAGAACGATAATGTAAAAACTTTCATGACAAATGAATAAAATATAAAAGAAAAATACTAACATATATGTTAATAACTTATTTATATTTATTCAGGTAAATCTTGTGTCATCGCTAGATATTTATGAAGATGAAGAAGTGGAGTTACTATTAAGCTATAATTGTAAGATCTGTTTAATTTAGAAAAAAAAGTAAATGTAACTACTAAGTAAACTAAATAACACAAAAGAGAGGCGAAAGATACCAAAGGGAACTTCACCTGGAACACTATGAAAGCTACATATGCATAGTAAATCGGAAGAAATCACCTATATATAGATACAGATACAGTTAAGCCGGTCTCATATCTTGACTTACATCTAGAAATTGACAATGAGGGTCGATTGAAAACAAAAGTTTACGACAAAAGATATGATTTTAGCTTTCCAATTGTGAACTTTCCATTTCTAAGTAACAACATTCCAGCAGCACCTGCATACGGTGTGTATATCTCCCTATTGATACGATATTCCCGTGCTTGCATTTCCTATCATGATTTTCTTGATAGAGGGTTGTTGCTCACAAGGAAGCTATCAAATCAAGAGTTCCAAATGGTGAAGTTGAAATCATCTCTTCGTAAATTTTACGGACGACATCACGATTTGGTTGACCGTTATGGAATTACCGTTTCACAAATGATATCGGATATGTTCTTTACGTCACAACTACAATCCCCTTCCCTTTCATAAATGTGACCTACCGAATTAGACTATTTACCGGATTTGTTATCTCATAAGCAACACGACGGGTGCCACATGTGGAGCAGGATCTGCTTACCCTTCCGGAGCACGTGAAATCAACCCTAGTTTTTGGTGGGGTTCGTGTTGTTTATACTTTAGTTTTTTTATGTTGTGTCATGTGAACTATTGTTTGTCTGTTTGTCTTTTTCATTTTTAACCATGGCGTTGTCAGTTTATTTTCAATTAATGAGTTTGACTGTCCCTCTGGTATCTTTCGTCTCTCTTCTATATATAGCCAGTGTTGTAGCAAAAAAACAATCGTAAAGTGACACTGGCTAGTGAATTATGAGCATTTACCTACTTTAGAAAGAGAAAATAATAGAACTTGCGATTTTGTCTTTTATATACCACTCTTCTATAAAAATAAGAAAATAACAGTATTTGAGGTTTTGTTTTTGATACATCGCACCAGTATTGAAGCTTTTACTGCTAAATTGTTAGTGAAATGTGATTAGCAGTCCATTTTTGTTATATTTATTGTAGTAATTGAAGAAAACATCTGCTTTGTCTTTGTTGGAGAAAATTCAGAGAAACAAAAAACATCCGTCACTTATGGTCACACAATAAAACCTTATTAATTACGCCTTTCATTTCATTTCATTGAATTGAATTGATGAAATGGAATAATTCTATAAGATCGATGAAATGGACGTTTAAAAAAATAATATAGTCTTCATAATAATTGCTAAATAAAAATATTGCTTACTAATTAAAAATATACAGGGATTGAAGATTATGTATAATGCTGTCAAGTACATATGCAATGAACCATATTCCAGGTATGACTTTTCGTATACAATATGAATATTTGATCTTCTTTTCCAGATGAAAGTCATTTTCAAAAGCTGTCGGAAGACATCACCTTTGACTTTGATTTCCATTGGAATTCTGAGCCGAAATCAATTGGTAAGCTTATTTAATCGAAAAACTACCTACAATATAAATTTGGTTTCATTGTTGGTTAGAAATATATTTATTAAGTTGCAATATATTGAAAGGCATGTATCAGATTAGTTTGATTACAATCCTCTCCAGATGAGGGGGTTAAACTGTTGTCGTATATTTGAATAACAGCGTAAAGACATTTCATATTTAAAAAAAATTGCAATTGTAAGAAATTAAGAAATATGATCAAATTGTTAAAGATAAAAACGTTAGTAAAGTATCTCTTCACTCGATCATCATAAAACCAACGGCTGCAGGACTGAAATTGTTTCGACTTGGTTGATGCATATTTGAATGCTGATAGTGGTTTGAATCTGGTACTTGTCAAACTTTTAACTAGTACGACCGAGTTCCTACTAATCAGTATATGAATATTAACCATTCATAGCTGTGAGTGTTAACAATCTATGCGTCATCTTAAGTAAAAAAAAAATTAAAATGTTATACGGTGCAAATGTTGTGAAAATTTCCTAATATTTCAATTAGAAAAAAATCTATTAAATTTAAGCAATATAAAGATGACATGCATATCTTTTCGTCTTAATTGCACAACTATACTTTCCAATTTATAACAACGTTATGTTTATCTGAGGCTGAATTTGTTTCATTTATCCTGTGAATAGTTTCTAGCCTATGTATCAAACTCATGACAAGTAATTGTTTATATTGTAATTTTTCTACTTTTTACGGGGAGGGGGGGGGGGGGGGGTACTAGTATTTCGCAATCAAATACAGTATTGAATCAAACTAATGTTAAATACTTTTTTTAACTATTTTCAGTTTGTGCCTTTCCATATATTCTTGCATTTACCCAAGACACGATTGAGATACGACTAATTATTAATGGTAACCTGGTTCATACAATGACCATGCCAGATCTATGTCTCATTACATCGAAGGTATGTTGATATTTCAAATGAACAAGTGTTGTTATTCTCCAAACACAAATAGTGAAAACGTTATTTGTTGATAAACGCTAAAGTTATGAACTACGAAAAGACCCTCTGAATAGCAAAAGTGATCCTAAAGTATCAATCTACAAATCTGTCTCAAGTTGCAAACTTACTTTTTGACTATTTTGACAAATGTACATTTTTTTTTAATTTGTATTCTCCAGTTGTAATACAAAAAAAATATTCCTATTTTGTGTAAATTATTTCATGTAGCATGCTGACTGGTAAGGAATTAAACCCATTATAGATCCAATTCTAACGATGAGTTAATATACAACCACTTGTTTGATGCCACTTCTGTTGTAGGATAACTACCCGTTGGTATCACCAGACCAGTAGCCAGGACTTCTGTCAAAAATCACATGTTTACGAAATACTATGGATTTTCTACCCCAGGAATACATCGGTTTAGCCTTATTTTGCAAACCCTCACTGAATTTTGAGTCCTAAATGCTCCCCAACTTCGTTCTTTGTTTTGCCATTTTGCCATTTTTTATTCAAGCGTTACTTTTAAGTCTTTTGGAGACAATACGAATGTACGGCGTACAAATATCATCCTAGCATTTTTGACGAGTATATAAATAATATTGAATAATGGGTTCTTGTAATGTTTTTAACAATTTGTCTAGCGAATCATAATAACAGGATTACCATTATATTTTAGGACGACATATTCTTTTCAACCTCGGCTGGACCAAATTCACCAATAGACAAAAGCAAAGAGAAAGATTTTTCTTACACACCACCATCATCACCATCATGTAAGTATTTAAAATTTCATACGGAAAATCAATATATAAGTAATTCTGCATCAGGTAATGCTAAAATAGCATTTAGGCATCTTTCTGTCTTAACTAAATGCTATATTTACTAAAGAAAACTTATTTTCTTTATTTCAGACAAAATGACACGCCCACCATGTTACATCTACAAAATCCCCTTATCGTGCCTTACTGGATACATAGCTACAGATCGATGTCCTGTGAGAAAACAATCAGTTACCCCATTGCTGGCCCCTGTCAGTGGTGGAATTGATAAATGTGTTTTACCCAAACGAAGCCCATTGGTACGGAGTAAGGCAGTGCATCCACAGTTATCAGATGATCAGGTGCGTATTGTAACTTATCAATTACTAGTAAGATCGATACTAGTAAAACGTATCGTCGCTAGATCGCATCAATGAAATATATTCTTCGTTCCCAAAACATCCTCCCTTAAAGAAGTACATTACTAATGAGATGACAGTTATTTTTTGTACAATGTTCTCAATACTTTTGTCTAATACATATTTCTTTTTTATCTTTCCTTGTGGTTTATTTAAATTTATCATATATTATTGATAATTTCCTAACCTACAGATGACTTATGATCTACGTCATTTTTGGTCTCTAATGAACAATTGTCTCCTTAGCAATCATACCACATCTCCTTAATTTATCCAGAAAAGATGTCAATTTTACCACATCTGATTTTTGAGCATACTATGTAATTATATGGAAGGTTATAACGTTATATGTTGTGTTTCTAGACGTAGGAATGGGTCGTATCGGGAATAGAAGTTTTTACCACTGATTTTAATCGTGAGCTTGCAAACGGCCATATTTAGCCTTACCTTTATTATGATATGTGGCTTAATATATGCAAGTTACACATTGTACAATCAGAAACAATATGCAAATGTTGGTCAAAAGTTTTTTTTATGATCCACCTAGCGTTTACGAGATAGTAACTGATATCGAAATCCATTATTGAAAATAAAAAAAATCACAAATACATGGACAGGGTATGTGTTTTCCGGATATGCAAATCCACACTTTAAAAGAATGTAACAATACTAGAGGAGATAAATTAATTTTCAAAACAGACAACTCTTCTGGTATCTATTCCTGATATAAACAAGAACTGAATTGTTCCCCCTTATCATAGTTCAAATGGATTTTATAAATGTCTTTTCATAATTAAGCATTTTGTCTATAATATATATTCCTGTGTATCATGTATATCATATGTATATTTATTCTTAACAGGCTAAAGATAGGCATGATTCGTCTGGCTCGGATTCCGGTATAACAATACTAAAACCATCGGAAATAAGTCCACCAGCAAGTCCTTACCAAAATTACATTGGACATGTCGTGTTTTCAGACGTTGAATCAGATATTGTGTGACAAAAGTCAAAGGATATAATACAGTTTACGATAGCACTGTCAAAGACGACTTATTCCTTGTGCCTAAATGAGACAGCGTTAACAAACATATTTGATCTAGACGGTGACACAATCAATGAATACAGGACTTAATGGAGACCAATTTATGAAAAATGGGGAATAAACTCAAATGGACAAAATTGACTTTATTTAAAGTAACTGTAATTCATACTCAATTTAGCTCATTCGTCATTTGAAAAACGTTCTAGCTTGCAGACGTTAAAAATGTAATTTAAAATATTTATTGAATACAATGTTGAGACAATGAGATTTGAGCCAATGTATCTGTAGCTTTTTTTGTACATCACTGATTTTTTTTTATTATTAAGGTGCTAGTTCCACATTTTGTATACATGAATTGTTCTCTTCGGAAAGTTAACTGGTGTGTTTTAAAAAGAAGAGTTCCAAAATAGTTGTATTATACCGAAATATATTTGCTAAAGAAATTATGTAAGACCCCAAAAAATATGACTGTGCGCATGTTTTGGATGTGTAAGCATTTACAAGTTTGCAGTAATATTTTTAATTTTGCATAATAATATTCTGTATAGAAATGTTTTCCTTTCAAAATCATTGAAGGAATAACTAGATTTTATAGGAATTTTGTGGTAAAAATAATTTGTTGGCTATTGAAGAAAAATAATATCTATTATATAATTGAAGTAGGACTAAGTTTACAAATAACCAGGATAAACAACATTAAAAGTGAACATGTGTATGTTTTTAACAAAAAAAATGACAAGTGGTGACATTCAATTAAAATAAATTATAATAATATTATGTGTGTCTGTCCATAAAACTGTTTGAAGCCTTTAAGGGTAATACTTGAACAGTATAAATATCTGCAATATGTTCCAAAGGTTCATTGGTATATCATAAAAGTATGAGTTACTTGCTTGTTTGACAAGAAATGTATTTTGATTTCCTAATAATGCATATGAACGCACGTTACATGTTTAGCAAGGCTAAAAAAAGTTCCTATGACGGGTTTGTATGTTGTTTGTCTAGTTCATCAAATGGTGCAATTTGCTTTTGACTTTCTAAATAATGCTGCCGTAAACTATTCTGGTAATGTTATTTTGTTATAAATTTTCTGTTTAACTGCTCCGCATAATTTTTGTTTCATATTCTGGACGAGTTATAAACTAGTTTCTGAATATACTATGCCGCATAACTAATCAATTGAGATTTCATTATCTAATTAGAGAACGCCGAGTTTGAAACTAGAATGAAATTTTCGCCACATGTTTTTATTTCCCGTAGCGATCTTTTTTCAAAATAAACGGATTCGCTTCTGATTTTAGAAATTTTTACAAGGACATAAAAATTATCCCTGTCTTTAAAAGCAAGTGGTACGACTATGCTATATTTTCTGGACCTGATTAAATTTTGACTTAGTATATCCCTGACAAATTTAAAGTGAAACGGGTTTGCAAAATATACCGTACGGAATTACTAATCTCAACAGATTACAAACATCAATCATGCTCATCCAATAAGGCTTCATTGACAGAAGCAGCCTTTCTCAATCAAGCGTTGTCGACCTTTGATTGAAAATTAAATATTGAAAACAGATTCGATCAAATGAAAACGGATTCATGTTTCAAATATTTGTTATAAAGTCATGACTCGTTAGTTTAATTTTAGTGATGATAAGTTACCCATCACCCAATCTACTAATGAACATGAAAATTCATTCAATAATAATGTTGAACCGAGTGACGACAAAGATTATCGCATACCCTACTCTATAACTAGATAATGAAGGTTAAGTGATATTTTAAAACGATATGAATAGGGATTCATAAAGAGAAAAGTATCTAATCGGTTTATGCTTATGGTACGATTCTGTAAAACTTTATACATCTCCGATGCTGTAAGGAAGATGCAGATTTGGGGAAACATTTATATTATTGTGATATTAGCTATTGCTGACAGCAGCAATAAGTTTACAATTTCTGACGGTTATTCGTCAATATGTCATTTTAATGCTTTATATTGAGTACTTGTAATTATGTCAGAAGTTACTATGTTTCTTGATGTTATTTGTTTATGTTAATGTGTTTACAAATTGTTTTATTTTGTTATAAAATAAATGAAAATGAAATTTTAATTGTGTTTAATAACATAAACGTTGCCAATTTTTACTGCAACAAATGCCAAACAACAGATGCACTTTCCAACAGTTAAAGTTTCGTCGGAAGTGCTCGAGAATAAAAATAGTATGTACAAACTTTGAAAGGCTGATAAAACAACAAAAACATCAGAATGGCATGCTTCTTTCAAATGGCATATTTTTAAAATATTCAAAACTATGAAATATCTTCTACTGACCTAGCAACATTTTGAATGGTTTAACACTAGTCATTTTAGGGTCCTTTATAGCTTGTTGTTCGATGTGAGTCAAGGCTTCGTGTTGAAGACCCAACTTTGACCTATAATAGTTTACTTTTACAAATTATGACTTGGATAGCGAGTTGTCTCATTGGCACTTGTACCACATTATCTTCTTTTATTAACCAACTAAGTGCATTATTGCTAAAAGTGACTGTTTATTAAAAATTACATATTTTCTGTAATGGCCCTGTTTTTCTATGATGGCCCTGTTTTTTTCTGTAATGGCCCTGTTTTTCTGTAATGGCCCTGTTTTTTTCTGTAATGGCCCTGTTTTCTGTAATGGCCCTGTATTAATGTCCAGTTTGTCTGTATTAAGCCCTGTTAGGGTTTTTAATAAAGTTAATAAAACTTAAGTTATAAAGAGTATAATACCTTTGTATTTTATTTAATTTAGTAACCAGCAACCAACATTAAAGAACCATATAAAGGGATCACTGTTCATCCTGTTTTTTTAACATATATCTCTTTCAACTTAATATCTTGGATATTTGGTATATTTAAAGCTTTATACTGCTGAAGTACAAATTATTTTGTTCAAACTAAACTGTCATTAAAAGAGTAAGACAGTACATCAAGTTAGCAGCAACACATACACTTTTGTTCAGTTGGTTAATAAATGTATTAAGAAACGGGTGTTTGTATAATGGCCCTGTTATATGTCCTCTGTCAGTAATAATGGCCTCGGATGTCTGTAATAGCCCTCGCCGTTGCCTCGGGTCATTACAGACTTCCTCGACCATTATTACAGACCTTGGACATATAACAGGGCCATTATAAAAACACCCATTCATTAATACTATAATATATACAAACAGCCAAATATAAGACTTATATAAAGTCACGAAAATAACAGGTAAAGGAAGTCCATGTTTTAAACATGTATTACTTCCAAAACACTCATTTGTTACCTAGTGTGAATTATTCGAAAATCAAAAATTTCTCTTCAACAATATCAAAACTTAGTACAGTAGTGGCAAACAGGTGAAATAGCCTCTAATATTGGACAGATTGAGTTATTTTGTGTCTGGGGAAATATAAAAAATACCGAAATCCAACTTAAAGGTAAATTGAAAATGTTACAACTGACATTTTACGTAAATAAATTGCTGGTAAATTTTCAACTTGTATAATGTTGTTTATAGTTACGAAAACGTACTCGGTCTCGGTTCTTTTGGATTTCATGCTGCTATTCCTTAAGTTTGTTTAATACCTTGATTCGTGTATACTTAATCGTTTTATTAGATTTGAACATCGGTAAACTACTGTTGTCTAAAATAAAATGTGTCAATCGCGGCACTGACTTCTTATCTTATTGCACCCTCGGGAAATGGCAGTCCCAGCAGCAGAGGTATCAACACAGTGCTAGAAAATAATATTTACAGTTATAAATGTGTTTTGTCTAAGGCACTGTTTTGGCTATACTTTCTTCAGGAACGCTCAAACACAAACATCTGAATGCAAAAAGCGATACTGTTTTAGATATATAAGAAGCTGTATGTCCAAAGATTACTAAATAAACTCATCATAGATAACAGGATTTTGTATTTAAGCCAGACGCGCGTTTTGTCTAAACAAAGACTCATCAGTGACGATCGAATCCAAAAAAGTTAAAAAAAGCCAAATACAATAAGAAGTTGAGGACCAAAATTACTAAAAGTGTTGCCACAAACAGCTACGGTAATCTATTCACCCTGAGGTAGAAAAGCCATAGTATTTCAAAAATTCAAAGTTTTTTAAACAGTTGATTTATAAAGATATAACAATATCACTGATGAAGGAACAGCCAAATCTATCTATAATGGTTTCCTTGAGAACTAAGAAAATTCTCTAATTATTACTAAGTTCTTCAGTTTTACGACCTATACGTTAAACATCATGTCAATATTGAAGCATTGACTTTTGAGCTGACAATATTCTCGAATAATATCAATCAAATAATAGCGGTATCAACTCCGTTCTAAAATAAAATGATAATATCACTTATGAATTCGATGCGTCTGAAGTACTTTTATGGTTTTACCTTATCATGAACGCTCAGAACTAAGCATATGAAAATCAATGATGAGAAGCACTTGAATATGTAAGGAGCTGTATGATTAAATGTTACTAACTAAAGGCAACAGTAGTATACCGCTGTTCAAAATCATAATATTTTGATTGAAAAAAACAGTCAATTTCATCAAAGTTCGACTTTTCCTGTGGAAATTTGAACCTTAGTTGTTTTAAATGAATAAAACTACCAACGGAGTACTCAAAGCAAAGTGCAGTGAGTTGATTTATGTGTAATGTTACGATAGTGCTGATGACGACCAGCGACCAGCGACCAAAGGATGAGGATGTAAACATTTTCAGGCAGTGTATTATGTATGCTTAGTTGTCAAATTAACAAAGGGAATGCGATTAACAATCGAAGCTGATATCATCAAAATGCTTGACTTATTCACTTTGGTGGATTGTTATTTCAGCTGATAGTCGGAGTTCAAATCAGTACTAATTGTGCACCACTGATTAGCCGACTTGTTCCTTAATTTCATTTTAAGATAAAGTGACGATGTAATGCCACTTAAAAACGCATAATTAAATGAAGGATTACACCTAATACCGTTTACTTAGTATCCCAGCGAAATTGAAATTAGGGATACTACAGAGAGTAGAAGATATTCTTCATTCTTTTATTGACGCAGAATGACAACTTCAAATCTATGACAAACGGTATTATTTCATCTATCACACTCTACTCCGTCGTATGTCGTTTTTCAGTTACGCTCGTGCTTTTTTGTTCTATATGGACTTCCTTAACAAGGACTTCTCCTTATATGTCGGAGGAAAACATCCATATAAGTGGACGCTTTTTACGCACCCAGTTTTGCTCTTTTTTGAATTCATGCGATTCTCCTAGTTTAATTGACTTACGATATTTGAACATCGATAACCTATACATTTGCTATAGTTGCACTCGTTTTCAACCATCCTTTTTAACCATACATTTCAGAGGAAACTTTATTTTATAACAATAAGAATGAAATTCAAAACAGTGTGGCTGTGACCATTGATTGACACATTAAATTCATCCATTGACTGGGACAATTTAGGTGAACGTTTGTATGTAACGACCATTGCTCACTGTGTACTTTTTAAAGACACTTAAACTATGGGGTCACCAAAGGTTCTCAACACCTTAATAAAGTAATTCGAAAAAATTAATCAGAAATAACACGATGTTTTGATTTATATCAATTATATAAATCAAAACATAAAGGTTATTCCAGATTAATTTTTCGAATTATTTTATAATTAAAGGCGTTAAGAAACCTTTGGTGGCCCCACAGTTTAAATGTCTATCGTAGGTATGTCGTGAACAGTGGTCGTTACAGACAAACGTTCGCGTAAATTGTCCCAGTCAATGGATGAATTTAATGTGTCAATCAATGGCCACAGCCACACTGTTTTGAATTTCATTCTATACAAATTACGGAAAATAGTACATTATGTATGGATATATATATAGAGATATAAGAAGATGCTGTATGAGTGCCAATGAAACAACTCTCCATCCAAGTCACAATTTGTAAATTAAAACACTATAGATCAAAACACGGTCTTTAACACGGAGCCTTGGCTCCCACCGAACATAAATACATATATAATACATGTATTCTACATGGGGTTTTATGGACAACAGGAAATACTCAAATTCACAGTATTATATCAAAATAAGACTTTACCGAATTCAAAACACTGTTTAATTGTAAGTTTACAAGATTAACATCCGTCCTTGAGGTAACGTTTTTTAAAATCCTTAAAAGTTTTAAAAAAAAAAGTGAAATAGCAAAAAATATTGAACTCCAAGGAAAATTCCAAACGGGAAGTTCATTATCAATTGGCAAAATCAAAAGCTCAAACATATTAACAAACAAATGGAAATCAATTGTCATATTCTGCTTGGTACAAGCATTTCCACATGTAGAAAAACGTGGATAAAACCTGGTCATAAATAACTTACCTTAAAAGTAATACATGATGTCAATATGTTTTTAAAACAACGTATACAGTAGTAATAAAAATCATTTGAATGCGAAATATTACAGAAAAGGCGAGTTATAGCACCGTAGTACGAATAAACAAGGAATGATCCATACGAATGACGAACAGTTTAAAAAAAAAAGCGGTGCAATTGTTAATGCATACAAATTATAAGCATGAGTGATATATAAGCTCAGACGGGTTAAGCAAGAAGTGCTTGTGAATACTTTGGCATATGCTTATTATCATTTGTTACACAGTTAACTGATAATGATTAACTATGTCCTTATTGTAATAACCGGTTGAGTGGTAATCATATCATGTTGGATATTAATTACACTGGTTGAGCAAGTCATGGTATGCAATCTTTTCAAAAGTGAAACAGCTTTAAGAATGATGAGGCTACCAAGAAAAATGTCACCCGGTCGCGAAATTCCGTTATATTTCGATTTCTCGGTTGTCAATCCCACTTAAACATTTTATGTCGTAAAGCTAAATTGATGTATCTACACAATGGTGCATAACACGCCTACCTTTGTTGACGAAATAATGACGGTTGACAAACTTGGGTAGACCCGCTACGAATGATATCGACAAAAAAGGTTAGCGTGTTAAGTACCTTCTTTTCTTTGCCTTATATTTAGGTGTTTAGGAAATTTGTTTTCTGAGCCAAGTGTCTGTGCAAGAAATTCGGATTTGCGACAATAAAAGGTGTTTCTTCATCGTCCGTTCAAAAACAGTTAATTCAATTTTGTATTGCAGACCACATTTGTTTTCGTCCTGAACATGAATAAAACATTTGCCACTGGACGTTAAGCAAACAATTACCAATCAGTAAATATGTCATAAATATGTTTATCCACACATATGGTAATTTTGAAGAAAGTTTCAGGGGTTAAAATATTTCATTTTGTTAACATAAGCTATCCTATAATCATTGTTTCTAACCTGACATGGACATATTCTTCACAATTTTATTCATAACATGGTGATATAAACTGATTGCAATTCCCTTGGGCAATACTGACATATATGTTCTTTTTCATGTCTCTTTATGTTGTAAAGCATATCAATTACTACACCTTTGCTTTCCTTTTTTCACTCGGAATATCGATAATCCAGATATGTGCATCTCCTTAATGATAATTCATTCATTTAAATTTCAAGATTTGATATACGCTGTCAACTCGTGGCTAACGTTCGATACACATAAGCATGCAAAGATTTGACAGAGGGAACCCAGATGGCAAATGTTAACATTTTGATTTTCATTTACCATTTTCATATATATATGAGTCTAAAAGATTGTGTAACAATACCGATAAATAGATAGAAAACAAAACACTAAAAAGTGTTCAATATCATGATCGCACAAAGATGTTAAAATTGAACAGATGATATAGATTATACAATAATTGCAAATATTTTCCCCAGTGTTACTATGAGAATTTACCATTTTCGTGCGCGTGCAGGAAAAGTGGTTCTAGCTAGAATAACCTACATTTTGTGATAGGTGAATGTTCGGTGACACAGGTAAAAAGTTTAATGCGAATGTTAGTTCACCTGTTCGTATATCATAATCACATCAATGTAGATAAAAATATGGAACGCAATGACTGCCTTATGTTAATGATCAGCATTATATTCAGTGCTCACAAGATTATATGCAGTGCTCACAACATTATATAAAGTGCTCACAACATTATATTAAGTGCTCACAACATTATATGCAGTGCTCACATCATTATATGCAGTGCTCACATCATTATATGCAGTGCTCACAATATTATATGCAGTGCTCACAACATTATATAAAGTGTTCACAACATTATATTAAGTGCTCACAACATTATATGCAGTGCTCACAACATTATATGCAGTGCTCACAACATTATATTAAGTGTTCACAACATTATACGCAGTGGTCCAAACATTACATGCAGTGGTCACAACATTATATTAAGTGCTCACAACATTATATTAAGTGTTCACAACATTATACGCAGTGGTCCAAACATTACATGCAGTGGTCACAACATTATATGAAGTGGTCACAACATTATATGAAGTGCTCACAACATTATATGAAGTGCTCACAACATTATACGTTTTTGTTGTATGATGAGATTGATGTATGATGAGATTGATGTATGATGAGATCATTCGGTAAACTTTGTTTTCTGACACAGAATAACTGTAGTCAAAGAACTAAAAATTGGTTATATAATTTGAATCTATACTTAATTTTTTGCTTTTGCACTACGCTGTTACGAATAGCCCCCTCCCCCTCCAAAAATTAAAAAAATACCCTCCTTTTTTTGTTGTTTTGTGCAATATACTATGCTGTTGCATACTGACCCCAAACTCAAGAAAAGAAAAATGTATCCCCCACTTTTTTTCTTTTTAATTTCTGAGATCAGATATGGGAAAAAAAAATCTTACACATAATTTTAAAGCAGTGTAAGGGAGGTAATCAAACATGTCTGGATTATCTTACTATATTTGGATTACCTTCCTTACACTGGTTTCAAATTGTCTTAATTGACCATTAACCAAGAAACCCTTGTTTTTCCCTTTTTTCCCTCTAATTCCTAAACGGTTTGAGCCAGAACACCTCCCCCACCTACCCCTCCGAGCAAAACATAACCATCCCTTTTGTAGTTTGGAAACTTGTGGTATAACTTCAGAGAGATTCATACAGTTAATGACTGAAAACTACAAAAATGTTTATTTCGACCCCCTTTTTGGCTCCTAATTCCTAAACAGTTAAGACCATACCCCCCCCCCCCCCCCCCCCCAAAAAAAAAAAAATCCATCCCAACCTTTCTTTAGTGGTTATAAACCTTGTGTTAAAATTTGATTGATTTCTATTTACTTAAACAACAGTTATTATCCGGAAAACATCTGTCTTCGGCGACGCTGACGACGACGACGTGATAGCAATATACGACCATTTTTTTTTTCATTTTTTCTTGCAGTCGTATTAAAACATGTAGATTTATACACATATATTGTGCATTTCTGAATAAATATATTCAGATTACTCGGGATTGTAATTAAGATATGTTATTACCCATTATATACCTATATGGAGTTATTTTCTTTCAGAACGACAGGTCATTCTTTTTCAGAATCAACCCGGACGATACCATGTTTCAATGATATATGCTCCAAGGCATAAAATAATGACCTGTGTGAGGTCATTATTTTCCTTGATAAACATGCAATCTATGATTTACTTCAAAACTTTATTCGTCTAATAGGTTTTTGTTGTCGATTTGGAAATTTATTTTTTAAAGTTCAATCGATGATAGGTGTAAAAGAAACTGTCATTGTAGTCCCGTATTTTAATTTTAGAAACAAATAACGTGAAGTTTTGTTAATTTATCGCTACAATAAAGAAACATTATCATATATGTCAGATGAATTTTAATGTAGACTTTCATAAAATAAATCCAGATTTAACATATTCGTGTGTAAGATTTTGAAAATCATATTGAGTCAAACTGAAAAGGTTGACTGATTTTGGTTGCTTGCTTAACGTCCAGTGGCAAATATTTCATGCATGTTCAGAACGATACACACTGAATAGGAAATCATACTGTGACCTACATGTATTTATATTCGTCTTCGTGTCAGTTCTTAACTTTTTTAAATTTACGTATACCTTTTACTCTATCAAATTATCAACTAATAAGATAATCTTATATTCTATTGAATGACATTAACGTAACTCACGAAAGGGTCAGGTGCGGAGGGTATATAATTATATCCAGATTATCTTTTAAAACAATGTATTGCTATTCAAAAAACAATCTCATTCGATTCAAATAAAATTGTTAAAAAAAATAACCACTTTTCCGCGATAGAAATAACATAACAAATAGACAAAAAAACATACCCCTCCCCCTTTTCCATAAGCTACATTTGTTTGTGGTACAATAAATTACAGCAACTTACAATTACAATGTGTCTTGTATTTGTCATACACCGTTATCGGATGGTAACAATACATTTGTGTCTTTATACTTCATGCAGTTACAGTAATATTTTTATTGTGTATGGATAATAATTTTTAAAAGGTTTATATCTAAATTATTTAGTGAGTTTTATTTCACATTCTAAATGAGCTGCAGGGCGTATTTAAAACCTGAACGCATTAGAAAGGAATATCCCACTTTAGTGTTGTCGGTAAAATAGGATACTAAATTTTACAAAACTTTATAAAATTAATATTTTTTGACGGTATATAAGTCAGATAATGCATATTTTAAGGTTTCTCTTGTCGTAGAACACAGCTCGGGATGTCAGGATTGTTCAAAGAAAGACCTCCCTCCGGTCGGTCTTTCATTTGATCAATCCTGACACCCCTCGGTGTGTTCTTCGACAAGAAAAACCTTAAAATATGCATTATCTATAACGTATTTTTCAAGGAGAACCAAATATCTGTCAGAAGTATCCTGTTCATTGCATTTTTTTTTATCAAAGCTGGTCGGCAATTGCAAATAGAATTTTACTTAAACATTTACGATTTTCAATCATATTTTTAAAAAGGCATGTCACAGCAATGTTTGGTGCAAAATAACAAGTTTGTGAATTTAAATTCTTTTAAGAATATAATTCGGACTATGCTATACATAAAAGTCAAATAAGTTTCGACAATTTTCAATTTTTTTTTCCGTGAGTGATCCATATCCATGAGAAAGAAGCCCCACAGAAACAATCAAGATCCGTCGTCAAAAGTAACTTTCCAGATAACGAAAAAAATATTCAGATATGAAATTTTCAACCTTTTACATTGATCCTTACATGGGATATGGAAAAAAATTAGTAGCAAAAATAACAGAAATCCCCAGACTATAGACAAGCTTGTATGTGAGAAGAATTAGAACGCCAATAAAAACAACGAGAAGAATTCACAGTAAAACAATACTAGAAGTTTTCCATTAATATAATTATATTACAATTATATATTGACATAATAACGAGTATCGTTTTTTTTTTTTTTTTTGTGCTTCTGTTACAAAATAAATTGTGTGGACTTAAAATAAAATCAAAGAAGTGCTCAGCAACAAATAGCATTCCTCTTTTATGTGTTGTTGCTATCATCTGGACCTAAACACAAATTTGAATCTTTTTTCGAGGTCCATTGTTATCAAAGAAGTGCGATCTAAAAGATATTATTCTTCTATGACTTGTAGTTGATTATATTTTGTATCTTAATGTACCTTAACCAGAATTAATTTAGGTCAAGTAGTTATCAAAGGTACCAGGATTATAATTTAGTACGCCAGATGCTCGTTTCGTCTACATAAGACTCATCAGTGACGCTCATATTAAAATATTTATAAATCCAAACAAGTACAAAGTTGAAGAGCATTGAAAATGACTCTTTTTTCATGGACAATCGTTACTATCCAATAATAGTAAATCATTCTTTTTTACTCACAGTTTGTTTCAATCTTTACCTAAATGCAAAACTTAGATGCATGTTTTTTTTATTAGTTGTTAGTGGCTTTGAACTAGCTGTCAGTAACTGCGAGTTTTCTCAGATCAGTACTTATAGTGTCTTTTTGTTGTTGGGATATACAAGTACCCGCCCACGTCCACTCTATTTTCTTGTTAGATGTATTTATATTTGTACCCATCTGATGAGTTAAGCCTTTTACAACTGGTTTTCATAGTTCGTTCTTAAGTTGTTCTGTTACGCCACTGTCCCAGCTTAGAGGGAGGGTTGGTATCCCGCTAACATGTTAAAACCCGCCGCACATTCTGTATATATATGTGGCTGTCCCAAGTCAGGAGGAGCCTTTATTTCAGTGGTTTTCGTTTGTTAATGTGTTATATACATGTTAGTTTTTCGATCGTTTGTTTGTACATAAATTAGGAATGTTTTACGTTTATCATTTCGGGGCCTTCTATAGCTGACTATGTGGTATGGGCTTTGCTCATTGTTAAAGGCCGTACTGTGGCCGTTTAGTTGTTAATTTCTGTGATGTCATTTTGTCTCTTATGGAAAGTTGTTTCATTGGCAAGCATACCACTTTTTTTATATATATTAACCGTGCAAACTGACGAACAAACGTAGTAAACGTTTTATTCATCCCCACAAACTCTGTTTTCATAAGAGATGATAACTTTAAATGTAGATGTTAAACTGGGTCTTGAAAGCGTAAATTTTTCTCATGAAAGTTTATATTTCTATATAAGACTGCTGATCATACTTAGAAGACAAACTACTTAGCGTGCTAAAAAGCTTGTAAAAAAATGGAATAATTGGTGTAAAGTTATGTTAAACACCTACAATGAAATGCTTTAAACTGCATTTTCCATATCTGTTAGATACTTATTCATGTAAAAATGCCAAATTCTGAAAATCGATGCCAAAAATGACTCTATCATGACATATATAAGCTAGCGTAATATGGCACTTATGCGTTATAGAAAGCTGACTGTTTTATTTAAAAGGTAATTAAGCTTTTTAAAACTGAGTACGGACTATAAAGTGGCACCTTGCTAAAGTTCTTCAGTAGGAATGAACTCGAGGAATATATCATATATATATATATGTTCCAGACCATACGAGTATTTGGACCGTACGCGTACGGTCCGGACCGTATACGTATACTCGTACGGTCCGACCATACGCGTACGGTCGGACCGTATGAGTATACTCGTACGGTCCAGCTGACCATACATGTTTTGGTATCATATGGGTTAAATTAAAAAAATAAACAATAACCAAAAATTTGTAACTTTAGTTCTCCAAGATGCTATTTTTACATCAGATGGGTAAGTGAATAAGCGTACAATTGAAATTAAATGTTTGTTTAATTCTATATCTGAATCCCATTTTTGTACTCTCGTTCCAGTTGACACTAACTGCAATGTACCACAAGGAATGTTATGTTTTTTTTTATTAATTTACATTTACATGTTTGAGGTCCATTCATGTTCCTTTGCATATGCATTTTTTTTTTAAAGTTCACAAATATTATAAAACAATTGTCCTTGTACGTTTTGTTTACATCCGTTAACCTCAATTTCAATGAGCATACTGGCCTTTAATTAATTACTGACATGCTAATTACAGGAGATTAACAGATTAAACTAGCGTGACCTTTTTAAAAAGTTAGAATATTAAGTTTTCATTTCAATATCAATTGAACTTTTTATATCAATTTGAGATATAAGATTTTTTTATCTGTTATTTACATTTGTATCTGATAAACTTGACCATCTTCTTATTATTAGTTGGACCGTACGCGTACGGTCCGACCGTATGCGTATTTTGAAGAAGTACGCATACGGTCCAGACCGTACGCGTACGGTCCAAATACTCATACGGTCTGGAACATATATACAAATTTTCCTTCGATATTTCATTAAATAAACATTTTATTATTTAACTTACATTTTGCCATTCGTATTTCTTACGACGAACAGAACTACTTCAATCATTCACCTCTTAGTTTCATCTTTTCCTTACTTATTTCAATCAGTTTTAAATATTGTATACTGCCTTATGATAACATGACTTTAATAACTGTTTAAATTTGTTTGCTGGGCATTACCGTAATTTACCAATTATGGATTCGGTGATTTCCGCTAAAAAACGAAGTTTACCGAATGACTCATCATTCATCAATCTCAGCATACATCAATCTCATGATACAACAAAAAACGTATAATGTTGTGACCACTTCATATAATGTTGTGAGCACTTCATATAATGTTTTGACCACTTCATATAATGTTGTGACCACTGCATATAATGTTTGGACCACTGCGTATAATGTTGTTAGCATTTAATATAATGTTGTGAGCACTTAATATAATGTTGTGAGCACTGCATATAATGGTGTGAGCACAGCCACTCCATATAATGTTGTGAGCACTGCATATAATGGTGTGAGCACTCCATATAATGTTGTGAGCACTGCATATAATGCTTATCATTAACATAAGGCAGTCATGGCGTTCCATATAAAAATATTCAAGGTTAATATGGATGACATTGCTGTTTGGATTCTTTTGGTTTTTATTTTTATATTGTCATACATATTTTTATGGAAACAGTCTCGTCGTCCGTCGGACTTACCACCGGGGCCAACACCGCTGCCCGTGATCGGGAATTTGTTGAGTTTATTTGGAGTGGACATATTAACAAAAACTAGACAACTATCACAAAAGTATGGACGAATGTACAGTCTGTCTTTAGGGCCATATTGGGTTGTTTTTATTAATGATACAAGTACACTCCATGAAGCCTTTGTCAAACATGCGGATATATTTTCTGACCGGCCGGATGTGTTTTTCTTCACGAAAGTTCAAGACGGCAAAGGTCAGTTTTAATTTATCTTGAATGTATAACCTGACGTACCTTCGATTGAAAGTTTTACAGTACAGTCAAAACAGTCTTGATGCACTTGTCTCATCACAGCATATCCAGAAATCAACGCCACTTTGCTCATTTGATATTATACTAAAGAAATCGGATACGGGTCACGGAAATTACATTAAAATGATAGGGAATTTTGAAAAAATGTCTGTTTTAATTTTAATTTAAGTGATAGACAGGTTGGCGGGGCAGAAAATGAATATACACAACAATATACACCATTTAAACGAAACATAATGACTGTTGTTGCAAAAATACAGGTTCCTGAGCTATTTTAAAAATCGAAGCGTGAGGCTTTTAACATTGCAGTGTAAAATACAGGCTAAAATGGCTGAAACGTCAAATTTGCAAACTTCGTGTTGAAAATTGGCTTACAAGGTTATTACAAAAACGGGCGACTATTAATCAGTGGTAGTAGACTAGTCTATCAGTCACATTTGTTTACGTTTATTGTTTTGTCATAAATCTGGTTGATGGTGAAAACGTTTATTTTTCTTCGTTTATCGATCATCGGAGCTAGAGACTGAAAGCTACTTCAAAATCAAAAAGCAATATCCTGACTAAAGTATCAGTCATGGATCATCACATGGATTTAGTGTCTAAGAGACAAATAAAAAAATGTCTAACTTCCCGGCTCTATCGTTCACAGGCAATTATTATTTAATCCAATTATCATTTTGGAAAATTTTAAGTTTAATCCAATTATCATTTTGGAAAATTTTAAGTTTATTTTTAAAACTTAAAATTTTCCAAAATGATAATTGGATTAAATAATAATTGCCTGTGAACGATAGAACCAGGAAGTTAGACATGTTTTTATTAGGGCGTCCTGTCAACATTGAAACTTCTTTTTAGAGAAGCTGTTTCAAATATTATTAAAGGTGGCTCATGGGTACAAAAATTTCAGCAAAAAATTAAACCTTTATTTTTTCATTACAAATTTTATTTATTACACTATTAGTTATTACTTTATGATATGGTACAAAAATCAAGCCAAAAAATCGCTCCAGATGACTTTTAAAATGTTTATATCATTGAAAAAGCTCCAAATTATCTCCCTTTGATACAAAAATGCCATTTTTTGGCATTAAATTTGAAATATCTTTTTTAACTCATCGGTGACCTATATTTTTTATTATTGTTTTCAAATAAGCTGTACATAAACTAAATAATTGTAAAATTTAATCGATTTCTGTAATTGGGTTATTTTTTTATTTCGATATTACCTCTATTTCTCCCATTAGTTCAACAGAAAAAAAAGGACATTAACAAAAATGTATGCTTCTTCCGGAGGCAGACTGTGAGCTTAAATGAACGGTGATCCCATTTTTTTTTTATTTCATTTTTCTTTTAAGTATATGATAAAGTTCATTTATAAAAAAATATAGCGAAATCCTATATTAGAACAAAAAAAAAGATTTATACCCAGGAGCCCCCTTAGTTAACTAGAGTATATGACGCACCAATTATTGTCAATTTAACGATCTTTCTTGTATGTCTTTCAATAACAATTTGATAAATAATTCTATTAAGGTATATAGGGGGGATTCAGAAACAAATTCCAGTGTATACATTTTCAATAAATCAACATTCAAACGAATATGTGCCATTACTAACAGTTTTAATGCTGTCAAGAAAAAGCCACAACCAGACCATTTGAGTGAATTTATTATATGAGCTTATAGCATGGATCTTATGGTAGTTTTGATTGTATGTATACATTTTTAGTTGGTGCTTGTTATATTTTGCATTTGTCACTAACTAGTATTGCTTATACAATATGAAGAACCTATTTCAACTATTTCATGGAATGAGTTGATTTAAAATCATAAGAATCGTTGATCTAATCTTTTGCACATAACCAGTATGACATCTGTATGACATCTGTCCCGATGTCAAACATTTTAAAACATTTTAAAAAGTGTTTCGTATATTATTAAACAGGTTGAAACCCAGTCGAAATTAAACAAGATACATGTATATACTAAAATGCAAGCAATTAAATCTCTTTAATGTAGGGATTGCTGCTCCAAGTGGTGCTTTATGGAAAGCACAAAGAACTTTTACGATAAACGCTTTACGACATTTTGGATTTGGTAAACGTAATATGGAATCAAAAATTCTGGAAGAGATTGAATTTTTCATGGAAGTTTTGGAAAGCAAGAAAGGGCGTCCTGTCAACATTGAAACTTCTGTTAGAGAAGCTGTCTCAAATATAATTTGTTCCATCGTATTTGGTAAAAGATTTAACTACGATGACAAAATATTTCAGAAACTTATCAAAGACTTGGAAGAACTTTTGTCTAATCCTTATCTACCCATGGTAAATTGGATTCCATACCTACATTATGTAAGCTATATTTCCGATGTTCTTGGGACACAAAAATGTATCGATCTTGTCAAAGACCTAAAAGCTCAGATGGCCAACATTATCGAGGAACATAAACGTACTTTTGACGAAGATGACTTGCGAGATTTCATAGACGCATATCTATTGGAGTGGAAAAATCACACGCGTGAAAACGAAATACAATTCTCAGGTACAAATAAATAATGATACAAATACCTGTGTATCTGTACATTTTCTATACATTTAAAAAAAAAAGAACATTTTCGTCTTTCAAAAATTAAAAAAAATAATTAAACTTAAAAATGGATTTTAAAACTATATGTTATCGAATTATGAAAAGAAATGTAGGGTTAGCGTGCAAAATTTTTGTCAAGCTCTACATGTTAAAAAAATCATTCAATTTGGTTCCGAAATTTTACAAAAAGAAAAAATCGACCATCCTTAAAAGTAAATTTTTTTATTTTTTTTTTATTTTATTTTTTTAAGAGTTTATTATTGGTATCAATGTATCAATAATTATCATTTACTAGGAACATACATGAAAAAAGATAAAACAAAATGACAAAAATTGAAGCATAAATCTTTAATGTGTATAACTTATTCGTTTCAAATCTCTGAAACTGTATCGGATTCCCTAGGCCTGTTTGGTACTTATTTTTCAAAGATCAATTTCTTGAGTTAAATTTACGTTCAACACAAACATTTTTTTCAAAAGAATCCAGATTTCATTTAAACGTGCAAACTATTTGATGGGCCTCGACGGACAAGTGATCTTAGAATTTTAACTACAGAGATTGTGAGTTGTATTTTAATACATTTTGACTAGGATTGTCAGATTTCTAACTCAAGTTCGGTGGTTCTCTACATGCCCTTCGGAATCCTCCAGCAATAAAAGTGACCTCATCGATATAACCAATAGTCCTGAAAGTGTTGTTAAACACCATTCAATCCATCAATATATAGTGAGCATATAAACAGTCTTATCTGGCAAATGAATCAAGTATTTACGAAACTTTCTGAAAACATTTTTCGTTAGAAATTCGATGTTTCATTTTGCAATAGTCAAAACAATTTTGACATTCAAGTCAGGACTTCAAACAGTTTTGTTTGTTTTATATATATTTAGTCTTTATTGCTTTTATTCTCAGATATATGTAAGTCCTTCGGGTACCTTTTGTTGGTAATGCTATATATTTTTTGCTGTCATCATAAAAAGAGGACTAAATTGAAATGTTACAGTAATTTCATGTAATAGTGCAATTCATATCATATTCTGACTACATGCATGGAGTTCAGTGTTTAGTTGTAATTATTGTTAGATTTAAATTTAAATGAAATAAAATTGTAAAACCATAGTCATTACATCTTCTTTACACGCAATTATAATAAAATAATATCTTCGCCAAAAAATAAATATAGAGATACGTTTTATGAAACATTAGAATGATTAATTCCATAGCGAAAAACAAATCGATGTCCAGTTTAAGAGTTAAACACAAATATAAATGTGGGAATGGTGTTTTCATTTAAAAATACAATCAAAATAATTAATATGTTTTATGTATATTATACAGAGGACAACCTAGAGGGTGTTGTGCTAGATCTGTTTGGAGCTGGAACTGACACTACAGCGAGTAGCATCCTATGGGCAATTATTTATCTAGTTAATAACCCGGATGTTCAAGAGAAGTTACGAAATGAATTGACGGAAGTTGTTGGTCCCAATCGTCAGCCGTTGCTAAACGATAGAAACAACCTACCGTACTGCGAAAGTGTTATAACCGAGACATTGCGTCTTGGTAATATCATACCATTTTCTCTTCCTCATACGGTCACTGAAGATTTTGTGCTTAATAATTATAGAATACCAAAAGGGTCGATCGTGATTCCCAACATAAACGCAACCTTGCATGAGGAGAATAAATTTCCAGATTCCAATAATTTTGATCCAAGCAGATATTTAGATGATAATGGCAAGCTCAACAAAAGTAGAGAGAATGTTCTGTCATTTTCACTTGGTATGTTCCTTTATAGTATATAATTTTATAATCATTCAAAACTCTTTTTTTTTTTTGCTTTAATACTAAATATGATAGTGCACAATGAGTTGCTTTACGAGTCCATAGATTAAATTCCTAAATAACGTACTATGTCAATGTCAAAATCGTTGAATATTGTTATAAGTAAAAGGTATAAGGGTATGTTCCTAAACAAAAAACAAGTGTCTAAATGTCATTTTCAAACAAAAAACGATTCGTACAAGTTACAAGTAATAACAAATATCTACCGTCATTAACAAATCCCTAAGCGGGAAAAAAAACCCGGCAAGTTGGCTGCTAATGAAGTTGCTGCTAGCGAGTGATTGCAAGCTTCAGCCTGTTGGGCAAAACAGCCCGTCATGATGTAACTTAAATCAATTACTGAAGGTTTCTATAAAACCTGAGATTTTTTTATAGATAATTTGATATATCGAAGTATGTGGCATGGTTTAACTCAAATGTGTCAAAGTAACAACAGCCCGACAAAGAGCAGCAGAAAACATCCAAATGCCTCCAACTAATTTATTAAGTACCCCTTTGCTTCTAATTTTCCTAACTGTTAGCCTTCAGCACGTCGAGGGTCTCTCGAAAGCGTGCTATCCTCGAGTGCGGGAAGTCGTAGGTTCGGTATCTTTGGTTAGCTCAAATGAAAGAACAGATAACATGTGTTACTTCTCTGCTGACACCGCGGCATTTAGAGCAAAGATTGGTAGACTCTTATTCAGAATATGCGTTGTTATGGTTACATGTGTTCCAGCAGATTGTTACTCTGTGAACTAGCACGTTATAAATCCTGCTCAGTAGAAATCAGGGTTAACATACTTATCAGATTAACATGTTCTTTACATTAATTTATCAATCGTCATCCACATTTTTCCAAATAAAACCTATTTATTTTTTCATCTACATTTAAAACAAGTCAATTCACTAAACGTTCTACTGGTTATATATTTTTTTTCGACAACAACCAATTTTTTGGAAACAGGGTGTGACGTGAATGTTTAGAATTTATATCAATTTCCTACTGGTCGAGATACACTCCTAAATAGTTATATAATTTGAGTATAACATTTATTTTTGTTGTTCTGTAGAAACATTAAAGTTTTCGATCTCCAGTGTCAATCAATATTTATTTGCAAATATTCTTGAATATCACATAAACAAATTATACAAAAGGGATTGATACTGCCTTTTACTACTATTGTCATTCGTAGATAGAAAATACAATAGTATGAAATTCAAAACAGTGTAGCTGTGGCCATTGATTGACACATTAAAATCATTCATTGACTGGGACAATTTAGGTGAACGTTTGTATGTAACGACCAATGCTCACTATGTACTTTTTAAAGACACTTAAACTATGGGGTCACCAAAGGTTCTCAACACCTAAATAAAGTAATTCGAAAAATTAATCAGAAATAACACGATATTTTGATTTATATCAATTATATAAATCAAAACACAAAGGTTATTCCTGATTAATTTTTCAAATTATTTTATAATTAAAGGCGTTAAGAAACCTTTGTTGACCCCACAGTTTAAATGTCTATCGTAGGTACGTCATGAACAGTGGTTGTTACAGACAAACGTTCACGTAAATTGTCCCAGTCAATGGATGATTTTGATGGGTCAATCAATGGCCACAGCTACACTGTTTTGAATTTCATACTAATATAAATAGCAATAAACAGTACTAGATCCGTCTCGAGAAACAAACTAACTTTGTTAGGTACTTGACAAACGAACAAACCTTCGTTTTTGACTTTTAACCATTGAGTGATCTTTCTTTGATAATGAAATTAATCAAATTGTAGGCGAGGTTATCCATGATGGAACTCTTGGTTTTTAATTAAAGCATTATAACTCGGTGTAAAAGTGTACCTAATATAAACAAGAACTAATCAGTTGTACGCATGTTTGTTGACGGTACCAAGCTACCATTGTTTTCGAAGTCTAAGGTATAAAAGAGATGAGAGTTCGTAATTATTCCCCCCAAAAAATGTTGTTTGGTCAAACTTGTGTAAGACTAGAATCAAATAGTACAAATCAAAATTCATAAAGGCCAAAGTAAAATAATTTAATTATCTATGTTTTTTTCTTTTATATTGATCATGTGACGTGTATCTGCAGGAAGACGGGTTTGTCCAGGCGAATCTCTAGCGAGGATGGAGTTGTTTTTATTTCTGACAGCAATAGTAACTCGGTACAAAATTTTACCAGAAGGACAGTTACCTCCTAACATAGAAGGAAAATTAGGAATTACGTATTCGCCAACACCCTATTCTGTACGATTTGTTGACTGGTAATAAAAGAAGGCATATTGGTGACAATTTTCTGTATACATTTATTCACTGCGGATAGGCACATATTTGTTCTCGGTTTATCCGCAGACGACATGTTTTGTATGTTTAGTTTTGATTTAGAGCATATTCTTCACTTTGATCATGACGACATTAATCAAAAAGTATTGTATGTTTTGTTTTGTTTCAGAGCATATCCATCACTAAATAATTTTTAATATCAAAAAGTGGTGTTTATCTCCATTATAATTTTTATTTGTTTTATCTTTAAAGGACAAAAAGTATGCGTATGTATATATATATATACCGTTTCGATCCCTAACATCACTGAAGAGACATATATTGTCGAAATGCGGATCTGGTGTACAAAAAAATATTAACACCTTATGTTTGTGGCATAACATCGTGGCCACAAGTTAATTGTTTTCTGTTTAGTATTAAATTTATATTAAGATCCATTTTGTTTCATCTTGTGATCAATTTTATTTGGCAATTGCCAATGGCAGTCAGCAGGGTTAAAGAAAATCAGTTGTTCGACCTGTTAGTCAAATGCGTTTTGTTTAAATATACTTCTTCACTTTTTTGGTCTTTTGGAAAATGTTGTTTGTGCTCACGGTATTTAAACCCTTCTACAATGAAATTTGTTTTACATGCACACGTATAAAAATTGCGGTTTTTATCCAACGCAGTCATAGGTTTGAACGTAGTTTTCAATTTAGACTTGTATATTATATACACATGGAAAAAAGTATTGCAACAACAAATTGAAATTGAAATAAAAAAAACACTTTTTATTTTTTTGTGATATAATTTAGTAAAATGGAACAACTTAATCATTATTTAAGTATCACCTGAGCTTAATCAATAAATATCGAATCGATAAGTTTGTATCTGCACATGCAGCTACTGTATCCGTAAACAGCAAAACAGATGTTTTCATCCTCATTGTTTTCAACACTTTAAATAACCAAGTTTTTAAAGTTATGTGAATGACACCTTGTAATGGGTCCTCGACAACTCTAAACTGCAGCAAGATGGCACATTATCAGCATGAGAGAAACAGGGATGTCGCTGTAACAACTGCACGTATTCTTGGTCATCACCATTCCACTATAAGTCGTTTTGAGTTAAAAATAAGGCACTAAACGATGTTCAAGACCTTCCGAGATAAAGAAGACCCCCTATACCATTTGCTAGAGAAAATCAAGCATAATGAAGGTTGGTCAGAAGGAAACCCATTGCATACAATACAATTCTAAAAAGAGAGTGGTGGACATACAGGAGTCTTTTAACAAGAACTGTTCGTGATCGACTCATCGCTACTGGTTATCGTGCGATAAGACCATTTCAGAGACCTTTGCTTACAAACAGACACACAGTTTTACGTATCCAATGTAGTGCAGAGCTCGCTAAAGTTGAAAATTAGCATCGTGGAGGAAGATCCATTGTTCCAATGGAACTCGGTCCATCTTCCTTGGACGGATCGTAGCCCGGATTTGAACCATATCGAGCATATATGGAACACTATTGGGCGGAACGTGCGCGAAAGGACACACCAGTTCAAACACATCATGAAATAAACAATGCTCTTCGTCAGAAATGGTTGCTGCTACCTTAGCAACAAATTAGTCGATTTTTGGCAGGAATCAGAAGACGTTTAGATGCGGTTATCCGTTTGAATGGAGGCTGCGCACAAAGTACTAATTCTTTGGCGTATAACGATCAACCATGATGTGAACAGTCATCTGAAGAATAATTTTGAAATGTCTGACATTGTAAGGTTCGACTACAGTAAAAGTTGTAAAATGCATTTTTTTGTACAAAAAACACTTCATTTTGTTATTAAAATTGCGGTTATATCAATCATTTTTTTTTCAAACATTTTTTGTTCGTTTCAATGCCAATGTTATCATAAACTATGTTTCAATAATATTATACAAATATTTTATTATATTCCATCCAAAAAAAGAGGCTGATTTTTCAAATTTTAAAAAATCAAGGTGTTGCAATACTTTTTTCCATGTGTATATATATAGAGAGAGAGAGAGAGCTGCTTTCCAACATAGCCGATTGTGCATAGCTTTCGTTTAGAGTAAGACATCGCTACGACATTAAAACGTGAAAACGTCGGTTACTACTAGACTAAGTATTCTCAATGGTTTGGAATGTCCTACTTTTTTTTTCACGGGATCGTATATGTTCTTAACGGGAAGGTCATTCCTGACAGTTATGTCCCGTAACATTCGGGAAACTCGGCCGTTTAAGTCTAGTCAGGATACACTCGTATTGGATATATGAAAAAATGTCCTGTGTGGTCTGGGTTGTGTCCTGTGGAACAGGCATGATCTGGAGACATTTTACATTGCCTTCCTAGCTGACTGTGTCTATAGATCTTTACATCGCATTAGGTAGAATCTGGACGAAGTCAGAACATTTACTGTCCTGTATTACCAGTCCAAAGATGCAAATCGAATTGAGAACGGGGGTGATTGGGACGCTTCCTGAACATTATCGTGATAAAATTTAAATGTTTTACATTTTTTTTTTAATTTCTAGCCTCGAATGAAAGGATCTTTATCAGACTTTTTGTCAAATTTTAATCGGGAATGGTCCTTTTTTTAGAACGGAAGTCAAATCCTGAATGTGTGACTGAGGATACAGAATATCTGTTGAAGGCCGTATATGGTGTTTTATAATAGTTGTTTTAACCTCTATGTTATTGAATGGAAAGTTGTCTTATTGGCAATTATACCACACTTCTTATTGTTATAGATATTAATTATATATATATCATTTTACCTTGGACGAGGGAGACTTTTAACTCAAACTTTAAAACCATTTTTAAAATGAAATTCATTAATTTGAATCTTTTATAATTTCTATGAAATATTTATGTATTAAGCTACATGTACCACCGATAAGTTTTTATTAATAACAGTAGCTTTACATTACATTGAAGACCTGTTGGTGACCTTCTGCTGTTGTCTGCTCTATGGTCGGGTTGTTGTCTCTTTGACACATTCCCCATTTCCATTCTCAATTTTATCTTTTTACCGTTTTGTTTGTTTTGATTTTTTTGTAAGTTTGTGTAATGAGTATTTTTTTTTTAAACGTTTAAAAATGAAACATATATAATTCAAGAATTAAATATGGATATTGTTAACCTATACTTACTACACCCGGAATTGCCGTCATACATTGAATATACCCTTTAAAACTTAGATCTCGAAATATTTATTTGCACAGATAAAAATACTAGCTATAAATTGGGAGGAATACACGTGTATACATATTCATTTGTAACAGTCGATTTGAAAAGCTCATTTTAGTGCGTGATTATATAGTTCATTTAATATCGAATTGAAATCAATCTTTGAACTTGACCTTAAACTTCAACTTTCAACCTTGACAACACAACAGGACAAGCATGATAAGAAATTGATAATATTTTCTCTTGTAATGATAAGATCGATAATTATTAAAACTCGATCCTTTTGTTTGGAGATTTAATTTTAATTTTTCTAGATAACTCATTAATCGGTTTTGATTTAATTTTATCAAAATATATTTATCTTTTTGTGCTTTAGTAACAAACAATGAAAGAAAAGCTTATTTTAAAGATGTGTTTCGCTTGACCGATGCGATATAGGTAAGTCCAGATGTATGTCCATTTATACCATGACTGGCATTACATAATGACATAAATACTTGACCTTGATTTTATTATATCCAGCTGACCGTATTAAATGACCACTACATGCTAACACCGAGTGGTCAGTGTTCATTGACCTACAAGTTTGTTTACAAAATAGCTTGCAAACAAAGGAAAATTCGCGAGCATCAATATTTAGCTGAAACCTGAAAAAGAATATTGAATATTTTCTGACTGAATATTGCACTGTCAGAATTTATTATTGCAAGAAAGCTAGCTGACAAAAAATGGATGGAGTTAGTTTGACATTGGTGATTTTAATAGTTCTATTAACTTTCTTATGGGTTCGATCAAAGAGACCCGGAGATTTACCACCGGGACCTACACCTCTTCCACTGATTGGAAACATTCCTGCTTTATTCGGGGGAGATCTATTGCAAGTTTCGAGAAATTTGAGAAAACAATATGGTGATTTGTACAGCTTGTCTCTTGGACCTTACTGGATTGTGTTTGTTAATGGTTATGACCTCCTGAAGGAGGCATTTGTGAAGAATGCTGACGTGTTGTCAGACAGACCAGATACGTTCAGCATTAAGGTGTTGTCAGAACGGCGAGGTAGGTTGAATATTCAATAATTGAATAATTATTGCTATAGGTCATTTTACTATGCAAATAAACATCGGCTATGTCCGTGATGTCCGTATAATCATTTGAGTATCATTTGAATCGTAATACATGTAGATAAATCACTATGACCATGATGACCTAAACATTAAAACTTGTTATTCGTAAACGTTATACAAAAATTATGGAAACAGTTTATTAAGTGAAAAAAAGCGTTTATCTAATAAAAAAAAAACAAGAACGAGATTTACGGTTTGTTTGTCATACATGCCTTAAAGGTATGATAAAGTTTAAGAATTTAAATTTCTTTCTGACAATTTTATTTAGTTTATCATCAATTTTACCATGTTTACAACGTGTACTTGTTGTATATTCGGGACGATTAAGAGCGTGTAAGACCGCTTTAAACAGTGGTATCGGGTATGTTCGCCCTAATGACATGTTCGCCCTGTGTCCGTTCGCCCTGAGTTCGTTTGTCCATAGAGTCCGTTCGCCCTACTTTAAAATATCAATATTCAGGGCATTGAAGTTGAATAAATTCAGATATTTCTATGGTATATTCTTATATTTTAAAGTTTATTGCTTGTTTAGGATCATTAATTGTTCAATGACTAAATGAATAATAATAAAAACAAACGTTTTGTTTTGATAAAATATTCCGCTTGAAATTAATAAAAACAATGATGTACGATCAACGGTCTTGTTTATATACATGTATTTAACATGTTTAAGCGACATTCAATCTTAACATTAAATTGCGTATGTTAAATTTAAGTTGATACATTTTATGATATATTTGTATTGTGTCTCTATAAAATTTATTGATTAATTTAAAGTTAACTAGCTGATATAGCATGTCAAAGAAAAGAAAACAATCTTAAAGTGTGTACGCGTATGGGGATTTTGTCATGTAAATTTCCCTATGAAGCTGTCCATTATATTTTCAGGAATCGTATCCTCCAATGGTCACCGATGGAAGGGTCAAAGGACTTTCGCCCTGGCAGCTCTCAGAGTTTTTGGTTTTGGCAAGAGGAGTATGGAGACCAAGATATTAGAAGAAAATAAAAATTTTATTGAAATTTTAGAAAAGGAAAATGGAAAACCTATGGGACTTGCTGGACTAATAAACAGAAGTGTGTCCAATGTTATATGTTCTATAACTGTAGGCAAGACCTTCAGTTACGACGACGAAGGTTTTACTCAGGCGGTGAACCTAGTTGGAGAGGAAATTTCAAATCCGTATGGACCACTTGTTGATATGCTTCCATTTCTACAGTACGTTCCTGGTGATATGTTCCTCATCAAGCGTTCGTTTAAAAACAAAGCCATACTGGAGCAAGCTGTTAAAGAAGAAATAGAAGAACATAGGCAGACATTGGATGAAAACGACGCAAGAGATTTTATTGACGCTTTCTTGTTGGAAGAGATGAAGCACAAAGAGGAGGAGGGAACCGATTTTGAAGGTTTGTAGTCGTGGTGATTATTCATTGTCAGTAACGCACCGTTTATAGCGTAATGATTGCACAAAGTGCAATCAAATCTTTTCAACCAATCGCATGCAATAACAATATCTCATTCTCTATTCTGTCTGTGTATTATCATAAAAAAATATGATTATGAGTGCCAGTAAATACAAAATAGTGCATTCCTTAGATCCTATATCATCATGCATGTGAAGCAATATATAAATCAAACAAATATTCTTTTGACAAAGTATTAACTAAACAAATATGTCAAAAGGGGTAAGCGCTATCTTATATTTCAGTTTACAGCTCCACGTATATACACGATTTTCGTTCGAATGTATAATTCAGTGTTAATCCACACAAATTGATATAATTTTTTTTCTTCAAATTTTAGAAGACATTATTTTCTTTTGTAGATGACCAGCTACAGTTTACCATACTAGATTTGTTTGCCGCAGGAACAGAAACAACTTCCACGACAATTACATGGGCAGTACTATTCTTGATGCAAAATATGAATATACAAGAAAAAATGCATGAAGAAATCGAAAACGTTGTCGGATCAAATCGACAGGCAACTCTTACCGACAAAACTGATTTACCATACTGTAATGCTGTGATTACTGAAACCCAGAGATTGGGAAATATAGTTCCTTTGTCTTTGTTCCACATGGCCACAGAGGACCTCGTTCTGGAGAATCGAAGAATACCGAAGGGAGCGATTGTTATTCCTGTACTTGATTCTGTACAGAATGACGAGAAAAACTTTCCTAATCCAGAAAAGTTTGACCCTACAAGATTTATTAACAACGAGGGAAAGTACTGCAATCAGGATAAGATCATGCCATTTTCTTTAGGTATGTACTGGTCACAAAGTATCGTATATTAAACTCAAAGTTGCTTTTAGGTAACCCTGTTTTTACCCCCCCCCCCCCCCCCCCCTCCCACACCCACCCACCCCGAAGCCCTTCTCCCTGCAATATTATTAATCTGAGATTTTTCAATATATTTATATATCACCTTATTTGTATGTATATCGATAGCACTCAATATTTGAGTGGCACGTTGATGTTAACTTGTATATTAAGGTTTAAAAAAAGGTTATAGTGGTATACTCCTGTTTACATTTGGAATTCAGTATAAACATTATTATTATGGTACTAGATTCCTCCCCTGAAATTAATAGTATAGTACGGTCACTCGGAGCAGAAGAATCTACTTATGATATTACAAAGAAGGCAATGCGCTCTTGTGGATATTTAGTTTTTAGACAAAAGACAATATGAAATAATAAATATATCGCTCTCTCTTGTGTGTTTATCAATGGTCGAATTTCTTTAAAAAATCTAATACAATGGTACTATTTATATATGTCTCGTATAATGGAGAAATGATGCTGAAAAGTTATAAAACAAACACTTTTTATTTTACAGGAAGACGTGTATGCTTGGGCGAATCTTTGGCCAGAATGGAATTGTTTCTATTCTTAACATCAATGGTTCAAAAATTTAAGTTCCTACCACCAGTGGGAGAACAGCCACCCCCAACAGTCGGAAGTCTCGGCATTACACATGGACCGCTTCCATTTAATGTGCGATGTGTTCCTTGGTGATGTCTGTTTGTCTACTTGAGTTTGAAATTCGTGACTGGTGATACAAGCTCGTAAATAACAAATAGCAAGAAAGGGTCTGACTTGAATGTCGAACTAGCGGGTTTTTTTTGTAACGCTCAAGTACGGAGTCAATAAAAAAAAATGTCCCAATTATCGCTCTATTGATAATTATGTCTATGCTTACATATATATATCAATACTTTTGTGTTAATGTGTTTATAATTACTTTTCATTTTTTTTTACATGTTTAAAGACTTGAAACATGACCATGTTGACAGAAAAACTAAGTCTTGGAAGTTAATAGACGACGAATTATTAATTATGTATAATATTCATATTCTAGAAGTGGTTTACATATATTATAGTAAAAGTAATAAATCTTGTGTTCTTTTAAACAGTTTGTAATTTTTTTGTGTTCAGTTTCACCAGTTTGTACAAAACGATTTATTTGCGTAATCATAGTTTCATTCTCATTTCAAAGCATAAACACATAATCCTTTTGCGTACTACTACACGTAATAACTCTAAATGAGAAATATCCAATTATGCATGTACACTGAAAATTTACCAAAAATGCAATAAAGAAAACCGCATGTTAAGTCGAAGTAATTTAGTCATACAACCCAATGGTAAAATACAGGACAGCCTACAAAACATGATACAGAGAAAACAAAAGATGTCGCAACACGAACCCAAACAAAACTCAGACAGAATGTGCTCTGGTAGGGCAAGCAAACTTTTAATTTAAATCCACATCAACAGTACACAAGCACAAACGCAGTAATAAATCGTATTCGGTGACCAGTGAAAAAAGGGAATTTGGGAGGGCACGTTACGTTACGATAAAAGGAACATGCAATTAGTAGTCGTATCTATACATGCAAATACAGTGAGAAGACTTGTACAAAACAAATATAGGATCGATTCAAAATAATAAAGATAAATCGGGGACTATTTTACAAGTACAATTGTAAATAACGTATTGATAGGCAAATGCACCGGCTCATACATGGGGGGGGGGGGGGGGGGGGGGATGTACACTGTTGCTCCATTATTACCACCAAATACAAACTTCAGAAGAAAAAAACATCTTTTCATCTGTTTTAATTATAAACGTAGAAATCATATTTTATCCCAATCTAGTTAAATATAGATCTCTGATTTCGTAATCGTTCGGTTCGATAAAAAGTCGACGAGCAAGCGAGATATGATATATTTTAATCGCATAGATTTTATTCTGTAAAGTTAAAATGTAAAAAAGGAAAACAAGATTTAAATAAAAGTTGGCTAGAATTGATTAAATCAACTTATGTCAATTTCAACTTTAGATAACATTTAAAGTCCATTATGTCATTTTTGTTAGGTCATGTACCGAATCCAGACACAAAAAATATTAATCCGGATCCATTATCAGAAAATATCGCTGAAACAACAGAATTATTGACCAGTATGGTCACGTATTGGATTACCTTGAACTTGGACCAATAGATTACTACCAACTTTGAACAAAATAATAAACTAAACCTCTAATTCTTAAAATTATAATTCAGTGGTTGAGTTTTGTATCTGTATATCATAATAATTATTTTTTGTTGTTGATTGCTTTGTAAGAAATTATACCGTTAATTTTACCCCTTTGAATTGTTTTACATGAATTATCCATTCGGCAAATCCTTCAACAGCTTGCTATGCTGTAAGAGTTTTACTCATTGTTGTAGACTGAAAGTTATTTATTGGTTGATTGCTGGTGGCTTAACGTGCAGTGTCAAATTATCCATGATATATGTTTATGACGAGAAGAAAATTAACAATAAAACAATAGGTATAGGTTATGAATAATAGAGATCGTCCATGAAACTGAGCTCTTTGATTTTTTTTATGCAAACTTTAACCCCATTTGATTTCTTTTAAAGAGTTGCCTTAAGTTATGGCAATCATACAACATCTTCTTGTTTTTATAATATTTTAATGAATGATCTTGTTCCTCAATGCATATTACTTTGGCGTCTAGAGAATTAATGAAATGTGCCAAAAAACTTCGTTCCCGGTGCTAAAAAGGTCACACTGATGCATTTTGCTAGACAAAATTATATTCTTATTCTTAAAATATTAAAACATGAATCATATACATGTGGTTCAAGTTGACACACTCTTAATATTCTTTTTCCGTTTTTTTTTTTAATTAACAGCATTTTTTATTTGTTGCAATACAACCGATTATCACCAGGCTAGGAGCCCGATGTACTGGCATAACTGAAATATAGATATGCTTTGTTAATAAATTTTGCTGTTACAAAATTTAAGAAATCATTCTAAATTATTATTCTCCTGACAAGGTATGTTTGGCGAAGTTTATAACTGACAATGCTATGCAGTTTTTCTACAGAAGATCGGTGGTTCTGCTGGTTTAACCAGTTTAGATTTAATTCCTCCACAAATAAAATGAAATGATCCACAGTGCACAGCTTGATACGTCCACAGAGGTCGAACCCGGAAGAGTTGCGACAATTATGGACACGACATTCAAGCTTGATGCAGCTCTGAATTTGGCTTAATATGATTGAATGTTTGACACAGTATGAATGCGGACTTTGAACTTTCGAAATTTTATGCATGGTCTAACATCCCAAATCCTAAATTCTGTTAAATACGGCATATCAAAACATGGGCGGTCCTAAAAATATGATCAAAGTCCCAAAGCTTTTGTAAAACAGATGAACCCTGACAGATATGTACGCATTACAATCATCACATTTATCAAAAATAGTTGACCTATTCCATGAACAACATAAGAAACAAATCTTACCAGCAAAACACAGGCACTCGTCTCAGAATGTTCTTTTCTTTATAAAGGTATAGGGAAAAAATTCTGAGACGAGTGCCTGTGCAGGAAAACTAACATTGACCTATGAACCATGAACATGAGGTGAGGTCAAGGTAAAATGATAATTACCAAAAAGACATATACACGTTCCAAACATATCATACACCAAATACAGCATAAAGTATCTGAAATATGAATTTGACCATGGAAACTAAACCTTGTGAATTGAACCATGAGTTCAGGTCGAATAATGTTTTAATAGGCATGACGAAATTGCAAGGGAAGTACACAGCATAGAAATATGATTAATAAGAAATAACATCATAAATTTATTTTTTAAGTACACTAAACCAAGAAAATAAGATCCAAGACAATAAAAACATATGACAGATGGAAATTTAATAACATAAGGAATCTATAAGCAAGGTATGAAGCATCCAGGTCTTCTACTTTGTGAAATTTTAAGCTTTGTAAGTAGTAAAACCATCACCGATTTCAAAAGCCGTAGAATCGACAAAATATATTAAGATGTTTCATATGCAATACTTGTTTTATTCTATTTATATAATAGCATATCGTCATGTTAGATGGTCCATATCAACACTGAATCGATTAATTGCTAGGAATACACTAGGCCAAATTTGGATCAACTGAAATTGGTGATTTACTAGGAAATTTTATTCACGATTTCTTAAACGTCAATGTCAATATATATACATGCGTATTTCCTGATTTGCTCTTGATGTCTCGTAACTCCTAATTCCAATTGCAACTTGTTTAAATTAACTCGTATGGTTGTGTAATGACTGAGAAACTTTGGTTTCTCTTAGCAACCATATGATGGGTGATTTTTTTGTAGAACTTGTGTGTTATTTTGTATGTTTCTTTTTCGACGTTAACCCCGATTCTGGTTTTATTCATACCGAAAACAAATAGTTTTAAAGCATGTTTATTTACAATCGGACAGATTCAACTACTAAACACAAGACCCTGTCTCTACTACTATAGAAGAGAATCTCTATTCCCTCATTGAATTGAAATGTTTCCTTCAAGAAATGATAATTTCATATATTTTGGCAATGTCACGACTGTTTTTATGTGTGACACACCCTACGTAAGTATGTCCAGCTTCTGTACTACAGAAAGAGCGTGGGTATATTATTCCTATTTTACTTGTGTCCTTCCATCCAATATAGTTCCCTGAATTGTTAAGGAAATATAAAATGCTATGGTTCAAGTTGGAAATGAATTGATAATATGGTCAGATGGAGTAGTGAATACACGCATTGGTTGGAAAAGAATTTTATCTGTATTGCCACTGAAGGTATTCAGAATATCCCCATCCTCACTCAGTATTACCACTCTGCCGCTGTTATCTGCAGATAACTTGTCCACTACACAGATATTACCATTCATTGTTCTGGTGATGTTGAGAACATACGTAAATATAGGCTTGCCTCTTCTGTCAAATTCATAGACAGCGTCATGTTTCCCGCTTTCATCCATTACGATCACAACCCGTCTTCCAACAGCTGGGTAAACTACTTCCCCACTAAAAGCACTAACAGTGACGTCTCCATATTGGTCCACATGAACATGTGATACACGTAAACCCTTTACCTCATACTTAGTGCTGGTCACTTCACCTGTTTGTTCACTTACCCGCTTAAGTATAGCTCCACCATCAGCCAAAAGGAGATCTGTTGAGGGAGTACATGCCATATCCCAGCATATAATTGCTTTTTGCTCAAATATCATCGAAGTATACTCCCTTCTATTTTAACTTTCTGCAGTACTTTAAAGTCAGTAATCCAAAACATATGCTCAGAACAGGCTGTCATTGCATAAACGTTTAAGATTTCAGTGTCAAATTGTTTAAAAACTTTAATTTCACCACTGATACAAACATTCTCTAGTAATCCGATGTTATAAGCAGTTATTTGTTCAGGCAGAAATATTGGAATAGAATCAAATTTTGTGCAAGGCGATTCGACTGTTTCCTCTTTCGATTTTGTTAACCCAAAACCATCCACAAAGACTGTCTCGGCTTCCATGGATTGGATGATTTCATCAACCTCAGATTTTTTAGATTCAAGACTGCCGATGAGCAGGGACACATCTTTTTCCTCTTTTTCAGTACATCGATGTAAGTCGTCCCACTTTTTTATAAGTTCAGTCTCCAATTTTTCAGTATGTTGATCCACTTCCTTCTTAAGCTGGACATTCTGATATTTGATTTTCTTCATAGTGCTTTCAAATTTGGAAAGTTCGGCCTTATCGACATCGTTCACTTCTGCTTTTCTTTTTTTCAATACAAATATATTTGTTTCGATACTCTTCTCTTTTGTCTTCAATTTGCTCACTAGGATTTCATATCTCTCTCTGATTGTTACAAACCCATGGCCATTGTGGGTTTCTGATATGCATAATGGACATACTAAGCAGTCACATGTCTTGCAAAACAACACATAATTTTGACCTCTGTGAATTTGACAACTTATGTTGGAAAAATCTATTTCTTTGTAATTGAGCCCCACTTCCTGTATGGAAACAACTTTGTGATCCTTTGCAAATTAGAATTTCACATGGATTTTCTCTTTACATTTGTCACACATAAGCATATCACAGTTTAAACACTTCCATTTGATAATAGAATCCTCCTCACAAAGACTACAGGAGACTGGAACCTGTCCACCTCCACAGGCCATTATTATTATTTAATAGCTAATTTTTAAAAGTCTAAAATGTCTGCCGGATTTACTTCCTTGTCTTCATAATCTGAACTGATATCTGCACCTAAATATTCACCTTTTAACGTCTTTAATAAATCATAGTTACAGGTGTAAAACACTTGTAACTATAGATAAGTAATTAAAAATACACTGATTGAATTTGTTTAAATAAAATAGATTATATATATAAAGTGTTCCTTTATTTATTTATAATTCACTAAATTAAATAAAGCCTTAATTGACCATGTTGACAGTAGTAGCACCGTGTAGAACGCCACATACGGTTTTGAAGCGAACAATTACATTAAAAACAAGTTCAAGAATCAAAATTTCTTTTTTGAGAATTGTTAGTACCAAATATTAATGTATTGCACGGAATGAACCTAACCATAATCTATTTCCAGCAAGCAGAAGCAGACGTTTACAGTGCTTTGGTTTCTCAAGCATCTCTCCCTAGTTTTTCGTGTTGCAATTTTGTAGGCTTTTCGTGCAAGGTTTAGGACGAAAACCTGTCTTTACTTTTGACGATTGTTTCTCGTATGATGGCAGCTTCTTAGTTAGAAGGCAAGTACTCCTATACAGAGTGGTAGTCCACTAACCATATTGACATGCATGATTTATTGTGTGTAGATCTTAATTGTTTTGCCGGTTATTTTTTTCCGTAATTGAACTGGTCTAATAAAACGATCTTGTTTTGCTGATTATGTTTACTTATTTTTATTTAAGTTTCTATCTATCTATTGTGATATTAATAAGATATAAGACAAAAAATGCAAAAAATTAATATGATAAAATCGTCAGGAAAGGGCAATAACTCTCAAAGTATTTGACCGACGATTTGACCATTTAAGGGTAAAAACTCCGATAAAGAGTCGTCTGACAGTATTGATGTACAAAAAAAAAATGGTAAAATTGACTATAAAGGGCAATAACTCCTTAGGGGTCAACTGACCATTTTGGTCATGCAGACTTTTTTGTAGATCTTACTTTGCTGAACATTAATGCTGCTCACAGTTTATTTCTATCTGCAGTAGTATTCAAGATAATAAAAAAAAAACCGGCAAAATTTCCTTAAAATTACAAATTTTGGGACAGCAACCCATCAACCGGCTGTCCGATTTATCGGAAAATTCCAGGGCAGATAGATATTGACTTGATGAACAATCCCTGTCAGATTTGCTCTAAATGCTTTGGTTTCAGAGTTATAAGCCAAAATCTACATTTTAACCCTATGTTCTATTTTTAGCCATGGCGGCCATCTTGGTTGGCTGGCTTGGTCATCGGACACATTTCTGAACTTGATACCCCAATAATGATTATGGCTAAGTTTGGTTTAATTTGGCCCAGTAGTTTTAGAGAAGATTTTTGTAAAAGTTAACAGACGACGACGGACGCCAAGTGATGAGAAAAGCTCACTTGGCCCTTGGGGCCAGGTGAGCTAAAAAGAACCAACATATAAATTTTCCAAAACTAGAAAACTGAACAGCTCATGAGTCGTCCTGAATATGCATGGCATGTGGCCACTTGATTTATCATTGTTTAACTGAGCAAGGCAAAGTCAGTGACTTGGTTTTGGGAAACCAAACAGGCCTTTAAAACCAACCATAAAACGTGGGATGCTATAAAATGTCCTCACTGATCTTGACTCTAATGTAGTATGAAATTTTATGGTATATATAAATGATGTATGCTGATAAGTATGATGTGTTAAAAGCAATAAATAATTGAATTGAAATGATATCAAGTGAGATTTTTTATTTAAATCAGTCTGCAATTATGATGCGTTTACATTTGTTGACAGACCTGTGCTTTTTTTTTTGAGGGGGGTATTGCCATGCTATCTTGAGAATAGAGTGAAACTGGAAATTCTATATCTATGCATTTATGCTTTCATTTTAAGAGCTAGATGGGCATGGGGTAGGAAATTTTTATACTTATTTGAATTTACTTGTTTGAAATTGCTTTGTAATTCAGAATAAAAACTCCATGTGCTTTTTTTAAGTTCTTTCCTCATTTCTTTACCTTAGCTTCTGGTCTTCTATTTGACAACTGAAATTAAATTATTAACTCTGTTACTTGTTGACCTCTATCCATCACCCTTGTGTGACAAGATGGTTTTTTTCCAGAATAAAAGAAATATAGAGTTCCGTATCTGGGATAAACATTCAGTTAAGTTATTTGTATTTATGTTCTACTTGGATATATGCAACCAGCGTTTGAATGACAAGAGCCAATGTTTGACCAATATCTTTATGAAAGCATGCCTTTACTTTTAGTATATTATTTCACATGTTAAATCTACGTTTCAGGTACCAAGCCTATCTTTGGCTACTAATTCCAAAACAGTTTAGGCTATAACCCATAAAATCAATTCAAACATAACTGTCTTGGTATGGAGCTCTGAGGTACAATTTCATAGAAATCCATTCACTAATACACAAATGATTGTCCTGAAACAAGAAATGCTTGTTTATGGCCCCTTATTCCTAAATAGTAAGGATACTATCCCCCTAAAATCAATCCAAATCTTCCTTTGATGGCATGGAACCTTATGATATGATTCCAGTGATCCATACACTTTACACTTTTAAGTTGTTCACCTTCCAACGATGACAACCATGCATGTTGATACCGGTTGAAATCTTTTCTTGTGTGTGATATCTAGGATTATTAGTCTTCAACCTCTGACATTTTTCCATTGAATTTTTAATAAGGCAAGATTTTTTTTTATGTTTTTGAACTTTTATGATTGTTTACGTAACTACAGCAAATGTTGCAGAAGTGGCATTAAATACAAACAAAATAATTATTTTTAAGCATGGCAAGTAAAAGAAAGAACTGAGTTATTCATATTTCGTAATCTTTATTTATGAAAATAATTTCTCAATTTCAAATATAATCATGAACATGATCACAGGTGAATGAACACATTTACAAATGCACATTATATGTACAACTCGTCAAGTACAAATATACACATGATCACAACAATAAATACATTACTTTTTCAGTGAACATGGTGAAAAAATAAACAAATAAATAAGCAAAAATAAGACAAGTAGTTCCTGTTATTCATGAACCTATTGAAAAAAATGGTGTCTTTATAAATTAATTGAAATTGTTTCAGTGTAAAATAATGCTGCCTCTCAAACTGATAGGTAAAAAAAATGAACCAACAAATCAAATGGCTTTCCCAGTCTGGAATTTGAGGCTCGAGAGATTCTGTGTTGCTCACAACATCTGCATCTTCAACAATGGCCATTTTGTTGTAAAAGATATCACTAAAGGGGAATAACTCTATTGTTGACAATATCAGTTATGAAATTGAAATGGGAAATATGTCACAAAGTGACAACCTGACCAAAGAGCAGATTATGTAGGTTTATTTGAAGATGGTATCCTGCTGATCATCTCTTCATTTTAAAATTTCTATTTATCATTTTAAGTTTTCAAGATCTAGATAATTAGCAAAAAATGCAAAAATTGGAAAAAATCTTCATTCAAGGGCAATAACTTCAATTTTTAGGAGTTGACTAGCGATTTAGGCCAGATAAGCTATTTAAAATGTAAAAAGCAGGTGCAAATCTTTACATCCAGGTTGAAATCTGCAGGAGATTACCAACTCATCCCACCCATCTGCAGGTTAGAGCTTGATTACCATAAAAAAATAATTAATATGTCCAGGAACTTATAACCGGAATCACATACCTTTTTAACAACACAACCCAAATAAAAACACACAAATATTGTGCAAACTAACTCTATGATTTTCATAATTTTCTGCTGTGTCTCTTGTTACAAAAATTGTGAACAATACAACCTAAATCTAATTATGTTATTTTTGGAATTTGCATACCATAAAAGGCATGATTGGATAGAATTATTAATTTGGCATTTATTTACCAATCAATTACTTTGTCATGTTCGTAATGAATATGTGTGTTCAAATATTGAGCTTAAATTTGATGTAACCACAAACTACCTTTAACCAAAAAAAGAACCAATAAAAAAATAAAAATATGGGAGGGACAGACACACAGATCAGATCAATATTATGAATGTACATGTACAATGTATCTTCAGATCAAGAGCATAATAGATTTAGAATTTTTCATTATTGTACCAAGAGTAGAATTTTAAATATCAGTCAAAGACTACACCATGTTACACATATGAACGTATATTTGATATACGTTTAAATTATCATAATAAAATATATGTCATTGTATACAACCAGTGAATATATTATATATATATCATAACTAATGCTTTATGAATGCAAAAATGGTTTGACCATAGTATTTACATGAAAATTTAACTAGATGACTAAATTTCCAACAAAGACAGCTCATTCACCATGTTCATAATGAACTTATACACATACATGTATGAACAACATAAGGAAATATTATTATACCATGTACACTTTTAAAATCTGATAAAATTTTCATAATTTTACAATTTACCATTTACAAATGATTTACATCCATTGAAAAATAAATATCTCCAATAGATATTATTTAAAATTACATGTATAATGTATGTTAAAAAAAGGAGAATGTGTCCATGGGACACAGATGATGGCCCTCTTGCATAGAACATTAAAAAGAGAGACAACTCACGCAGTCAAAGTGAAGCAACCCAAATGTGCACTAGATCTGTGTTTTGTCATAATATTAGCATTGTGTATAAGTTTGATAACCATGATAACATTTGGTTGAGGCAAACTTTAGTACAGAATTCTGCAATTAATTCAGTAACTGTAAAAGTGATGCCACCTATATGTATACATTAACATTGTAATATAAACTTAATCTGTGTTCTATGGTAATAATGGTAATGATCATGAGCTTTGTGTATAGGTTTTATAACATTGGTCAAGGGACACTTAAGTTAGAAAACTGAAATCAATTTTGAGAGATACATGTACTTATGGACAATTGACAACCATACAGATGGACAAGGGTAAACCTTAATGCTCCCTCAGCTATTGCAGGGGCATAACAACACCTACATAAATGCAGAAAATTTCAAAGAGTAAGCAAATTATGAATTATGAAATAGGAAAGACAAAATCCAAAATCATTTATACTGACCATGACTGACATTTAACAGTATTTTGTTTTAAAAAATAAATTCATGGATCAAACATTTATTTACTAAATTAATAAAAAAATTTCCATTTTTGAATTTAAAAGGCAAAAAATGGGTATACTATCAAACATGTCCACTATACATGTACAACAAAATTGCATGCTTAAAAAGAAGCAATTGAAAAAAATTGATAACAACCTGACATGCATAAATAAATAAGCTCTCTGAAAATTTGTTTGGCATGTTAACACAATTTAGATACTAAAATTAGAGAGTTTATATACAAATGTACATGTTGTAAAACATGTACATGATGTATGCATATGATGTAGTACATTTTCTTCATTCTTATTCCTTAATATGATATTCAGCACAAATTTGATCAAATAATTGATTCGTAGACGATTTGAATTTCTTGCAATAATTTTCTTCTGATCATATCTAAAAAAGCAAGATCACCATATATCATGATCAAAATGAATGAATTCGAAGTTTCTTAAAAATTAGGAAAATAAATTACAAAAAAACAATTTATCATTTTAATCCAATTGGTGCTGCCTAAATGTTATACATGTTATATTTTAACAAATTACTGTTCCTCCTTACAGTAAAATAATAATTCTAAAATCAAAAAGAAAATTGGATACAAAAGTAAATGCACTAGTATCCATGTATCTGAAAGCTTTTAAAAAAAAGTAATGAACACTTGTACATTCACACACACACATACATGTACATATGATTACCCAAAAACCATGAAACTGTTTTTAAAACAGAATAATTCAAATATGACATTTATGAGGTAGACTTGAAAAATCAAATTAACAAACTGTACATGCTGTATCGAATGTTGATTGTTTTCACCATGAAGAAGGTGAGAACATATTTAACTCTTTCCTTTTGACTTTAGTTTTTGTTTTAGTTGTCATGGTTGTCCACTGCGATGGACTAGATCCCATTGCTTTCTGAACGTTAGATGTTATATCCCCTTTAAATTCATCTTTTGGAAACTGTATTGGTTTCATAACAGTTAAGAATGGGATGGTGCTCCATGGTATTCTCTTGCTTTGCTCTGTGATGTTTTCACTCTTTATTGCCTGGGTATTTCCAAGGGGTGTTCCAAACTGTGGAGGAAAATTAATCTTAAACTTGTCTTTCCCATCAAGACTTGTACCACTGCTGTTAAAATCTGCTCTAGGTGGTGTATTTTGATCCATTTTTGATGGCATTTTCTTCCTGTCTTTATCCAGGTATAATAGTTTTTGAAACTACTGGTAAGTTTTTTAAAGTTGTTTTTGAATTTCAACTAACAACTGTGCTGACAACAGAGAATTTCCTTGAGAAACTAATAGTCAATTTTGGCAATTTGGAATAATGAACATAATGTAAACTGCACATTGCTGTATAGTTAAATTTTTGAAAAATATTGAACTTTTCTTGTGTCTTTAGACAATGATTTTTAATAGAGCTCTCTCTTCTTCTCAACGACCTGAAAAAAGAATAAGTTTTAAATCATGAAAGTTGCACAAGTATTGTTAGATCTTGTACAATGTTGTAATATATTCACTTATCATGTTAAGTGCATTATAAGCACTCTCACCCACATGTAATATGGACACTGTTTGTCATATTTCATCAAACATATATATATATATATCAAATGTTGCGGTAATATCTGAATGTCAGTCTGGGGTAATCATGATAATCCTAATAAGGGTGTATAAGTGTTTTTTTTTTTTAATACTGATAAAATGAATTAATATTTACATATATTCTAGTCAATATGTAAAAATTTTTACCTGGTTAGAATAGTAGTGATTATATTGCATGTATCATGTGTATTGTGTCACTGATTATACCGATAGAAAAAAGCGAACATATTTTGTCATGTAATTTGTATTTTTTTTAAAAAAATTTTATAATTAAGGAACTAAACAGTAAATCATTCAATTCAAATAATTAACTTTAATTTGATCTTTTAAAATTTTTTGCTTTAAATAATCTTCAATAAAAAATAAATTATACACACATTTTATTCCATATACAATTATGCATATATACATGATATATAAATCATGATAATCATGATAATAAATTTATTATAATTTATGTTTCAGGTTTGTGGGATAATGACATGAAATCACTTGTTTAAGTACTATACTATACATGTACCTCTATTTTCATCCAAAGAATCACTTCTTTTTATTTTAATGACCCACACTAATTTCAACACCCCTTTTCAAACAGAGAAATTTGTTCAACTAATATAGAATTTACAGCTAAATGATTGCATCAAAGGCATAAACCTTGCTATTTAAAAGAAATTTTTTTTTTCTTCCAATTTTACTAATAAGATGTAATCATAATAATCATGATAATATAAACCTATATATGTTTAAAATTTTGGTAAAACTACAAAATTACGATTAACATTTGTAAGACAAAACTTCAAATTTACACTTTAATACATTTTTATTCTTGTAAGTCCCCCGACTGTTTATATTTGGCATTTCGCTATTGTATTAGTTCTTTGCAAAGCTCATGCATATGATTTTCTGCAAAGGCAAGCACAGTGTTGAAAAATATTAGCCTAATAGGGCAGGTATGCCTACTTAGTATCCTTTTACTTCACAGCTTTTTTTTTGCTGGTTACTACAAGGGAATCAGTCCAACTTTATTTAACAGTGCTTATTTTGACATGTTTTTTTTCTTTCAACCATTTAATTTCTATTACAAAATACCAAAATTGGAAGGCCTCCCAGAAATAATTATCTGGACTAGGGGCAGGGCATGGCCAAATAAATATCATTCTGACATTCATACTTTTAACTGAAATTGGATAGTCTTCTATTAAAAGTGATCAATAAAAATATTTTTTAATAAAAGGAATATAATTCTGAGAGGGCGATTTAACATGCTTTTGGATGTGGAACCATCATTCATCAATGCCATTGTGCTGTTGTGCACTGTGTGATCTGATTTCTAGACACATACATGTACCCACAAATAGTTACACTACGTACTTGTATCAGTGATAATGATTAAAATATAAAAGAGATATATTTATAAGAGTAAAAGATGAAATACAAATATCTAATATCCTAATTTTTTGTGTATATTTAACTACTCACCTGATATTGCGTCACCTCTGGATACTAGGAAATGTCACGTAAATCTACTGGTTCTGTGTCTGTTATCTGGTACAACTTCGTACCTATGAAAGATATCAAACAGTAGTAAATACAAGTTTGGAATCAGTTTATAAATTTGTTAACGTGTCAAGGGACTATTTTCATTGACGGTAGCGGCTTTCGAATTAATTTTTCTGATCAGCAAAGTGATTTATCCGAAATCAAAATAGGAAGAAATTAAAGTTTACATTTTACCCTGAAGAAGTTTTTTTGCAAAATGTCCACGGCGGCGATCAACGACGAAATACAGAGCATTTCATGCCACAATATTCGTCCATTGTTTTTACATGGCTATATAGGACCATTTGTTATTCTTTATGCTATATGGCTGTATTCTTGGATATTTATATACGGTCTTGAGAGTTATTTTGAAGCCGGTTTGATCGTCCTCGCAATCATCGGCTTGTTGCAAATCTTGGTGTCACTTTTTTGTGTTTGGTCCGTTGATGTCAGATGTAGTCTTACATGTTCTAAGGTAAAAGAACCCCTTATGTTTCTGCACTCATATAAGTTGATAAACTTAAAAGCATGACACAGATGTAAAAGGTATGCCATATGTTGTACATTTTACAGTAGTCTGAGTTTACTCTGATTTCCAACAGCTGTTATGCCAGAGTAAGACAAGCTTGAGCCGTGGGACGTCAGAGCTCAGATCATGTCAGATTCCATAGTTGAACTTGAATGGTCACTGTGAAAACTGTCCAACTTTGAGAAAATAAAGGGTGGTACGTAGTGAAACTGGAGACAAAAATGAAATATGAACAAATTGAGGCTTGATTTTTTATATTCAAGGTCTTCAGTAGACTCCAGAAGCAGAGAACTGCACATCCATTTTGGACAGGCAAATTTCCACTTTTCTATCATGTATACATCACTTGAGGATATGTATAGTAAATTTACAAATCCTTGTATACATCAATTACATGGAAATGATGCAATGCATTGCAATATTAATGTCGACAAAACATAAAAAAGTCACATTTTAAAAATTAACAATTAAAATATGTTACAGGGATCCATTTCTTAAATAATGAATGGAAAGCATGGAATAATGTTAAATTTTATTAAGTATTTGGAAAATTAACATGATTAACACCATGAACACAATTTATTCATGTTATTTGTCATGTTCATCATCAGTCAGGGGACTTGCTGGAATAATGTACATGTAAAAAGGGGAGGGGGGTTGAAATACATTGTAAGTGGGGTCATTAAAATAATAATACTTAAAGAAGGGATTTTTTGGATGAAGATAGAGGTATACCTAAACAAGTGATTTTGGAATCATTTTTCATGTCATTATCCCAGATTCAGTACAAATTCATTACCTGACATGACCCGTCATCTGGTCATCCTTTTAACACAGATGTTGGTTCTTATAATTTTAAATTAAATTTAGAATTGAATTAAACAAACCCAGAGTATCCTTGAGGGTATGTGAGGTTAAATCAACTGGTGAGTTGTTATTACAAATGAGTAAACATGTTTGTGTCCATGTATTCAGTGATCAAACAATTTTTTTTTGTAAAGAAACGTTGAACTGGTCAGCTTTCCCCATCGCCGAAAATGACAAGATACTTTCCCTTAGATCAATTAAATGCATGTTACTGAAATATTTACGGCCACAAAAGTGTAACTGCCATTCTGTAGCTAAACTGTTTAATAAAATAATAGTTTTAAAGCCTTTCACTGGATAAAGAAGTCAAGCAACACAACAAGGTCAATGGTTTATGAATAATGTTTACGGGATGCCGGATTCCCTTTAGAGGCCATATATAATTCAAATGCTCCTGAAGATTTCCGTTAGTTATTTAAAATAAACTGGACCTCTGCTGTTGTTTCACTCTTATCTTGTGGCGAAGTATCAGTCAGCGGGTGGCCAGTTTAGTCCTAGAACTCATGTCTACTATAATAATCTCGACTAAACTACGTAATCGTCATTTGACAGTGACTGGGAATATTAATTGGTCAGTGAATTAACGTATGAGAAAATAAATTTAAAAAACAAAATCGCTCCACGTCGGACAGCATTGAACAATTTATAGTTTCACACGAGTGAATTGACGGAGTGATGTTTGATTTTTTTATAAACAAAAATGTAGCAATATTTTCATCTACTTATATTTCTACATTTACACCTAAATCAAAACGAAAATAAATAGTCGTCTATTGTGTCACCTATTATCCCTTGTGTCAACGTTTTTTGGTGTCGAATTCCGTTTACCTCTACAATCCGAACACCCGTGAAAACCGAACAAAATGCAAAGTCCTGTGTGTGTTTGGTTTGGGCAGGTTTCACTGTTTCTATTAATTATATATATAAACAATATTGATTTAAAAGTTACTGAAAAACAGATCCCAGGAAAAAAAGACACAAATTTGGTTGGGATGAAACATTTTTGTAAAAGTCCCACATTTGATTTACATGTACAATGATTTAGGAAAAGAGTCACAAATCAGATTTTTCCTTTTTGTAGATAAAAATAATTATTTTTCAGGTAAAACACCCTGATGATGCTGCATGGCTAAAAGTTGTACCAACAACAAATAATGGCTCAACAGAATTTGTTAAATTACACAAAGAAATAGTATGTCTACTTATTATGTATTAATACATGTATCACTTACAGTTAAAGTCCATTTGAACTTTTGAAGTCTACCAATATGAATTCATGTATCTGTGTACCGGTGTATTTAGCACTCAGAAATTATAAAAGAAAAATCACACTAGAAAACAATTCATCACTCAAAGATCTTTGCTACTTTGAATTCAGAAATTCACAAATGATTAATGGGCGCATTAATTATGGATAAACACTATTGACTGGTAAAATATTTTATTTTTCACATATATACGTGTCATGAATGGTAGAAGGGTGCCAAGGGTGGGTCAACGTTTTATATTTGGCAGGTGGAAACACTGCATGATAAGATTTTAAAATGTACCTTATTAAACATTTTTGAATTGTTCTAAAACAAAATCAAATTTAGTTTGCCTTTTAAGCATTTATATTACAATGATAATTTTCTAACATGGGACCATTTATATGCAACCAAAACCAGTTTCTTTACACAATTCATTATCTTGAGGCAGGTTAATTTTATATTAATTGCATTGAAAAATTAGAATTGAAGTGTTATGATTAGATTGAGAATTGAAATGGGGAATGTGCCAAAAGAGACAACAACCGGACCATAGAACAAACAACAGCCTAAGGTCACCAATAGGTCTTCAATGCAGGGAGAAACTCCTGCACCGGAGGTGTCCTTCAGCTGGCCACTTAACAAATATCTATACTAGTTCAGTGATAATGGAACGTCATACTAAACTCCAAATTATACACAAGAAACTAAAATTAAAAATTATACAAGACTAACAAAGGCCAGAAGCTTTTGACTTGGAACAGGTGCTAAAATGCGCCATGGTTAAACAAACATGTTTAAAATGTCTCTTGTTCCTTTTTTTTTATCAGACTACCACACCACATGAACTTTGGTTCAACTTCCAGAAAACGCGATATATTTATGACCGAGAAGAGAAGAAGCAGTTTCTATCAATACCCTTCCCTGATGATAAGTCTATCGGATACTACATGGACTCTAAAGGATACCTGGAAGAGGAGGAAATTAAACAGGCAGAAAAGTTTTATGGTCAAAATAAGTTAGTGTTATTTTTTTAAAGAGTACTGATGATTCGTTTTATTTGTTAGGTACATATACCAATTTTTCTCTGATTAAATGGGTATTAAGGTGAACTAGGATTTATACTTCGTGTAATCATGATTTGATATTAAAAACCTTGTATGCAGATTTTGTCAAAACAAGGAATTTTAAATATCCACAAAAGTGCAATACTCCCTCATTCGATTAAAATAAGAGTAAAAAATCCCACCCTAATCTAAAGTAATTAAATTGCATGTTTGTTTCATTATATACTTTATTGATCACAGTATTGATTTACAACTTTCATTTTCCTGAATTCCATGATGATTGAGACTACAGAAAAAATGTATTCACTAATATTTGAATGTGGATGAAAAAAATGATGAAATACAGATTGAATTTGTGTTTCTTCCCAGCTGTCAGACCTACTTATTTAATGGAAAATGGTCTTCAGTGTGCAAGATTTTACTTATAAAAAAACTTTTCACTTTTGTTTGAAAAGGGACTATTTGATTCACATGCCACAAATTTATGTAAATGATTTATAATTTAAGGGCATCCGATACAGTTTCTCGATAAAATGTAATTTTATTAATTTTTATATATGTTGTAGGCCTTGGTGAGCTATAAAATAGAACACAAAATAAAACATAGGTCACCGTGCTCGTTTTCGAGAAAATTGAGGCTGAAAATTGGGGATTTGTGCAATTTTGCAAAAAAGTTAAACAATGTTATAAAACTTTTGGAGCAAATATTTTTTGTCGTAAATTATTAAGATCGGGTTCAATTTGAAGCTGTGATAAGTGACAATAAGAAAAAAAATAAATCCCTACACGAATGACTATACACATTTTCAAGCTTTGCTTGACATTGCGAAACCAGATGCTCAGAGTGGGATTTTTTTAATTTAAAAAATATAGAAATAAAGTGTTTCTGAAAATGTCATTTTTATCATTTTTCTGCATGAACTACATTTTGTCATGCTTTCTCCAAATCTGAAATAAAAAATATATGTCACCGTGCTGGATTCTATGATAAACGCGATTTATCCTTAAAATTGCGTCCCCCCTTTGTAACCTCAACGTTAGCGCTAAAGTGCACGACGTCGCTGGCAGACTTTTTCGACGTAATCATTGCAAATTACCGGTGACATTTTTCAGATGTATAAATATTGCTTGTAAAGAGCTAACTAAAAATTGGTAATATTGTTTTCGGAAATAAAATCATGTGAATCATAAATGCATCTCGTTGTTTGTGGTCTAAGTGAGAAACACCCCAAGAAAAGAGATTACTGACGGTTGATAATTTTTACGGCTTTTAAAATTAAAGACTTGGCAATTTAAAACTTGACATTCAGTTGACTATGCAGTATGGGCATTGCTCAATGTTGAAGATTGTACGGTGACCTATAGTTGTTAATTTCTGTGGCATGTTTGTCTCTTGTTGAGAGTTGTCTCATTGGAAATTATACCATATCTTCTTTTTTGTGTTGTCAGAAAACAAAAACAAAATCTTATCAAGGAATATGCTAAAGGATGCTTTTGTCCAGAGAGAGAAGCTAGACCTTATTTTGAAATTGTTGGATTTCGCAAAAATGATTGAATTAATAGCGAGAGGACTGGACATATTACCTATGCCTAATTTCATTGGTAAATAGCTATATATATTTTCACCAAAGCGCGACGCATTGCGGGGTACATAAATTATGACACGTTCATTCCTGTGTCTGTCCTTTCGGTCCTTATGGTTAATTAGATTTTTCAAGTGTACAATCTTGCCAAATTTCTATAAAACTGATATCGTGCGGACACGTTCGAAAATCAGTGCATATCAACTATTCTTTAAAAGAGTTATGCCATTTGGAAATATTAATTATATTGGAAATTGCATTGTATTTGCTGTCATTCCATCATTTCTCTTAAGATATTTGTAAAAAAATTGAAAAAAAACAACAACCCAAAATAAACAACTGCGCTACGAGCGCATGATTTGCCCGTTGTCTTATGAAAAAAAACCCCATAATACATGTTTTTGAAATATAACGGGGCTTGTACAGGAAGTCATGCTAAGTATATCCTGACTCATTTGTTATTCTTGCTCAAAAGGAAGTTTGTAATGACTATGATATTAAATTGAAGCTCAATAAAAATTTAAGAACTAAAAAATTAATTAAAGAATCATCACGAAAAAGTATACAGATCTTTAAGAATAATTTAACTAACAAGTATATGAAATTTTATGCAATAATTATTAACAGTTTTTTAGATACGGCTCGACATGTGAAAACCCCCTCTTTTTTCATAAACTCAATAAATCTAAAATAAAAGAATCATCCTCAAAAAGTATACAGATATGAGATTCATATAACTAAGAAGTGTGTAAGGTTTCAAGTCTTGTAACTCAAAAAGTTCGCCTAAAAGATATACAGATCGTTTGACCATCATGAGAAAAACAACCATATTTAGTTTAATGACTTTAGGATTAAATGCTGTACCATTTTAAGACGTACAGACGGACGCTGCACATTTGTATACCATAATATATCCTGTCAAAATTTGTACGGGAGTATAAAAAATATTGTTGCCTCTTGAATTTTCCGCGGAGTTCAGTATTTTTTGTTGTTTTACTTTTTGTTAGATAAAATATGTGTTACGTGGAGGTAATAGGAACTTTATTAAAGTTGTATCGTTGTTGATATTAGCGGAATGCCATTATTTATCTAAAATAAATAAATTGTTCAGTTAGGAAGTTTACTTCTTCTTGTACCTAAATTTTTGGTATTAGTTTTAAAATATCATTGTCGGTTTTTTGTGCTGTAAAAAAAATGACAGAAAATCGGAGCCGGACTAAATTGTGAATGATGAATGATAATAAAAACTTGAACAGAATATTTTTTTCCTTCAATATGGGAATCAGAATATGTTTTCAAGACAAATACTATTAGTAGTCCAAATAATTATGACTGTAAGGAAGGGTATGACGGCCCGCCTTCCTGTGACGCGTGAAAGAAAAAAAATATAATAGCCTTTCAAGACATTTGGACTAGTAAAATACCATACCTCCTCCAACCTTTTGAAGTGCAATGATCGTTCCATAAATATTTTCCATCTGAATTTATTATTTTATTTTAGATAAAAACTATATCATATGTAGGACATACGTCCTGAACATGCATGAAATATTTGCCACTGGACGTTTAGCAAACAACATTCAATCAATTTATTGGACATAGTCTTGGTATATAGCTGGAATTTAAGGTAGTTCCTCATATTAAAATGATAAGTGACATGCATTATATGAGTAACATCAAAAGGGTCGGTCATCTTGAGATTGCTAACTATACGATATTTAAATTTGTTGAAGATCTCACAGAAACAGTAATGTGTTTTATTTCTTATGATTTTATTAGACTGTTATCCTTTTATAATCAAATGCACTAACATGATGGTGTAGAAGTTGGCATGCGGGAGAAACAGAAATTGGAGCATTGGAAAATCCACATTACGTTTCTTATTATGGAAAATTACACGCATTACGTCCCGCAAAAAGTGACGTTTTGCGGGAATTCAAACGCTTAACGTCGCGCCAAGAGTTAACTCCCTTGAAACTGTATCGGATGCCCTTAAAGATTAAATGTGCATTTTTCTTGTTTAACATACTTTTGTAAGAGTTATGGCTCTTGTTTACATCTTGTTTGCTGAACATGCAAGATCTTTGTCAACAGGGAAGTTTTAATTGATCTTGTATTTCTAAAATTGATCAAAACTAATGTAATTTTTAGTCTTTAATGTTTGTTAGATGATTTTTAAAGTCAACCTACAGATTTATGTTCAAGGATATATTGAGTAAATTAAACAAATGAATAAGCTTTAGTAAAATTACCTCATGTTTTGTTTACAGAATGGAAATGGATCTGCCTAAGTTTATGGAGTTATTTAAGGAAAGAGCTACAGCTCCCTTTTTTGTGTTCCAAGTTTTCTGTGTTGGTCTCTGGTGCTTAGACGAGTATTGGTACTACAGTGTTTTCACCCTGTTCATGCTGATTGCATTTGAAGCCACTCTTGTTCAACAACAGTTAAGAAACATGTCAGAAATCAGAAAAATGGGCAGTAAACCCTATCTTTTACAGGTAACAACTGAAAATAAATTGATTTTGGATGATAAGCATCTTCTAATTGGCTGAAAGGTTTTTGTCTATCAGCTCATAGACATAATGTTGTGTTATCGTGAACATTGTTTCATGATTTAACTCCTTTCAAAATAATTTAGAATTAGAAAAATTACAAGGAATGACTGGTTTGCATTAATATTTTTTCAGTCTATTCAAAATAACATAAAAAGTGCTACACAGGCCGGCTAGGTTATGCAGTGTGCACCACATTTTTGATAAATTATCAAATATTGCAGTTATTCCTTAATGAGTTATGATTGATAAGACCTGTTGTAAGAAAATGATAAAAAAAATATTGATTTAATTTTAATCCCAATAATGTCATGATTTAGGTACAAAACAATAAACATATTTGATATACAACAACAAATGGCAACCATTGAAATCACTATACATTTTTATGCCCCATTTATGGGCATTATGTTTTCTGGTCTGTGCGTCCGTCCGTTTGTTCGTCTGTACTTTTATCCGTCCGTTCGTCCATCTGTCCGTTCGTCCCACTTCTGGTTAAAGTTTTTGGTCTAGGTAGTTTTTAATGAATTTGAAGTCCAATCAACTTGAAACTTAGTAAACATGTTCTCTATGATATGATCTTTCTAATTTTAATGCAAAAATAGAGATTTTATCCCATTTTCACAGTCCACTGAACATAGAAAATGATAGTGCGTTTGGGGCATCCATGTACTTGGGACACATTCTTGTTTATAGAGTTATTTAGAAATTTATGAAATTTTCAAGTTTTAAATCTCTAATTTTTCTAGAGGTTGCATGTGTAGATGTATGCTTACTCTACTTATAAATTGATCCAATTATTATCTGTACAAAATATTTAAGAACTGAACAATCTTGGTAAATACTTAAAATTAGCAGACAAACTACGCTGCTAACTTTTAATAATTTTATTAATCTTATACTCTGCGTTATACTTGAAATTGTATTTTATACGAGAGATTTAATATATATATTTAAATGTAGTTAACATTTTATTATTATATGTCTGTTTATGTAATATGGTGCATGTATAATTAATTTGTCAAAAATTGAATGTATATTTTATAAGCTGTACTTGCTTTTGGAATAAAGTATTATTATTAATCAGATTTGTGTCATGTACCATTACAGGTGTATAGAAACAGAAAATGGAGACCTATTCTGAGTGATGAGTTATTGCCTGGAGATATTGTATCAATAGGTAGGAATCAATATGGGTAAAAAGTAAAATAACAAAAATACCGAACTCTAAGGCAGATTAAAAAAAAGTAAAATAACAAAAATACCGAACTCTAAGGCAGATTAAAAAAAAAGTAAAATAACAAAAATACCGAACCCTTAGGCAAATTAAAAAAAAAGTAAAATAACAAAAATATCGATCTCTAAGGGCTATTCCAGAAAAAAATGTATGGGGGGGTTGGAAGGCACATTGTATTCATAATACATGGGTGATGGGTATCAGAGCAACTTTTCACACTATAATGCACTATAATTCTCAATTACAATTGTATGGGTGGCAGGTGCTGACAAAAACTGCCTTCCAACCCCCCCATACATTTTTTTCTGGAATAGCCCAAAGGCAGAAAAAAAAAGTAAAATAACAAAAATACTGAACTCTTAGGCAAATTAAAAAAAAAGTAAAATAACAAAAATATCGAACTCTTATGCAAATTAAAAAAAAAGTAAAATAACAAAAATACCTAACTCTTAGGCAAATTAAAAAAAAAGTAAAATAACAAAAATACCGAACTCTTAGGCAAATTAAAAAAAAAGTAAAATAACAAAAATACCGAACTCTTAGGCAAATTAAAAAAAAAGTAAAATAACAAAAATACCGAACTCTTAGGCAAATTAAAAAAAAAGTAAAATAACAAAAATACCGAACTCTTAGGCAAATTAAAAAAAAAGTAAAATAACAAAAATATCGAACTCTACGGCAGAAAAAAAAAGTAAAAATAACAAAAATAACAAACTCTTAGGCAAATTAAAAAAAGGAGTAAAATAACAAAAAAAAACGAACTCTGAGGCAAGTTAAAAAAAAAAGTAAAATAACAAAAATACCGAACTCTGAGGCAGATAAAAAAAAAAAGTAAAATAACAAAAATATCGAACTCTACGGCAGAAAAAAAAGTAAAATAACAAAAATACCGAACTCTTAGGCAAATTAAAAAAAAAGCAAATAACAAAAATATCGAACTCTGAGGCAAATTAAAAAAAGTAAAAATAACAAACTCTTAGGAAAATTAAAAAAAGGAGTAAAATAACGAAAATAACAAACTCTGAGGCAAATTAAAAAAAAAGTAAAATAACAAAAATATCGAACTCTGAGGCAAATTAAAAAAAAAGTAAAATAACAAAAATATCGAACTCTACGGCAGAAAAAAAAAGTAAAAATAACAAAAATACCGAACTCTTAGGCAAATTAAAAAAAGGAGTAAAAAATCAAAAATACCAAACTCTAAGGCAAATTAAAAAAAAAGTAAAATAACAAAAATACCGAACTCTGAGGCAGATAAAAAAAAAAAAGTAAAATAACAAAAATATCGAACTCTACGGCAGAAAAAAAAAGTAAAAATAACAAAAATAACAAACTCTTAGGCAAATTAAAAAAAAAGTAAAATAACAAAAATACCGAACTCTGAGGCAAATTAAAAAAAAAAGTAAAATAACAAAAATACCGAACTCTGAGGCAGATAAAAAAAAAAGTAAAAATCACAAAAATACCTAACTGTTAGGCAAATTAAAAAAAAGTAAAATAACAAAAATACCGAACTCTGAGGCAGATAAAAAAAAAGAGTAAAATAACAAAAATACCGAACTCTTAGGCAAATTAAAAAAAAGTAAAATAACAAAAATACCGAACTCTTAGGCAAATTAAAAAAAAAGGAAAATAACAAAAATACTGAACTCTGAGGCAGATAAAAAAAAAAGTAAAATAACAAAAATACCGAACTCTGAGGCAGATTAAAAAAAAAGTAAAATAACAAAAATACCGAACTCTTAGGCAAATTAAAAAAAAAGTAAAATAACAAAAATACCGAACTCTGAGGCAAATTAAAAAAAAAGTAAAATAACAAAAATACCGAACTCTGAGGCAGATAAAAAAAAAGTAAAATAACAAAAATACCGAACTCTGAGACAGATAAAAAAAAAAAGAGTAAAATAACAAAAATACCGAACTCTTAGGCATATTCTATAAGAAAAGTCCATGAGCAAATTGCAAAATCAAAATCTCAAACACATCAAACAAATGGATTTCAACTGTCATATCTTAGCTGTTACAGGCATTTTTGTATGAAGAAAATGGTTGATTAAACTTAAATATTCTCAGGGAAGTAACTTTTTGTTTGCATCAATTAAATGTTATGAGACTTATACACAATACTGATTACCACAAACCACAGATCAATTACAAATTTTGGTTGCACACTTTTACTGTTCTTGAGTTTTATCCCTTTGTAATGTTATTTCAAGCAGGGGCAGCAGCTGTGTCCCATAGACACAGTCTCTTTTGATTTTATGTATTTATTAAAGCAAATATTTTTCTATCTGTAGAAATGATTTAACAATGTTGTTTCTCTATGTTTTTATCTAAAGGTCGATCACAAGATGATCATGTGATACCATGTGACATGCTGTTGCTACGAGGACCATGTATAGTAGATGAAGCCATGTTGACTGGAGAATCAGTGCCTGTAATGAAGGTACATTTATAAAAATAATAATTTCTTTGCAACAGCAGCAAAAGAAAATCACAGCTTTATATATTATTTTTAAAGCATTACAAATAAAATAGTCAAAACAGATGATACCAAATTGGCTGTAACTGTATTTAATTAGATATTTATCAAAATTTGAAAATTTAGCTGCAAATAACAGTATGAGCCTTTTTTGGCCAGTGAGCACATTGAATACAACAGAAAGGTTCAAGTTGTGAAAAGGGCTTAAACTTTATAGCCCTCTAGATTGTTTACCTAGGCTTTTAATGATTTGGATAAATGTTTACATTGTTATAAATCAAATATGAGAATTTGAGTCAAATCCGTGAGCATGATTTTGACAGCTAGTGCTGACATAAAAAAGCTTTAAAAAAGGTCAATTGTAAGGTTTTGCAAGCTATGTGACCTTAGTTTATGTTTAGTTTTCAGGAAAAGATCTGAGTTCACAAGGGTCATAATAAGTCAACAAGAATTTCGACTCAACTCAGTAATCATGATAATAGAAATTAATAAAATAACACTGATTTTGCTTCAAATGACAAGGTTACCTTGAGTGGAATTTGATTAAAGATATTGCTATTCTATTTTTATTAACCAGTATGCATTATTACTACTTCAAAATTGACCAGTAATACAGGTTTTATAAACATGGATATTTGTCTCAGCATTTATTTTCAATTAATTTTAGGAATCAGTAGAACATATAGACAGGGACCATATATTAGATATGGAACTTGATGGAAAACTTCATGTACTGTATGGTGGCACTAAAGTTGTACAACATACACCACCAAGTAAAACAGGGGCAGGTTTGAAAGGTAAATATACATCAAAAGCAAAAGGGGAGGGTTATTATTTTTATACGCCCGTCAAAATTTTGACAGGACGTATTATGGTATACAAATGTCCGGCGTCCGTCTGTCTGGCGTCCACATGTTACACCGTAACTTGAGAACCACTTATCTAAATTTCTTGAAACTTAACATAGTTGTTTCTTATGATGGTCAAACGATCTGTATACTTTTTGGTTAAAATAGGATTTAAATTTTTGAGTAACGGGACTTTATAACTATAACTGGGGTGTGTATTTTTCACATGTCACGCTGTATCTCAAAAACAATTTCTGATTATTGCTTTAAACTTCACACACTTCTTAATTATATTATTCCAAAGATATGTATACTTTTTGGTGATGATTCAAAATTTTATTTTAGAGTTATTGAGTTTTTTGTAAAAAAAGGGGGGGGGGTGGGTTTTCACATGTCGTGTCATTTCTCATAAACGATTTATGATTATTGCTTAAAACTTTACACACTTTTTGGTTATATTAATCTAAAGATCTGTATACTTTTTGGTGATGATTCAAAATTTTATTGAGTTTTTTGTAAAAAAGAGGGGGGTTTTCACATGTTGCATCGTATCTTATAAACCATTAATGACTATTGCTTGAAACTTTACACAGTTCTTAGTTATATTAATCTACAGATCTGTACTTTTTGGTGATGATTCAAAATTTTATTCTAGAGTTATTGAGTTTTTTGTAAAAAAAGTTTTTATTCTTCACATGTCACGCCGTATCTCAGAAACTATTTATGATTATTGCATGAAACTTCTTACACAAGACAAAGGGCGTATCATGCACTCATGGCGCAGCTGTTTATTATAAATCTCAAACTTAAGTATTTTCATTTGATGCTAGAATTTAATTGGTTCTTATACACCTTTTCACTATATGTCCACCATTACCTGACATCACACAAGTTCCCGTAAAATTTTGACGTCAGAATACAAAATATCTGACGCCACAATTGAAAAGTGATTGTTGTATGAAGTCAATAGTTCAAGTGGGACATATTCTCTGGTCAGCCGGGAATAGCTATAAGGTGTATTAAGCCAAATCTTGTTTTGTTTGTCTTGTAAGCCATGAAATGTTATATAAACACACTTAAACCATTATATGATCTGAAAGGAACAAACAATTTTCTAAAAAAGACATCCTAAAATTGAGAATGGAAATCGGGAATGTGCCAAAGAGACAACAACCCGACCATAGAAAAAAACAATAGCAGAAGGTCACCAACAGGTCTTCAATGTAGCGAGAAATTCCCGCACCCGGAGGCGTCCTTCAACGGGCCCCTAAACAAATATATACTAGTTCAGTGATAATGAACGCCATACTAATTTCCAAATTGTACACAAGAAACTAAAATTAAAATAATACAAGACTAACAAAGGCCAGAGGCTCCTGACTTGGGACAGGCGCAAAAATGCGGCGGGGTTAAACATGTTTGTGAGATCTCAACCCTCCCCCTATACCTCTAGCCAATGTAGAAAAGTAAACGCATAACAATACGCACATTAAAATTCAGTTCAAGAGAAGTCTGAGTCTGATGTCAGAACATGTAACCAAAGAAAATAAACAAAATGACAATAATACACAAATAACAACAGACTACTAGCAGTTAACTGACATGCCAGCTCCAGACTTCAATTAAACTGACTGAAAGATTATGATTTCATCATATGAACATCAGGCACAATCCTTCCCGTTAGGGGTTTAGTATCATACCATCATAACATATATGAGAAGAACATAACATTCACCCCCATCATGTACTACAAAAAGTTGGCAATTATGAATCATGCACTATGTAAACAGTATCATATGTAAAAATTTTTTTACATATTCTTGTAGCTAGTGATAATGGATGTATTGCCTATGTTATTCGCCACAGTTTTAGCACATCTCAAGGGAGACTACTGAGAACTATATTATTTGGTGTGAAACGAGTTACAGCTAACAGTTTAGAGACTTTTGCATTTATTCTGTTTCTGCTCATTTTTGCCATCTCTGCAGCATCTTATGTTTGGATCAAAGGTAAATAAGATATGTATATCTTGATTATGTTTAAACAAGAAAAAAACAAAAAAAGTTGTTTATGTTTAAAACAAGAAAAATAAATCAGTTGATTATGTTTAAAACAAGAAAAATATATAAGAAGATATTATATATGAGGCAGAGGTATATAAAATCAAGACTTTTTTTAACATGTTGGACTTTTTTACGCTGTTTTTATGATAAAAAATAAGTTTTCTTGTTTTATAAGCTATCCTATAGCAGATTTTTGTCGAGCCTTTGACTTTAGTCGAAAAAGCAAGACATAGCGATCCTACATCCTGTCGGCGTCGTCGGCGGCGGCGGCGTCCACAAATATTCACTCTGTGTTTAAAGTTTTTAAAATTTTAATAACTTTCTTAAACTATCCTGGAATTGTAATAAACTTGGCCAGAAGCTTGTTTATGATCAGAAGATAGTGTCCAGAAGTAAATTTTGTAAAAATAAGATTCCATTTTCCCCGTATTTTACTTATAAATGGACTTAGTTTTTCTTCCAGTTAACATTACATACAGTCTGCAGTTAAAGTATTTAAAACATTTTTAAGATTCTTAAACTAGCCTGGATTTTTACCAAACTTGGACAGAAGCTTCTGACAATCAAAAGATAGTATCGAGAGGAATAATTTTATTGATTTTTTTCATCATTTTTGATGAGTGTGTGATAAACAGCAAAAGTGGGTGAGACACTGGGTTCTGCGGAACCCTTAAATTTTTTTTTAAATCATTTCAAAATAATCTTCAGTTTGAACACTTTTGTTGTCATCTACAGTTTAATTTGATTTAGTTAAGACCTGAGATGTTAAAGGGAAGGCTTGTCGTATGTTATTTCTTGTTTTTACAGGTTCAGAGGATCCAAAGAGAAATCGCTACAAGTTATTTTTAGAATGCACATTAATTCTGACATCAGTTGTCCCCCCTGAATTACCAATAGAATTATCATTAGCTGTCAATACAAGTCTACTGGCATTAACAAAGTTATGTAAGTCTATCTATTATATATTTAGTATTAAATATAAGTAAATTTTATGTGTATTACAATTTTCTATATCAGACAATTGTGATGATATTTCAAACACCATGCAACAGTAGAACATCTGTTTAAGGGAGATAGCTTTCAGAGAATCTTTTCTTTATTGTGGTGTCTTGAATAAATACAGGTGCAGTAGTGAGAAAGCTGTAAAAAACTTCTGTTCTTAATTTATAAACAACTATTAATTCTTTAAAAAGCCTGTTTTATTTTTGTTTTAAAATCTTTATAGAAATTATAGGTGATTTGGTTAATATTTAAAAGGTGTCTCCATATTACTATATTTGATTTTTTGATAAAAAAAAAGGGAATCCTGCATTCATATAATGAAATAAATTGCAGATTATTTTTCTAATTTCAAGTCATTATTGCCATTATACTGACTTTGTTGTGTATGATTTTACATATTGTTTTCTCAGATATATTCTGTACAGAGCCTTTCAGGATACCATTTGCAGGAAAAGTTGATATATGTTGCTTTGACAAAACAGGAACACTGACAGCAGATAATTTAGTTGTGGAAGGTGTTGCTGGTATCAAGTAAGTCAACAATACACCTACCTCATGCTAGTACATATATAGAAATACAAGGGTGGCAATACATTATCAATACTGAACCTACTACAACCCTAGGAACAACTTCCCTTGTTTCTATGACTCATTTATGGGCATTATGTTTTCTGGTTTGTCCGTTCGTTTTTTTGTACGTTCGTTCGTCCGTCCGTCTGTCTGTCCCATCTTCAGGTTAAAGTTTTTGGTTGAGGTAGTTTTTGATGAAGTTGAAGTCCAATCAACTTGACACTTAGTACATATGTACCCTTTGATATGATCTTTCTAATTTTAATGCCAAATTAGAGTTTTACCCCATTTTCATGGTCCAATAAACATAGAAAATAGTAGTGCTGATGGGGCATCCATGTACTGGGGACACATTCTTGTTTTTTTTTTTTTTTATTAGTGAACCTGCTTGCTGTTCTTTTAGTGTAGCTAAAATACATAAAGATTTTTAAAATATTTATTCTACTGATATGCCTACTATTCATACAGTTAATTAATTTGAAACAGTTTTTAACACAAATTTTGATAGTGAAAAGAAAATTATAACACACAAATTTTTTCTTGGGACCTGAATAGAACTTAACTGATATACCAATGTAATTTTGGAGGATATTTTCATGGATTCTAGATTTCATGGTTTTGACAAAATTTGCATACATGAATAAGATAATTTGCATACACAAATAAGATAATTTGAATTTCATTGAATATGAAATTCTGGGTTAACCTATACCTTTGAAATCAAGAAAAACATGGTATCACAAGTATAATAATGCATCTAAAATAAATTAATTAATTCTGCAAAAGTTTTGACATAATTATATGAAAATCTCCATAATGAAATATATAGTGGAACAAAACTTCTAATTTAAGTGCTATTTTCACAAGTAATGTGAGAAAATATATCTCCTCACCAGTGAAATATCGGTTCACGTCAAAATTTCTTAGTTTCTTCTGAATTTTCTCTTGTGACGTCATGTTAAAGGTCATCATGCCTGATGACGTCACATATAAAGAGTTTTCTGAAAATCTTTGAAAAAGAAGAAAAAGTAATGGAGAAACAGATTCCAATACTATAACTTGTGTATTAAGATATTTCTCCACTCTCAACAGTTAAAGTTTGATTATTTAAAAAGCTCAGCAAGCCTCTCGATTTGATATAATCAAATTTACCTGTCTCTAGTGGAGAAATATTGTAACTTGTTGCAGCGTAGGAATCTATATTTATGTATCAAATTAACAATCATGTATGTGTCAGGTAATGGCAGGTTTATTACTTATATTTACAGTGGAACAGAGATAATGCCTGCCAGTGAAGCACCGTTAGAAACAATTCATGTAATGGCTACCTGTCATAGTCTGCTGGTACTGGATGATGAACTAGTCGGCGATCCTTTGGAGAAAGCCACGCTCAAATCTGTTGAATGGAACTTGACAAAAGGTGAGTTTTTTATGTCTTTTAATAAGAATTTTAAATTAAATGGAATCATTAATATTTTTAAAGCTTTTAGCTTTGCAACTACTTTGGTAAATGATTAACTGATTCCAAGGTTAAATTAACCTGAATTTAGAATTTAAAATACAAGGTATTATTTCATTATTATTCTCCTGAGGGCTATTCCAGAAAAAAAATGTAGGGGGGGGGGGGGGGGGTGGAAGGCACATTATATTAACAATACATGGGTGATGGGAATGAGAGCTACTTTTCACACTATAATGTACTATAATTCTCAATTACAATTGTCTGGGTGGCGGATGCTGACAAAAACCGCATTCCAACCACCCCATACATTTTTTTCTGGAATAGCCCTGATACAAATTTTCATGGATTTTGAAGATAAACATAAATGTTTCCACCATATAATTATATTTTACACCATACATTTTAACATGTATTTGACATTATACATATAACATTAAGTAATTGAGACAACCATATGCTGGAGACCTGGATGTAAGCAGCTATAGGTCACCTTACGGCCTTAAAAAAAACCCAAACATACTGTATAGTAAGCTAAAAGGCCCTGTCATGACTTAATGTGAAATTATTCAAACCAGAAACCAAAAGGCTGATTTATGGTAAAAAAAATTGTGACAGAAAGCAACCGAAAACAACTACTGAACACATAATTGCACTATTAACAGACTTTTTGTTAAAAGATAAATATTAATGTTTAGTAAGTACCTGTTAATTAACACATATTTTGATATTTTGTTAGGAGAGACTGTTGTTCCTCAGAGAAAAAAGACACATGGTCTGAAGATCTACCAAAGATTTCACTTTGCCAGTGCTTTAAAAAGAATGTCTGTAATAGCAGGACACACTCCAGCAGGCAGTAGTGAAACAGAATATTTAGGAGTTGTAAAAGGAGCTCCAGAAACTCTGCAGTCAATGGTAAATAGTTTGTTTTCAAACATTTGTTATGATAATTTAAAACAATGCATTGATGGCGTAAAAATTAGAATTGAGTGATATTAAGAAAGGCTAATTATATTTGATGTACGGAATGCTTGCAAGATTTACATATCCATGTAGCAGGATTCATCTGACCTTTACGTTAATTCAAGGCTTGTTAGTCATTGTTAAATTCTCAAATTCTGTAAGCAATAAGTGAATTATATTGGTGAATGGAAAGCTTGCTGGGTTTACATGTCCATCTGGCAGAGTTTATCTGATCAGAACAAAATTTTCATTACTTTAAGTTTTTTTTATTCTTATGATTGGATACCAATATGTTTAGCAACTTCATTTGGTGTATGAAAAATTATTAGGTGCACATATCTGTTTAACAAGGTTCTTTTGACTTTGACCTCATTTTTATAATTCTTTGATATAGTTTGATAAGTTTTTGTGTTTGAAGTATTAAAAAAATAATCTTCAAGACTTTCAACATAGAATTCAATCATGATCAGTAAATCAGGCAAGACATTGCAGTGTGTGCACTCTTGTTAAAAAGTACCTTTTAACTTTAATATTTTGTAGTTCAAGAATTGTCCAGCTGACTATGAAGAAGTGTACTTAGAGATGTCAAGAAGAGGGGCCAGAGTTCTAGCTTTGGGATATAAGAAACTTGGAGTTTTGTCTCATCAACAGGTGAATAAGGCTTCCAGCTATTTTTGAAAAGTTGCAGTCAAATTAACTTAAACATATGAATATGATGTTTATTACTATCATGCTCTGTCGTACCCGAAAATGATGAATTTTTGTTTAGTTTTCATGGTGGTTTATAATAACCTAAAACAAATGCAAGAACATTTGTAGAAGAATTACAATGTACATTTAAAAAAAGGAAGTAAATATTGTTTCCAAAATCTTGGCCACTGAAATGAAGTGATTAGTATGTTTACATGTAAGTGTTGTTATGATTACTCACATTTATTTTTATATGATTATTATCATGTAGCAACTAAGAAGCAATATATCTTTTTTTCTGTCTTTAAAGTTTGTTGTAGAAATAATCTAGGCATAGGTATATCTCATTTTACCATCAGGATGTGGAGACAAAAACAATACATTGTGTTGTTCTCTTAAAAATACCAATAACTGTATCATGTGAATTTTATCAAATTGGATGCATTTTAATAGTTATCAAAGGTACCAGGATTATAATTTAATATGCCAATAATTTAAATTCAACATGTTTCTGCTCTTAATGTAGAAATTTTCTGATATTTGAAATGCTTGTGCCAGATAAGAACTAAAAATTGTATGTTTTTTTCAAACCTATTTATTGTCATTATAAACCATGTATCATAATTTTTTTTTGAATATAAAAAGTACAATGATTTTATGCAACATGATTAACATATTGTTAAACTGTTTCTGTTGTAGGTTAGAGATCAGACCAGAGCTACCATTGAAAGTGATTTAATATATTGTCAAACTGTTTCTGTTGTAGGTTAGAGATCAGACCAGAGCTACCATTGAAAGTGATTTAACAACATCATGATTAATATATTGTCAAACTGTTTCTGTTGTAGGTTAGAGATCAGACCAGAGCTACCATTGAAAGTGATTTATCATTCTGTGGATTTGTGATCATTTCCTGTCCATATAAAGCTGATTCCAAGTCTGTTATTAAGGAGATCATTAACGCTTCTCATTATGTAAGTTGTTTAATATAAGATATAAGAAGATGTGGTATGAGTGCCAATAAGACAACTCTTCATCCAAGTCACAATTTAAAAAAGTAAACCATTATATGTCAAAGTGCGTTCTTCAACACAGAGCCTGGACTCACACAGAACAGGAAGTTTTAAATCTATAAAGTATGATCATGGTGATTCAGTTAAAAAACAATCTTGTGAAGTGAATCAATTTTAAAAGGATTAATGATGATTACCCATTGATTTTCTACCTTGTTATATAGCATCTATTGAACATACACTGAGAAATAAACATGCCACTTATCACTGTATAAAAAAATCTCCAAAAAATCTGTTTCAAACCTTTTTTTTTTACGGAATCAGTCATCTTGTCTGTTGTGTAGGGAATGATATTCTGTATAAAGTTACATTGAATTTTGTACAGAAAAATACCTGTTGTGATATACTCTGGTATTGAATGATAAAAGATAAAGAAGATGTGGTATGAGTGCCAATGAGACGACTCTCTATCCAAGTTAAAAAAAATCAAAGTAAACCGTTATACATCAAAGTACGATCTTCAACACACAGCCTTGGATCACACAGAAGAGGAAGTTATGAAGGAGCCCCAAAAAATGACCAGTGTAAAACCATTAAAACAGAAAAACAGTCTAGTCTATATAAAAACCAAGAAATGAGAAACACTTATGAACCACATCCACAAACAGAAGCTACTGAACATCAGATTCCTGACCTAGAACAGGCGCAAACAATTGCAGCAGGTTTTTAAAAATGTTTTATAAAAGTATACAAAAATACAAATTGCATACAATTAAATATTTCCAAATATGAACTAATAGTTGGTAAAAAATTCTTTCTGAAACCCAATGTTGAAAATTTGAATAAGTTTCTATTTTGTGACACATATTCAAACTTGTTAATTGGATAATAGCAAGTGGTAGAGAATCTTACAAAAGTTAGGAAAAAATCTTGGCATATTTTAATTAATATATTGCATCAAGATATCTGAAAGTCAGTTTGAATAATATGAAAAGTGTTCAGTATACAAAACAGTTAAATTGTAACATAGTTTATCATTGCTGATTTATTATTATAGGTAACCATGATTACTGGAGATAACCCGTTAACTGCTTGTCATGTGGCAAAGAAGCTTAAATTTACAGAGAAAACAACACTGATCCTGACACATCCAAATGATAAAGGTATATTATTATGGGATTCATTTTTTATCATGGTTTTATTTCAACATAAGATTTAAGTTCAGTCCGAAAAAATAAGGAGATGAGGTATGACTTCCAATGAGAGTATAAAGGATGAGGATGTTAATAAGTATCAGTCATCTACATGTAACAGTCTTTAACAATGAGCAAATCCAAAACTATATACTAAGCTATAAATGGCACCTGAATGACAGAATGTGCAGCAATTCAAGAATGGTTTAAACCAGTACATAACTGAGAATTTCATATTAACATACATAGGAACATTCTTACATGATTTCTTCCAGATTAATTACTTATTCCAAGATAGAACATCATCTAGTAACATTGGTTTTTTTCAGACAGTCTAAAAGTTACAAAGTTAAATTACTCATCCAAGTATTGATTATTATGGAAAATTAATCCTTAGATAAATTAAATAAAATAAGTTACATACACAAACCATTACTAAAGAGGGTTTAACACTTTTAAAAGGTCCGAATATTTGAGCATGTTTCAAACCAGTCATAATAGTAATTATTAAAGTCTGTACGGTGACTTTTAGTTGTTAATTTCTGCTTCATTTGGTCCCTTGTGGAGAGTTATCTCATTGGCAATCATACTCCATCTTTATTATATAACAGTTATTTGTATTAATTTAAAAGCAGTTGTCAGATTGACAATAGTTGTGAAATGTGACAATGTCAGTCAAAGGCTTTATTTCATTTTAAGAATATACTTAACATAAAAAGGTTTAGTAAGGTATCTTGAAACATAACACATTACTAACCCATATAAACCTTATAATGAAAAGATTTAGAACCTACAAAACCTCTTATTCTAAATAAAATATAATTGGTATTTTTTATTTTTATCAGAATCTTCTTGGCATTGGCAGTCTATAAATGACAAAGTTATCATACCACTGACTTCCAAGAATATCAGGAAAGATGTAATAGAGAAGTATGATTTGTGTTTAACAGGGGAGGTAAGTTAAACAAAGTTATTTTTATGCCCCACCTACGATAGTAGAGGGGCATTATGTTTTCTGGTCTGTGCGTCCGTCCATCCGTCTGTCCCGCTTCAGGTTAAAGTTTTTGGTCAAAGTAGTTTTTAATGAAGTTGAAGTCCAATCGACTTCAAACTTAGTACACATGTTCCCTGAGATATGATCTTTCTAATTTTAATGCCAAATTAGAGTTTTTACCCCAACTTCACGGTCCACTGAACATACAAAATGATATTGCGAGTGGGGCATTCGTGTACTGGGGACACATTCTTGTTTTAAAGGGAGATAATTCAGTAAACACACTTTATTTTAGTTTACTTATTCATATGGTTAGATTGAGTCTATTTAAATTACATATAAAGGGATTACCAATAAAGCAAAAACTAAGATAATATAAAAACAAAAATATTATTATTTATTCATTTGTTTTTTTCCATCTTTTTTGGCTCACTAATTAGATTTAGAACAATTAAAACATATGTGAAGAATTATTTAGATTCTAACTCTTTACAGGAACCCAAGTTCTAATATTCTCTTCAATTTTAATTCTGCAACTTCACAATTAGGCTAGTCCTATTATACTTTTCACTTTTTATTCTGGAAACAAATTTGTTAATGTTTTAAAATGTGTTATTCAGACTATGATACATAGAAAATTGGAATTTTATTTGTATTATTGATATTTGAAATATTTTCTTTTTCTTTTTCAAGGCAATTACCTATTTACAAACTGAGGACCCCAAATTAATGAAGACCTTGTTGCCAAATGTTCGAGTGTTTGCCAGAGTTGCTCCCAAACAGAAGGTATTGTATTTGAAAACTTATCAAAAACTTTTTTTTTTTTTTACCAAACAAAATATGTAAAAGGTTTTCCTTTTCTCAATATTAATTGTAAGCTTTAAGTCAGTAGGTTAGAAAGTTTTTTAGTGTTTTTGTTTGTCACTATACAGAATAATTGTGTTTTTTTTCAGAGATTTTTTAGTGTAATGCCGTTCTCTTTATCAGACGAGTGACATTTACAAGATGTCAGTGAAAAAAGCCAATGCTTACTTTGATATAGATTGATTTTGTGGCATAATTCATTTAATACATTAGTGGTAACAATTACTGATATAAACACATTAGATGTATGTTTCATTATAATACATCATTCTGATTGGCTAACTGCACATCACGTGTTATTCCTTAAGCAGTTGTATCACACAATAAAACTTATCATTCATGATGACACGAGGTCCCATAATAAAGTACACAGGTAAATTAAATAAAAACTTGATGTAAATCGTGTTTTCATGATCCTAGCAAAAAAATGGAATTATAAGTATTGAATGCTTCTTTTTGTAACTTCATAGGGTTGTAAAAGCGTTGACCGTGCGCACATTTTTAGAATGAAGCGCTTCCGCACTTCATACTAAATGTACTTCAGTCAACGCTTTTACACCCCAATAAAGTTACAAAAAGAAGCATTCAATTCTTAAATATAAACACATTTGGTTAAGCACTGAAACTTTATCATTTAGATAAATGTTGATGATTACCAAAGATATTATTAGTAAACCAATATACATGTGCATATACATAATTACAATGTGTAATTCTATTTACAGGAAGTTGTCATCACAACATTAAAAAGTTTGGGTTTTACAACACTTATGTGTGGTGATGGTACAAATGATGTAGGTGCACTGAAACATGCACATGTAGGTAAGTGTAATAAAAAAGATGTTGGTGCCCTGAAACATGCACATGTTGGTAAGTGTAATACAAATGATGTAGGTGCACTGAAACATGCACATGTAGGTAAGTGTAATACAAAAGATGTTGGTGCCCTGAAACATGCACATGTAGGTAAGTGTAATACAAAAGATGTTGGTGCCCTGAAACATGCACATGTAGGTAAGTGTAATACAAATAATGTAGGTGCCTTGAAACATGCACATGCAAGTGCCCTGAAACATGCACATGTAGGTAAGTGTAATACAAATGATGTAGGTGCCTTGAAACATGCACATGCAAGTGCCCTGAAACATGCACATGTAGGTAAGTGTAATACAAATGATGTAGGTGCCTTGAAACATGTACATGCAAGTGCCCTGAAACATGCACATGTAGGTAAGTGTAATACAAATGATGACAGCGCACTGAGATTTTGATATGTATGTAAGTTAAGCTCATGATCTCTTGGTGCCCTGAAAAATATTCATTCTGGTAGACTTGATGTATATAGCTATTTGTTTGGTAGGCTTCATGTATATAGCTTTATATTTATATAACCAGGTGCTCCGCAGGGCGCAGCTTTATACGACCGCAGAGGTCGATCCCTGAACAGTTGGGGCAGGTATAGACAAAACATTTAAGCGTGATACAGCTCTGAATTTGAATTATATGGGTTTTTTACACAAAACAAATGTCAAGATTTTACAAATCAATTAAAGATTACTTCTTCAAACTTATTTAAATCTAAAATTGAATAGTTGACACAGCATAGGTTTCTGACAAAGAATGAATGTGGTCTAATGAACTTAAAACTTTGTTTGCCTTTGAGCAATTCACTATGCTGTTGAATATTAATCCTGTCAAAAAAATGTTTGAAGAAATTATCTTTTTATTTATGAAATCTGAAATGAGAACAAGTATGGACACAACTTTTAAGCTAAAAATATTTTAGATAAGATAAGGAAAAAAAAACTTCATCAGCAACATTTTATATTGGCAAATTTCCAATGAAGTTATTTACATAAAGTTAATGGCAAATAAAAATAAAAAATGACATCATAGTCATGTCTGGCAAATGTCCAACATACATTATCTAAAAACATTTTAGATAAGATAAGTAAAAAAAGCTTCATCAGCAACATTTTATATTGGCAAATTTCAAATGAAAAGTTATTTACATAAAGTTATTGGCAAATAAAAATAGCAAATGACATCATAGTCATGTCTGGCAAATTTCCAACATATATTATCAACTACTATTCTATACAAAGAAAGATAACTCCAATTGAAAATTAATTGCTATTGCACAATATTGTGCAATTAGATATTTCTTGCTATTGTGCAATATTGTGCAATTGAAAATTTCTTGCTATTGCACAATACTTGATATGGAATCCTGATTTGGACCAACTTGAAAACTGGGCCCATAATCAAAAATCAAAGTACATGTTTAGATAAAGCATTTCAAATAAGCCCAATAATTTAATTTTTGTTAAAATCAAACTTAGTTTAATTTTGGACCCTTTGGACCTTAATGTAGACCAATTTGAAAACTGGACCAAAAATTAAGAATCTACATACACAGTTAGATTTGGCATATCAAAGAACCCATTTATTCAATTTTTGATGAAATCAAACAAAGTTTAATTTTGGACCCCCATTTGGACCAACTTGAAAACTAGGCCAATAATTAAAAATCTAAGTACATTTTTAAATTCAGCATATCAAAGAACCCCAAGGATTCAATTTTTGTTAAAATCAAACTAAGTTTAATTTTGGACCCTTTGGACCTTAATGTAGACCAATTTGAAAACGGGACCAAAAATTAAGAATCTACATACATAGTTAGATTCGGCATATCAAAGAACCCCAATTATTCAATTTTTGATGAAATCACACAAAGTTCAATTTTGGACCCTTTGTGCCCCTTATTCCTAATCTGTTGGGACCAAAACTCCCAAAATCAAACCCAACCTTCCTTTTATAGTCATAAACCTTGTGTTTAAATTTCATAGATTTCTATTTACTTATACTAAAGTTATGGTGCAAAAACCAAAAAAATGCTTATTTGGGCCCCTTTTTGGCCCCTAATTCATAAACTGTTTTGACCTCAACTCCAAAAATCAATCCCAACTTTTCTTTTGTGGTCATAAACCTTGTGTTTAAATTTCATTGATTTCTATTTACTTATACTAAAGTTATTGTGCGAAAACCAAGAATAATGCTTATTTGGGCCCTTTTTTGGCCCTTAATTCCTAAACTGTTGGAACCAAAACTCCCAAAATCAATCCCAACCGTCCTTTTGTGGTCATAAACCTTGTGTCAAAATTTCATAGATTTCTATTCACTTAAACTAAAGTTATAGTGCGAAAACCAAGAAAATGCTTATTTGGGCCCTTTTTGGCCCCTAATTCCTAAAATGTTGGGACCAAAACTCCCAAAATCAATCCCAACCTTCCTTTTGTGGTCATAAACCTTGTGTTAAAATTTCATTGATTTCTATTCACTTTTACTAAAGTTAGAGTGCAAAAACTAAAAGTATTCGGACGACGACGACAACGCCAACGTGATAGCAATATACGACCAAAAAATTAAAATTTTTGCAGTCGTATAAAAATTATCTATTTGTAAATTCTTCTAAACTTTTTTATTTCTATATATTTGTTGACTTTAATATTACAATGTTTAATACACAGAATTTTAAACCACAAATATTTGAAATATAAATTTATATTTTAAGATGCCATCAAAATATGGATCTTGGAAATAAAATTCCTTTTGTATGTCTTTTTAATAACCATGGTGATTTTCATTGTTATAGGTGTTGCATTATTAGCAAATGCCCCAGAAAAGTTACCAGAAAAGAAGAAAAGGAAGTCAGAGGAGGTAATTTACTGCGTCAAACCATTGATTAATTTTGCATCAACAGTGTTTATTTTAAATGACTTCCAATTTCCCATACTGAAAAATAGTTATGTTAAAACAAAAGAAAAGAAAGGATATTACATTTAAATTCATGACACAAAATCTCTACACATGATTGACAAAACGCAACAGCAAGGATCATGGATTTTATTGTTGCTTTCAAGTAAGTTTTCTAGCAATTTTAAAAGATATATTTGATTTTAAATGGGTTGTTCAAACTGAAGAATGAAAATTTGATCAGTCATTCACTCTCTTTAAGCAAAATATGGTTTTGATATAACACAAACACAATCTACATTACTAAGATGAATTTATTTAAGATTTCTTTTTATAGTTAATATACGGTATGTAGTTATGTTTGATTGTTTGAAATTAATGATTTATTTAAATATTAGGATGGTGAAGCCAATCACACAATGAATGACAGAGCTGGACCATCTTCAATGAAAGGAAAACCTGGTGGCAGAGTAGCAAAACAGAGAGCTATAGCAAGGGGAGATAACTTGGCTCCAACACAGGTAAAAAAAAATAATGAAACAAACAGATGTATACAAAATTGGTTGCAGCAGCTCTAGAATATCATCTTTACAATGCTGTAATGATGAATAGATATAAGAATTTGGTAGTTGGTTCATTTTCATGTGACCAAAAATGAAAAGAAATGACTTACGAAAAATAGTAGTGTTTGTACCTTATCATCATTTTTCAACCATGTTACCATACTGCATCAAATTATTAGATAAACATTTTTTGCTAGTAGATTTTAATTGTTCTCTTCATCGGACAAAATGATTTTTTGCTGAAACAGCCCTTAAGGTCAAGTTATAGTAAATGTCACAGATTTCAGTAAAATTTTGCATACAACTCTGGCTTGATGAACTTCAACTAAAAATCGAGCATTTATCTCATTTATCATTTAAAATATTACTGATTGAATTTTTACAAAATTGATGAACATTTGTATAGAAAGCACATAAAATCTGCATAAATCTTCTAAAATTTGTCTTAAAATCGCTAAATTTTTAATTATGCTCCATAGATTTTGTTTTAAAAACTATATGTTGTTGATACATAAATTTCCGTTATAATGATGCATAATAAAGGTAGGGTCACTAACTTCCTTTAAACGGTATAAATCATTCAAAGTTGTGTTCTTTGTGAAAAAAATCCAATAAACCGTTGAAATAATCGCAACGTCGCCATGATGCAGGCTGTAAAACCATTGATTTTTGATGTTTTTCACTACCAACAAGGTAACACATTGATTTTTAGACAAAAAACGAAGTCGGTGACCATATGATTTTTTTATTTCATTAAAACAGAAATGTATGTCACTATGTGTCAACAACATACAGTTTTTTAAGAAAAATCTATGGAGTAGAATTAGAAGTTTGGAAATTTAAGACAAATTTTAAATGTTTTATCACCAATTTTATGTGCTTTCTAATCAAATATTCACCAATATTAAATGAAATCAATCTGCAATATTTCAGATAATAAAAGACATAAATGCATATTTTTTTTCAGTTGTAGTTCACCGAGCCAAGATTGCATGCAAAAAAAAAAAAGAAGCCCATTTACTGTTCCTTGACCTGAACATAACTTTGATAGTATTGAAGGATTTAGCTGTTTTTGTGATTTAAGGGACCAAGTAATGGCTTTTGATAAGGCCAACTAAAATTAATTATTAGATTTTCATCCAAATTTATGAAAAAAATGGGGTGGGTGGGAGGATTTTATTTTTTATTTTGTATTTCCAATGAAACCCTCTTGTGACGTGTTCTTCATATATGCAAGTGTAATAATAAGCTTATATCATGTATATACATGTATTTATAAGGAATCTTACATAATTTTTCAAATCTTAAATAAAAATCTAGTGTTGGCAACCATTCACGGTTCGTCATGTAATTGCTGTTTTAGAAACCTATTTTTAGTAAACAGCATAAACATATGAGAAATGCTCTCTTCAGTTGGACTTCCTTCACCAAATTTATGTTTTTTTGTCTCCATAAAATGGAACAAATATGCATGGGTATGCAACACAAGAATTATGAGTACAGAATAAAATGAAAACTCAGTTTTGAAAATAATAGGGTTGGTGCTTTTATGATTCTTCTTATAGACGCAAATATAATTAATATGTAAAACATAAACTAAACAAAAAAGAAGGAGTTGTTTAATGACTCTATTGAGGGTATTGGGACAGAAGGTGTTTGCTTTTTGTCAACAAAAACACAATAGCCATGGGTAAATTTAAGTGTATGTTTGCTGACTTTTTGAACTCAATATACTGTCATAAATCTAACAAGTTCGTTCTTGTGTCAATTTGTTTAATCCAGTTATGTTTTTGTACCACTGTGTGCCACGACTTTGCTCTTTGGATATTATTCATAGTTAAAAATTCCTGACACAAAGTCATTTTATCAATTTTGCACTTATACCGTAATTAACGGTTCTTTGCACAGAAATGTGTGTCATGCCGCGATTTGTGTTCTTGGACACAGCGTATTACTTGAATCCCGATTATTTCATGCCCTTCTTGTTATCAATCTCTATTCTCGGTAGATAATTTTGAAAATCTATCAATTAATTTTAATTGGCCTAAACATGTCTAAATAAGTATGCAATACTTCTTGATAAACACACATTTAAACCTGTCAGACTGAAATAATTGGTTGACTACTTCATAACTCCTATTTGACAATGTAATGACATATTACTGGATTGTGAATCAACCTTGCCAAAAACAGTGAAATTATTCTTGTTTAATTTAACAGAAAAAGTTGGCTAATATGATGAAGGAACTGGAAGAAGATGAGAAAGCTCAAGTTGTCAAGTTAGGAGATGCTAGCATAGCTTCACCATTCACATCAAAATTATCAACAACTACATGTGGTAGGTACTAAAGATGCTAGTATATATCTTCATCATTTTCATATACATGTAGATTCAACAACAATATTCTGATGATTTTGATTTTTATGCCCCACCTACGATAGTAGAGGGGCATTATGTTTTCTGGTTTGTGGCTCCATTCGTTCGTTCGTCCGTCTGTTCGTTCGTTCGTTCGTCCCGCTTCAGGTTAAAGTTTTTGGTCAAGGTAGTTTTTGATGAAGCTGAAGTCCTATCAACTTGAAACTTAGTACACTTGTTACTTATGATATGATCTTTCTAATTTTAGTGCCAAATTAAAGTTTTGACCCCAATTTCACGGTTCACTTAAGATAGAAAATGAAAGTGGGAGTTTCAGGTTAAAGTTTTTGGTCAAGGTAGTTTTTGATGAAATTGAAGTCAAATCAACTTGAAACTTAGTACACATGTTCCCTATAGTATAATCTTTCTAATTTTAATGCCAAATTAGATTTTTACCCTATTTCACGGTCCATGGAACATGGAAAATGATTGAGTGGGGCATCCGTGTACTTTGGACACATTCTTGTTATCAACTTGAATTAGTACTAATTGAACGATCAAGGTTTGGTATGGTTATGTAATGGATGGAGTGAAATGGTGGAATCTGTTTCTTTTGTGAAAAGCAACCCCTAACTTTATAGTTTCACCATAAGAAATATAACATTTCATTCAAAAATTATCACAATGCATATATGATATTGATCTTATGAATTTACATAGAAGGTCATCCGACTCTGGGCAAATTAAGGATTTGCCAAATGTAAATGGCAACTTTTGAAATAGATGGGGTACCATATATGAAAATGAGACAGAAACCTGAAGACTATAAAAAGCAAAAAACATTTAGAGGGCAACATACAGTCTTTAACAGCTGAAAGGTATAAATAAAATATTTCAAGCTCTTAAAAGCTGTTATAAATTACACAGAAACTATTACAGATTTATTTTTGTCATACTTGATTTCATTGACATTTATCAAACATGCATGTGTAAATATATTCATAATTGTTTTTTTTTCAGTTTGCCATATAATCAAGCAAGGTAGATGTACATTAGTGACAACACTACAGATGTTTAAGATTCTAGCATTGAATGCATTAGTCTTAGCCTACAGCCAGAGTGTTCTATATTTAGATGGTATCAAATTCAGTGATAGTCAGGCTACCATGCAAGGACTGCTGCTAGCTGGCTGTTTCTTATTTATATCAAGGTCAAAGGTAAGTATATATGTGATAAGAAGCCAACAATGCATTTTTTATAATTCAGTACATATCAAAGATTGTATAATACTCAGCAATCTTCATTCTGCAATACTAAATTGCAGTTAATAGATTTCTTTATTGTGTCTTTATTGTGTAAAACTGACAGATTTTGATGTATGATGCATCTTATGGTTTTTTTATTTAAAAAACTGATATTCTCTGAGGCGAAATATTTATATTTATGTCCAATATCAGTATAATGCATATGACTATAATTAGTTGTTTATGTATTTACTAACACAAGGATGTAAAAGGTGTATATGAAGTCCTCTTGAATTCCACACAAGTTTTCACAGTATGTCAGTGTGTTTCCATGTCAGTATAAAAAAAAGAAGACGTGGAATGATTGCCCATGAGACAACTCCCCATCAGAGATCAACTGACATAGTTTTTATGTCTTGTTTTTCACTGTTCAGGCCTGAGAGGCACAGATAAATAATGCTTTGTACAATGATTATAAAAAGACCATGAAATGTTGTGTCAGGTTAAATTTTTATGGTACAATAGCTATCAATAACGAATTAAAACACACACATACGCTTGCCTCATATACCTGGCCTTGCGGTCATGAAACTTTCGAACACGATTTTTGTACTCAGACTCAAGAATCAACCAATCAAAATACTGGATTTTGTGTTTCGAGCATGATTTTTGTGCTCCGAGCAACGAGCAAAGTTTTATGACTTCAACCCCTGGTTCATTTCTTCAGTATTTGAATACTAATCTGTTTATTTTCAGCCATTGAAGACATTATCAAAGGAGAGACCTTTACCTAATATATTTAATTTCTACACACTGTTAACAGTGTTATTACAGTTTGCAGTACATTTTACATGTTTAGTATATTTAGTACAAGAAGCAAAAGCTCTGACACCACCAAGGTAATATTTAATTTGTTTTGCAAGTAGAATATAAAATTGAGAATGGAAATGGGGAATGTGACAAAGAGACAACAACCCGACCATAGAAAAAAACAACAGCAGAAGGTCACCAACAGGTCTTCAATGTAGCGAGAAATTCCCGCAACCCGGAGGCGTCCTTCAACTGGCCCCTAAACAAATATATACTAGTTCAGTGATAATGAACGCCATACTAATTTCCAAATTGTACACAAGAAACTAAAATTAAAATAATACAAGACTAACAAAGGCCAGAGGCTCCTGACTTGTGACTAGAAAAGCAGCCTAGAAATAAAGCAATGTAATATTATTGCACATGAGACCACTATCTACTAGAGACAAAAGGACATGGGTTTAAGTAACTATTGGTAATAGTCCATCAATGATAAAAGAACATACTGTATAGCAAGCTCAAAAAAACTGTAGCATTTCAATGGATGAAATTTTAAACATGGAAAACCAAATTGGATATTTGCTATTAAAAAAAAAATAACAAAACAAATCTTGCAGACAGCAACAATCAGTAATCCCTGGCTCTTGACTTGGCATAGGCAAACAAAGAATGTGTTGGTGTTAATCAGTTTAGGTCAGCACTTTACTGTCCCCTTATCTGGAACAGTGGTGTAACAGCACAGCATACCTCAACAGCTACCTAAGGCTTTGACTTGTCAGATGAAAAAAAAAAAGAAGCATCAACAACAAATTTTAGAATCAAGATACAAAATTTTGTTAACTTGCTTTATAGTTTGACTTGCAGTTGACAATTTTTGTGATATCAACATGTATATAATTTGATAATTTACAACTATTTAGATCAGACTTTTGTGAATAGCCTTGCAGTAATGGCTTCTTGTTATACAGTAAGATGCATTTTGTATTCATCAAATATACATCAATATAAATTATATTTGTTTATTATTTTTCTTTTAACAGTGAAGATGAGTTTGTAGATTTAGAAAGGAAATTTTCACCTAGTATATTAAACACAACAGTTTATATTATATCTATGGCATTACAAGTGTCTACATTTGCTGTAAATTATAGGGTAAGTTAAAAAGTAAAAATTAAAGGATTCCATATCACAGGTACTTAAAACATTTGAACCTTGACAAGAGTATGTAGTCATCTGAGGTCAACAGTTTTGTTGTCTTTACCAGTTTCGTATGTAACATGTATTGTTAGCCTAGTACAGCTAATGTTAAAACATGAAATGTTCAACTCCATCTGGATTGATAACATATTAATAAATAAATAACTTAATAAGTGGAAACAAACCTTACTACAAAACTTGATACACAAATGTTTTTAAATTATTTCTGATACCAATTTTTGTCCCCAGATAGTCTTCCCTATTTTTGCTGAGAAAATACACTGTTTAGTTTTGAAATCACTTTAGTACGTTCATTTAATTTCTAATGATTCTTTCTTTTTTGCAAGATTTTAGTTTGTTCTGTTAATATCTCTGAGGCTAGACGTGTCCAAATTTTGTATTTACAAACAAAAACATATTGTTCTGATTGTTAAAAAGACTTATTATATGACTATAAATTTTCTGTTTTCTCATTGGCTAAAAGCATAGGAAATCCTCTTTGATAAAACATTATATTCACCGCGTCAAAAATCACGAGAGGTTAATATAAGATTTGAAACAGCGTCCGTGTACCTAAATATAGAAACGGGGAATTCTTGTTAGCTATTTAAGGGATGTATAAATAAAATGGTTTTTAATTGGACGACCGAATAAATATCAACCAATCAGCGCTCTCGACATAAAATCGTTTCGATCTAACAGACGACAGTTACATGTTTCCGGCAACAAAGTATTGTTCATGTTTTGTTCTTTAAAAATTGAAATGATACAATATTCTTCTAGTTTTAATTATGCAGAATTAAATATGCCTAAAAATCAAACCCAGGCATAAAATAAAAACAGTCTAGGCAAAATACCATCTAACCAAGGATATATTTCACAATCTAAAAATATGAAAATGACACTGAGAACTAAAGAGTCATATAATAAAGCAATTGTTGACTTTTGATATCAGTTGACCGTTGGCCTTGGTGAATATCACATCTCTGGGGTTGATAAATCATTGTATCAACCTCATCAAAAGTCAATAATTGTATAGTATTGATTGACGTAGTATTAATAGAGGAAACTTATTTTGATTGATATCCCAAGAATAATAATAAACCCATTGCAAATGAGACATGAGGCTTCATCGAAGAAACCATATTGTTGTGGATTAATTATTATTGATTGTGTTTCTAATTTTCACTGAATTTGGATAGTAGTTGGAACAAAATAAGCTTACTATTTAGGTACCTTGAAGTATTCCATTCTGAAATAGATAACATATATTTGTAATCTATTCCAATATGGATGCGACCCTTAAATGGCGGGGGAAGAGGACTGAATACAGTGTAACCTACCTAATCCGACACTCATGTTTTCCAAAATATTGCTTTAACTGACACATTTTCTGGTCCGAAAATATGCCCATCCTTGAAGAAAAACCTGAGTATTCCAACTCCCTGCTAAATCTGATATTTTTTTCTGGTCCCCCAGTGTGTCTAATGACACATGTACAGGTTACACAGTAATTTTAATAGTTTCTTAATGTTAACAACTGGCATTTGAGGAATTAATGCAAAGCAAAGAACACAAATGATAATTAAGGTGGTACCCAACACCTTCACTTAAATTAATTTGGCTCGTTTAATTTTCATAAAATTTGGACAAAGTATTTACTTTGACCCTTTGACAAAAATAAAAAAAAATAAAAAAAATTTGAACCAACCATTTTATCAGAAAAAATACACTGGTTATATAGCAGTTTTACAAACACTACTTTTGATCATTGAGAAGCTTAATATTCCCTTAACAACACAATGTGATTAAAACGTTTAGCTGATTTTACAGAGATATCTCCCTGTAGTGTTAGGTACCACCTTAAATTAAATTTTACAAGTGGAAGCATTTGTGGAAAGTCCTTGCATATAGAAAAACATTATATTGTTGTATTTTATTTTACAGAGGCAACCATTTTTTGAAAGTCTAACAGAAAGCATAACAGTATATTGTTGTATTTTATTTTACAGGGGAAACCATTTATGGAAAGTTTAACAGAAAACAAACCATTATTATATAGTCTTGTATTTTCTGGAGGAGCAATTACAGCATTGGCTAGTGGTACTGTTCCAGAACTTACAGAACAATTTGAACTAGTCGAATTACCAACAGAGGTAAGGGATCATAGATTTATTCTAACGAGGAAGCTCTGAGGATTCTCTGAGCTTTTAAGTAGGCTCTTTTCAGTTGTTTATTTGACTATAATTACATTAGATGTATGTTTCATTATAATACTTTATTCTGATTGGCTAACTGCACATCACGTGATATTACGTAAGCAGTTGCATTGCTTAATACAACTTTTCATTCATGATAACACGTGGTCCAAAAATAAAGTGCACAGGTGAATTAAATAAAAAAATATATAAAATTCAATTTTTCATGATCATAGCTAAAAAATGTAATTATAAGTATTGCATGCTTCTTTTTGTAACTTTATAGGGTTGTAAAAGCGTTGACTGTGCACACATTTTTAGAATGAAGCGCTTCCGCGCATCATACAAAATGTACTTCGGTCAACGCTTTTACACCCCAATAAATTTACAAAAAGAAGCATTCAATTCTTAAATAATTATCACACCATTATAGTATCTAGTATAAATATTATGAGCTTATCAATTTGAAACAGTTGGTAAGTTAGGGTAAAGATATAGTGATCTTATCAATTTAATCTATCAATTTAGTTTTAAAAGTAAATATAAATTGAGCAACCAGGTAATCTTTTTAAAGTCACACTTAAGTTATGGTAAAGAAATTATATTCACCCCAAAACGGACCAATTTTGAAATACTAGGTATACATAAGTCAGGTTATGATGTCAATCAGAGACCAACATTTAGAAAGAATGGTTGTAAATTGACTGTAGTAAGTAACCATTATAAGAGTCATTTTGGCAAAATACCAGGGTTTCATTGACAGTTTGATGGTTATTGTAGCTTATCAAAACCAACCTAAAATATCACAAGTGATATATTAACAGATACTTGTTACCTTCAAGGTTGTGTAAGCTGGGTTTTTTTAATTGTTTTATTGTTTTTCTGAGTTTTTCTAAAGTGTGTAACTTATCAACTTTAAATCAGTCCTTAGTATCAAATTACATGTTATAAATTGTTCTTTTACAGTTTAGAAATACAGTTTTACAGATTTTAGCAGCTGATATTCTAGGATCCTTCCTTATAGACAGAATAATGAGATTCCTGTTTGGAAAGGGACATCTACGATCAACATAAGATTTACTCAGAGTAGTCAATGGTGCTTGCTCAATAACAATGAATTATTTCAAAATTCATATTCTGTAGACAAAACCTCTTGACAGTTATAGTATACATATAAAAAAAAAATCATGGAATTGCAATATTAGAATGAAATATTTTATACTTTTTGCATGGATTAGACATGATTTTATTTTTTTGATTAACCATTGTTTGTCCATAAAAACCATTCAGTCTGCCAGCTTGCAAGAGATGGATGACATTGTGATTAGATTTCTGTAGAATATGGAACCCCAAAAAAGCCTGTTACTTATTGAAATGCTGAAATATTCATTTTTAGCAAAACCATTTTCATTGCTCACGATTTTTGCACCACTTGCCCCCATACTTTTTTAAGTACCAGTATATTAGAAACATATAAAATCTCATAAAACTTCTTTGAAAGATGTTTTTTATGCCCCACCTACGATAGTAGAGGGGCATTATGTTTTCTGGTCTGTGCGTCCGTTCATCCATTCGTCCGTCCGTCTGTCTGTCTGTCCGTCTGTCCCGCTTCAGGTTAAAGTTTTTGGTCAAGGTAGTTTTTGATGAAGTTGAAGTCCAATTGACTTCAAACTTGGTACACATGTTCCCTATGATATGATCTTTTTAATTTTAATGCCAAATTAGAGATTTTACCCGAATTTCACGGTCCACTGAACATAGAAAATGATAGTGCGAGTGGGGCATTCGTGTACTGAGGACACATTCTTGTTTTATATATAAATCTATTAAATAATGTTCTTCACACGACAGTGATAAAATTTCCTGATTGAATACTTGTATGTAGTTTTATAAAATAAAACCGACACAATTTGAGAGAAAAAACGAAAAAATTTACCAATTCTTAATTTTATCATCTACACATTTTCTGAACATGCTGAATTTGAATATTTTGTACAAAGTTTTCATAAATCTAGACGTCAGAAAAAAGGGTTAAAGATTTTTTTATTTATGAATATTTATATTCAATATTGATACTCATAATTCCCAATCCCTAACATCTAAAATGATTTGTTTGAAATAATTAATTCTTTTATGGCAAAACAGTTTATTTTATTTATTCTAAAGAAATTATTTATATATTTTTTTTTTGCCTTTTGTTTTAACTTGACGCAAATGTTTTTTTTATATTGTTATAACGAAAATTCATAAATATGAGAACATGATGTAGAATTTGCTTGTAACTTTTCTGTCAAGAGTGGGTGAAATGGTATCATTTATTATTGCCTGATAACATATTTTTTAAACATTGTAATGTATTGTTTATGAATTTATTTATTGTATTGTCAACAATGTATAATTTCATATTGAATTCTCAAAATAAAACCAGAAGTATACTCTGTATTATCATTATTTTGGGGTTGATGTCTGTTCCCCAATGGCTATTATGCCTAGGCTTGTCTGTCAATAGATAGTTTTCAGGTGACACAAATCAATTTGGAGTTAATTCCCTTGCCTGCTATACATAAGATTGATTTTCTTTTTTTGAGTAACCAAATAAAACAAGGAAGTTTCATAAAAGATACTGGGAAATGTGATGAGTTGTACAATGTGTGTGCACATTAAAATTGTACAAATTCTTATGTCTAGCGTTCAGTAAAACAAGTTAAATTTTGTTGATTTATGAAGACATTTATGGTGGTAATGGGAAATAACTCCAACTTTGTAAATATCAATGGAAAAATACGTTTTTGAAATAAATGTATCCAATTTCCATAACCATAATTTATTGTTCAGAGTTTATTGGACAAGCCCCTACACATTTTCAACTTTTGTTGTGCAAAATATTTTGTTATTGTTTACAAAATAGAGACTTTATAGATATCAATGGAAAAATACCTTTATGAAATAAATGTATCCAATTTCCATAACCATCATTTATTGTTCAGAGTTTATTGGACAAGCCCCTACACATTTTCAGCTTTTGTTGTGCCAAATAATTTGTTATTGTTTACAAAATAGAGACTCAACACATCTGTAATTTTTTTAAGAAAATTAATTCAGTGCAATAATAAGATTTCCTACTTCATTCTCCCAAAAAAAAAAAAAACCTACACAAATGTATAAATAAAATTGAGAATGGATATGAGGAATGTGTCAAAGAGACTACAGCTCGACCAAATAGCAAAATAGCGCACAAATATGTCTTTAACAAAAAAGAAAATTTTGCTTCCAAACTTTGAACTGCAGTTTCTGCAAGAAAAAACGTCATGTATATCAAGCACAAAAACCTATATGAGGAGAGAAATTATGATTTTAGTCAAATGACTTATTTGTAGATCTTTTACTGATCATTTTGGAAATTTTGGTTTTCTATTTCTTTACTATAGTTTTCAGATAAGACACACATATGGGGGAAAAATCTACCAATGGCAATAGCTCTTTTACAAAGGAGTCAGCTGATAATTTTGGCATTGTTGTCTTATTTGTAAGTCTCGTTCTGCCAACAATTTTTGCTTTGTAGTTTCTATCTACTCTAGTTCACACAAAAAGATAAAAATTGTTAAAAATCTTCATGCAAGGGTAATAACCATTTCTAAGAGTCCATAACAATGAACCTGTTTCATATACTCAGCAGTAAATCTTGTCCTGTTGGTTATTATTGTTGTTAGCAGACTCTATCATGCTTATGGCAAGTTGAGCTAATGAAACAGTTCAACCATTTATCTTAAAATAATTGTTTTTACATACTGTTTTCCTGGAGAGAAAATATAATCTATCACAAGTCTAGATCTAAAATCATAAATGACTAAACGAAAAGATAAAGAGCAAAAGACAACCACTGATAAGGCACCTGACTTAAGACAGACACATTGATGAAAATTTGACTTGTAAAAGCAGTGCTTTAAAATTCAAACTACATGTACGTCTTGGCAAACAGAAAGTAACTACAAATCATATGCAAAATTGCTTACATGTACAACTCAACATATTCATGCTGCAGAATAAACATCATTTCCTTCCAAAAAGCCAAGAAAAGATTGATGAGGTTTTTCTTTGTACAAGCAACAGATAGTGTATGATAAGCAGATGTAATAAATGGCTTACACACTACAACTTCACATGATCAACCTGCCTACCCAATATAAAATCAATCCATAATATACAAAAGTAAAAAAAACTAATGCCAAAGTTTTCTACCCAATGTCTTTCATTTGGAAAGTCATACAATTACTAATTGACATGGGATTCAGATAATTAAAGTGGTCACTTTTCCGTTATTAATATGTATAACCTGTGGTTTGCCCAGTACAAAATGTTTTTTTCTTTTTATCGCAATTGTGACTTTCGTTGCAGTATGGGAGACATAGGGATTACTATTGAGTGGCTGTGTAAACTATTTAATTTTCTTGCCAATGTTTAGTTTACCTAGTTAAGTCAGTTAAACTACATGTATGTATAAGCAAAACAACAATTCTATTTTCAGTGTAAAGTGTACATGTCTGTCTGTTATGCATCATCTGACCTTGACATCATTTGCATGGTTCATTTGTCAATGTTAAGTTTCACAGTTTGGTTTCTTTGATACTTTAAGCAAAAGGTTAACTACATTGGGTGTATGAAATGAAGTTTGTCTGCCAGGATTTATCTGACCTTGACCATAGTTATCGAACATTGGTAAACTAATGTCAAGTTTATTATATGAAACTTCTAGTAAATCTTTATTTTGAAGATGTCCAATATGGTCAATAAAATAGACAAGACATTTCAGCGTGTGCGCTCTCTTGTTACAATAAGAATAAATTAATAATTAACATCACATGGACACATGCAATAATATAAATCAGTATTTTTTTGTGAAATGGTTCACCCTTGTTTCACTTTCAATGTCGACATTCTTTTCCTTTGAAAAGCTGAATCCTTAGTACATGGTTAACCCATCTCTAGCTAAGGTTTTAAATTGAAGTCGACATGAATACAGATTCACATGAGGTTGAATTAGTCACTTGCAAGTCAATAATGCATCGCAATGTTTCTGATCTTGTTTTGAAAAATGTGGCCTCAACTAACTACTTATAAGCAAATAATTTTAAAGTTCTGCTTTTATTCATCCTCGAATCTAAAAGATTTGTATCATCCAAGAAATCTTATAATGTAAATTCAGAAATTATTACGCGTATTTACTATTACGATTTTGTCATTTTAGACTTAAATATGATTTTAATTTTTACGGTTTTGAGAAAAATATGTTTAATTCATATGAAATATTTCAAAATGCGAGTTTAAATTATTGCATTTACAACTCTGTTCCATTATTTTCGCAATAATAAAAACCTTTCAACAATTTCTGAATATACAGACAGTAGTACAAATGTAGTGTTATTGTACAAATAAACTCATCATAGATACCAGGACTAAATTTTGTATATATGCCAGACACGCGTTTCGTCTACAAAAGACTCATTAGTGACGCTCGAATCCAAATAAGTTAAAAGGGCCAAATAAAGTAAGGACCAAAATTCCTAAATATTTTGCCAAATACACAGATGTACAGAAAGGGGCATTGAGCTAAAGAAGAAACCAAATAAGTAAACCTACTATAGGACAGATCTTTGATTTCAGTTACAGTGATCTAAAACAGTAGTAAATAAAACCTTTCAATAATCATGTTCTAAAGATGAAAATATAAATAAAGACAACTTTATGTATCACTTTTATTTTTATGTTCAAAATATCATACAAAACCTGGTATCCAACCTATAGAGACTTTAACACTTTGCATTGTGCCACAATATAAATAATAAATATCCACAGCTAATTCTATAAAATATAAATAGTCCTAAGACACATTTAAGATATCCAAATCTTGGTAGCTGTTAACAATTTTGAAAAATTCTTGTACAATGAATTTGAGTGTTAAGATCCCTTGTTGTTTCATACCATTAAATATCAATCAACATAAAAATATATTATATATAAATACAGTAAACAAACATGTATTATTTGTAGTACAAAAAAAATGCAGAAAAAACTCAATGTTCCCTAATAAATCTGAGAAAAAGTAGTTTTCTTGACAACTTTTTCATCTTGGAATGATAGACTTTGGTATTTGATAAAAAAAATTATTTTAGATTGAATATGTGTATGTTCCAACTCAAATATGAAAAAAAGTTTTGTGCATATTTTAAATTTAGCCATATTTAAAATCCCTTGAACATGTTGAAACAGATTTTGTTTCATTTTTCTTTCTTAAAGACAATAAATATTTCAATGAAAATCTTTAGTCTAATTGCAGAATCATTTTCATTTTTTCCCTACAAGATCTTAGTCCACCATTGCTTTCTACCAATTAAAAGAGAAAATTACAGGTGCATGTATATTTCAAACTTATGTGCAATAACCAGTCTCTAGGAGTGCATGGACGAGAGTATAATATCACAGGATTATGGAAAGCACTCTGAATAGCACGAATCAGACTATAGTACTACTGATGGGGAAACGAAATACATGACCTTTAATGACAGTGAAATCTTCACACAGTGTAAGAGATCTACTACTGAACATGTACATGTATTTAAGGACTACTGAAATATTACAAGATGGATGATCTGAATGTACAATTCGTCATTTGAAGGCATAGAAAAACAGCAACGCTGTAAAAACTACGCTCTGAATTAAACACATTTTGTTTGAATTCTGTTTCAAAACATGAAATTGTTCAGCGCCACTTAATTACATGCAGTAGTACTATTTCTCTGATCATATTTTTTAAGGGACATTTATGAAATTACCACTTCCATTGATTTCTCGAATAATAAATAATTCAAATTTGTGATTGAAAAGGTTTAAAAAAATTGTATCAAAATTTAAGGATGCCAAATGTCACAAGTTTACACAGAATGACTTTAAAAAAACATATAAAAAATAATGTATAATTGTCATGACTTATTAGAATGGTGAAAACAATCGTCAATGCCGTGTGAGATATCACCCCAATGTTAAAAGCTCAAAGATCATTATATCAACAGCTGATGTGTCTATGAGACCTGGGAATGGACTCTTGTGCTCTGTCCTCCTTTGTCCTTTAGAGTATGGGATTCTCGTTTTAATACATTCAGTAAAGTCTGTGAACTCTCCAAAATCTGTAATACAAAAGTTAGTATTTTGGTTAATTTATGAACAACAGTCATGTGTATGACTCAAACAAGTGATTTCATTATCACCTATTTTAATGATTTAAAATTTCAATAATCAGCTTTTTTTTATAAATATTTCTGTAATTTTCCTTCATATAACAATTATCCCTTTCTCTTGTGTATTAATTTCAGCAGTACGCTTGGGGAGTAAGATAGTACTATAAAGCTTTAAAAAGTACCCATAGAAATTTTCTGTATTCAAATATTCATTAATTTCATCTTATTTAAAAAAATATCCCTTATGTAGTCATGATAATAATTCAATAATTATTTTTAACATTAATGTTCACCACAAGTTTTCCATTAATACCCTCCTTTATAACTTGTCATACTGACTTAATTTAAAATAAAACAATTGTGTATTGACAACTATCTTCAGATCAATCAACCAACCAACCATGAAGTGATCAATTACATTCAGTACAATACTACATTCAAATGAAATCAACACCATGTTTTAAAACAAAATCTTTCTTCTGTTTGACTGAACTATGAAAAGTTTGATTTTTAAACCTATTTGTATTTAAAAAACATTTATTACTGATATTATCTTGTAATTCCCTGGTTGTTGTACAGCAAAAATCAAATTCTGTACCAGTATGAGTACATGTTACTTATGTATTATACTATATATCTGACTTTTCTGTCATGTATATAGGCTAGGGCTACTGGCTAACTGTCCAGTTTGCAAATTTGGCAGCAAAATTAAAAAAATAAACAAAGCAATAATAAAAGTATACCTTCATATATGCTGATTCAGTTTCAGCAATAGTCTTATCAAATTCATTTCTGGAAGCCATCTTTTTACTAAGACCTTCATTGACTTTGGCTAATCGCTCTGTAAGGATTCTAATGTCATTTTGTAATTTTTGTTTCTCCTCCTCTTCTTGAAGAATTTGTTTATGAAGATCATCCCTCTTTTGACAAAGATCATTTATACCTGAAATATAAAGAAAAATTAGCTGCTGAGGATAAAACATTCCTTGACAAGATCGAGATTGAAAGGATGTAATCTCAACAGAAATTTTTACAGTTTTTCAATAGATACATGTATATTTTCTTCCCTTTCAAGTCTCAAAATTCAGATGGGAATTAAAACAGTGAATAAATTAGTCTGGTATATCTATCTCTAAATGTCAGGACTTTTTATGTGATTTTTATCTGTTAATTTTGTGATGTATCAATGAACAGTGCACTGGTACATATAGCTAAAAGTATAAAAGACATAAAATTGTCTAACATGTCTAAAGATTATTTTTTTATTACATGTAGGTCAAAGTATTGCCTTTTTTTGTTTTTATTTTATGCTGATGTAAACACCAATAATAAAATTTTACAATTAAATTGTTTGAAACATATATTGCAAATTTCTGAACAGAAAATATTTTTTTTTGTTGATCTCGTGAGAAAATGAAAATGAGAGAGACACAACAAAAATACAACCAAATATTCCTGTGACAAATCTGCTTCTGTTGGTACCAAGTTGCTCAAAATCATACTGGTCAGAAATTTGAATACTTAGTACAAAATATTTTTTGGAAAAGTTGTAGTTTTGAATGAAATTGAAGTGAAGCAAGAATGTATCCAGAGTACACAGATGCCCCACTTGCACTATCATTTTCCATGTTCAGTGGATCGTGAAATTGGGGTCAAAACTTTAATTTGGCATTTAAATTAGGGAACATGTGTACTAAGTTTCAAGTCTTAGTCGTAGGTCACAATAAAGTGGGGCATAAAAAGTGACAAATGCTTATGGCCACACTCTAGATCTGTTTATATAATATTTCACAGACTTCACCTAAACAACTACAAAATGTATATCATGTATATCGCAGGGGTTAAAATTAACTTTTTAAGGCCAGTAGCCAGCTGGGTTACTAGACTTTATAATCTGTTTGCCCAGACAAAAATTTAGTAGCCCACTTTATTTTACTATCACTGATGAAGACTGCAAAGTTGGCTGAACTTGGTATTTTTTTTACACATACATTTTACATTGTATCTTTAAACAAGGGTATGTCGGGTAACATTGTATATTATTATTTGGCCTTATTAAATATCTTGGTCATTTTATTTTGCTTAACTAAGTTCATTTGTAAACAAATGACCCCCCCTTATTTTCTAAAAAGATTTGTACATGTATTTCAAAAGCATTGTCATGAAATTTATATCTACTCTGAATCTGATTTTATCTTTTTTGTAAACTGTTTAGTCAAGTAGGAAACTGAAATCATTTTGAACTTATGTTATTTATTTGTGGTCAACAATATTCTACTTTCGTTTTAGACCTTCACTCTCTGGACACCACATGGGCTTTGAAAAGGGACTACAAAACTACAAAAGGTACTGTTTTCCAGATTCTTAATATAACAACATTACATGTTATACTTTCTTTTCTCTAATCCTTCGTCAATTTATCCCTTTCTGCACCCATTGTATAAAAAATTTAATCAAAGTGTGGTTCGTTTGATCTCAGTGCTTCATTGGTTAAAATCCAATTGTGACGTCAAATTTTCTTGCTTTCCTCTGAATTTCCTATTGTGACGGCATGAAAAAAGGCGACCGTGTCTGATGACGTCACATAGAAAGTACACATCTTTTTGCAGATCATTCGAAAGAAAGGAATACGTTTGCCTGCATATTGTTTAAAAATCATTAGAGATACAGATTCTACCACCAAATCTAGTGTAATACGATATTTATCCACTCTCGACAGTTAAATTTTAAATATTTAAATCGCTCGGCGAGCCTTGAGTTTTATATTTGAAAATTTGACTGTCTGGAGTGGATAAATATCGTATTACCTCGATGCAGTGGTAGAATCTATATCTATTTGTCAGACTGATATCATTTCATAATATTCTATTATCATCTTCTTTGACTAACTTCGCTTTCTTGAAGCCAAAACCGAACAATTCTTGATGACTATAAGTATTGGAATGTCTCTCTTAATATCCTTCATGTCCTTACAAACATTTGATACTTTACGACTTTAAATGGACGACCAATCAGTGACCTGAATTAACGTGAACTTATAATATTTAGTCAAAGCTTTAAGGTAAACACTGATTTTACATCCTTGTGTATTGCGACCGTGACTTTACGACAATACTTCTCTTGACACTTGCCTGTATACATTTTAAACAGATTTTTTTCTTCTTTTTGATTTGATATTTTTTGTCAGTGAAGCAGCCCACACTTGGAGCTAAAGTAAACAGCTGATTTCCTTTAGTCAAGTACTTTTTTTCAATTCGCCACCTGGGCTACCACAACTGAATAAAAAGATTGCCCAGGTCAATTTCTGGTCCCAATGGGCGACCATTAATTTTTTCCTTGTAGGGCTATTAATATTATTTCAAAACATGAAACACTTTCCTATATGTGTATGCTAATTTTATCTTGTAATCAAATATAAGAATATATCGACAGATACATTATGTAGGATAAGAATATTCAGGAAATTTTGTTCACCCGATAGACATGAAAGAGGGTGGTAATGGGGGTAAAAATTTTAATCAATTTGAAGCTAACAGTAGCCGAAAATTGCTGTTTGACGCCTGACGGTAAAAGGCATTACTACCCTGGCCTCATCATGCTCATGATAGAGAAACAGATCCTGCTTCACTTGGAATCGGTCTGTTCGCGCCCATTCATGTTCGTGCCCTTTCAATTTCGCACCCTACACGTTGGCACAGGTCTCAAGTCTGTTTGCACCCTACACGTTAGCGCACAATTTTTATTGGTATTATTTATATCAGTATTCTCCCCATGGCCTTTTAGCATCATGGCAATGTGATGCTATATTTTTTAATGTGATGCTATCTGAATTCATTTTCTTATAGATTGTGTTATGGATGTGATGCTATAATTTTTAGAAACCAAATGCTATTTCAAATTTCCTTTTTCACCAGGATGCTATATGAAATATCTGGGGAGAACACTGTATAATAATATAATTTAAAAATCGAGTTTTGGTAAGTGTATGGCTATAAATATTTTTTGTTCATTGTTTCTACATATAGTGAGATTCTGACAACGTTTTTTTAATGTGTTGAATAAATCTTAATCATGTTTAGGCAAGTGTACTGCTCTATATAAAAAAATTAATTCATTGTTTCTAAGCATTTGCTAAGTAAAGTGAGATTCTGACAACGTTTTTTTTATGTGTTGATAAAATCTTAATCATCATGATCATGTTTTGGTTAGTGTATTGCTATAAATATTTTTTTTACATGAGTTCAAAGGAACCAAGATCTATGTAAAAAACAATTATCTTGAAAATGAAAGTCAAAATGCCGAAATCGATGGGTAACTGTGAAAACTTAAAATATGGAAAAATAAAGGTTCGCAGGTAGGTGAAACTTACATAAATGAAGAGATAAATGAAAAATTAATAGATTGATGCCCGATTTATATAATTCCAAGGCCGTCAGTCGGCATCAATAGCGACGAAGCAGCGCATCTCTTTTGGGTGGGCATTGCAAATGTCCACTTTTTGATATGGGACGAGCTCTGACGTCCCACGGCCCCAGCTTGTCTGGCAAAACAGCCGTTGGACGTCAGAGTAATCTTGGACTATGTACAAATGTACCATAATTGTCTACCATGGTACCAAAATAATCTTGATGACGTTCGTTCAATTTTCTGATTAATTATTTCGACTTAACTACTTGGTTCAATAGTTTTCTTGTGTTCAAAAACTCTCTTAAAAGGAAATTTTGATAGAAAACTAAGTTCTGGAATTATATATCGTATTTGTGTGTTTGTTTTGGACTTGGTTTTATAAAAAAATCTTGAAATGTTTGTTACGAATGAAATGCTAAACTTTAACGGTTGTTACTTACATTTTACGAGTTCGTTATTATAACTCTGTAAAGCAGCCCCTTGTTGCGACATATTTAGGGCGCTTGAGAGCAAAAAAATGAATGAAGTAAATTTGAGTTTCGCTGTCAAAACTTGTTTGCACTTTTTGTGTTGATAAGCAAAAATGAGTTCTACGTCATAAAGAATGTTGTTCAAATTAAAAGTGTTTCGGCTACGGAATAATGACGATATTATTCCGGATTTTTCTCGAGTCGCCAAAAACGTATATATTTAGGATAGATAAGAAAGAAAAAAAAGAAATAAAGAAATATAGGATAAGGAATTGTTGAGACAAATAGAGAAAAAGAAATTTTCAAGCGTTCGAACTTTCATAATTCAATTACCCCCTCCTTTAGCACCCAAAGTAAATAACGGATCGAATATCACATCACTGAATTTTAAGCTGTACGTACGTACAGCTTAATTTACTGCTAGTGAATTGAAAGTTTAAATACAAGTGTGTTTCTGTGTGAAATTCTTTTGTGAAATAATCAATAAATGGTTAAGATTATTGTTAATTTTTTAAACCAAAACAAAAATGTAATGATTACCATAACCGGTTTCTGTTAAAAAATATATTTATTATAACTGAATTTTACTTTTTTCTTGCAGATTTTTAATTATGGAAATCAAACACAAAGATGGGTGGAATTTGTGACAAACAACAAGGTATTGTTTTTAAACTTAAAATAGAAATGCATTGCTTCGGTCGGTCAATCTTATTTGTTGAAATTTTGAGACATGATCAAATGAGAGTCAATCATCATGTCGAAACTCATTTTTAATATTAACAACAGATTAAAGACTGAGTCACTCATTAAACGGAAAGAAAAATAAATTCATCAATAAAATTAGTAATTCTTATATATATAACGATTTCATGATACATGTATATGTGAATATTCCTTCATATTCGTCATGTGTCAGTATCTAATAATTTATGAACGAAAATACATTTGAAATTTACACATTACAATATTTCATTCGGTATATTTTGATAGGCTCTAAGAAGCTCCACAAACTCAATATAAGGACATTTAATCCAAAAGTTAGACCTGAAATGGCTGATGGATTAAATGAAATTCCATTATGGGAGAAAACCTACGAAAAATATGACAAAAAGCAATTAGCACACGAGTGTTCACGACTTCAGACGGAAATTAAAGGAAGACTTGATAGACTGAAGAAAGTAGACGAAAGCCTTACTGGAAAGGAAAAAGAAAGCAAAGAAATTATCGATCAAATTACCGAAGCAGAAAAAAACTTTGCAAAGGTAAACTTGGATATCTTTTGATGACTAAACTATTTTTTTTCTTCTTTATGAATAAATTCCGTTTCATGTCGTGTAAACATTTAAGAAGGGCGAATGATACCAGAGGGACTTCAAATTCATAAATCAAAAATAAACTGACAACGCCATGGCGAAAAAAGAAAAAAAGAAAGATAAACAGACACACAATAGTACACAATACACATCATAGAAAACTAAAGACCATAAACAACTCAAACTCTACACAAAACTGGGGGTGATTTCAGGTACCACGAAAGGGTAAGCAGATCATGCTCTACATGTGGCACCTGTCGGTCGTAAGAAAACACTTCAGAATCTTATACTTTGAATCACATTTTTATGTATATTTCATCCCGAATATACTTCAGTAATGTGGAATCTCAGTTGCCCTCTTTGCCACAAATGTACAAAAAAAAATTCGGTGAAAAGGAATGGAAAGAAATACACCCAAACACACTATCAAATTATATTTTATTTCATTAAAGCTGATCTAGGTTATGTTTTACATGAATCTTTTTAGCAATTTTAAGTTCCACTTACATACAAATGTAAACATGATAAAGATAGGAGTGTAATATAATTTGAATTTTCTTCAAGACTTCGAGTTAAACATTGAATTACAGTTTTAGTAAGAATTTGAGTATAACCTTGAGTTAATATTCAAGTTCTAGGTTAAAACTCTGGGTTAATTTTCGCTTTAGAATTAAGGTTCGAACTACTGCAGATTCAGGTTGCAGCTAAACTACAGAGCTTGTTTTTATTCTTATTTATTTTTTAATTTTTGATTTTTACCTCGGATGTGACCTTGAGACCGGTGTTATGTTGCCGCAGAAATTTCTACACACGTCCCTTGTGCGCTACCCAAACCGTGAAACGTATTTCGTATATTGAATACGTGGATATTATCGAGTGTGACATAACATTCCTGATTGCTTGTTATAAAATCATTTCTTCAATGAATACTCTTGATCATATTTTTATGACATCTTTACACTAAATCAATTGGATGTTGGATGTGTACTGATTGATAATTCAGTCTTATAAAATAGTGGCTTTGAACTAGCTGTCAGTATATGCGAGTACTCCCATATCTGTATTTAGTGTCTTAATTTTTGTTGTTGGGATATCCAAGAACCCTGCCACGTCCACTTATGTAATTTTGTAGTATTTGTATTAATGTCCATCTGATGAGTTAAGCCTTTTTCAACTGATTTTTATAGTTCGTTCTTATGTTGTACTGTTACACCACCGTCCCAGGTTAGGGGGGGGGATGGGATCACGCTTACACGTGTAACCCCGCTACATTATGTATGTGTGTGCCTATTCCAAGTCAGGAGCCTGTAATTCAGTGGTTGTCGTTTGTTTATGTGTTTCATATTTGTTTTTCATTCATTTTTGTACAAAAATGTTGCCGTTAGTTTTCTCGTTTGAATTGTTTTACATTGTCATTTCATGGCCTTTTATAGCCGACTATATATATATGCGGTAAAGGCTTTGGTCATTGTTGAAGGCCATACGGTGACCTATAGTTGTAAATTTCAGTGTCATTTGGCCTCTTGTAGAGAGTTGTCTCATGGGCAAACATACCACATTTTTTTTATAATAGATAAATTATATGAAAATATTTTGCCGTGAGAAATTAACGCATGCCTTCACAGTCATCTTTTGTTTTGCAGATAAATGAGACGTCTAAACTACTGATCAACAGTTTAAAGAGACAGACAACTATGCTGAAAGAAAATCATACTTATGAAACAAATAAAGAAATTTGATTAGAAGAGTTTTTCTTATATGTTACCGTTATGAAACTGATATTTGAGATTGTACTTCCATAAAGAAATAGAGAACCATCTAGGTCGTTTAATAAACATTTAATATACGTTCTTGCTCAAGGGTTTGTTTTGGAATTATGCGCATGCGTATTGTTTCTTGACTTTAAGGAGTTTTAGATTGAATGGTTGCTCTGGATTCCCCACTCAATTAACTAATTTATAACTCATGGGATCCTTTCTATGTATGTCTTCTATTGAGAGTTATTGTTGTTGCATAATTTTAAATCTTATGCATCATTTAAATCAAAATAAATGTAGTCCGCATCGTAAAACACCCCTTCAGGTTGCAGTCTTGTAATTGACTGCTCCATAGGCTTACATGCAAAACAGCTGATCTTTGAAAATAAAAAAATAAAAAATGCTACATAGAAAAAAAAATTCATGTTCATATCATGTATGTACTAATGTGAAATTGTGATTTAATCGAAAAAAAAGGGGGTCTTGCCACAAAGAATAAAAAGTTACGCAATCCTGAAGTCAAAACATTTTTTTTCTACTTTCTGTTTGCTATTTTTACTAGGACGCACCACTTCCAGTAAACATGATATCCTTCCACTTTCCTGGATTGATATCCCCAAAAGATGCAAGATTTTTTTTAAAGTCTATATATATGTTTCAATTCAGCATAAACCTATAATCAAACAGAAAAAATTGAGTTCAGAAAAAAATTCAGAAAAAAATGCACTATTTTGTTTCCGTCCATGTTTTGACATGCACCGGAAATTGGAGTTGTAATACAAGACTGGTACCTTCAGGCGAAATGGAGTCTTCCATATTATCGTTTCTAGTTGTCTCCCTTCCGGAAGTAACTTCTATGAATTCTGAATCAAAACAACACTTCGAGCTAAGATCAGCTAATGTTCTGTCAATAAACTTCGTGTTATATTAAAAACCGAGGAATGTGTACGGAAAGGAGTCCTGATCACTGACCCAAAGGAAATTAAATATTTAAAGAGTTAGAAATGGGGTTCCTCCTAGAATTAACGTAGGAAAATAGGTGATAAGATACCCTCTCTCACTCTGATTCTCAGTGACTGCTGTGGAAAGTAAAATTGGAATTGATAGTACAAAAATAAAACACAATAGGACTCATTACATTGTTCATACACTTTTATCCGGGATTGGCTATTTTGTAATTATTTTACATGTGCAGTTGAATTAGTTTTGAAAATAATATTATCCAGCTACATGTGTACATGTGTCAATGAAACAACGGCAATGGTATCCCTCGGAGCAATCTGCTCTTTGATTAGTTGTAGTGTTTTTCAGTCACTTATTTGTCAAGAATTCAGTGTTGACAACTTGTACATGGCAATAACCATGAAATATATCGTATTCAATTTACCAAACTTCACATTTATACCTCCTGTGAACTTTTCAAAACTATAGAGTTATAAACTTTTAAGGAAACCACACCAATTGTTGACTTATATACTGTAAACCAATTTTGCGACTTTTGTAAATTTGAAAAATAACGCGAATATAAATCGCCACGAATTTGTTAATCTTGAATCTTTCAAGGCCTCATTTACACTACATTACTCAAATTTCAAAATCTGGGTAAGGAGGTATTATTCGTGAAAATAAGTTGGTTCACTGTAACTCTAATGGAATGGATCACAAAAGTTCACAACTAACTTAGAATTATCGAATGCGTCCTTGGGATACAATATTTAAAGCAACTGTTGTATTTTTGCATAATAGACGATTTTCAGTTAATCTAATATATGCTACATTATATTTAACCTGTGTCTAGTTTCATGTTTTATTTAAATGGAGAGGGTTATTTGTGCAGAATAGGACCGACATTGTAGAATAGACCTAAATTATCATATTTAAAGAACACAAGGTTTTTAAAAAATTATGTGCACACGTGACTACTTAGAAATACGTGCAGTGCATCAAACCATATTATTTTACTTCAAAGTTTATAAGTCAAAATGAAAGAGTCAAACATCAACAGTAAGTGCATTTCAGTTACATCATATATGACAAAGTTGTTTTATTACTATTATTTGAATATATATATATATGTGTAGTGTTTGTTCTTTTTCGCTTTTGATCGAATATATTTGCTTGCCAGTTTGTGCATTATCAACTGAACCGTTTGAATTTCAATCTTTTCTGCCAATGGGTAGGAATGGCAGATTTTGATTGATATCATTGTTACAGATGATTTTTTTAATCTATTCGCGTCCGTCGTCGCCGAAGACTTTTTTTTTAAAATCACACCTATACTGGGCCATGGTTTAGTTAAATGTTCCCTACATGTTTTAAGTTTATTCGAGGATCCCAGATATAAATGGCCGCTGTTGCTAAAATTATAAGATATGGGTAAAATGCAGTTATATGGCTTATATCTTAAATATTAAAGCAGTAACATGAAATCTTACTACAAATAAATGATCAGCAGGCCAATGTCTATCTCCTGTTGAATTGGAAAAGCTATTTTGAATTAACCATCAATGAAATGTAAATTCTAAGAAGAATTCAACGTTTGGCCTGATTTAAAAAACGGAAGCAGGTAGAGCGGGAATAGGGCAGAATAAATTTGATCAGCAGGTAAAGGTGGGCGCAGAACGAAACATGTTGAACTACTATGGGACATGTAAGCGCCGACATTAGAGTCCATTTTAGCCCCGGATTAATCCGTTCACCTGTATTTTCGATAGCCCATTTAAGCGAAAACTTACCTGGTTGAATAATGCTCACTGAACTTTGGGCAGAAGTTCAGGGTCAGGGTAATTCAAGGCGAACAAATAATGGTCCAGAGTCGTTCCATGTTCCATACTAATGGGCAAGTTTATATATGATAGATTCTGATGCCATTCAACAGTATTGTACAGGGTGTATATCCAGAGCCCATTTACGTACGTTTTCTATTATATAAATTCCAGGCTAGAACAAACTTTTAACATTTCATATTTAGTGCTGTATTCTAATGATCATCATATGTTTTATATTGTGCTGTATTGAGTCTATTAAAGTTTTGTATTTATTATATATTATAATGCCGGTTAAACATATTTCGCTAAAATTAACATTGACAGTTCTAATATTCGCTAAAATGGGTTAAAAATCAGGTTCTAAAATGGGTTCTATTTTGGCGTTAAAACGTCCGTTTTTTTCCCGCTCAAATGTCCCATCAATACGCTTAAATGTCCGCCGCCGGTAATGGTATTTCTTCTTCGGATTTTCATAAAATTTGGAAAACCCATTTTGGAGTTATAACCCCTGGAATGTCTTTTTTCAGAGATAGAGAGAAATTCTTAAGATTATAAATAAGTAGATCAATAAGATCTACGAATAAGTAAAACTTGACTGATATCGTAAAAATACTACTTATAAAAGTTATTTCCTTGAAATTATGATTTTTACACCAATTTGTATATTCCTTTTTTATTTTGGTAACAAAAGTTGATAGATAGAATTTGTTTTATAGTAAAAATGTTCAACAAGAGAGGATCCTCATTTAACAAATAAGTAAATTAACATGGACTACCCGTCAATTAACGCCTTTTAGGAATTATTGCCATTGAAAGAAGTAAAATCACAAAAATACTGAACTCCGAGGAAAATTCAAAACGGAAAGTCCCTAACCAAATGGCAAAATCAAAAGATCAAAAACATCAAACGAACGGATAACAACTGTCATATTCCTGACTTAGGACAGGCATTTTCTCATGTGGAAAACGGTGGATAGAACTGGTTTTTTTTAGCTAGCTAAACCTCTCGCTTGTATGACAGTCGCATCAAATTCCATTATATTAACAACGATGTGTGAACAAAACAAACAGACTTAATAGGTAAAAATGTCAAAAACGGAGATACAGCAGTCAACATTGTTTTATATATGGTATACTGACATTTATCGTAGGTAAAAAAGCTATTAGATTCAGATAAAAAGAAAAATACTCTGCTTCTTATTATATAAGGGACTGTAGTTATAAAATTGAGAATGGAAATTTGGAATTTTTCAAAGCATGATCAAGGAGATTACAGCCCGACCAAAAAGCAGATAACAGCTGACTGCCACCAATGGGTCTTCAACGCAACAAAAAAAACTCAGCACTCGGAGGTGATCTTCAGCTAGTCCCCAAATTAAAATGGTGTACTAGTTCTGTGAAAACTCCAAATCTGATAAATGAACTAAAATTTAAAAAAAACATACAAGAATAACAAAGGCCAGAGACTCCTGACTTGGAGCATATACAAAAATGCGGCGGGTTAAACATGTTTTGTGTGATATCTCAACCCCCTTAATGCATCTAGCCGATGAAGAATAAACTAACACATAGCGTAACATAATACGTACAGTAAAACTCAGTTAAAAAAAGTTCGAATCCGATGTCAGAATAGGTAACAGAGAAACTAAGCAAAATGGCAATGATACATAAATTAACAAAGGACAACTATTACTAGCAGTTACTGACATGCCAGCCCTAGACCTCAATAAAACTGATTGAAAGATTATGTCTTCATCATATGAAAATCAAGTACAATCGCTCCCTTTAGGGGTTAAGTATTATACTATCATAGAATATTTGAGAAGAACATAACCTGTATTATGCAATCAACTGGTCTTAAAATAAATGTGTTTATTTCCGATGCAAAGACCTTATAAGTGAATCAATAATAATACCAACACATGCAACCCTTAATGACCTAACAACAGTATCGTTACTATAGTCCTTCCGCATAAGTCTGTTTAAAGGTTTGGTTCGTTTTTGAGGTAAAAGCTGACATTTTTGTGCTTTGTAGTCAGAGGCGGATTTAGAGGGGGGGGGGGGCATGGGGCCCGCCCCCCCCTTTTTAGGAAAAAAATTGGTTGCTTATATAGGGAATCACTGAAGCGTAACTGGATCGGGCCCCCTCTTAGGTCAGTCAGTGGGCCCCCACTTATGAAAATTTATGGATCCGCCACTTGTAGTTAATATTAGTTTGTGATATCGAAAACACTGGTGTAATATTTTTTCAGTAATACAGAGATTTCGTTGAAATCAAATACGTTGTAACATACACTATATATACGAGCGAATCGAACAAGTTTAGATAAATTATAACAAAACTATTAATTGTGGACAAGGGAAATTCATCTATGGTTGCAATGACAAATTTGATGGTATAGGTATTCTATCTAGTCCTTCGTGTAGCTCGGTGAATGTGATGCATATTATCAACTCTACTCCTCGACGTAGACGCAGTCATGGTCATCGTCATTATACACCAACTACTCTGCATGATGTCTCTATTAATTTATACAAAAGCCGTTAGGTATTCATTATCCCTTTCTAAACTTAATTCTCTGTTCAATTTATGTTTGGAAACCACTGCTACAAACTCTCATTCAAACCAATACAAACTTCTACAAACAGCTATAATTTCGGATATTGCAAGTCACAGACTTTTCAAGCCAGTCCGCATTGGAAAAGATGAAAAAGAGAAAAGATCTTTCCTTAATCTTTCCTTTACCAACAAAGGTCTCAATGGCGTCAACTTAGGCAATATCCTTCATCATAAATTATTTCAATCGAAAATACCTCCTTATTTCAAATATTAGTCTTTACCAATCATTTCTTTTACTTATACCAAACCTATTGCAACTAAAATTTTCAATTCATACAGGTTTTGCAGTATCTCAATATTGACGACTTTAAGTCTAAACCTCCTGCATGGTTGCACTTGTGCTAGTTCCCAATTCACATATAATCCTGCTGGTCAAGCTATTACCGGTGCCTCAACATTGTCAATACCACTTCCCTACGAAATGTGTTATCAAAAGGTCTGAAATATCGTGAGCCTAAATCCATCAATTGGAAATACAACTTTAAAATTTTGGTGGATTTAGTCGAGGATTATGCCAGGCAATGAGCTAAGCGTGGGAAGAAAGGCATACACACTCTTTCAGAATGGATTAAGACAGTGAGGTCGTTGTTACAAATAAGAATTTAGAAACTGAATGGGTCTTTCAATGCCCATGCTACGTCAAGCTTTAAAGACCCAAATGTTGCAAAACACTTATCCTTCCTCCATGACAAATATCCCGCAGATAAAGCCCCAAACAACATCGTTTTTGTGTGTAAAACTCATTACATTAACTGCTTGATACACGCATTAGGTATTGACAATTTACTTGGAAACTCAACATATACCCTTACGACACTTACCAAAAAGCAAATCCTGGATAACCATAGGTTTGTTATATGTTCCTTTGGAATTTCAACCAAAGATGATGAACCGGATCTTTCATCACTGTATTGGATACTTAAACTACATAAGTGTCCTTACAAACAACGGTATATTGCTGGGTCTTCCAAGTGCTCCACGAAAGCTCTTTCTAAATTATTAAAATCTATTTTATCAGAAATCAAAGACGGGCTTCAAAGTTATTCTGAAACTGCCTAGTCTAGAGGTGGCGTGAATCAGATTTGGACAATTAAAAATTCCAAAGATCTTTTAGAGAATATACAACCTAACTCTCTTTCATCTTATAATAGTATTAAAACATTTGACTTTTCTACACTTTACACAAATATTCCACATTCCAAACTAAAAGACAAATTGAAAGAACTGGTATTGCTTTGTTTCATAAAAAAGAATGGCCAACGTAGATACAAGTATCTTGTCTTAGGGAGGAATAAATCCTACTTTGTAAAGGATCACTCTGATTCAAACAAAAATTCTCTGAAATTGACATTATCAAGATGTCTTGTTCGGAGGACGTGTTTTTCAACAGACTGTCGGCATTCCAATGGGAACAAGTTGTGCCCCTCTTCTTGCCGACTTGTTTTTTTTATTGTTTTGAGGCTGACTTCATACAGGAACTTCTCGGGAAGAAAGATAAGAAGTTAGCAATATCTAGAGATACTACAGATACAGTTAAGTCGGCCTCATATCTTGACTTACATCTAGAAATTGACAATGAGGGTCGGTTGAAAACAAAACTTTACGACAAAAGAGATGATTTCAGCTGTCCAATTGTGAACTTTCCATTTCTAAGTAGCAACATTCAAGCAGCACCTGCATACGGGGTCTATATATATCCCAATTGATGAGATATTCCCGTGCTTGCATTTCCTATCATGATTTTCTTGATAGAGTATTGTTGCTCACAAGGAAGCTTTTAAACCAAGAGTTCCAAATGGTGAAGTTGAAATCAGCCCTTCGTAAATTTTACTGACGGCATCACGAGTTAGTTGACCGTTATGGAATAACTGTTTCACACATGATATCAGATATGTTCCTTATGTCGTAACTACAATCCCCTTCTCTTTCACGAATGTGACCTACCGAATTAGACTATTTACCGGATTTGTTATCACATAAGGTAGCACTCCACAGTAAGGTGTGTAGTTTGGCATTTTGGCCCCAGTGGATTGTTCAAATATAAGAGCAAGTGCACACTAAAATTCATTTTTGGATAGCTGAGTATTAAATAGCCTTCGTATTGGGTTGATATGAACATCAAGATCATATAATGTATGTAATATAGGCTATTTTCGGTATGACAGTCTGTATTTGTTTGTCCATACCATACATTTGTCCCGCAATTATTGCAATGTTTTTTTTCATCTTTTTGTCGCACGAACTTTGTGATTAGATTTAACAAAAAAAATGGGGCGAAAGACACCCATTTTTTATTTGATCATTAGGAAGGGTATGACACCAGTTTCAAAAAAGGTATCACCCAAAGGCATTGAAATTCTAGTTTGATCCAAATTTTGCAGAATATTGCCATGAATACACATAAAAGGAATTATTTTTCACCCTTTAAACTTTTGAAAATCAAATCTATGGAAGATACTGATTACATACATAATTATGCACATGTACAACACAAACAGTTAGGTTAATGTATTAGAAATCCAGGAATAGGAGATGATTAAACATTTTGTGGCTCATTTTTAATTTTATTTTCTAACTGTGGAGTACTACCTAAGCAACACGACGGGTGACGCTTGTGGGGTTTGTGTTGCTTATTCTTTAGTTTTCTATGTTGTGTCATGTGTATTATTGTTTGTCTGTTTGTCTTTTTCACTTTTAGCCATGGCGTTGTCAGTGTTTTTTCGATTTACGAGTTTTCCCTGGCTGGGATTCGAACTAATGCCACTGAGATATTGTGGCACCAAATCGTCTTGCACTGTGCCCGACACGCTAGATCACTCGACCACTTAGTCTCTACAAATAATAAAGCTTTTGGTGGCCTGGTGTTAACTTTCCTCGTCAGTTTTTATCTAGCGTGTAACACAGTACATAATATATAAGACATGAAGATATAATTTTTACAGATCAGCTGAATTATAAATTAAAAGGATCTTACAAAAAAAAACCAATTAATGTAGGATGCAGAAATAATTATATTATAAGTACGACTAAACCAGTGACAACTCTACCAGTGATGGTGATACAAGGATGAAAAAACTATAGTTCACACTGGACGTTAAGCAACCAACAATCAATCAATCACTATGGTTCAAAATTTAAGCAATATATCTGCTTTTATCGAATTATGGCATTATTCCGCCTAAAGTGATGTTTGAAACAAGACTACTCATATATATTTAAATATTTTGTCTAAATCGTAGACAATATATTCAATTTAAATACATTGTATATTAACTTGATTTATTGAAATTTGTGTTATAAAGTGAAGTCCTAACTTCGTATTTGAAAAAGAAAAGAAAAGATACATGTGAAACATACAAGAAGTACGGTAAACCAGATAAAATGAGAATATATATTAACCGACCTGTCAAACAGTCCTCTGATTTGTATACTAGTATATTACCAATATTGCATCTGTCGCACCAGCTGTCAGTGATGAATTGTAGTGCTTCTATCTATAAATCACACCAGAACTTAGAGTTAAGCACGAACAAATAAAATGGACGAATTTTCTTTTTAAAAATCAATTATCAACAGTTGGTTAATTGGGAAAACCGTTTATGATTCAATGATGCATTTCTGGAGAGAAATAATGTACGCATATTGTGTATATATTTTTTCTCGTATATTTTATATTTTCCTATAGATGGCTTCAACAATTATAGAAGTTCCATGGATGTAGCCTCCGATGATTATGACAACATTATAGACGAAAGACAAGATAATACTCTTCAGAGTTCCATCGAACTGGTTAAAAACGTAAATACCTGTAGCCAGGACACTCATGTACAAATTCAGATGAACACAAGTGCAGTTAGAGCGACTAATGAGCATGTGACTGCCAGCGATACATTGATTGGATTAAAGCAACATAAGTGGTCATTACTTGCTTTTATATGTGGTGTTATCCTGACCCTAGGGATAGTTGTCCCTGTAATGATGTCAAAATCATCGTCTACGGAAAAGGGTATAATAATTATTTTCATCATACATTTAACATGCCTTTTTTATTATTTAAACCATATATAAATTTATCTTTATTCGTATTAGCTGAAAAAAAGAGATTATTGTAATGTGCGATTTTAAATTCTATTACTAATATTATTGCTGCTCCGACATGATCAACAATACCATGGTCATTTGTAACACAGGTTTTAGCGGCAATCCAAGTCATTAAGGCGTCCGTTGCCCATTTGTTCATGTGCCTTTTCCAATAAACAAGTGCTTTAACTTTTGACAATCTAAAACTAGCAGAGACTACAAAAGATGTATTATTCACAAAATACTTTTTTTTAATTTTTTTTTATTAAAGAAAACAAAAAAAACACAGATATAAGCAAAATCAAGAAAACAATCGCATTGCAGAAAAACGGTATTTAGAACGAAACCATACACAAATTGCGAAGTTACACTAGTTAGTCGTATGAATGCAAGTTTTTCTATAAACTAAAATTTGTTCACAATTTTTCAAGACTTGGAGCAATTTAGAGTTTGACAAGTTGTAGATATATTTTTTTTATTTTTATTTCCTTATCTTGTAATTTAAATCTGTAAGCCTGATTTCAGTTGGGTTGATTAGATGGTTTTTTGTCGTATTCACCAAACGTCGTCTATTTCAAAGATTAATTTGTTCATCAAATTTTGAGTTTTCTAATTTCGAAAAAAAACCCAGGTTTTGTGTTAATTCTATATTTGATTTTTTTTTCGTATACATTTCAAAAGTTTATTTCAGATGCCAAGACCGATTACGCATTTTTGTTGAGATTTGACAGGAAATCGACTCATTCAACAGTTTTCTTGTCTGATGATGATACAGTTTTGAGTAATTTTTTTAGTAAAGAGACACCGAATGCTGTAAATCATCCGGAACAGTTTAACACGTACAAAGGAACAATAGGAGATAGATGCTTAACTTCTACAAGTAAAATCTACTTTGAGATCATGTTCTCGTTCGAAATAATATCGTCCTTTAAGAATAACTCAACGAACTTAGTCGTCGAAGTAGGAGTGATAAGTTCAACGGAAATAGACAAGTACTTCTATGCCGGAACCAATGGATGGTCGTTTAGCATTCATAATTGCCTTTCTTACATATGCCTAACCGCCCAGCATTCGATTACGAGAACAGATGAACCGATCAAAATAATAAGTAGCAGTAACACAGCCGGGACAGTTGTCACAGGGAGACTAGGTTTTTTTGTTAACATGAACCGTAATGAGTTTTAAGTTATTGACAAGGCCAATTCAAAAATATTGTACACCTTAGATAGTGTAGTATCCGCTGACCAACTATGTTTTGCGTTTGGCGTTTATAATCCACAAGTACTGGAATCTACACTGGAGATTTTGTATTCGTATGACTTCAAAACTCTTCCAATTATCAATGTTGTTGCATAGCAATACGAGACATATTCGATAAAAATCTATCACGACTCCTTATTCTTGCAAACATATTTCAAAGTATCTTTTAATCGTCAATGTATCATAGTGTAAACAATGACTTGACATGAATATGTCCTTTTGTCTGAAATATAAGTAAGAAGTAAGTAAGATGTGATATGAGGGCCAATGAGACAAATCTCCATCCCAGTCACAATGTATAAACAGTAAACAATTATAGGTCAAAGTTCTGCCTTCCACAAGGAGCATTGGCTCACACCGAACAGTTATGAAAGTGTACATATAAGTTTTCTTTCAATAAAAACAACATTTTTTCTAAATGTTTTAAATTTCAAATTATTTGAACAGGAAATATAGATCGAAATCGACAAAAATTCATTTCAAAACTTTTTTTTTCAAAACAAAAGAATAATATGACTAGAAGAATCACAAATAGCTGGTTAACCCTGTGTTATTATTATCGAAACCGGTGTGACTTACGAATTTTGTCACTTTCACTTGGAATACATTTTAAAAACAATCTTTTTTCCGATATAACTTTCGGAGCTTTACATATAGATTATAACATTGTATTTTTCATATCAGACTCCTTATCAGCCCGAGAGCCGACATGCTCGTGGGAGAATTTTGACCATGGGCTGATATCATATACTTCAACAGAATACATACAGACAAGAACGATTTTAAAATTTCGAAAAAATGCATTTAAAATATCATTTGTTTTGTATTTTTTTTAATAATAAATGTTTCCTAATATATATTTTTTATTCTTGTTAGTTAAGTTTTTCACTTAAAATTTGCCATTGAGGTGTATACTCTGGAATTTGTAGAATGACATCGGAATGTCACGCGATAACGTTACAGAAAGGCATGCGATAATAACCGGATGTAGTTGATATAAAACGGAAGCAGTTGATAACAAAATTCATATCACACTGCTAAGACAATTTTCAAATATAATATATAGATATATGTACAAATAAGTTTTATTAAGGGGTACATTTATACCCTTATTTTCCATAAGTATATGATAAATCTCTTTATAAATCTCTTTATGTATAAAATATTACTTAATTTTTAAAGTTCAATAACATTTAAAAATAATAAAAGGCTATGAAAGAATTACTATGTTTGTTAACCAGATTCCTTAGAATTTCCTCGGCCGGCTGATAAAATGTTGAATAAAAAGCCAGTTAAATTTAATTGAAACCTTATAACTTTCAGAAGTTCAACAGTCATAAAAACCCACGACCTTGTTTCATTTCATTAGTCATGGATTTCCATGACTATTGAAAAAAATAAAAGTGTCATGAATTGCCATGACTTATATATTAGTTTTGAAAAATAATTACTCCCTTGACCCTAAATATAGTAATAGTTCAGATTCATGGTTTTCCATGACCTTGTATTTTTAATAGGTCATGAAAAACCATCACTTTCATTGGTCATGGTTTACCATGTTATCCCTGACTGATAAAGGAACCTTTATTGACTGCTTCCGGAATGTTATCACATGCCTTTCCGGTAATGTCCCGTGACGTTTATCACATGCCACTTCGTGCAATTCCGGAAATTTGTTTGTAAACACGATAGACGACACAGTTGCGTTTGTCGAGTCTTTGAAAAACGACAACATAATGCGAATAACCGCAAGTGATTTAAAACTTTTCACAAATTGGTTGAGGAGCACCATGAACTAAGATTATATAGACATGCTAAGAAAGGCATTTGTAGTCCAACTCTAGACAGGTTCCAGCCCCAACAACTTCAGGCATAATTAAAATGCCAGAAATGCCCATGACAATTATAAAGGAAAATAATATGCACATGTTTTCGGGGGAAACCATCAAATGAAAGGTGACAATATTTTTTTTCAAACTAAGAACATGATAATTGTTTTGGAAAGATAAATATAATGCTTGTAATATCAATAAAAACAATTAAGAAATTTGTATTTGTTTATGATATGAAAAGTTTATCACATGCATCGATTGTTATCACATGCCTTTCCGTAACGTTATCGCATGGCATTCCGGTGATACTCGGCAAATCCCGGAAAAAACACCTCAATGCCATGTTTTCAGTGAAAAAAATTACAAAGTATCGTACAAACCAATTATTTGGATACTTGAAAATATATTGTGTAAAATAATTAAAAAAAAAAAAAAAGATTATTAAATAAAAGTTTCAAACATAATTTAAAAAGTTACCTTAAAAAATATGACTTTTCCAAACAGTGTTCATTATGTATATTGCTGATTTTTTTTTGTCGATTCGTTGACATCAAAATGTTTTTATTCTCTGTTGTGGCATAGGATAGAAAGATTTCATATCGAATGTACCAAATTTGGGGTCTGACTTCCGTGAACTTTTCACTCTATGAACTTCTATTTGGGAACCACGTAAAAGGATCAATATATAGAGATTAATACATGGCCTTTTCCATATCGACCTGGGTATCATCCCGAGACCCCTATATCAACCCGAGACGTAGTCGGGGTGCTGATATTGGTCGAGTGATGATACCCGGGCCGATATGGAAAAGGCCATGTATTAATCTCTTTATGATATACTTCCGTCAATTGTTTTATGCATCATAATGGCAAATTAACAAATAAGATAACTAAAACAGTCAAAATCTTTATAAAAAAGTTAAATTATGAATCCAACAAATACACTATGATTTCCCAACAATAACATCATTTCCATATTTATTTTATGTAAATTGTTACTATTCCCTATAGAGGCATTTTGAAACATTGAAAATTTGAAAGAGTTTTCTGAGCCCTATTACTTCATGTTTATTGTACAATAAAATGTTTCATAATTGTCAATGGCATTTGTTAGCAATTCTAATATGACGTTCTTCTTTAGCTTTGTTGGTGTTGCTCGCTAGGAAATTAAATAAAAACATTCTAAAAGTAAGTTTAAATGTTTCTGTTCTTTTTTTTATTGATAAACTTTTGATTTTTCTATAACGTTTTTGTTCATCAAATCAAAATGGCGACATTTCGAGCGTCACTATAGGTCCGCTTTGAAGAACAAAATTTCAAAATCTTCCTATTAGAATCGAAATAATTCTATCATGCCATGCTCTATGCTCATTTTAACATGGGTAGGCATTATATTTGTAAACATTTAATACCTCGCTAACGCTCGGTATTAAGATATTAACAAATATAATGCCTACTCATGTTAAAATGAGCAAAGAGCATGGCATGAAAGAATTATTTCTTAAGTATTAAACTATCCCCACAACTGTTCCCGTAAATTTTGACGTCGTCACAAAAATATCTGACGGCACAATCGAAAAGTAAACAACCGATGCCGGAAATACTGGAAGTAACTTGCACGAGATGCCCCTGATATGGGTTATCAGCCCGGCTGGGAAATTATGGCTTGTGTACTTCCGCTCATTACACATATGCAAAAGCTATCATATCAATGCTAAGTATATGATAAATGAGTGTTATTTTTCTCCATTGTTGAAGCTTATAATAAAAAGATCATAACATGTCATATTTAATATCGCATGTTTTATCAGCCCGCGGTCAATATCAGCCCTCGAGCCTTGCGGCTCTTGGGCTGATATTGAACCTAGGGCTGATAATACATGCGATATGAAAATGCCATGTAATAATCTGATATTATTTTATATTTCTCATATCAGACCTTTTATGGGCGCTCGTTTATGATATCAGCCCTCGAGACTTCGGCTCTTGGGGTGATATTACCACCTAGTGCCGATATGAAAAATGCCATGTTATAATATATACATAAATTATATGAGATGCAAATACTGACTGTATGGTGCTCTTTCTTTTTGTCTTTTAAAAGGTTTTGAATGAATTCTGCTTCTTATAAGTAACAACTGTCATATTCCTGATTTAGTACAGGCATTTCTTATGTAGAAATTTGCGGATTAAACTTCTCACTTGTATGAAAGTTGCATACAATTCCATAATATTGACAACAATGTGTCAATAAAACAAACAAATGTAATAGATAAAAATGTCAAAAATAGGGATACAGCAGTAAACATTGTGTTATAATAGTTATAAATATAAAAAATGTGAACAATGAAAAACCAAAAAGGAATATAGTCAAAGCACATTTGCAAAATCGAAAGACAAAAAAATACAAGAGCACAATAACACAACGACAGAACCACATCAAATGGATATTACAAAATTACAATAAACAGTAAAAGTAATAATTTACAATGACAAATAAAACAACACTATAACTAAGATGATGAACAACGTCAGTACTTCAAGACGATTGTAGATTTTTCCTGAAGTGAGGTTTATATGGAATATTTATCACCAAGGTCTTGGTATTTTCCAATGAACTTTGTTCGAAGAAAGTACGAGACTGTCTTTGATATAACCTTGGTTTATCAACTTTCTGCTCAGAAACTGGTGACGTTTTACCAAGTCTGAGAAGCAGCAACAAGCTATCGAACACCGAATGAGTTTGGAAAGGTATACCCCATATGAAGGTGAGGTTGGTATATTGCTACTAAGGTGGAGGAAATTGATAATTTATAAATAAAAAATGTCTCGTTTGTCATAGGTTCTGGTATTGCGATGACGGCTTATGTTAAATTCGAGGTATCTCTCTAAAAATGAGAGAGGAAGTCGTGTCTGTTTTTATCTAATTTCTAGTTCTTAATGATGTATTTATGAAATCCCATCAGAAAAGTTTGGAAAGGATTGTTAATGAAAGGAACATCATCAATATATCTGAATGTGAAATTCATTGAAATGGCATCCTTGATCTTCTTGTTTTTTACAATGGTCTGAAGGTACGCTGACTCATAAGAAGACACAAAAGCGGTCGTCGAGGAGAGGTGCACAGTTTATCCAATTTATATAGGAGTGCCTACAATTTGTTGAAAAATTCTACCTCTAAATTTGCAAAGATATTGACAAAAAGAAACTCCAGCATACTGATCAAATGTTTCTCTCTGTAGAATGATTTACCTTTTTGTTCACTTTTAACAAAAATGTGCCGTATTGTAGTCCAAAGTAATACATTTATAGTGTAGGCTACAATTTTAATGTTGAATAGCATTGTGGATTATTTCATTTAGACGATTTTTCAATTTCACATGGAATTGGTGGTATATAGGTTTGAAAAATCAAAACTTTTGATAAAAGTATTTTCAGAGAAAGATGAAGATATAAAATTATTTAGGACTTTTTCAGATTTTTTTCAGAATACAGATATGATTATTACCACTACGCGAGTAAACAGTTTCAATGTATTCCCTCTTTCACCTTGGTCAGAATTTTTGTCAATCTAATGGACAATTACTTCGTCGGAAATGCATATGAGCCTGCAATGTACGGTTGTTTGTACGGAATTTTGTGAAGCTTAGATATGCAATACAAACAAGGTTAGTCCTTCAATGATTGTCAATTGAAGCCATGAAGGACTTATGACTCGCCAAAAACTCATCCTTGTCAAAAGATATGTTTTTTTTTGTATGCGGGATTATGTGAGTGCTATTTCCCCCCCTTATTCTGTTACAAGACACACAAAGTATACGATTTACATACAAAGACAAAATGATTGCTAAGAGATCGAAAAAGAAAATTGTTCAACCTCGCGACATGTTGATATGCCTGTCTCAAGTCAGTACGTTGCCTTTTGTGATATCATTAATGATTTTGTCATTGTAAGCATAATGCGTTAAGTGATTGTAAACAATTCAATTTTTTCTTTTAATTGGTTCCCTTCAACCTTTTCAACCTTGTCTTATTACTAACAATAGCAATTTTGTGTTTCCCCCGTAAGCTATTGCAGTTCCTAAATTCTCGAATCCAGAGATTTACCTTTGCAATAGGTATATTGGACTCATTATGGAACCATTTTTTATATCTTTTCTTTTTCAAAATCTTAGTACAGTGTGTAATAATAACCCTTAAGATTAAGTATATGTCTGGAATCGATTAGTTTACATGTACCGAATCGGTGGGCTATGTAAATTACACCACAGTTAAAATCAGGACATGATCTCAGTTATAACCCTATACCCAAACCAAATCTTTACATCTCTGAAAGAATTTAATAAAGTAATTTGTCCTAACAAAACACCTGTCTTATGAATTGCCATTGATATATTGGTCACATTAAACATATATAACGTCACCACACACAAAAGTCTAGCGAACGAGTTTGATAAATGAAAATCGTAATGGGAGCCATTAAAACATCTCTTTCTAAAAATTGGAAATTAACAATAGTGAACCAACAGAGTTCAATTTGTCGTTATACTTTGTAAAGAGTTTCCCCGTGTCTAGCTGATATATCTTAATCTGTCAATATATATATTTGTTTTTATATTAGAACTTTTTTTTTTCTGGAAAAGGGGTTTTCAAATAATTTCTTACAGAAAGATCTTAAATGGCGAACTTCATTTTGTAATTGAGGATGTTTTGCATCCGTAAGGTATGTTTTCTCTGCAGAATTTGTTAAGCATGATGCTTTTTTGAAAAACTTATGTTATCCTCAATGAAAAAAAACCCCAAAAACAATAAGGAGCAGTTATTGTTTTAAAATCTGTTCGTCAGCCTGTTCAATATATTATGAAACCAGGAGTCGGTTTCACAAAAAAAAATTACGACTAAGATTGATCGTAATTACACTGAATTGTCTATGAATTACGATCAAACTTAGTCTTAATTTTTTTTGTGAAGCCGACTCCTTGTTTATCCACATTTCTCCTCTTACAGTTGTCAAGTTAAAAATGTTACTCACTATTGCGTATATGCAAGGCAAAATTTTGCGTATAATGAGTACTTTCCGAAACATATATTACTTTGAGCTTGTCAAATTGTATCTAATTTCATTCGCTGTTACTTTAGTAGTTTGATTGATTGCCTAGTTGACTATTGCACCATATATAGTGGTAAATATTGTCTACAAATATAAAATCAATACAATATGCATGTTCTGCACATTATGTCGAACGGATGAAGGGTGGAAATGTTAGATTTTCATTTGAAAATAGAATTTTGTTCCTTCAGTGATGTGTTGCAAGAGCTCCTCAACGAGAAAGGAGTATGAAACTCACCCTTCTAAGGGCATCATATTCTATTCCCCATCCAAATGTGGTTGTGAATCACAAACACCAAAACGTACGTCAAGTTCAGGCACGACTTTATTATCGGACGGCAAAATTCGTAGAAAACCATATTTATATACCCCAGACAACCCTACACCTCTGACATTACATAAATCACACGTACGATGATCTTTCAAGTGGTACATTGTGACATTTTAGTTAAAGTTTTGCAAATCCCACATTCATAACAAACTGTAAGTAAATGTATATTGCTTTAACCATTTACTGTGGTGTATTATCAAGTTAGTTTCTATAAATATATTCCTTTGTGCAATTCTAATGAAGGAATAACTATTTGTTCAGAATGGACTTCCGAACTAATTGTTTGTCATTGTTTTCATCATTTAAGCCAGCATTTAGCTACAATCTTTTATCACACAAATATAATTAACCCTGTCAATAAATCATAGGTTATTGTAGTTATACTTCAATACATAACAATGTTTTAGACGATGTTCGTACATGACTTCTTAAACTGGGTTTCTTTAAAACGCACTTTAAATACCTTTAAAAAACTTATTATATTGCTTCAACGTATTTTAGTTAAAATAAAAGAATCATATGAACAGTAAGTGTTTTTTTTCTGTTTTGGGTTAAATTGAAGAAAACAGCTAGATAAAACTGAAAAATATTATTTTCTGTTAGAACAGTGAAGCTTTTAAACATGTAAACGTGCGTAAAATAAATGTCAATGTTTCTCAAATGATAAATAATACATTTTTAAAGATTCTCACATTATTGATTAATTGCGCTATTTTAAAATTTCAAAAACTTCTCCCTAATACGAGAATATTTGTGAAAATGTTAAACTAGCAAATCGAATCTATTGCGAATGTTTTGTTTCAATGATAAAAGCAACCCGAACCAGTCTAGTGATCAGCTTCATATGCAATACAATTACTGTACACGCGTGGAGCGTAAAAAGAAATTCAAATGAATATTTTCAAATTACACGTTTTTGATATACAGGATATGATTATATTGCAAATGCTAAATTTATTTAGATTTCTAATAAAGTTTCGTTAAAACTTCTTAAGTATGAGAACATTGTTTTAAACATGCTTATCTAAACATGCTTATATATATGACCCTCCGGTTTATATGATCCGTTCATCCTATCATCCTATATTGACTCTTAAAATTCAAGAGTCTATCTAAAAATGAGGGTACATTTTATATGGCCTTCCAAATACCGTTTCAATCCCTAACATCACTGAAGAGACATTTATTGTCGAAATCCGGTTCTGGTATACAAAAAAAATATTAACACCTTATGTTTATGGCATAACATCGTGGCCACAAGTTAATTATTTTCTGTTTAGTATTAAATTTATATTAAGATCCATTTTGTTACATCTTGTGATCAATTTTATTTGGCAATCGCCAATGGCAGTCAGCAGGGTTAAAGAACATCAGTTGTTCGACCTGTTAGTCAAATGCGTTTTGTTTAAATATACTGTTTCACTTTTTTGGTCTTTTGGAAAATGTTGTTTGTGCTGTATTTAGAACCTTCTACAACGAATTTGTTTTACATGCACACGTATAAAAATTGCGGTTTTTATCCAACGCAATCATAGGTTTGAACGTAGTTTTCAATTTAGACTCGTTTATATTTTTTCGTTTGGCTTGTATCATATTTTCCCTCCGGTTTATATGATCCGTTCATCCTATATTGACTCTTAAAATTCAAGAGTCTATCTAAAAATGAGGGTACATTTTATACGGCCTTCCAAATACCGCTTCGATCCCTAACATCACTGAAGAGACATTTATTGTCGAAATCCGGATCTGGTGTACAAAAAAAATACTGACACCTTATATTTGTGGCATAACATCGTGGCCACAAGTTAAATGTTTTCTGTTAAGTATTAAATTTATATTAAGATCCATTTTGTTACATCTTGTGATCAATTTTATTTGGCAATCGCCAATGGCAGTCAGCAGGGTGAAAGAACATCAGTTGTTCGACCTGTTAGTCAAATGCGTTTTGCTTAAATATACTGTTTCACATTTTTGGTCTTTTGGAAAATGTTGTTTGTGCTGTATTTAGACCCTTCTACAACGAAATTTGTTTTACATGCACACGTATAAAAATTGCGGTTTTTATCCAACGCAATCATAGGTTTGAACGTAGTTTTCAATTTAGACTCATTTATATATATATATATAAACTTGCAGGATGGTGCAAGTCATGTGGTAACAGACGTTGTCTGACTTGTCAACAAATACTAAATACTCAAACATTTACTTGCCACTCGACTTGGTCTGTGTACACTATATTTTGCAATGTAACTTGCAAAACCCAGAATGTTGTATACCTCCTTCAGTGTCGATGTGGCATGCAGTATGTTGGCGAGACAGAGCAACCATTCAACAAACGCATGAATGGTCATCGAAGTGACTACACTTGCAAACCCGACCTACCCGTAAGTCGTCATTTGAGATCACCTGGGCACACACATGCTGATCTCAAAAACCTTACCATCACAATCATAGACCACAACGAGGGTTGGTCGAAGGTCGACAGAGTAACTCGGGAAAGATTTTGGATAAGAAAGTTACGGACAGTTTCCCCAGAAGGCATAAATGAAAAAACATAGAATGTCATCACTTGTTTCCAGTAACTCCGGCTTCAGTACTGGCTTTACAGTTTGAATTTATTTTTAAAATACCAGTTTAAATTACAGGGCTCCATTCATTCCGGATGGATGTATAAGTACGTAGCCACGTTCAATTATTGTACCTCATCAGATAAAACTTATTTTTCTAATCATTTTTTTAAACTGCTATTCGTTTGGGATGCTAAAATATGTAGTTTCTGTTGCAATTGACCTACCGTTGTCAAATTTGAAATATTATACCAACTTGGATCGGTTAGGACATTTTTGATTTTTTTTGTTGAGGACTGCCCTCCATGCAGTTATAACATATAAACTGTCACAACCTTCGGAAATTTAGAGTTGCGCCAGTTCACATCGCAAGTTACTACTTTAATTTGGCATATTTTTGTTATCTTTGCGCCGTGTTCGGAAATTTCAAAATTGTACTAGCGTCTGTGGTGTTCGCTTAAATTGTATAAATTACAAGATTTGGAAAAAGTTTTTTAGTTTGAATATATTGACATGATTCATTTGACATCGTGCTATTATTGAAGAAGGATATCTGTTATCCGAAATATATAATATTTGTTCATTTTATAGTTATTTAATGGTGATGTTGTACCCTTTTTGACTTGTTATATATTATATTTTGTAGTGTACAGAATCATATTACATGATCCATCGCCCTGTAAGATTTATCGTTGACTATTTATTCAGTCATTATATATATATATATATATACAACTCGTCTAAACATCAACCCAACAATGTTAAATTTGTTAATTTGCTATCGCAAATTTTTTGTTCTTCCCTCGCCGGGATTCGAACCCATGCTACTGATATATATATATAGATTGCCTAACAATGTAATTTTAACACACTATTTAATATGTAAATATAAGAATGTTTAAAATATTTACAAAATGATGAACATAAACGCAATATTTTGCTAGACCAACTAGCTTTATCAAGCGTGCATCTATCCAGGTGAAATCGGATGTAGATGATAAGAAACTTTTATGTATATGTTGCACTTAGCTGTCTTGAAAATAAATAATTTTGCAGCTCAATGTCTGTGTTGCACTTGAATTTAGCTGCCTTGAAAATAAGAAAATTTTGCAGCTCAATGTATATGTTGCACTTGGATTTAGCTGCCTTGAAAATACATAATTGGTAGTTGAAGTTAGCAACGTCCATTGTCCAATATGACGGGATAAAAAGGACGATGCTTTGTTTTAAATTATTCTTTATCTTTCCTGTATCTTTTCTCGTCTTTTTCGTTAAGACCATCAGGTTCTAAAGTGTGGAGTTGGTGGATCCAAAAGTTTTCTCTTCTCCTTCTCGCTGTGGTGTCCCACTCGGTGTTGACTTCTATAATTTGGAAAGTAACATTATCAAAAGGATGTTTCGTTGAACGAAAATGTCTTGTGAGAGGACAGTTTTTGTTGGTTTTGTACAATGAACGATGGTTATTGAGCCGATTATTAAATTTGTCCATTGTTTCTCCCACATACTGAATGTCACAAGTGTCACATGTTAATATATAAATTGAGTTCTCCGTTTCACAGTTGGAATTAGAGTAGATGGTATAATTTTGTTTAGTAACGGAGCTGATGAAAGAACTGCTTGTATTGGCAGCTTAACAACACAAACAATTCTTCGACCACATTGTTTGTAGCAACCGGGCGATGGAGTAGGCTGCTTTGCTAATACAGATGTCACTAATTTGTCACGGATGTTTTTAGGTCTTCTGAAGGCCATGACTGGTGGTGAGGAAAAACCTTTTTTTAGATTTAAATCATTTTCTATAATTTTCCAATGCTTCTGAACAATGGATGACACATTTTAAAAATCGGGATGGTAAGTGAGTACAAGGGGTGTTCTGTTAGCTGTTTTATTCTTATCTTTGTACTCAAGAAGTTCTTGGCGACTAGTTCTGTTTGCTCTTTCGAAAGCGCTATCAATGATGTTGTTATTGTATCCTCGAACAACTAGATGTTTACGAAGTTGTCCAAGTCTAGCATTTTTCGTATTTTCATTAGAGCATATTCTCTTGATTCGCAATGCCTGGCTGAATGGGATACCACGGGAGCAGTGTTTAGGATGGCAACTTTTAAGAGAAAGAAATTGATGTTTGTCCGTTTGTTTGGTATGCATGTCCGTTATAATGGTTCCGTTCTTGATGTAACTCGTAGTATCGAGGAAGTTTATTTTCTCCATAAATGATTCATATGTAAATTTTATTGAATGGTGGAAAGAGTTACAGTGTTCTAGAAATTCATTAAGATGTTCTTGTGAATCTGTGCATTTGAAATCAATATCGTCAATGAATAGGAACCATGATGAGGGCTGATATGGAGCACTAGCCAAGAGGCGTTTTCGAGTTGGCCCATAAATATATTGGCATATGACGGGGCCATTTTTGTGCCCATACTAGTACCGTCTATCTGGAGATAGTGTTTTTCTTTGAAAGATAAGTTGTTATTCTCCAGTACTAGTTTCAGAAGTGTAACAAGGCACTCAGTAGGAGGATTTTTTTTCACTACGAGTGTTCCATGCCTCTTCACACGCTGCTATTCCTTCGTCTTGTGAAATGTTGGTATATAAAGAAGACACGTCCATGGATGCAAGTATACTAGTATTGCTTGGTAAAGGATTGAGGCTTTCCATTTTCTTTAGATAATCAGTTGTATCTTGAATGAATGAGGGTAGTTCTTTCACATGAGGTCTTAGATGATGGTCTACAAATTCAGTGGGATGACTATTCGCTGACACAATTGGTCGACCTGGATTGCCCGTTTGATGTATTTTAGGCAACATATGGAATCGTCCACCAACTCCACACTTTAGAACCTGATGGTCTTAACGAAAAAAGACGAGAAAAGATACAGGAAAGATAAAGAATAATTTAAAACAAAGCATCGTCCTTTTTATCCCGTCATATTGGACAATGGACGTTGCTAACTTCAACTACCAATTATGTATTTTCAAGGCAGCTAAATCCAAGTGCAACATATACATTGAGCTGCAAATTTTCTTATTTTCAAGGCAGCTAAATTCAAGTGCAACACATATCACGTTTAAAACACCAGTTTTCGTCCGATCACCGAAGTTAAGCAACGTCGAGCCCGGTTAGTACTTGGATTGGTGACCGCCTGGGAATACCGGGTGTTGTAGACATTTCTTTAAAGACCGTGCAAGGGCTGTATAGCCAGTCAAGGTCGTTAAAAACTTCCATTTGTCATTGAGCTACAAAATTTTCTTATTTTCAAGACAGCTAAGTGCAACATATACATTGAGCTGCAAAAGTTTCTTATCATCTACATCCGATTTCACCTGGATAGATGCACGCTTGATAAAGCTAGTTGGTCTAGCGAAATATTGCGTTTATTTTCATCATTTTGTAAATATTTTAAACATTCTTATATTTACATATTAAATAGTGTGTTAAAATTACATTGTTAGGCAATCTATATTTTTATTTGGGTAATTGAATTAATCTCTGTACTGATTAATCCACACTCCCATAGATTTGTATGTCATGTGCTGCTATTTATAGGCACTTATATATATATACAACTCGTCTAAATATCAACCCAACAATGTTAGATCTGTAAATTTGCTTTCGCAAATATTTTGTTCTTCCCTCGCCGGGATTCGAACCCATGCTACTGAGATATCGTGACACCAAATCGCCTGCACTGTAGCCGTCCCGCTAGACCACACGAACACCTGGGCTTCACAATAATAAAGCTTTCGGTGACCGTGTGTTACCTTTCCTCGTCAGTTTTAATGACTAAATGAACTATATTAACAGGCGACAACTACTGTACATCAGATTCCTAACTTAGGACAGGTGCAAACATTTGCAGCGGGATTAAACGTTTTAATGGTACCAAACCTTCTCCCTTTTCTGAAACAGTAGTATAACATCACAACCTAGAAAGATACACTATAAAATTTCAATTGGAAGGCTTAACGCAAATTAACACACAATGAACGAGTAAATTTGATCTGTGATACCTGAATTCAAATACATAGTTAATAAAAATTATAAGGGATAAATAATTAATATAAAAAAGAAGATGTGGTATGATTGCCAATGAGACAACTGTCCACAAGAGACCAAAATGACACGAACATTAACAACTATAGGTCACCGTACGGCCTTCAAGGTCAGAAGTAAATAAACAGGTTTAAACAAAGTTGAAGTATGATACCACAGTGAAATAAATAAATTTGGTGTATTTACTGTCTTCTGATTGGTTAAAATTATAAGTTTTATTTTCAATGTTGTTAATTTTGATATTCATACGCCAACATGTGTGTACGTTGTTATTGTTAATATATATAATATAAAAAGTTCTTTGAGTTGAGCCTTATTTTTTATAGAAATTTATTTATAATGAATGGCAATAATTTATTTTGATTTTATTGAACCATGAAACTAATTTTGACTCTTCACATTTTACATAATCCGCTTCGCGGATTATTCAATGTGAAGAGTCAAAAATTAGTTTTATGGTTCAATAAATTCAAAATAAATAATAGCCATTCATTAAATGTTAAACAATTTTTAGAAAATCATCAAGAATGTTTATTGTCTGATCTATAGTTGCCATACATGTCGGTTAGATAATCAATATTACATAATAAATTTTACGGTTTATTACTTGAATGCATATATTCTTTGATCTACCGAAAAATTATAGATACAAATACCTTACCATTCAAAAAATCCTGTCATATCGAAACTAACTATATAGTAAAGTAACGCAATTAAGATTTCTGCAGGTAAGAATACTCTTTCAAATTAATTATTCAAATACGTTTCCATTTTATTTATTTGTTTGAAATGATTAGATATTTTAATCAATTTGAAAATAATACATATCCGTATGAAAAGTCAACAGTTAAAGTCATATTGTCGACAAGTATAATACAAACGTGGCAGTGTTCGTAAATTGAACTTTAACAATTTCTCTGTTCTGATGTCTAATCTTCAAGTTGGTCAGTCTTTTTGAATAACTCTATATTTTCGTCTTTTTGAAGTACACATTCAAAGAAAAGCGCATCGGACGCATGAAATTTATAACGCGTTGTTTTAATTATTACGTCAACCTGCCGGTTGTTGTTTTCGTGGTTGTTTGATAACGTCTAGTTTGGTTTGCCATTGTTTCTTCGTAATTCCGTTGAAACTCATTTTATTCCTTTGATTTGATTTAAGTCTTAATGTAAGAAAAAATCGTTCTAAGGTACATACACATTTTGACTTTTACTCTTTGTAGGGTTCATATTAGTTTCCTGTTTTATAGAAAATTTTATAAAAACGACACCTATACACCACAACAACACATATTGACATATTCTGTTTAGAATTAGATGAATACAATTTAAGTGTTCCAAAGAGGGTTTTTTGTTTTTAGGACATTCAAACTCATTAGTCCTAGACCTAGGACAAGTATTGTTATTCGAGTGCATGTACTTGTCTCTTGATTTTTTTTTATATTGGATGATAGACCATCGACATTCTTCGGAGGTCATATCATTGATAAATTCGATGACATCTAGTCATAATCACAAGTCTTTCTATATGTTTTATCGGTGACCGCTGTAAATATTAAACTACCATGCAGTTTCTAGCATATACATGTAAGTCGAAGAACTTAAAAATGTTTGTTCGTTGTTGTTCTGTGATTACCCTGATGTAATATTCCTTTATATTATTTATTTAGTATGTATTTGTCTGTCCTGAGTGTTCATGTGTTTATTTGTACTATATTTCTGTCACGTAGATAAACTTATCATAAATACCACGTTTGAAATTTTATATTAGCGCAACACTCGCGTTTCGTCTACAATAGACTAATCAGTGACGCTCGAATATTAAAAACAAAAGGCCAAATAAAGTACAAAATTGAAGAGCATTGATGACTAAAAATTCCTAAATGTTTTGCCAAATAAAGCTAAGGTAATCTATCCCGTAGATAGAAAAGCCTTAGTATATAAAAAATCAAAGTTTTGTAAAAATAATTCTGACTATATCAATGATAGTTCATGTCAACAACGAAGTGCTGAATAATGTTTTTATTTTATCGATATTTTTAAGATTGTTATATAAAGCGACGGTTTGGCAAGCCATAAAACCAGGTTCAACTAACATTTTTGTCACCAAATGTCCTGTACCAAGACAGGAATAAGGCAGTTGATATCCGTTTCTATAATGTTTTTGTTGCAGTTCAGTGTTTTTGCTGTTCCGTTGTTTTACTTTTTGGACACAACTTTTTGGAATTTTGGATCCTCAATGCTCTTCAACTTTGTACTTGTTGGGTTTATAAATATTTTTGATTTGAGCGTCACTGATGAGTCTTATGTAGACGAAACGCGCGTCTGGCGTACTAAATTATAATCCTAGAACATTTGATAACTATTTACACCACTGGGTCGATGCCACTGCTGGTGGACGTTTCGTCCCCGAGAGTATCACCAGCCCAGTAGTCAACACTTCTGTGTTGACATGACTATCAATAATGTGGTAATTTTTATAAATTTCCTGTATACAAAACTTTGAACTTTTTGAAAAACTAAGGATTTTCTTATCCCAGGCATAGATTACCGTAGCCGTATTTGGCACAACTTTTTGGAATTTTGGATCCTCAATGCTCTTCAACTTTGTACTTGTTGGGTTTATAAATATTTTTGATTTGAGCGTCACTGATGAGTCTTATGAAGACGAAACGCGCGTCTGGCGTACTAAATTATAATCCTGGTACCTTTGATAACTATTTACACCACTGGGTCGATGCCACTGCTGGTCCGAGACCACAATTGTCGTCCCTTGATTTTCGTTGTTCACGAATATAGTCCCTAGTGTTAACAGTGGGTGACTAGTCATTAATTTTTATACCCCTTCCAAATTTATTTCTCCATGTTTAATGCCTCAAATTGTAAGTAGGGGGGTGAAATTACACTGTAAAAAAATTTGGGTCCAGAATTTTACAGGAAAGTAGTGATTTGGTCCAGCTGAAAAAGGTTAAAAATTAGCACTTCGGAAGCTGTCAAAAGATTTCAAGACACCCTAAACACAAAATTGTCCTTATTTTTAGTTAGAGGCGATATAGTTTTCTATAATTTTGATATAATTTGTCCCAAAAATAGTACAACACACTGTAAAAATTTCATTGAGAAAGCGCAGGTGGGATTTTTTAAATTTTCATTTATGTTCTAAAAGAAATGCACTACGAATTAATTGTGTTCTCGGACCTAAGAGGTGAAGTCTGTAAATATAGAATCTGTACTTTGGCAACTTCCCTAAATGATTTGGTGGTGTCAATTTGTCTAATAGCATGAAACTAAAGGATTTAAACTTTTATTTTATAGAATTTCTGCAAACATGACCAATTTCGGCATTTTATGGTCAAAATAGGCATTTTAAGGCTTTTTCAATATTGATGCATACATGGCATCCTGACTTTCTAACTGACAGGTTTTCATGTGTCAATACTTGTGTTTCTGTGCCTTTATCTAGTTCTTTTACTTGTTTAAGAACTCTGAATCTACAGAAAAGAAGATTATCTCAGACAATATGTGCAAAATGTGTTGTATAAATGACCCTTGTCTAACGCCCTGTTTGGATGAAGTCAAAAGTGGGGAGCTTGGTACATAAAATTTGAAGTCCATAATAAAGACCTCACTAAATTTGTATCAAAAGCACTTTACAATGTCTATTGTACCTGTTCCATTTCACATGATATTTTTCTTTTCTTCTGTAGGATAGCAAGTGGTTTAAATATAATCCTGTTGAGACTAAAATTGCATTCAAGTTTTTCACTAAAAAGGCAAAAATCTGTGTATCAGACCATACTGTCTGCAAGAAAAGTTAATTTCAAGAGCCTTTTTGTGCTCAGATTTGTTGTATCATGTCACATAAGTATAGAAATGATAAAAAAGACACATTTTTTTTTTATTTCTTATCGCCTCAATATGCATTTTTTAATGTAAATATATGGCACGGCCTAAATTGATCCTAATTTTTTTCCAGTCTTACTTGGCTTAAGACCCTTTTAAACTAATTTGATATGTTATTTGTAACTTTTCTTTCCATTTAAAGTACATTCAATACATATGTAAGGATTATTTATAACCAAAAAGCTTCACAAATTTAAAATTGCTGGAAAATATTACATCTTCATGTAAGACCCCCTTTCATTGAAAAACCTCAATTTTTAGGCCCAGGCTGATATAAATTTGACTTTTAAATAATTATGCTAAGTCTGATAAATCAAATGAGTACTCTATTGCTTTTAGTACATAATAAGTTATATATGAAGGCATTTAAAAAGTATTTTTTTGCAATATTTTTATTTTTAAAGCCCAAAATGTTGATAGTTGAAATTTTTCAATTTTAACGTAAAAATTTAACACGCAAAGATGAGTATAGAATTTAACATATTGTCCATAATATATATCCTATTGTTATGAAACTTTGCAAGCAGTGTTATAATTTATTAAGCTTTGGTCATACCAAGTTTTTTTAAGATTTGTCAACTCTTTCTATCCTATTAGGTCCGAGACCACAATTGTCGTCCCTTGATTTTCGTTTTTTCACGAATATAGTCCCTAGTGTTAACAGTGGGTTACTAGTCATTAATTTTTATACCCCTTCCAAATTTATTTCTCCCTGTTTAATGCCTCAAATTGTAAGTAGGGGGTGAAATTACACTGTAAAAAAATTTGGGTCCAGAATTTTACAGGAAAGTAGTGATTTGGTCCAGCTGAAAAAGGTTAAAAATTAGCACTTCGGAAGCTGTCAAAAGATTTCAAGACACCCTAAACACAAAATTGTCCTTATTTTTAGTTAGAGGCGATGAAGTTTTCTATAATTTTGATATAATTTGTCCCAAAAATACTACAACACACTGTAAAAATTTCATTGAGAAAGCGCAGGTGGGATTTTTTTAATTTTGATTTATGTTCTAAAAGAAATGCACTACGCATTAATTGTGTTCTCGGACCTGCTGGTGGACGTTTCGTCCCCGAGGGTATCACCATTCCAGTAGTCAACTCTTCGGTGTTGACATGACTATCAATAATGGGGTAATTTTTATAAATTTCCTGTATACAAAACTTTGAAATTTTTGAAAAACTAAGGAATTTCTTATCCCAGGCATAGATTACCTTAGCCGTATTTGGCACAACTTTTTGGAATTTTGGATCCTCAATGCTCTTCAACTTTGTACTTGTTGGGTTTATAAATATTTTTGATTTGAGCGTCACTGATGAGTCTTATGAAGACGAAACGCGCGTCTGGCGTACTAAATTATAATCCTGATACCTTTGATAACTATTTACTCTGATAGTTCATGTGTTTCACTTGGATTTAGTTTGTAGCACGTATTTGTTTTCCCCTGATCGATTGATGACTTTTGAACAACGGTATACTACTGTTGCCTCTATTTTATAGTAATCAACTATCTTAATGCATTACATCTTTAAGTCTTTAAAATTAATTATCAACATTGTAGAATTAAAACAAATAATGTTTAAGAATCAATTTTGAATCCAGTTTACTTTATGTCTTTTTTTATAAGTGTATGACTTACTTCCTTTTTTGTAGATGGATTCACACGATATATTGATTAGAATAAAGCAGCACAAGTGGTCAATACTTGCTTTTATATGCGGTGTAATCCTGACCATAGCGATAGTTGTTCCCGTAATGTTATCAAAGTCCTCGGGTAAGGGTTTATTATTACCATTTTTCTGTATACATTATATTTCAGGAAAGATGCACAGTGTCTTATCTCGAATATTCTCTTAATTCGAAAAAAGGGACATTTGCTGTATGTGTCAACGAAAATACACCACAGCACAGATCTCTGTTTTCCCCATCTTGAAAACATAACTCAAACATTTTCATAAATATATAACAGGAGAAGATTATTCTCTGAAGCTCCTGGTCACGTGCCCTTTTGTGTTCATTCACCCTCCTGGCTTTGTATATTGTTAATCGATTTAAATAACGGTTAACTACTGTTGCCTGTAACATGTGTAATAATAAAACAGCAAAACTTGTCATAGGATTTTGAGAGGCATACGTCTTGTACGTAAAGGACTTTGTTTCAACACCATACAAATGGCATGGAAAACTTCAATTAAGGATGTACTTAGGTGAGGTTTTGAAATTTGTGTCAAATGTTCGGACACCATGGAGTTTTTTCTAAGTAATAGGGTAAAATATTTACCCCATAACACCCATTTTGCTTTTCATACCAGACTTCAATAGCTAAAAAAAGGTCATTCACCAAAATTTCGGCAAATTCTTGATTACTTTTCTTCGATTTGAGACCCAAATAATACCAATGAAAATGTAAAAATTGAAAAATGAAATTTCCCAAAAGGAGCTCCATTACCTATCAATATCTTAACTTATTTTGTTTCTTAATTAATTGCTATTTTTACTCATAGTATCAATTCTAAATTCTAGATTCTTTGAATTTCACCTAAGTACATCCTCAAACAGTGCGATTGTTTAATTAGTTACGTTGTTAATTAAGAACGTTTGTACTTTTAGGAATCAATTATTATGAAATAAAATATATATTGCAGACTGAAATTGTAATTTATCTATGAAGACCCTTTTTGCGGAACCGTCGCTCTTATGTCCTTATGATACTTTTTGACAATTTGCTGACTAAAGAGTTACGGATGTTTCCTATTTCGAAAAGAAAGTTTTAAATTGCGACCAAGGTTCAGGTCGTAATTATTTCCAAAACTTTTATTATTTGTCCCCCATGCACAGCTTGTCAATGTATATAGTTCGGTTCGTTAGATATTTTTCTTTGATATGACGTACCTATTTATGTTTAAACATTCATTCCCTTTACACTATTGTGTAATTTCTTCATTTGTGTTTGACCACCTATGTTGTTCAGTCATTTGAATGTCGTCGTGATGTTAATAAAAATATAGAACTATGGTATATATATATATTATATTGTTTAAACTATTATTGTCTTGAATATATTTGAGAGGAAGGGTTAGTGGTTGATAAAAACAAATCATGAACTTACACCAGTTAATGCACAATTTATATTGATACAAAATTACAGTTAACTCTGTTACCTAATATAGATACCTAAGGTATTGTAAGCAAGGTTTCTAAGATTGTTTTATGGAGAAAAGTTGATACTAATGTGTACTGAAGTGTACATATATTATAAAAGTTTGTTGGGTTATTTGTATCTTATATTTCTATCTATTGTATTCATTTGCAAACGTTTATTTCAGATGACAAAACCAATTACGCATTTTCTTTGAGTTTTGACAGAAAATCGACTCATTCATTAGTTTTCCTATCTGATGATAATACAGTAATGAGTAATGCTTTCAGTAAAGAGACTCCGATTGCTGTGAATCATCCACAACAGTTTAACACGTACAAAGGAGCAATTGGAAATAAATGCTTAACTTCTACAAGTAAAATATACTTTGAGATTAAGTTTTCGTACGATATATTATCCTCCTTTAAGGATAACTCAACTGGCTTAGTTGTCGATGTAGGAGTGATAAGTCGCAAAAAGATAGACACCTACTACTACGCAGGAAACTTCGGATGGTCGTTTACCATTCATAATTGCCTTTCTTACATATGCCTTACAGCCCAGCATTTGATTTCGAAAACAAATAAACCAATCAAAATAATGAGTTTGACGAATACTGCAGGAACAACTGTCACAGGAAGACTTGGATTTTTTGTTAATATGAACCGCAATGAGTTTTCAGTAATTGACAAGGACACTTCAAAAATATTGTACACCCTCACAAGGGTAGTATCTACTGACCAACTTTGTCTAGCGTTTGGAGTTTATAACGCTAAATTAGTGGCAGCAAAATTGGAGATTTTGTATTCATACGATTTCACAACTCTTCCAATTACATATGTTATTGCTTAGACAAAAATTCGATATAATTTATTTTTACGATTCAAGATATCTTTCAAAAACAAATGCAACAGTTTTAAACATTTCCAATGGCTTAGGTCTTGAAAAAATGGACGTTTTGGCAAAAATGACCTTAAGTTCTTCGTAGAAATATATTTGGAACATTGAAATAAACTTTCAACAAGACAAAAACTATATGTTAACACATGTAATTACATGTATACTTCATTCGCGTTGAGTCTATTCTTGCAGATAAGGGTCCATAGTTCCGCGACTTGCCGTTCATGTGTTGTCCGAAAACATTTAAAATATGATTTTAAAGGTTTGTGTGTCACTTTCACCAATATCCCATTATTTCAATGTTTTTGTTTCAAAGGGCCAAAATCATATTTTCGATTTTAATCGGTTTTGATTTTGATTCGAATTAAAACAATATTATAATATTGTGTTTATGTGTGTTTTTTTATAATGATTCCTCGATGTATTTGTTTTCATATACATATTTTTCTTGTCTATAACATGTATAATATAATCAGCGAGATGGATTTTTATATTACCACAAACTGGTTTTAAAATCCCAATTATTGAAAAAATTGTGTATTTATTGTATTTATTTACTTAACATTACATAACTAGTTCTTAAATTAACAATGTTCACACTTGTAAAATTATCATAAACTATGCTATATATATTGTATAATCTATAAATACGTTTTAAACACTTGTGTTTACTATTGAATTATATTTTGCAGATATATATTCTTAATTTATTTTTATCTACTTATGTACGATAATGGTTAACTTACGTATTCATATGACAAGATACTCTGAGAAAAAAGTTTGACACCACCAGATTTTCATTTGCTTGTCCCATTAAAAAACCGCTGTTAGTTGTTATGTCTCATATCATGATGTTTATTTCATTTCAAAATATTTGTTGTAATTACAGATTCTGGATAGTGTGTGTCTAAAATAGAAGCGTGCCCATTGTATAAAAAAGTTCTATAGTGAACGATTGTCAGTTAACAGATAACACACGGACAATTTTATTTACACATTAAGGGGAAATTATTATATTTTAAAATCCTGATAGTCGTCGTTAGTTCACATTGATGGGCATTATGTTTTCTGGTTTGTGCGTCCGTTATTTCGCTGTTCTAAATGTTTTTACAAGGTATCCCTATATACTGTTTTGTACGGGATATCTTGAACATGAAAACTAAATGTATTACGCTCTTTGTTGGTGGCTAAAATAACCGATTGTCAGTTCACACCAGGCCAAGTTATCGATTTTCAAAATCCTCCTCCTCTCCCTCCGTCCAAATCTAATTGGTCGTTCCCTCACTGAAAGCTAATGAAAGGAAGTTATCAATGTATAATCTGAGAAAAGTATGATCATAAACATTATTACAGTGAAAACTAGGATTATACAGGAAAAGCATGTTTTACTTACTGACTGAACTAAGTCGAAATTCTTAGAGAAAAGGATTATACACATTCCCAGCGCGATATAGCTTTTTTGTGCTGATGCGGCCTAAAGCTATCAAAAATCAATAAATCAATCAATCGTACGGTTGCTGATAACTGCTTACAACCGCCTACCGTATTTTTTTTCATTATACCAGTATAATATTAAATTAAAATTATCAATGTTCTATGCAAATGCGGTAAGGTCAGATTAACTTGGCCAGAAAGACATGTACCCATACTCCAAACAAATTTGACACAATAGTTATAGCGAAAGGGATAAGGACTTGACCATTCAAACTCAACCTTGTTTACTGATCCCTGAAATGAGGTCAAGTCAGGTAAACCATGTATGACCGACATATAGACCCTACAAGGATATCAAGAATTAGTAATCACATAGAGATATCCTAGAACTCATGATAAAACAGATGCAAATGATACAAAAGAGACATTCAAATACACAAGTGAGACATTCACATAAGGAAAGTTTTTCCAGAGGTCAGTAAATCATGAAAATGAGACCAAGGAAAGAAATTATATGACAGACGGGAACTCCGTAACACAATGGATATAAATTGCAAGAGTATGATAATCCGATTCCTCTACCCTCTTATATATTTTAAAGGGTAAAATCACAAAAATACTGAACTCCGAGGAAAATTCAAAATGAAAAGTCCTTAGTCAAATGGCAAAATCAAATGATTAGTCTCATCAAACGAATGGACAACAACTGTCATATTTCTGAGTTGGTACAGGCATTTTCAAATGTAGAAGATGGTGGATAGAACCTGGTTTTATAGCACTATACCTCTCACTGGTAAGACAGTCTCATAAAATTTCATTATATTGACAACGATGCGTGAAGAAAATGTCACAAATAGGGAAACAACAGCAACACGAACCCTCCTTAAACCTGGGGGTGATTACATGTGCTCCGGAATGGTAAGCAGATCATGTTCCACATGTTGCACCTTTCGTGTTGCTCATGTTATTTCAAATCCGGTAAATAGTCTAACTCGGTAGGTCACATTCGTGACAAGTGAAGCGGATGGTAGTTACAACATAAGGAACATATCCGATATAATCTGTATTTTTTACGAATACTCCATAACGGTCAACCAACTATTGATAGCGTCCGTAAAATTTACGAAGTGATGACTTCAACTTCACCATTTGGAACTCTTGGTTTAAAAATGAAATGGTCACAATTGGGAAGCTGGAATCATCACGTTTGTCGTAAAGTTTTGTTTTCAACCGACCCTCATAGTCAATGTCTAGATATAAGTACTAATCAAATAAAGTATACAAATAGTTTACGGTGATACCACCTCCATTATCAGAATGTATGTTGTATGTCTAGCTATTTGCGACTTGCTTCGAAGGCCACTTAAAAATGAACAACTGATATAAGCTCTCTCTTACCTACACTTGGTCGTTGGGTTTCGAACTAAACAGAAGAAAACAAAATACAATAGTGACTGCTAGCTAAGGCAATTAGTTTTATGTTGTTTCAATCTGATAAAATTCGGATCTTTATTAAATCGCGTGCTAGTACTCGTATATATAAGCTCATATGCGGATAACGAATAAAGAGATCTGTATTTGAAATTGATGTTGTCACAACCCTGTTTTTGTAGACAAAATTCATGTCAATTGTAAGCCAACTTATGCTCAATAAGGTATATCAGTATAAGATGAAGTGTTTAACCTGTTTCTAATTGTCATTTTGGTTTTATAACAGTGACGGACAACCCTCCCACTTTTTCACAATATGCAGTTTTTCTCATTTTCAAAGAGCAAAGATATATTCAGAATGCTAATTCATTCCATTATACGTTAATAATACATCAGCTGTGAAACGTACATTTGTATGTTTTATACACTCACCAAAAGAAAACTGGATTTCCCCCCAGAAAAATCATTACGAACACTTTCTATCAAAAGACGGGAGAAAACAAATGTTAATATCTAAAAAGATTAATTATATCGAATCTTATAAAATTCATTAACTTGGCACTCTACTTATATTTTAATTCACAAAAAATGAGACTCGGGACAACAAGGTATTTTGCATTAAAGAATACACGTTTTGAAAATGTAACAGCTTATTAATCAGATACAGAAGAAATTGGCTTTGCACTTTAGTTGTTATAAATTCAAGGTGATGACATTGTGTTTCTCTTCTTTTACTTTATTTGTGCTCATGCTTTTCCTATTGGTCGTATGAGTCTTTACGTGAATCAGTATTAATGCACCAAGCTGGCGTATTTTTGGTCTTGAGTGCTCCTTGTGCAGGTGGTTCCAGAATTGCAATTAGGGCACAAGACGTGATAACATAGTTGTATTCAGCTGGAGATCCCCCGAAACACAAAAAATATATATTTTGCATTAAAAGTAATTCCGTAAATTTAAAATAGATATAAGAAGATGTGTGGTATGAGTGCCAAAGGCAAAACTCTCCATCCAAGTCACAATTTGATAAAGTAAACTAAGTACGATCTTCAACACGGAGCCTAGGCTCACACCGAACAGCAAGCTATAAAGGCCCCAAATCGTTACTAGTGAAACGGGAAAACCAACGGTCAAATCTATATAAAAAACGAGAACCGGGAAACACTTACGAACCACATACGACAACCACTGAGCATCAGGTTACTATTTTAGGACATATGCAAACAAATAAATAAAATAAAACGAATACATTTGATGGATGACACAATGTAAATACAGAATTCAATATGATAAGGGGTGAAATGTTAAACAATTTCAGATAAACAACCATAACCTTGAACCAAATGCTACCAAATAGAATACTTTACACAGGTAGATAAAGTGCAGTCAAGAATTACGGAAATATTCGTTTCATAGTACGAGAACAAAAGTGAAAAACTCAAAGTCATATCAAACACTTATCAATGTTGGTATATACTAAATTAGAAAAACAAGATATAGCACTACATAAGCGAACATTAGATAACAAAAAAGCATTACAAATTGTATCAACAGGTCGAATTAACACGAAAGTACGATTTAAGCGTACTCCCAGTTACTGTAAGCTAGTTAAAGGCCAAACCCAAATTAAAATAAAAAGAGACTAAAATCAACTAAAACACATCCAAGGGATTTAGTATTTTAACGTCATTGACAGTCAAAGAAGACATGCCTTTAGGCTATTTATTCGTTTTTCAAATTCTTTTTAAGCAGTTGATATTATCAAACTACTAAAAAGATACAAAGCAAAAAGTGAAAACAAAAATGAGGATGAGAGGGGGCCAGGATCATCGACCTGATAATAAAATAAACGGAAGCAATATTACATGTATAAGATATGTTGATATGTGTCCATATATACTTTTTACATGAAAACAATAATTTATATACCCTTTCCCGGAGAAGATTTTGATACCATCACTGGAACAAATACCTAATGCCAAGACTACACCACATATAAAAGCAAGTATTGACCACTTATGCTGCTTTATTCTAATCAACATGTCACTGGTAGACACAGGTTCTTTTTCTGAGTCCATCTGCAGAAGTAAAATAAGCAATACACGAATAAAAAAATATGGAATGTTGGTACATACTTTTTACACAGAAATTTATCATTGATTCTGAAAGAATACTAAGTTAAACTGTATGTTGTTAGTTTTAATTACGTCAATCGTCACAAAAAAAGAGGGACGAAAGATACAAGAAGGACAGTCAAATTCATAAATCGAAAATAAACTGACAACGCAATGGCTAAAAATGAAAGAAGACAAACGGACAAACAATAGACTGAAGAATAAGTAACACGTAGGAATGCACCTAAATATTCTGAGTCAGGCGGTACAAAGAGACCCCATAAAAGCAAGAAACATGGTCATGTAATTGTAAGTATACTTAAATTAAAGAACCATGGATTCAAACTATTCACTTCTCCTGGTAGACCTTTTTCTAATGTTCATATCAGTCTAAGTCCATCATACACTTGTAAAAACAAAAAGAACAAATAGATGTTTTTAAAATTTAACATACAGATATATTAATGACGTTCCTTCCATTAACAATCCAAACTTCCCTGATTGGGTACTATTAATATATCATGCCAAACAATAGTATTATGAAACCACAAATATAGCCCCCTCCGCATAATTTCTTGATATTCAACTCGAATTTTACAATAAGGTTCATCGCAATAACCACACTTATTACCAACGAGACGAATTAAATTCGAAATCATATTTTTTCTCACCTTAGCACCAATATAATATTCCTCACGTACGAAAAATGCGTTTTACGACACCTACGATATTTAAGAGCTTGAATTTACTACGTTTATTCTACTCATACTTGTGTAAAACGTCATCAGTGTCTGAGTAAAAACATAATGAGCAAGGGTTTGTCAAGAAACATCTGTTTTTTTTTCTAAAGTGCATTGGAAAGTTCCTAGACTTAATAAATAAATATTCCGTGTCTATTACAGAAATGATACAAGATGTTCATGAATCGTAGATTCTACATGCTTATTTACATAAACAAAAGAAAAACATGTCCAATCGTTTTACGATTTTGACATTATTGTTTTTTTTTATATCTACACAGGCTCATTACATACGTAACGTATCTGCATTCTAATAAGATAAAAAGCCGATTAAAACCTCACTTGTAATCATATTATGACAATATAGTTTATTTTTCGTAGTGACAAGATGGATATATTTTTTGAATTCAGTGAAATGAAAACTATGCACATGGTTTCCGGCCAAAAATTATCATGAACAAAGACATTTTAATATCAAAAATATTTTTCCTATCAGCATTTCCAATTTCACAATATAAATGAACAAACACGATATATGTTTACCTTGCATATGCTTGGACATTTTTATAACCGGTTTCAAAAATGTAATTTTCCGGTTTACAGTTTTAGTAATATTGATTTTGCAGTTATAAGCGTAGTACCAATACGTAATAGCAATACTCTTATGAGGTTTTCAGACGATCGGAGAAAAAATATAGAATGAAAGAAACGGAACTCCGATCTTTATTACAAAAGATTTAACGTTGGACATTACGTTTTAACGTAAATATGGGATACTTAAGTGTAAAAGTTTAAGTATTCTAAATATCGGTTCCGATTTTTTATGAATTTCTTATCTATTGTGATGAATTCAACCAGAAATCACTATATTTTAATCGAAAAGACGTGTCCACGTTTTAATTTTTATGATAAAACAAAATTGATCAAAACAAAATCATGCACAATGTCATTGCAAGACTCGTGGATACTGATTCATTGACTTTTAAAATAATACACCAGCTATATATAGAGTTTATTTTGACAAATTGACTTTAGCGAAATCTTTATTCAAAATTCCTATTTTACAAATATTTCAATAAAAACAATCAAATGTTAATGCTTTGTCTAAGCCCCTGCTACATGTAATGCCCCTTTATTTAAGGTGACAATAGTTTACACAGACGATCCTGTTTAATGTACTTGTTTGGCTTTATAACTATTTTGATCTGAGCGTCTCTGATGAATCTTATGTAGACGAAACGCGCGTCTGGCGTATTAAATTATAATCCTGGTACCTTTTATAAATGTGACCTACCGAATTAGACTATTTACCGGATTTGATATCTCATAAGCAACACGACGGGTGCCACATGTGGAGCAGGATATGCTTATCCTTCCGGAGTACCTGAGATCACCCCTAGATTTTGGTAGGGTTCGTGTTGTTTGTTCTTTATTTTTTTATGAAGAATCATGTGTACTATTGTTTGTCTGTTTGTCCTTTTCATTTTACCCATGGTGTTGTCAGTTTATTTTCGATTTATGAGTTTGACTGCCCCTCTGGTATCTTTCGTCCTTCTTTAATAATAATTTCAGCACTGGGTCGATGTCACTGCTTATGGACGTTTCGTCACCGAGGGTATAATCAGCCCAGTAGTCAGCACTTCGGTGTTGACATGAATATCAATTATATGGTCATTTTTATAAATTTCCTGTTACAAAATTTTGAATTTTTCGAAAGACTAAGGATTTTCTTCTCCTAGGAATAGATTACATGAGCCGTATGACACAACTTTTTGGAATTTCGGGTCCTTAATGCTCCTCTACTTTGTACTTGTTTGGCTTTAGAACTATTTTTATCTGCGCGTCAGTGATGAGTCTTATGTAGACGAAACGTGCGTCTGGCGTATTAAACTATAATCCTTGTTACTTTGATAACAAATATCATAGCAAAAAACAAAAATCTGAGAAAATCGCTGGAACTTCAAAAAGAGCAAATCCAGGAGAACAGACAGGGCACGAGTATCTCTCTTATAATACACCTCCTCTCATGCGAATTCACACTAAGTAAAAATGTGCAAATGTATTAAAATTATATTAAATGTGTACCTTTACCTCAGATTGCTCAAAGAAAATCACTCCAATCACACACAAAGATTGCCTCAAATTTTACAGAAATAAATTAAATTGAAAAAGAACTTATTTGAATTTCACGAAATGTATAAAAAAAACAAGTTTACAAATCAAAGGCCTAATGGTGAAAGGAATCGAACACACATAACATACTTATGAACTTTAGCTAAACCCGTTATATAATTGACGAGTTAGAAAGATGAAAGCAATCACGCATTGGTAATTAATTAAATGTTTCTACATGTAATATAGACCAAATATTAAACAGTTAAGGTAGCAATAAACAGTTAGGAAAAAATACTAAAATTTGCCCTTATGAATTTTACCATCCCCTTTTCATTGCTTTCTTGCAATATCAAGCTTACTGTTTGTGTTATATCTGGGCATATGTATGTAATCAGAATCTTCCATAGATTTTATATCCAGTATATAAAATGGAAAAATATAATTTCTTTTTGGTGTATCCATGGCAACAATCTGCATTTATTTGTTATAAAATATTGCAAAAAGGGGGGGAAAGATGTCATATATTTCCCCACAATTTGGCTAAAAGTAGAATTTCAATCGCTTGAAGTAATACCTTTTCTGAAACTGTGTACATATATCATTCAGCAAATCCAATGATAATCATATGTCTTTCATCTCATTTTTTTGTAAAATTGCGTCAAAAACTTCGCGTAGAAAAAGAGTGTTTGTAAACAGTACAGTAATTTCTGGACTGATGGCCGGTCTAGCTATGAAAATACGGATTGTCAAACAGAAAACAGCCCATAAAACATGTAAAAAATAATCTTGATGAACTTATAAACCATCTTTGAAGGCTAAATTAGCACTCATCTGTCTAAAAATGAATTTTATTACACAATAACTTTCCTATTTTAAAAATCCACAGGGGCCAAAATGCGAAACTAAACTCCTAACTGTGTATTGCTACCTTAATAGTAAATATTTTTTTCAAATTCTCCCTTTTAACTTATTTTCTGAGTTCTGCTAGCTAATACGAGTAAAATGGCCTTTTATTTTTGAAAATTGGTTGAGTAATGAATATTTTATGAAGGTTAGCAGTTGACACTGAAACGCGACAAAAACTGATTTTAAAGAAAGGTGCCAAGTCAAAGTGTAAATCTTGTCTCTACCTCAATTTTTAGCCAAATCTTAAAAACTGTACCTCTTTTGTCAGTTTTTTAATGTTGAATATCTTAATAAGGTCTCTGATGATGCAACATTGTATAAAATTTAGCAATTTCAAGCATAAAAATGTTAATCTTTATGCTTATTGCATACCAAAGACTTGATTAAAAAACTTGGTGATAGGGAATCAATTTCTTACATCTGATTTAACTATACATTTAATATATGCCAAAATGTAACATGAAATCTTGATAAAAACAATAATTTGATATATTCGCAAGAAAAAACCCAACGCGTTCAATACTTAGGCTACTACATGCAGCCCAATCCATCAGAAGCAAAAGTTAAGCCGATAGAGTACAAATATAAGCCTTGTGTCAAAATGTCTAATTTTGGTTGCTAAGGACTGTAAACAATAAAATTGACATATATTGTCATTCTTAAACACTCAATTTACTCAGAAATTGATTAAGAATCTAAATATCAATAGATTTGTGGCATGAAAAGTCTTAAATTATACAATTCTGAGCTTGGTAAGTATGCCATAAGGTAGCAATAAACAGTTAGGAAAAAATACTAAAATTTGCCCTTATGAATTTTACCATCCCCTTTTCATTGCTTTCTTGCAATATCAAGCTTACTGTTTGTGTTATATATGGGCATATGTATGTAATCAGAATCTTCCATAGATTTTATATCCAGTATATAAAATGGAAAAATATAATTTCTTTTTGGTGTATCCATGGCAACAATCTGCATTTATTTGTTATAAAATATTGCAAAAAGGGGGGGGGGGAAAGATGTCATATATTTCCCCACAATTTGGCTAAAAGTAGAATTTCAATCGCTTGAAGTAATACCTTTTCTGAAACTGTGTACATATATCATTCAGCAAATCCAATGATAATCATATGTCTTTCATCTCATTTTTTTGTAAAATTGCGTCAAAAACTTCGCGTAGAAAAAGAGTGTTTGTAAACAGTACAGTAATTTCTGGACTGATGGCCGGTCTAGCTATGAAAATACGGATTGTCAAACAGAAAACAGCCCATAAAACATGTAAAAAATAATCTTGATGAACTTATAAACCATCTTTGAAGGCTAAATTAGCACTCATCTGTCTAAAAATGAATTTTATTACACAATAACTTTCCTATTTTAAAAATCCACAGGGGCCAAAATGCGAAACTAAACTCCTAACTGTGTATTGCTACCTTAATAGTAAATATTTTTTTCAAATTCTCCCTTTTAACTTATTTTCTGAGTTCTGCTAGCTAATACGAGTAAAATGGCCTTTTATTTTTGAAAATTGGTTGAGTAATGAATATTTTATGAAGGTTAGCAGTTGACACTGAAACGCGACAAAAACTGATTTTAAAGAAAGGTGCCAAGTCAAAGTGTAAATCTTGTCTCTACCTCAATTTTTAGCCAAATCTTAAAAACTGTACCTCTTTTGTCAGTTTTTTAATGTTGAATATCTTAATAAGGTCTCTGATGATGCAACATTGTATAAAATTTAGCAATTTCAAGCATAAAAATGTTAATCTTTATGCTTATTGCATACCAAAGACTTGATTAAAAAACTTGGTGATAGGGAATCAATTTCTTACATCTGATTTAACTATACATTTAATATATGCCAAAATGTAACATGAAATCTTGATAAAAACAATAATTTGATATATTCGCAAGAAAAAACCCAACGCGTTCAATACTTAGGCTACTACATGCAGCCCAATCCATCAGAAGCAAAAGTTAAGCCGATAGAGTACAAATATAAGCCTTGTGTCAAAATGTCTAATTTTGGTTGCTAAGGACTGTAAACAATAAAATTGACATATATTGTCATTCTTAAACACTCAATTTACTCAGAAATTGATTAAGAATCTAAATATCAATAGATTTGTGGCATGAAAAGTCTTAAATTATACAATTCTGAGCTTGGTAAGTATGCCATAAGGTAGCAATAAACAGTTAGGAAAAAATACTAAAATTTGCCCTTATGAATTTTACCATCCCCTTTTCATTGCTTTCTTGCAATATCAAGCTTACTGTTTGTGTTATATATGGGCATATGTATGTAATCAGAATCTTCCATAGATTTTATATCCAGTATATAAAATGGAAAAATATAATTTCTTTTTGGTGTATCCATGGCAACAATCTGCATTTATTTGTTATAAAATATTGCAAAAAGGGGGGGGGGGGGAAAGATGTCATATATTTCCCCACAATTTGGCTAAAAGTAGAATTTCAATCGCTTGAAGTAATACCTTTTCTGAAACTGTGTACATATATCATTCAGCAAATCCAATGATAATCATATGTCTTTCATCTCATTTTTTTGTAAAATTGCGTCAAAAACTTCGCGTAGAAAAAGAGTGTTTGTAAACAGTACAGTAATTTCTGGACTGATGGCCGGTCTAGCTATGAAAATACGGATTGTCAAACAGAAAACAGCCCATAAAACATGTAAAAAATAATCTTGATGAACTTATAAACCATCTTTGAAGGCTAAATTAGCACTCATCTGTCTAAAAATGAATTTTATTACACAATAACTTTCCTATTTTAAAAATCCACAGGGGCCAAAATGCGAAACTAAACTCCTAACTGTGTATTGCTACCTAAGAGAATAATTAAGTTAGACAAGTCCGACCACTGAGCACTACAGAAACATCTTAAACATTTAAAGTAATATAATTATCACTCTTAATATAGGTTTAAGCTATAAACTTCCTTATTAGTTTCCCCTGCGGTCTTAAATCATTTCGACCATTCAGGACATTAGTCAGTACTTCAGTACTGGCATGATTTACATTTCTATGTAGCAACATTCCAGCAGCGCCTGTATTCGAAGTATATATCTCCGAATTGATACGATATTTCTGGGTTTGTATTTCCTATCATGATTTCCTTGATAGAGGAGTGTTGCTCACGGGTAAGCTATTAAACCAATAGTTCCATATGGTGAATTTGAAATCATCCCTTCGAAAATTTTACGGACAACATCATGAGTTGGTTGACCGTTACGGAATAACCGTTTCACAGATGCTATCGGATATGTTCCATATGTCGTAACTTAAATACCCTCCCCTTTTCACTAATGTGACCTACCGAATCAGACTATTTACCGGATTTGTAATAACATGAGCAACATAACGGGTGCCACATGTGGAGCAGGATCTACTTGCCTTTTCGGAGCACCATTTTTTTTTGGGTTCGTGTTGTTTAGTCTTAAGTTTTCTATATTGTGTCTTCTGTACTATTATTTTTATGTTGTCTTTTTATTTTTAGACATGGCCTTGTCAGTTTATGTTCAATCTGGGAGTTTGACTGTCCCTCTGGTATCGTTCGTCCCTCTTTTATAACAAACCTTTTTGATACATTCCGTTAATAAATTATAAAATTATTATAAACAAAGGGTTCAACTCTTTGCTGACATAGCTAAGACAGATTTGGGAATGTTTTGGTTTTTATACATCATTAGTTTTCCATACTTATTTTGTTTTTAACGTTCCTGATTAAGGTAAATCCGTAAAAGCGCTACGGACGCATGAAACTATAAACGTGTGGTTTTCATTTTTTAGCAAATGAAATTGTTTTTTCTTCTTTTTAAAAGATGGAACTTAGGCTGGTCCATAGAGACAAAAACAATGAAAAATGATTCAATGAGTAATGTATCCTGAATTTAGGCCTCCCTTTATTTCAAATTCACGAAGAAATAATTATGTAAATATACTAATCTTGAAAAGACATAATAAATTGTGATGTAGAACTCAGCGTGTTGTGTCTGATAATGACATTTGATGCCATTATATAGTTATAATATATTCATTTACGTCGGTTAATTCAATATTTGTTTTTGTTACTTTCAGAAGCAATAATTGGAACAAAAACAGGAGGTACAAATGTGAATGTTACAAATATACAACCTACATGGTTAGAGCAATATCGTAGTGTTGAATACCCATTGCTTGATTTCTGCTCTTTGTTTGGGTTGTTATCTCTTTGACACATTACTTGGTTTTCACTCTCAATGTTATAATTAAATTAACTGTTAACAAAATTTTTAATTTTTGAAATACTAAGGCTTTTCTACCTCAAGCATATATTCCCTTAGCTCTATTTTGCAAAACTTTTAGGAATTTAGGTCCTTAATGCTCTTCGTACTTTATTTGGCCTTTTAACCTTTTGGATTCGAGCGTCACTGATGAGTCTGGCGTATATACAACATTTGGTTCTTGTATCTATGATGAGTTTTTTCTGCATTCGTCTCACAAAACTCCAAAATAGACAATCGATTCAGATTTCGAAAAAGACGTTATGTAGGGAATACCTCGGAAAGCAACAGACCAAATAAAATTAGGCTTACAGATTACAACATTAGGAATGACAATAAGATAAAGATACAGTTTGTCAAAGCCTTAATTGCTTCATGTCTTGAAACTTTTTCAATAAAAAATAAGATATCATATAAACGATAAACTAGTTAAACCCTGCGACATTTTGATGTTTTCCTAAATATTGAAATTCGACAATTTGGTTGTTTTTTTGTTATATCTGGATTGTTCGTTTCCTTTTAACGTTATTAAGAAATATTTGTATGACACATCTTTTGTAGACGAAACGCGCGTCTGGCGTAAATATATTAAAATTTAAATTCTGGTATCTATGATGAGTTTATTTACAACCACTGGGTCGATGCAACTGTTAGTGGAGTTTTAATTACCGGAGGGTATTGCCAGCCCAGTAGTTAGCACTTCTGTGTTGACATGAGTTATCAACTTTTAGGATTTTTGGTCCTCAATGCTTTCCAACTTATTACTTTATTTGGCCTTTTTAACATTTTTTTTCGAGCGTCACTTTTGAGTCATTTGTAGACGAAACACGCGTCTGGCCTAAATATAACATTTCACTCCTATCTATGATGAGTTTATTTGGTAGTTTGCGAGTTTTCAACCGTTAAACACTTATTTATTGCAGTGTGTACTTATCTTTTGAGTTTGTTGCCAAAGTTTATTAGATCGTGACATGGATAACAATATAAAGAAAATACGTGGATTAAGTCATAAATAAGCTTTGATATTTCCATGTGTTCCTATCTGTACATTTAACATTCCATAAACAATTTGTCAAATTATTTGTTGTATTTTAAAAATTAGTTTTTTAGAATCAGTTATCATTTTTAACATGCACGTTTATTTACATTTGTTCATCAAGGTTTTGTCCTCACACTTGTGGTAGCAAAATGTTTTACGAGTGGTCTCGTAGTTGAGGTCACTCGATACCAGAAATTATTAATGATAACTTTATTGCAAAAGTGAAACCCTGACGGGTCAAAATTCTTACATCAAATACACAAGTGACAATAAACACACAATACATGATAAAAGTGTTAAACAAGTGAAGTTGATAATATTTTAGGTATATAATTGACCAATATGGACCTTATTTTCGCAATTCCGTTGATCGCTGTTTAATGGTCTACACCACTAGACAACATATTTTTATTGGGATCTAGAATAAGTTTAAGTTGAGAGTTTGATTCAAGGTGGTTAGAATTAGGATAATGGGTTTTAATTGCATTTATTAAGGGATTTCTAATATTACTATTAATTTGGCAATGAAGGAAAAAGTGTTACTCATCATCTCAAATTTTACTACATTAACACAGTCTGTGTTCTCTTGGAATCTATTTATATCGACTTATTTCAATTTCAAAGTTATGGTCTCTATAGGGATTTGGTTAAAAGTTGACAACTATTAAAATTGTTTAGATTGTGCAAGTAGTTTTCAGATTTGATTTCATTTTAAAGTTTACTATACAGGTAAAGTTTTAAACTTTTATCGATATTAGAAAGTTTTTCAGGAGTGATTTTATCAAACTTTTCTTTTACAATATTTAAAAGAAAAATGAAATGCATTTTAATTAGTTTTAAAAGGTTGATCAAAATCAACACATTATTCTTCATTAATGTGAAGTTCTTTAAAATGTGATTGGCAATAGTATACCAAGTATATATTCCATCATCAGACAAATTAACGTTGAATGCGTGTATAACAAGAAACAAGAGGGTTTATTTCATGGCAGTTAAATCTATCAAAATATATAAAACTTGAGTTTTTATAAAGGAGGCAACATTCCCTACTCAGACTTTGCAGTTATATTACATGCGTTTCCTTTTAAATCCAAGAACAATTTAAAACAAATTATGGTGTACTTTCTGAAAGCTGAATCTATCAATTTTTCCTGACTTGTGTGATTAACCTGGGATCATAAGTGAAATTCATACATAAAAAATATCACATTGTTTAAATGCAAATGATTTCATTGAAGATACGACATATCACGTTCTAAAATATCATTCCAAAACCCCTGTTATTTAAATAGAAAGTTTTGGTCGGAATTTCGAAAATAGGAAAGTAAAATACGATTAAAGAATAAATATGAAAAATATGAAAAAGAAGTACAGGAAATCTGTGTAAAGACGTTAAAGGAATCGCAGATGGATTGCATTAATTTCTGATAATGTAAAATGCAGACAAATAAGTCATGGTAAATTAAACTACAAACATTATACACATATTATGTTATGGCTGAAATCATATAACCTTTATGAGTTTGCACATAAGTCTCTTGTGAACTGATGTTGATGTGGATTAGTTAAGTTGAGAAAACACCTTAAGCAATTCGCTACATTAAATATCAGGATTAAATTCCTTTTTTTAATTTCATAACACGTAATAGAAATCTTTCGATAAGTAAAAAAATAAGCTTAATCAATTAGGATAAAGTTTTAGCCTCGCAACAAGCCACGAACGGACTTCTCAAAGAGTTGTTGCAAATATAACTTTTGTACAGAGATCGCTGTATCGGATGTGGTATCGAATTTATACATCCTGTACAGCAAAACGGACGACCCACTTAGGACCAAAGATTGACAATATTTATATAAGCTAAACATCGATTTGGTGGCGATTAACAAGGATACGAATACAATGGGACAGAGCTATTTCCTTAATTATTTCAATGAAACTTAATCGCAATTAAGAAGAAAAAATATCATTTGTATTTATAAGGTCTGTTTGATTTCTTCATGGTTAAAGTCGAACTAAAAAATTGGACAATTTACACAGAAAATCATCCATTTTATATTTCATTTCAAGATAATAATTTATTTTATAGAAGTCATAAGATTAAGACCTTTTTTAAATTCGACAAATTTAAGCAACATATCATACTTTTTTTTTTATTAATGTACAATATCCGTTTTCACGATGGGAAATTTATCTATAAACACATTATCAGTACAAAGATTGAAATTAAGTACACAAGACACGCGTTTCGTCTACAAAAGACTCATTCGTGACGTTCGAGTAAAAATAAAGATATTGCATTTGATGCTACTTCTTCTGATTCTGTCGTTTGGTGGCTGCCAGCACTTCTGATTGTTCTTCCAATGCTGGTCAAATTACGATATGCGTATTCGCAAATTTACAAGGAATTTATAAAATAAAAATATTCGCAAGAACAAACAACGATGCTGTACAAAAAAAAAGTATTTCGTGCATCAGAATTGCATGAATTGGACGACGATTCATCAAATGCTGAAACATTTAGAACAGCATATATTATAGATGGGATATTGCAATGTTAATGAGAGTTATATATATATATATCTATGTGGAGTTATTTTTTTTCTGAACGATGGGTCATTCTTTCGAATAATCTACCTGGACGATACCATGCTTCAAGGCATAAAATAATGACCTGTGTGAGGTCCTTATTATGCTTGTTAGAAATGAAAACTATAATTTAATTTAGAAATTTAATTCGTTTGATAATCAGTTGTTGCAAGTTAAGAAATTTATTTCTTAAAGTTCCATCTTTGATAGGTTTAACTTAAAATCGTCATTGGCGCGTATTTAACTTTCGAAAAAAAATCATGTGAAGTCTTTGTTCTTCATAGCATCCCAAATTATTTTATAGATTGTTGTACAACACAGCTTGACCTCCAAAACAGTGTCTCAGATTTCCAAAAACATCAATTGAACAAATTTTATACCCAATTGAATTTAGTGATCTCTTATGAATTGATGTTGCAAACTTCATTGAAGATTTATGAGAGAATGAAATACAGTAAGAAAAATCTGAGACAAAGTTTTGGAGGTCAAACTGTGTTGTGCAAGAATCTATAACATTTTTTGGGATGCTATGAATAACAAAGACGCTAAATTCATTCAAGTATGGACATCACAATATAGCAACTAATTGCATAACAATTAATTATGTAATAGTTATGTCATAATGAAACTATCACAATTTGAAAGATAAATCATTCTTCTTTCTTTTGGTACCTCATTTATAAAATTGAAAGAAGGATGAGTGGAATTACATCAGTTTAAAGATGTCTGATTGGGGATGAAACATCTTTGTATTGTGCTACCTTAAATTAGTGAGTTTTATTTCACATTCTAAAATAAGCCGTAGGGCGTCATAAAACCTAAGGTATCAATACGGAATATATATCACTTAAGTGTGGTCGGTAAAATATAATGCTAATTCTGCAAATCTTTGTTGAAAATAATTCGTTTTTGACGATATACAAGTTAGCTATTGCATATTTTAAGGTTTTTCTTTTCGTAGAACACACATTGGGTGTCAGGATTGCCAAAAAGAAAGTACGGTCGGTCTTTCATTTGATCGATCCTGACACCCCTCGGTCCTCGTAGTGTTCTCCGACAAGAAAAACCTTATAATAGGCATTATATGTCTATAACATAATGTCCTCCGCAGTTTATTAAATCACACTTGCAAGTACACTTGCAAGCACTTGCATAATGCAATCAGTATACTGCTTAAAATAGAGTTCCTCACTATGAGTAATCAAAAATTTGTAAATCACTTTGCCGTATATCATTTTGACTTATGTGATATGATATTCTTTTGGTCTAACCATTTCCCAAAAATTTGCTAAGCAACAACATTCATGAGTGGAAGATTTGTAAAATCATACGAGTATATTATTTCCAGTTTAGATTCCAGTAAATGAGGGTTATAAACACCAAAAGTTAGACAAAGCTGGTCAGCTGACACTAATTTTGTAAACGTGAACAATATTTTTGAACTGTCCTTGTCAATAACGGAAAATTCATTGCGTTTCATGTTAACAAAGAATCCGAGTCTTCCAGAGACAAGTGTACCGGCTGTATTACTGCTACTTATTACTTTAATCTCTTTATCTGTATTTGCATCAAAATGATTGGCTGTAAGGCATATGACAGTATTGCAATTATGTATTGCAAATGACCATCCGTGTTGTCCGACATGGTATTCAGTATCTGTTTTTTCACGACTGGCTACTCCTACCTCGACGACCAAAGTTGTGCTGTTCAAAGACTTAAATAATTCAAACGAGAACATGATCTCAAAGTATATTTTACTGGTAGAAGTTAAGCATCTATCTCCTATTGTTCCTTTGTAAGTGTTAAACTGTTCCGGATGATTTACGAGATTCGGGGTTTCTTTTGTGAAAGAATTACTCAATACTTTATTATCATCAGACAAGAAAACTACTGAATGAGTCGATTTCCTGTCAAATCTCAACGAAAATATGTACCCAGCCTGGTTATCTGAAACAAACTCATATAATCAATAATACATTTACAATTTGACGTAACATCCTAGTGATGTCATCTTTTAGCTTAAGTAAGTTATAAGTAAAGTTGGAATAGTTTCATCCAGTTAAGTTCAAGAAGTACCTTGACTTTAAAATTGTCTTTCTGATTGCCTATGAAGAAATTTGAAGTTAGAATTTTTGTTTGTTTGTAATATGAGTGCACTATGAATGAATGCTAATGAGACAACTTCCAGCAGACCACGTTACGTAAATGCAAACTATATTTCACCGCATACTCTTTTTGAAAGAAGCTTTACATATTTCATGTATTTGCTAATTTAGATATTGACAAGTTGCACATTAATACTTCTTTTAAAATGTCTTCCACTGTAAACTTGTGCGTTTGTACAAATCAAGCTTAGTTTTTCCTACAGACACTTCATCATATATGAGTAAAGTAAATAAAAAAAGCTAGATTTGTCATTTTTTTTCACAAAACTTTAAATTTATAACGAGGACATATTTAACAATGCTTATCGTTTTCGGTCATTTCACAAATATATTAAAAGATGCCCGATTTAATTTCTGTTGAATTATGGACCGTTATCATGTGTTTATCTTGTTAAAGGATGTTTGCTCCTCTTATTATTGACTTTTTGCCAGTTATTTGGTATCATCTAGTTTTATCCATGTATAGCCATAACAAATATTTCACCGCTTACTCCTACTTTTCTTTCCAGAATTTAATAGCATATAATTCAAATAGCCATGTTTGAAAAAAGCTAGACAATTCTTGTTTTTTTTAATAGAAAAAGGGTTACAATGATAAACTTATGGAATGCCTAGAGAGAATTATTTCCCGCCAAATTTGCAAAAGCTAATGTCTTGTAAAAAAGTTCACGGACCATTAATTTATTTCTGTCTCTTTAGTTCTTTTAATTATATTATAAATTAACAAAAAATTTTTAAACGTCTTGTTATTCTAAAATATAGTAGCGAACACCCTTAAGTATAATACTTTGCAAAAAGGATGTTATAAAATTGATTTTGAAATAAGTATGCGTGTTTTAAAAGGAAAGTGCATTTTCTGGGGTATATGAATTTAGTAACTCCTGTCAAAATGTAACGATAGAACTATGTGTGCACACAAAAACATTTTTTAGATATAGTAAGAGACCTCGAAACTGCAACACATGATTGAGTTTTGAAAACTTTTATGTCAATATTAAAAAAAAATGTATAGTTTTTTTTTCCACGTCGATGACTATTTGACAAATCTCAATCATAATAGATAAACAGAAATAAGATATATATATACCCTTTTCCGAAGACGAGCATTTCACAAACATCACAGGGACCACTATCGCTAGTGTCAGGATAACACCACACACAAATGCAAGTAAGGACCACTTGTGCTCTTTCAATCTTATACATATATCTCTGATGGCCCTAGATTTTGTATTCGGTCTGATTGGTTGTGCAAATAACTGCAACGGTTCTTGACGGCTTTCATTTACGTTTTTAACCTGTGCAGTTGAACTTTGGAGATTATTATCTTGTCTTAAGTCTTTAACGTTGTCATAATCATCGGAGGCTCCATCCATGGAATTTCGATCATCGTTTAAGCCATCTATAAATCAATAAACAATATACGTAAACAATAAGTACACAATATACGTAAAATAATGAAAAACATTGATTATAGATTTAAATAGGTAAAATTTAAATCCTGTGCGTCTTGGTAAATTCAAATCACATTTATCTACACCATCATTATGTAACATCCTATAGGACAATTGCTTTTGTGATAAAATTATCATTGCTGGCTAAAACCTGTCAAAAGACTTACGAGGTGTACGCGCGCAGGAGTGGGTGGTCTAGAAAAAGGGGGCTGAGGGTTATACAAGTTCATTCGATTCTAGATTGATAATATAAACATAGTAAGCAAGTTAAATTTTAGGTGTTTTATTTTGCCAAGTTGCTCATTCTGCCTTTCCTTTTAACTCAAAACTTCTGTCCTTCCTTTTTCAAATTTAATCCTAGCGCCCCCCCCCTTCTCCCATGAACAACAACTGGCACCTCCGTAGAGTAGTAATAGGTACCCGTCCAACAGATTTAAGGATGTACTTAGGTGAGGTTTTGGAATTTGTGTCAAATGTTCGGACTCCTTGGTGTTTTTCCATACAATACAATGTAAAATATTTTGCCCCATAACACCCATTTATTTTTTCATATAAGACTAAATAGCTCATGAAAGGTCAATTACCAAAATTTTAGAAGATTCTTAATTTTCGTTCTTTTGTTTTGAGACCTTATAATAGCAATGCAAATATAAGGTAAAAGTCCGAGTCAGCCTTTTCCCGCCATATTTTAAATCTCAAATATCTCGAAAAGGAGGTCCATGACCTATCAATATTTTTTGCTTATTTTTATCCTTAATTGATGCTCTACCAGATAATGGTATCAATTTTAACTTCTTAATTTATTAATTTTTACCTAACCTCACCTAAGTACATCCTTAATATATTTTTTTTGGAGAAACCCCTATCATTGTTAGCTTGAATAGAAGAAAGACCCATCTGTCATCGGTGGCACTTTTCTCACATTGTCATTTTCTTATGAAACGGTTGTCGAATTTCAACAAAACGTTTCAGGAATTTATGAAATACAAAATATCTGCATAAGGTGGTGTTAAGATGTAAATGCAAAGTCATTATGCAATGCGTTTGAAACTCTGCAGCGTTGTTCAACCGATGAGTAGTGAGTCATAATTTACACAAACCTCTTCTCAACAAACATGACATATTTGCCACTGAATGTTAAGCAACGAATCAATCACAAATCCTTTATAAAGAAAATACAAAATAAGCTGAAACTTTTTTAATTAAGTCAAAGTTGAAAGAAAATAAAGAAAGAAAATACATGCCATCAAAGCTATATGACCAGACGTAAATTTTCTAAAACTATATAATGCAACATGCCTCGAGTTAAAATTGTATTAAAATCCTGTTTTAGTTGTTTTTAAAAAACAGACCCCGATAGATAAAAATTTAGGTGGCAAACAACACCGTTTGTTTTTTTTAAACTATATAAAATGACCGTTACATTTATATTTAAGAGTACATGTAGGTATAAAACAGATTATAATACTTAAGATTATTTGCAAGATCTATTAAGGGCTCGCCAAAGAATTCACACACGTATGTACCCCGTGTCTCCGTTGCCCCGCACATTTACTGTTTTAACATGACCGTCCCCCCATTTTTTGCAGTATAGTTTCTTAAAAATATTATGGAAATTATTAATATCTATTCTTATATTTCTAATGATATAAATGTTATTGAATATTTGTTTCTTATGGTATAAATGTTATTGAATATTCGTTCTATACGGAATTGCCTGCGAAAGGATCAATGCAGTTTTTATAAATCTGTGAATGTATACACAGGTAATCTCTTTTGTGTTTTGACACCGTCCCCACATTTATAGTGTAATTTGTCAACATCAGCGTCGTGAATATACCTTTTCGTAATATGTCTAATACTCGTTCGATACTTTTGTACTAAAATTTATCTTTGACAAATAAAATCTCTTTTCTTAAGGCATAATTGTTTACTTTGATTTTGAAAGGTGCAATTTGTCCAAAAGTCCCAAACCGTTAATGTTGATGGGATTCATAGACTCATGTACTACACCCTATTACCGACACTCGGTACGGCAGATCTGCTGAATATATTTATATATTTGATAGGTATGAAAACATATTTCAGTTTTCGCCACATAACAGACTGAGTTCTTCTTGTATTACATCCTCATTTCTCTTCAATTTTGTATTTGTTTGGCATTATAACTATTTTGATATGAGCGTCACTCATGAAACTTATGTAGACGAAAAGCGCGTCTAGCGTACTAAATCATAATCCTGGTACCTTTGATACTAATTACATGTTCCATTAATTACATGCTTTTTTCAAATGTGAAGTTAGGATTCACGTTTAAACACACGTATCAATGAGACAAGTGTTATCTCCCTATGAAAAAAGTCAATAATGCCGAATAGTTTTAAAACGTCAATTGGACAGTCGCGATTAAAGTTTCATGGAGTTTATATAAGATGTGTACGATGCTTTTTGTTACCAAAACAGAGAAATTTGTAAATCATACTTCTGATTTGAACACGATTGAATTTGGTAAATACACACCTTTTGATTAAATTGTACACCATAAATCTCTTTATCTTACTTCTAAACATTTTTAGGAATATAATTGGTTTAAACAGACGAAGAAATTGATGCTTTATATAACGATTGAAAAAAAATCATAAAATCAATTTAAGGCTAACAAGTTGTAATTGTTGGCATTTGTTTTTGTATAAAATAATGGAAGTAGCTAGGTTCTTAAAACTAATAAAAGACTTAATCACTTTGATAGGCCAACAGTATCAATACCACATGTTTAGATAGTTGGTAAGAAAAATGCATTACGTAGTGTGCTATTGACCTAAAACGATAATTTGGGGTCAGTAAATTCCATATGGGGAATCGAGCTTCTACACCATTGATTAAAATATTCTTGTTTTTATTTATTATTCTAACATTTCAAAGAAAACAATGTATCTAAAAAACAATATGTAATCGTTGAATTTTGTTTTATGTACATTTTTAGATACATAGCTTTTTTAATGTTTTTATTTTCTCCAGTTCGAAATTAAGTATCAATAAAACAAAAAAACCCATAAAACAGAATTCATTTTTTTTTCATTCAAACTTTGTTTAACGTTTTCTGTGCCATGGGCCGATTTTCGGCCGATTTGTATATTCTACGTTGACTGCCACGGGCCGATTTTCGGCCGATGCTTTTTTTTCTTGACGTCGAACAATAGGTTTCAGTGACGTCGCTTCTTTTGTGTACTGTGGGAGGGACTTTAGCACGTTGCGTTATGCATGCAAAGTGCTTTCAATTTTTCATTTAAGCCGCGTTGGCCATACTTTTATGCAATTTTTAATTTGTGTGGATTTTCTGCTAATTTTTCTTTTTTGTATTGTGTAAAAATAATCATATCAAAGAAATGTTACAGTTTCACTAAATAATGATAGCAGTCGAAAAGTTTAATTATTGAAACCAATTTTGATGCACTGCATGTGCACCTTTTATGGAATAATGATTCTTCAAAAGTATGCTGAATCGAAAGCAAACAATACAACAAGCATAAAACATTCAATGAGCGAATTCCAATCCAAATAGAATGACCGATTAAAATCAATTAAAAAAAACCAAATACCGTCTAGAAAAAGGTCAAGTAGGTTAATTTCAAAATTGGTTGTCATGCTCCTGGTACAGATCCATCTTTATGTGAGGGATGAGGATTCGATGCATTATAAATGACTAATTCATGTAATTGTAGTAGGTTGTCTGAACACCTATTATAAAATAAAAACATTTGATTAGAAACAAAAAATATATTTTAATCATGATTCAACACATAAATGATTGTCTTTACACTCCCGGTGAACACCTGTACCGCAAACTCTACACACTGTCTACTGTCGTCTTGGTTTTCGTTTCTTAGCACCATGTGATCTTTAGCGAGATCCTCTATAAGCCTTTGTGTGAAGGATAATCTCGACAATTTCAGATTATTGGAAGTGTTTTCTTTATAAATAATGTATGCATTGATTACCATACGGTGCATCAGATTAAAAACAACCTTTTTCCAAACCTTTAACGTTTTTCATCCATCATTGTAACTCTCTGTCATCATGTCAGCCAAATCTACGCCCCCATAAATTTATTATACGAGCAAATCATAGCCGGTTTATCATTTTCTTGTGCTGCTTTAGAAAAAGAGGATATGATTCTAACTGGTTTTCGACCATAACGTTCTTTATATGCACATAACAGAATTCTTTCTTGTCTTAATATAAATGCTTTCCTTTTCCTGCAAAACAGGAGTCTTTATTGTGTTTGGCATTTGCCGATTAGCGAGTAATGTTCCAGTAAACAATGTTCCTTTTGCTAAAAGCTCTTTAGCCAGATTAATTGAGGAGAAAAAACTGTCAGTAAATAAATAATAAGCTTTGTCAAACAATCCTGCGGCATCTAATAGTTTGTTGACTACGTAAGCACCCTGTAATATTCCTTGTGGTGTTGGGTCATATTGTTTGCATTTGTAAACACTGATTTGACAAATATAGCCACTGACGACCTCGGCTAATACCCAAAGTTTGACTCCAAATTTCGCCGCTTTTGAAGAAATAATTGTATTATTGATGACCGGCCTTTAGATGCGATTAAGCTTTCGTCAATACTTAGGTTCTGTTTTGGAATGTAATGTTATTTCGACTGTCGATTAAAAAGATCAACGAAGCACTGAAATTTTGATGTGGGTGAATAATAATCGTCCTTCCGATTCGGTATTGTAGTATTATCTACGATATGAAATTTTTTAAAATGCTCTGAAATCGATTTCTAGAAAACATGTTACGAAACCAAACAGTATCCTGGCTTTGAAATTTGGTGTTCCAATATTCTGTAATGGATGGTTTACGTATGAGGCCCATGTTAAGTATTACTGATATAAATCCTTTCATCTCATCTAAAGTTACAGCACCAACTTTAAACCAGGAATGAAGACGCGAAAATCTTCTTATCCTCTGCCGACTAGTGATGATGTCTTGTGCATACCTGTAAAAAAAAATGACAGTATAATTGATATGAAATATACAAATAGTAAAAATAACCTTAGAATTATAACATGTTAACATTCTCAACGCGTGACCTGATAAATTATTTTATCAATTAAATTTTAATTCACGAATGCGCGTAGCCCATTAGGTAATTTTTAGTGCTTTTTTTTAACATCCAGCGTTAAATTAATGTGTATATTTAGGACGAGAACATACTCATACTAACGTAAAAAATTTCCTCTGCTTTGTACTAGTTCAGAAGTTTACATTGCGCAGAAATACGTGTCACCTTACTCTGACCTTTTATTCTGACTCCCAGCCGACCAGTCTTTGTTCTTATAATTTATTTTCTTTTGCTTAGTGTATAGAAGCAGCAAAATCATATACCAATTTTATATCTATAGTTTATATTATATTATGTGTTGAAACGACCTGGCAAAGGTAAGAAAAAACAAAGGCAAATGTCTTCATAATCGCAACGTGTGCATTAATATATCGTACTGAGTAAACTTATGACTATTTTAATATGTGAAATGTAACATATAACGCAACAGTTAATTGTAAATTTTACCTGTTTGTCTCTCTGACAATATGTCGTAGAAAATCAAGTGTCAGAAACAGCAAGAAGTAGTCAATAGGTTTAGCGTCGGCATCAGGGACATTCTGAGGGCCACTGTTCTCTACAAATCTTTGGTCGTGTAAATAGTCAATCTCCGGAGGTCTAACTCGAAACCAAGGATTGGCATTCATTGGAACATCATTCATCTCATCTTCAGATTCTGAGATACCGCTTAAAACTTCAAAATCACTATCACTCTCCCCGTCTGAAAACTGCTCTGAATCACTGGAGTCGGCCATATTTGATTCACGAGCAATATGACGTCAACCGATATATTTTTACATGACGTCAAACATTAAAGCGGGTGATATCATTTTGCGCCAAAAATGAACTTATTTGCGCCAATGCTACTTCTGCGCCAGTCTATTGAAAAATATAGGTACCATTTGCGCAAATAAAAAAAATCATCTAATTTCGCCAATATTTTGAATGTATTTATTTTCTATATATTTTTGATATTTCAACTACTTCGTAAATGATTTTTTCTCTTGTCTCCTTCGTCCGGGCTTGGGACCGGAATGTTACCTACTGAGTTGAAGTCTTCCGGAGCTCTGGAAATTATTTTTGAAGGTCGTTTAAATAAAATATCAGTTGCTTTTCGTAAGCAGGCTGTTCTTAAAAATTTTGAATATTAGCCGGTTCTATGTCTGATTCCGAGCCTAATTCACTGGGCATTTTGTTCGGAGATCTTGCAAATTTGAACATCAATTTATTATTCGAACGAGCAAAATATATTCAATACAAAGTAAATAATGTACTTTCAGAAAATGTTTTTTTATTAGTACCAAAGTTGAAAGAATTTGACAAATAGTAAAATTACAGGCAGAAAATAATTATACTCCACAACAAAAGAAACGCATCAACTCAAGTGGAAAATTTTCAATTGTCTATGACTGCATTATAAGTAACTGTGCTTGCAAATGGGCCCATACATTTACACAATGCTTGTTGCTGGGGTCATTTGTTTTGAGCCGGTGTATAGAGGCAAATTCTACTTTTTCCAATTGTTTTTATGTAGTAATGTTTTAATAGTTTCGAACCTTTCTCATCGATGTTTTTATAAATTGTTTGGAAAAGAAAAAAGCAGGCGGAGAAAAAGGGAGACTAGTTTTAGTTTCAATAACGTATCCCTTTTCAATCATTGATTTGTTAATTTTTTAATTGCAAAGATTACTCTTCGTGTTTGCAATTAATTTTTCTTCTTTACTTTTGAACATTTAAGCCACAGTACTGGTATCTTGATAAAGAAAATGCGTAACTATAATTCTTCCGTTTTCAAAAACTCTCCGAAAGTTGTTAAATTTTGTATCAGTATAAATTATAAAAATAAGGGAATGTGTAATGATTGCCAATGAAACAACTATCCACTGTTTATTTGAACACTTTGGAACCATCTTTCAACTAAAAAAAAACGAAACTTACTTTTAGTTTCAACAGTATTTATTAATGAAAAAATACAATGTTACATAAAGTTCAAATAAATGATTCATTAAAACGTTTAATCCCGCTGCAAATGTTTGCACCTGTCCTAAATCAGGAATCTGATGTGCAGTAGTTGTCGTTTGTTTATGTAATTTATAGGTGTTTCTCGTTTCTCGTTTTTTGTATAGATTAGACCGTTGGTTTTCCCGTTTGAATGGTTTTACACTAGCAATTTGGGGGCCCTTTATAGCTTTTTGTTCGGTGTGAGCCAAGTCTCCGTGTTGCAGGCCGTACATTGACCTATAATGGTTTACTTTTATAAATTGTTATTTGGATGCAGAGTTGTCTCATCACACACCACATCTTCCTATATCTATATATGACCGAACATTGTTAATTTTTAATTGCCTCCTTTTGACAGCGAGGTCTTTCTGGTTTATTTACCACTAAAACACACCCGCGAAATCGCGGGCATTCAGAGCGTAGTTTAAAGTATGTAAAGTGTTGTTTATTGAGTCACTGATAAGGTCTTTGCATCGGAACTAAACACATTTATTCTAAAATACAGTTGTTGGCATGACACGGGTTATGTTCTTCTCATATATGTTATGATGGTATGATACTAAACCCCTAACGGGAAGGATTGTGCCTGATGTTAATATGATGAAATCATAATCTTTCAGTCAGTTTAATTGAAGTCTGGAGCTGGCATGTCAGTTAACTGCTAGTAGTCTGTTGTTATTTATGTATTATTGTCATTTTGTTTATTTTCTTTGGTTACATCTTCTGACATCAGACTCGGATTTCTCTTGAACTGAATTTTAATGTGCGTATTGTTATGCGTTTACTTTACTACATTGGTTAGAGGTATAGGGGGAGGGTTGAGATCTCACAAACATGTTTAACCCCGCCGCATTTTTGCGCCTGTCCCAAGTCAGGAGCCTCTGGCCTTTGTTAGTCTTGTATTATTTTAATTTTAGTTTCTTGTGTACAATTTGGAAATTAGTATGGCGTTCATTATCACTGGACTAGTATATATTTGTTTAGGGGCCAGCTGAAGGACGCCTCCGGGTGCGGGAATTTCTCGCTACATTGAAGACCTGTTGGTGACCCTCTGCTGTTGTTGTTTTTTATTTGGTCGGGTTGTTGTCTCTTTGACACATTCCCCATTTCCATTCCCAATTTTATTTGAAGAATTTTGTAAAAATGACTGGAGAATTTCAGCAAAAGTGTCATTAGTCATAGGTTATTGGGGACCGGAAAATGTTTTTTTTTCATCCCTCCTCGTTTATTTCCAAAATACCAAATTTTGGTTTTCTATCAATTTCAATATGAACATACCTTTAGTATACTATGAACATTTAAGTAACATGAGTAAGGAGCCTGTAATTCAGTGGCTGCCGTTTGTTTATGTGTTACATATTTGTTTTTCGTTCATTTTTTGTAGGGGGTCTCATTGGGAAAAAAAAGGGGGGTTCTGATCCCGGATCCCGCTTACTGTTTTGTCAGATTCCCGTATTCCGCTTACACTACGTATGAAAGCAATGAGACTCACTTTGTACATAAATAAGGCCGCTAGTTTTCTCGTTTGAATTGTTTTTCATCGTCATGTCGGGGCCTTTTAAAGCTGAGTATGCGGTATGGGCTTTGCTCGTTGTTGAAGGCCATACGGTGACCTATAGTTATTAATTTCTGTGTCATTTTTGGTCACTTGTGGAGAGTTATATCAACATGGCAATCATACCACATCTTTTTTTTGTAATCAATGAATTTTGTAAAAGGTTTAAAGACTGGAGCATTTCAGTAAAGGTATCAAAAGTTCACATGAATTATTTTAGCGCTTATCTGTATATTACGAACATTCATTACTATATAAATAAAGTGTATTTACTTTCAAATCGATCCATGGTGATCATTGATATAGTATACAGACCTTCTATTTAATAAACTCTGTGACCGCCGTGGATAGTTAACTTGAAAATGATAGCTGATATCATTAAAATGCACTTTATTCGTAGTGTATGTAGGTTCAAAGAAAAACGCAAACCGGAAAACTAATCTGACTTTAAAAAATTTCGTCCAATGACGGGACAAAATCCGGATGCCTTTTTTTCTCGTTTTTCTCCCAAAATAACTCAATCTGAATAACCATATGAATGAATGACAAATGCGACTATGCACTGTACATATAGGACACAGAGGCGTGTTGATTAATTCATTGTGGAAAGAAGAGAAGCGACACACAAAATGAGGTCTTCTCGTTTAATAGTATAGATAAGTTTAATATTTACTGGTTCATAACAACACTTCAGATAATATTTGAATGCATTATAACAACTTATTAATGTCACTTTCGTGAGTAGCAAAATTATACGACCACATATCGTTGTGAATATGTCAAATGATAATTAGACGTTTGCGGAAACTATGTCTATACCCGAGTTTACACTTTAGACATACGATTACAGGTGAAAAAAAAACAAGTGGTCATCTCAAAGTACAAAAATAATGCATGTGTCCGAAGCGCATTCTGGATTAACCATCAGAACCACACAAAACCGAATATTTGACGACAAGTATTTATAAGGGACGAAAGTGTAGATAGATGTATGACATATTATTTGCAGGAGAAATAGACTTTCCTCGTAAAACAGGGAACTTTTAAAGTCATAAGAAACGAGTGACCGGTGAAAAATATTGTTCTTCCAATTTTTAAACCAATGCATACAAACATCATAAACTTAGTCTTCTGTGCTCGAATTTATCATTTTGTTCGTGTAAATATCGTATTATCGTCATTTTTTTTTTCAATCGGTCAGTGTTGTTGTGAAAATATGGCAGGTAATTAAAGTTCGTGTTTTAAAGCCGAAGTTTAACGATTGTCACCTGTTTGTCAACAATTGACGAAAAATAAACAAAAAAGCATGGAAATTGAGCACGTGTTTAACATGTAAATTCAGGTAATAGTTTATTTTAAGGACATCCATGCGTATTGTGGTCACCGGATTTTTACGAGATGGGTCACACTGAGGTCATCTTGCATACGGAAAATATATCGGGGGAATTGCTTGCTGGAAGGAAGCAATTCAAATAAAGTAAACTTCTTCTAAATATGAATAAATTAAAGAATTTTCTTCAGAAAAAAGTATATGTACATAAGTTTTACAATGAAAACTATCCATTGAGTTATAAAAAACATATGCAATATTTTTTTTGAATTTGAGGTTTCTTATGACTTTAATGCAATGGTATAGTATACGAAAAAAATATTGTCCAGAGGATACTCTACAAACTGTTTCATTTGAAAAAGGGATGTAGTTGTCGTTTTTATGTACAATTACTACTTTGTATCTGCAACTGTTGCCTTGTTGATTTAAATAGATTTTGATTTTTTTTTTAATTTCTTCTCACCTGCTACACTTTTAGATTTTTTTCTCCCTAAAAATCAATTGAATAGATTTGTGTATATACTTTGTGTTGAAATGAACAACGTCGTAGTGAGAAATCACGGGCTGTTCCGGGCGGGGGGGGGGGGGGGCACTCCTTTTATTGACGGTCAGTGCTTTTGAATAGGGACATACTGTCGGACCCTCCCCCCTTATCTTTGGTTGGAATTCCCTTTTGAAAATAGATTGATCGAACCCTGCGTCGTCAGTGCATTCTATATTACAAATGTAATCTGTATTTGGAAACATTTTACATTGGTTGGTCTCTGTTTGAGATTTGTCTCATTGGAAAAACATTTAAATTATTTTTGGTAGTCAAAGCTCTTCAACTTTGTACTTTATTCCTGCCCTTTTAACTGTTTTTATTCGAGTGTCGATAGTGAGTCTTTCGTAGACGAAACTCTTGTCTACCGTAAAAAAATGTCAATCCTTGTATCTAGAATGAGTTTATTGACATACCATATTTTCTCATTCGTCTTTTAAACAACACATTACGTTTAAAGTTCATTTTTAAAAGTATTTTTTGTTTTTAATTTGTCTTCTTTATTTACTACAATGTCTTGTTAAATATCGGTTGTATGACTATATTCAAAACGGAAATTATATTTGTAATCATATTTGTGTATTTGTAATTAAATTTCAAGGTTACTGTTGGCCTTTTGTATAAATCAGGTTTCAATATCTTTGGAATTTGTTTATGATTATGTAGTATTGAAATCAGTACAAATAGAATAGATTATCAATCTTAACGCTTGATCGTTCACTATAAGTAATATCATTTTAACACAGGTTAAAAAGGAGAGAAAGTACATTATTTTAACTTTAACTATCACAGTTTAACTTTTTGTAAAAGAATCTGTTGAAAATTATGTAACATACAATGTAAACCACACTTTTGTTTTAAATCATCCACATTCAGATATTGTTTTACCAAGAATTTAAAAACGCAACTTGTTAACCATTGATTATAGGTTTTTAAATACGTGGTAAGCTTTATGACCAACAATATTACATACATATAATAGTCAATGATAACTTAAGTAAAATTTGCCTGAATTAGTTTGAACTATAAATAGTTTCTTAATTTATCAACTTAAAATTTAAGTAAGCTAGCAGAAAATTTAAGATAAGTTTGTACTTTATAGTACCACTATAGAAAGACTGGCTTATATAAAGCTGGTGCTAGGTGACCTTTAAGGATCATAACAGCATAACAGTTAAACCCCTTGCCCCCCCTCTTTAAGGGACTGACTGTCTACTAGAAGTAGTATCAATTCAGTGGTCGATAATAGAAATAACACTGTATAAATTTGATGTACCTGAGCGCTTTTCATATTGAAACTAGGCCTTCATCCCTAAAGCCCAAATTTAGGGATATATAAGTAATTGAATAATCGTTAGGCACTATATGATACAAAAAGGATATACAAAGAAAAAAAGCCAAATACAGTAAACATAACCCTTAGCGAATTGGAACATCATTTAGGAATGTACTAAGGTAAGGTTTTGAATAAGTGTCAAATGTTCGGACTCCTTGGTGTTTTTCCGTATGACACAAAATATTCTGCCCCATAAAACCTATTTATCTTTTAACATAATACTTAATATCTCATAAATAGTCATTTGACAAAATTTAAGCCCTTTTCTATCTTTTGATTTGAGACCCAAATAATATCAACGCAAATATAAGGTAAGAGGCCGAGTAACCCTTTTCCCGTCATATTTTATAAATCAAATATCTACAATAATAAATCATGTCAATACCCAACCACTGCCTGCTGGAAACCTGATAACCCTTATTGTCGACAGGAATATTCGTTGTGCATGCATAACGCATTCCACTTTTTATTCCCAGTTAAAATAACCGTTTAACGTTTAAAACCGAAACAACTGATGAAATTAACGATTTTTGCCCGTTTAGAAAGATACGTTCCGAAAACATTTAAACAATTTTACAAATTTCATGGGCGTCCTTTTGTGTATTTTGATAGCCTTAATTACCGTATCAAACCGGAATAAATCCCCCTTCAAGTGTCTTGTTGGCATTACAAAAGGTCAAGTTTTTCTCTGGCTGTTTATGACGTGTTCACACACAATTTTGCTGCAGTGAAACTGTTTTTTTTTTATAGCGAAATTCAATTCTCTGTATCGGTACGTCCTTTCTTGAAAATAACAACTTATCTACCACACCAAACACAATTATTTTTTTGCCGAAGGGAAACCTTTTTTTTAGTGAAATTCAATTATCTGCATCGGTACGTCATTTCTTGAAAATAACAACTTATCTATCACAGCAAACATAACAATATAAACAAGTTATTTACTTCTAATATTTGCTTGTTAAAAAAATACAAAAAAGACAGACCTAACAAATATACGAACAAACGATGAAACCAAACATTATATTAACCAACTTAGTAATAAATTTGTGTAACTGAAATATACTTACTGTTAATATATGACTCTCTCATTTTGATGTTTACCTTGAAATAAAATAATATGAGATATTTAAAAGTTAGTTCTTTAGAATAAATTTGTGTAACTGAAATAAACTTACTGTTAATATATGACTCTCTCATTTTGATGTTTACCTTGAAATAAAATAATATGAGATATTTAAAAGTTAGTTCTTTAGAAATACATTGTTTTATGCAGTCTCGTGTGCACATACATTTTTTGAAATTTAAACTTCGACCTTGTTTTATTGAAATATTATTTTAATTGCATTGGAGTGATTTACATGGTTTATTGTGTTGATTTTTTAAAGATTATTGTTGAATACAGCTATAAGATCATATCGACGAACATGATTACAAAAACCCTTCTATCTAATTATCACATTAATTTGTATTTATTTGTAGACAGATACAGCTTGAATAGGGTGTAAAATGTAATTTTTGCAGATCCTGTGTTATGGATAATATTTGTTGTCGACAGTTTTTACTGATTTATTGTAAAAGAGAGACATTTTCATTTGGAATTTTAACCAAAGATGAATAACTGGATCTGCCATCACTGTATTGGATACCAAAACTAAATAAGCGCCTTTACAAATAAACTCATCATAGATACCAGGACTAAAATTGTACACTTACGACAGACGCTCGTTTCGTCTACAAAAAAAACCCCTCATCAGTGACGCTCGAGGCAAAAATGTTTGAATGGCCAAATAAAGTACAAAGTTGAAGAGCATTGAGGACCTAAAATGTGCTAAAAATAGAAAACAGAAGATTTGACTGTATTCTAAATTGAAAAAAACAGGTTGGCTTCAAAGTTAGTCAAAGAAACTACATATTCTAGAAGCTGCGTGAATCAGATATGGATATTAAAAAAATCAAAAGATCTTTTAGAGTAAATACAATCTACGACTCTTTAATCTTGCAATAGACTTGTTCACCAGAATCCGATACCGAAACCGAAAAACCGAAACCGAAACTGAAACCAAAAATGCGAGGTAAAATGTATGTTTATTAGGTTCAGAGATGGGCCCAATTACTTTCAACGTAGTTGATTTAATTACAATTTTGTCATTTGTACGATTAAATTAAATTAATGATTACATCTTTTCTGAAAGTGTCTGATTAAATTAATGATTATATTGGCAAAGTAATCAAGATTACATCTGATTACAATGAATAAAAACATTTTAAATGATGTGAATGAATTAACGTTTAATACAACTATACTACTTTTACAAGAGGATTTTGTTGTATATATGTCGTGTACAAGTTGCGATTTTCTACAGGTTATAACATGTACAAAAATATTGTACATGTTAAACTTGTATAATGCTAAAATACAAGTTATAACATGTACAAAAGTACCTCGTACATGTTATAACCTGTACACAATTTTGCTTAAAAATGGTATTAACTTGATTTTGAAAAAAATAAAGTTATGCTGCTATTATTGCAACAGATGTTATTAACCTCAATAAGATTTTCATCACTTTTTTATCATTTATTTCTGTTTGTGTGTTATGTTCTTTTTTGATACTGTTAATGTCCAGGGGTCGGTATTATGAAGCATTCCTAACACTGCCATAAGATATATTAGGACATGTCTTATGATCCTCTTATGACAATCTATAGACATATCTCAGACCTCGTCCCAAAGCTGTCGTAGGATGATCTTAGCAAAGATATGCTTAAAGCTGTCATTGTATCGGTTATGAAAAGGTTCAAGGATAAAATGGTGCATCATTGCTTTAAAGCAATATATTGAAGCTTTTAACTCATAATAATCCGTCAACCTACAGATTTAGCAAGAAAATAAAAATTGATAATACGATAATAAATGAGTGTTATTTATATAAATAAATTTATGACTATCCTAAGACCTTCATCAGACACCTCTCGTGTAATCCTAACTTTGAGACCAATTTTAAGAGATGTTGTAATTTAGGAATACTTTGTGAAACCCGCTTAGGATTGAGATATGTCATAAGACCATCCCAAGACATGTCTTAGTCCTAAGACAGCTTTATGAAACTGGCCCCAGATGCATTGTTTGAATACTTTCTTTAAACCATTTAAAACACACATGCAGTCAACAAACACTATTCAGTATTCTAATCTGATGAATTATAATTGTGAGTGTCCACTTTGAAAGCAATAGTAAAATACTTTCATTCTAGATGACAATAAAAGACGTAAGAGGATAGCCAGGATAGATTTCTGTACAAATAATATTGAGAAACGAAATAAAGATTGTGTCAAAGACAACAGCCGAAGGCCACCAATACCTGCTTTCAAAGTAGAGGATATATATTCAACACATCAAAATGACATTCGATGCAATGCTCTTATACTTTATCCAAAAAAAAAATAACTTGAGGTATAAATAAGCCATGCTGAAGGCCAAACATGTTGACGAGTAGATTCAAAGATATTTATAATGAAGCGTGGTCAAATGAAAACAATTTTAGCTCTCTCTTGTTTTTACAGTGTAAGCATATGAGCCATTGCTTTAGTTTTTGCATGCTATAAAACGAGGGGTAGGAATATTACGCAAAATTTTTAGGCATTGTTCTTAAAAATTTCAAAAAAGGAAATGTATGCTTTAAGTAAATAGTGTTACACTGATGTAAGTCATGATGCACTGCATAAAACATACAATTACATAAAAACACATCATGCCAACATAAGTCATGAAGCATACATTTCTGAAACTGTGAGATCATTGTCCTCTAAAGAAAAAAACACACGTTCTGGCCTATTGATTGCTGTTCTTTGTTCATTAATGATATTAAATGTCTATTTTACTTTATTTAGAATTATCATAAATTTGTACTTCCACATCGCCTGGCTGGTCAACAACAAATATTCGACAAATGACCTCAGCTGAGCTCACTCTTCAAACTGTGTTGTATTTCCAAACTTTCCTTGTCAATGAGTGAAAAATCTATCAACTTCATATAGACATAGAATCCAAATCTTTCAGTAATTTTAGTGCTTAGTGATTCCACACTATGACTATGTTTTACAGCAATGATCTAATTCTGATGTTGTTCTGATAAGCTTATGGAATATGTTCAGAAATAGAAATCAAACAATCATTCGTCAGTAACGGCAATATAAAAGTGTTTGCTTCACTTTGTCAATGTATGTTTCGACGGAGCACAACTATTTCAGCAACCAGTGCTGTCGTTTTGTAAGACATGGTGGAAAATGGCAAATGTACTTAACTTCGGAATTTATTGTGTTGGAGGATGTAAACATTTGTCGCTTAGTGTTCCCAAGCCTATGTCAATGTGTCAGGTGTCTTTCGTATAAACATTACTTAAAAATAAGACGAATGTGTCAAAGAGCCAATGTAAAATTGATTTTTTTTCAACCTTTAAACTCGTTGATTAATTAAAACCACGAATCACACGGCAATAAATACCCCATCGATAGCAATTGCAATGCATTTGCATTACTCTGTTATTATAATATTTATCCCAAACGAACGTATGAAGTACATTTTATTGAACTATTATTGAATGCGCCTTTTTCATGTTTTTGTAAAAGGTGTTGACCGAGTACATTTTGTAAGAAGCGTGAAAGGCGCTTCATTCCAAAAAAAAAAATATGCACGGTCAACAGAGGCTTGGTAAAATCCATAGGGGATGAGGATTTATTTGTCTTAAGACAATTTTGATTTTGAAGAAAAAACAGAAATTGTTAGAACATACACTAATTTTAGCATTATTTACACAATTCGATATTTTGTTTATTTGTACAGTATTTTTGTCACATCATTTTATCAAGAAAACAGCAGACTGCGGAAACATCTCCACAAATATGAAAAACAAACACTAATTAATTGACTGGAAAATTGTCTCCGCAAAATTGATAATCGTAAGGAAATATTAGAATGGAAACTTCCTCAATAGAAAAAACCCAACAAAACAGAACTTCATCGATTGCAAAAATTCCACTCCACAATGATTGCATATGAAATCGACATGCAAACAAACAAAAGGAATTGTGTTGACTTTAAGATAATTAAATGAGGAAATAGTGGAAAACCTATCCAGCAACAGATAACACAAAAGGAAAAAATGACTGGTAAAACATTCACACTGAAAAATATAGCAACACAACTTACAGATATAGGAGATATTGTAGGGGTTAGAGTGTATGGTTATGGTTAACATCCATAGAAGCCATGCAAATAACAAAAAATGACACATTTGAAGTGAATTGACATTTTTGCACTGAATGGTTTTAAATTCCAATTTTTCAACATTTACAGCAAATATTATCAACACAAAACACCTTGATAACCACATACACCAACAAAATGTTGTGCCTTGAGTTGGAGTATTTTTTTCAGTTCCCGTTCTGTAAATAGAAAGACACAAATGTAGGTGATAAAACTTTTGATACCGTACATGTTTTGTGAAGTAAGGTTATTACGTTTTAATAAGCCTGTAACCTTTACACATTGCTACACGTCTGAATTCATAGAAAGTCTCAATGAAACAGTTTTCTCATAAACATGTTTAACCCCGCCGCATTTTTGCGCCTGTCCCAAGTCAGGAGCCTCTGGCCTTTGTTAGTCTTGTATTATTATAATTTAGTTTCTTGTGTACAATTTGGAAATTAGTTTTGCGTTCATTATCACTGAACTAGTATATATTTGTTTAGGGGCCATCTGAAGGACGCCTCCGGGTGCGGAAATTTCTCGCTACATTGAAGACCTGTTGGTGACCTTCTGCTGTTGTTTTTTCTATGGTCGGGTTGTTGTCTCTTTGACACATTCCCCATTTCCATTCTCAATTTTATTCTAATACTTTTCTAGTATAATCATCTTCTAACGTTGATATTTTTGAAGATAAAATTTAACTCACCGAGGGTAAATGTGATATCAACATGATCAATGAGATAAGGTACGAGTTCATGAACAGAAATTCAGAAGGCATACGGAATCGTACTTCTATTTTTCGTTAATACGGGTTCTGTTAAACATAAGAAAACAAATAGGTAAGAGGCACCTTTGATTAATTTATTAGAAAACACTTTTTCTTGTTAACATACTACCATCACTAGTGTAAGACTACGCAATGTGGAGGTTATGTTATTTATCATACGTGTTTATTTATTTTTAAATTTTATTAAGATTTATTACTCGATTTATTTCATTTAACTGAGCGGAGTTTAACCGGATCGCTCATAAAAACCGTCCATCTACAGATAGGTGTTTTAGGATAAGCCCATCAATGAAGTGTCCAGTCAATTTTTGTAAATTCCTTTTATGACACTGATTGGTGATTAGAATTCAATGATAATTATAACGGTAATCAATCATTCTTATCACACACATCTTCAAATAGACTGTCCCTTTGCAAATTGAAATGTAAGCTCCGCCCGATCAGTTGAAATCACATTGGTAATACCTACTTCGATTATATCTGTGTGTGTGTTGCATTGTCATGTGGTTTCTTGTTGCTCCTCAGTGTTTCTGTTGTTTCGTTTCCTCGAATTTAATTTAAAACCAGGATTTGTATTCCCTCAATCAATTTATGGTTTTTGAACAGCGGTATACTACTGTTGTCTTTATTTTCGAAATGCTCTAAAAGATGTTATCCAAAAACGCCATTATTCGTTTATAAATTATAAGCCATTTATCTTTACTCATTTTTTTCCTTAATCAATCCAATGACATTTAGTATCATAAATAAAATTAAAAAAAAAACATTTTGGAAGAAATTACATATCGAACTCATCTCATTTCCTTGTGCATTACATCTGATCTTGTATTTCAGTTCTACCCACTCGTTACCTAATATAAATGAACATCCTAAAGAAGACCGTTGCATACTACAACGTGTGTCACATCCTTATTATTAAAAGAATCACTCCATTATTTTCTCAGTAAACTTGGCGATCTTCCGTTTCTGCTCTAGAAAAGTGTTTTGCACTTGTTATTATTAACTTTCCATCTACTTTCGAAAAAAAACAAAGAGAAGGACAATTTTCAACATGTGTGTTTTCCTTTAAACAGAAAGTATCTCAGGGTTTTTGATTTTTGCTAAATATTCTGGTATCTACAGCTAGCCATCACCCACAAAGGATAGTAAAGGCGGTGTATTTATTTTTATCAGTAAAGTTTTATCAAACAACAAACTATTTGTTCATGTTTATTTTCGAATGATCTCAGGTGATTTAAGAACATGTTTGAAATGATTAAATACCAATAAGATATCAGGTCCTTCGTTTTGTATTGCAAATCAACGCCACTTGATTTCATGTGGGTTACCTACTTTTAACGATTGAAGCCAAGCTATTATAAAGGTGGGTACAAGTAATGTTTATCAGTCTTAAGTGTGATTAGAAGGTCTACAAAAGTCAACTTAGAATGAAAGGTCAGACTAACAGTCATGGCTAATAATTATAACGATTGACATTCATTTACTTTGACATGACTGTTACGCTTACCACATTTACATTACAAACAAATCCACAGTACTGACATTTATGCAATTTACATTGTAGATCATAATGTGAATCCATTAATTACTACCCATCAGACAATGCTATAGCCATAAGTTATCTAAACGTCAGGGATTATCTATCTATGGCTACCTTGATAACATACAAATAGTCAATTTTTTGTTTTTCATCTCGGTCTTTTGGAATTATGTTGTAGATGAATTATGTGTTTTAAATGGAACTTTCAATTCCTTTGACTCTTCTGTTGTATACACTTTACACTTCTACACAGTTTAATGAAACAAACGTTTTTCTACTTTTAAAAAGTTTAACTTTGCAAAATCTAGTTGCAAGTCATATAAAGTTTTCATCTGTAATAAAAAATTCTTAAAAGCTTGAATAAACATGTATACCGCCTATAATTGCTACTGTCAGTGTATACGAGTAATAAGAGGGAAGTCAACTGGTCATTAAAATACAGTCATGACAGTCATGAAAAACATATAACTTTTTTGCTATTGGTATTTCTTAATCGTAGCTTTTAAAAACAATGCTACCCTCGATTAATTCAACTGCTAAAGATAAAAATACACATGCTAATTATAGCTAATTTATTGACTAATGACATATATTGTTAAAGCAAAATTCTGTATTGCTTAAAACCTATGGATCACAGTTAATCTGTCATAAGTCAGGAGCGTACTAATAAAAATTGATTTGAACGTTGTTATATACACATTTAACTAGTTTGCGTCAAAAACCTATGGCCGTACCAGAAGGTACAACATGTTTAGGAAAAACACTCATACCGTGTAAAGTTTGTTATAATAGTTATCAAAGGTACCAGGATTATAGTTTAGTACGCTAGTAACCCACATTGTTTACTCTTTTTGTAAACCATTAACACTTATTATGAACTCATGCAACACTAAAATCATTTAACACTAGGACACATATATTTTTTAAGCAAATATACAACACTTTTATTTTTAGTTAGCTTGTTAAGTTCTTGCTACATGTATACAGTATTTCTGTTTTGCAATGTTTACAAGTAAGTTACACACTGATATTCAAAATAGTCACAACGAATGAGACGCCTTATGCTATATTTCATTCATAGATGTTTAAAGACAAAACGATGAATTTCGTCATATTTCGTGTCTTTATAGTGTTTTTATTTATCGCCGTCATTGCAAATCTTTTTACATTCTGTTTGTAATGAAATTTAAAGTCGATCAATACGGTAAAGATGATCAAACTACTTGACATCTTTTAAACAGTTTATTTAATCAATAACTACCACTTTTTAAAATATCTTCGCAGTAAAAATACAAGAATATACGAATCCATGAAGCACTTATTTAAAATATCAGGACGATAAAATGGTATATAACCATGACATTTGTGTTACCTTTAACTCATGTAAAAATTTCTTAGGAAGTGGATTGTAAGCATATGCTCTTGATGACAAGGCTCCACATCCGCACCAAACATACACAACATTCAGGTGCTTTAAGTTTAAATATGAAGTGTTAGATGTTTCAAATAGTAAAGTCGTTACAAAAATCATAAGAAAGGACGTTTAGAGGAGACACCATATTTTCTTCTCGACTTCTCGAGATATTTAGATACGAACACACACACACACACACACACACACACACGAACAGTGCAGTGAAACCACTAACCTGCACATATCAGTTGTTTTTTTAATATTATTTAATGATTGCATTTTTGAAGCATTTTGAAACGAGTAAAGTTCTAATTTGAATTCGAATTCTTTAACTTATCATGTATACACTAAGGTCGTACAGTGCCCTATGTTAGTCTCTGTTTTGATTTGTCTCTGTGAAGGTTTGCCTCATTGGCAATCATACCTTATTGTTTTGTATTTTGATATAGACAATGTGTATAAGATATTTTTGTATACGATCTCTAACAGTTTTTATATTATATATCGGCTACTCTCAGCTTGTTCTTTATCGAATAAAAATTCACACAGCTTCACCAATCAGCTGGACGATGGTTAAATGATCTTGAAACACGTTTCTATCTTTGTGATAACATATTGAATCTTGATTGTTTCTTCCAACAAAAAAAAACTTTAGACAGAAACGACGGTTCATGTTAATGAAATTACTTTGACGGACAAATATTACAAATCAAATTATCTCGATAATATGTCACGAGTTGGTTGACCGTTATGGAATAACCGTTTTACAAATGATATCGGATATGTCCCGAACGTCGTAACTTCGGTCTTCTTCCCTTTCATAAATGTGACCTACCAAAAAAACTATTTACCGGATTTGTTATCTCATTAGCAACACGACGGGTGCCACATGTAGAACAGGATATGCTTACCCTTCCGGAGCACCTGAGATCACCCCTAGTTTTTAGTGGTGTTCGTGTTGTTTAATCTTTAGTTTTCTATGTTGTGTTATGTGTACTGTTGTTTGTCTGTTTGTCCTTTTCATTTTTGGCCATGGCGCTGTAAGTTTATTTACGATTTAGGAGTTTAACTGTCCCTCTGGTATCTTTCGTCCCTCTTTTTTAACGCAATGACTGTGGTTTTCTACAGCAATTTGTATGACCAATTGAATATAGTTATCAAAGGTACCAGGATTATAATTTAGTACTCCAGACGCGCGTTTCGTCTACATAAGACTCATCAGTGACGTTCATATAAAAAAAATATAAAGCCAAACAAGTAAAAAGTTAAAAAGCATTGAGGATCCAAAATTCCAAAAAGTTGTGCCAAATATGGCTAAGGTAATCTATGCCTGGGATACGACAATCCTTAGTTTTTCGAAAAATTTAAAGTTTTGTAAACAGGAAATTAAAAAAAGGACCACATTATTGATATGCATGTCAACACCGAGTTGTTGACTACTAACAGTTATGTTTCGATAAAACAAATTATAATTTGGTCAGAATTTTGAATACATTGCAAAACGAATAGCAACACTAACAGTCAAGTCACAGTAGTATGAACAGATAATACTTAAAAAACTTAAGCACTGGGGGTAAATAATGTAAAAAGACAATGGATCATTCCCCCAAGAAAAAAAGTGTTCCAAGATTTAAGATTTTATTAAAGTCAAGCAACTTGCATACAACATTCAAAATACATAATTAAATCAAACATTATATACAGTAGATTGTAAAGTTGAACATCATTTTAATGATAAAAAATATATAAAGCAACACAAAACACACGCTCTTGTCTCTGAAATAAATAACCACGACAGGACACGGGGTGTTTTAGTTGACCAGAAGAACAAGAATTATGTATCTATCTTATAAGCAGCAATGTTTTAAAAAAGTTCAAATGTATAAAGCAATTTTAATGATATCATAGTTTCATGCGTTTACCATGAGTTTTAAAAATGTTACTAATATTTTATATTTTCAAACATCCGAACAGTTTTTGGTAGGCTTGGTTTATTATTAACGGCTTTTAGATTGCCTGGGACAAGTTAAAGTCCTCATCAGGCACTTTAGAGTACTTGTCAGAAAAAACAAACATAAAAGGCGGGAAATTGATACTTTTGATTAAAGAGAGTATGTCAGAAAGATAAATAATATTTGAATTGCAGAATTTCACCTACAGATAGATGAACTATTTTATACACAGATCTTTTGTGTCAAAACGAGAAAATTTGGTTTTACGTCCCGATAGTCCTGACGGGATTGTATATGTTTACGTCTCGCACATCTAAAAGGACTTCCATTTTTTCATGAATTTTGGTGCCAGAAGGAACAGCACAAGTAGCCATAGTTCTATATACAGTAAACAATTAGAGCTGTAATAAAGGGGAAGTTGTTTTGATGTAAATAAAATGTCACATAACGAAATACAGGAAATATTCAACGAATACAAATGCTTTTCGTTCGCCAGTCATTCAATGATTGTAGTTTTTAATCATATTTTACTATGTTCACATTTATTCAATATTCTCATTTACACAACCAAACAAAGCAAATTATGACACTTCATTCGTCGGTACTTGACTGACAATATAGCTTCAAATTGGGATACAATTGCATGTTCGTGAAATCAAACGAAACATCTGGGCTGCGGAGATATTGTGGACTATTTCATAAAAATGGTAAGTACATTAAACTTTTCAATGACGGTCATAAAAAGACCAAAATATGACAATATTTCTATACTCCAAGTCAACCGTTGGTGTGCCAATTAAAATGATAGTTGTAATTGGGAACCAAATGTTCATGCAACTTCGCATAATTTTCATTTCGGTACAATATTCAATATAAAAGATGGTTAAGCTATTATGACAATCCACTCGTTGATACTGGACTGAAATTCTAGCTGTCAATTGTGATCTAATCCATGTACACTTAATCAAACGAAACATTTGTGCTGCGGAAATATTTGGGACTATATTATAAAAAGGTTAGTACACAAAAGAAGAATAACTATTAGTGTAATGACCCTATAATTATAATTGTGTTTTAAATATAGCTGGTTGAACATTGGTCAAACTGTGTTTTCCAAACAAAAAATCTAAGCAACCACATTGAAAATTGGAAGATTTGTGAAATCATACGCATACATAACTTCCAGTTTTGTTTCAAATCTTTTAGGATTATAAACACCAAACGCTAGACAAAGCTGATCAGCGGATACTACTTTCATAAACGTGAACAATATTTTCGAACTGTCCTTGTTAATAACGGAAAACTCATTGCGATTCATGTTAACAAAAAACCCAAGTCTTCCTATGACAAGTGTACCGGCTGTATTACTGCATGGAAATGATGGCAATTTCGGACCATTATTTAGCAAGATGCACAACTTCACATGGGGATTCTCCTTAAAGTAGAGTTCCATCAACATTGGCCCATTTAATTCCGGGAACTAGCTGGTCAAAATCTGTTGAAGAAGATTAATAAAAATAATAAGAAAACAAAAATGTAGAATAACAATATACAATTTCCAAAACTCCTTATCTATGGTTTGATAATCGTAATCTTTCAACAATGAAAGGCAATCGAAAATGATCGTTTCCTCGGAGATTTTATAGTTACTCATCAAAAAGTGCTTCTATTTTATTAAAAAAAACAAGAATATATCCGCAGGACACGGATCTGCCATCCGCACTATCATTTTCTTTGTTCAGTGGACCGTGCAAATGGGGGGACATCTCTAATTTGACATTAAATTAGAGATATCATATCATAGGAAAGATGTGTACTAAGTTTCAAGTTGATTGGACTTCAACTTCATTAAAAACCACCTCGACCAAAACCTTTAACCTGAAACGGGAAAAACGGATGGACGGACTAACGCATGAACGGACAGACGTACATGCTACAAAACATAATGCCCAGAAATGGGGAATAATAACCGTATTTGTTTAAATATTTGTATCTTTGGAATAAACAATTTTTGAGGTGCATCTTAATTATAACAACCTGAACTGTTTTTGTTTTCTGTATAAAATTTATAATTTTCAGATGTTTAAAAAACGAAATTTGGATTCAAGGTTCTGAGTTTTTTTTTAAAATTTCTTTGTATGTCTCATTGTCATCGAAATTGTAAGTATGTCAACGTAGTTCGATGTGTCAATTTCCTCACCCATTTGCAAATTTGGTGTATTTAAAGAAATCTATTTACAAGCTGTATTGAATGCAAGATGAAGTTCATTGCATTTGTTGATATTATATGTAAATGTTATAGCAGTGCCAATGTGTCTACCTATTTTCCTGATCACAATCTTAAATAGCCAAAAAACTTCAAATCTACTACAATACTATGTCTGCTCAATCGGAAGATCAACTTTTTTTTTGTGTATAAATAAGGCAGTTAGTGTTCTCGTTTGAATTGTTTTACATTTTTCATTTCAAGGCCTTTTATAGCTGACTATGCGATATGGGCTATGCTCATTGTTGAAGGCCGTACGGTGACGTATGGTTGTTAATTTTTTTGTGTGTCTTGTTGAGAGTTGTCTCATTGGCAATTATACCACAACTTCTTTTTTATATTTTTAATTGACATTTTTCTGCAAACAGAGATTTGAAAATACAATTTGTGAATGAGATCTCAAATGTATTTTGTACAACAAAAAAATTTAGTTTGAACAACTGTTTAACTTTTTGAGAGACATTTGTTTCCCCCGAGTTGGTTATGTTTAACGTTTAACACACAGATGGCTTTCTTGATTGATAGTGTGTGGATAAATATATTAATGTTGAATTATAATTATTTTTATCATATATTTGAATCGTGTATATTCGACATAAATGAAACTAAATAACCTAGAAAGGCAGCCTCTTTTTAGACTTTAAAGTTCACTGAGACGGACAACTTTAAATTAAAAGATCTTCGTCGAAGGTGCTTTCGTATGTAAAGTTTTGAATTCCTCAGATGTTTTAAATTGACGTTTATACCTTGTATATGTCTATACCATTGCCCAAAAGTAAAGCAATTAAACATCTCTAGTAATATATTTTGTATTTTGATTCAAAGCAGACATACTTCAACATCTTAAAAGGGTTCCCGACAAAAGCCATCTTCTAAAATACTATTGTGAGAAAGGACTAGATCAACAAAACACAAATGTAACGAAATATTTTCATTTAATTCTAATTTGACAGGTAGAAATAACAAAATAACAAAACAAATACAAATGTTTTCTTAAAATTGCCTGCATATTCAGTTTTTCAAAGAGCAGTATATATAGCTATTTAATGTACTTGATCATGCACTTGCTGCTTATAGGTAGGGTTTTGCCAAGAATGAAACAGCTGTGTGATTTCCATTGTCAGTTTTAGTAACTTTTGTGTTTTGAAGTACTATAATTGTAGGTACGAATGAAGTCTAAAGTTTAAGTGAGCTTTTTAAGTATTGTGTACTATAATACGTTATTTTGTTTCTCCATTGGAATCATGTTAAGTAGAAGAAAAGAGATCATCGATAGATAACTTGAACAATCAGTAAAATGAAGTGTTTTTTCCTCTATATTTATTTCTCAAGCAGTGATATTTGTAAAAGGTCCTTGAATTTAAACTATTAAAGTTTGGCTATTTCTAAATAATTTCTCTGATGAGAATATATATCAACTGTTCCTTGACACTATATTTAGTATACTTACTCTAGTTTCATAGAAATTTGCCATTTACGATTTTTCAATTACGATTGTGAAATATTACATCAAACAAGACATGGATGGAGATGGATAAAATTTTGAATTTAAAGATACATTATCAATTGTAAAAGATATTTAAGTTTGTCATTTGAATTTTGATGAAAAATCCAATGTTATTTTCGACGATGTAAGCCCATTGCTCTTCACTTTAACCTCTGATGACAATGTTTTCTCTGGGTAACGATCTGCTATATCCCCCTCTTTGCTATGTGTTTATAATGCAATATATAATCATAATACAATATGAAATTTTTCATGTTGATTACTTTGATAAACAGAAATTTTATATTTGCCAATATTTTTACTGATATTTTTATTTGAATATACGTAGCAGACAGAAAAAAATCCGTTGAGTTGAAATGCAGCTAAATTGGTAGGTATCACAATTTAACCTTGCAGCAGACCACGTACGGACCTCACAAAGAGTTGTTGCGAGAATTCCTAATGCTCAGAGTTATCAGCATCGGTGGTTCGGACCTTATTTCGAATTTAAACATCCCACACAGGAAAATTGACAACCCACTGGGATGAACGAATGACAATATTTCTATACCCCTAACAACCCTTGGTATGGCGATGAAAACGATAATTGTACAATAGGGACCCAATTATTTCTTCATTAGTTAAATGAAATTTTGTTCCACTTGAGGGACAGATGTTTAATTCTTTATATTTAAACTGCAAAAAATCAAATTGTTTCTCAGACTTGGACCGTTTACCCAGAAAATCATTTACCATATATCGCATAAAATCACACAAAATTTGACAGAAGTTAAACGTTTCATTCACATGCATGCTTGAAATAACACAAACTTTCAAATTTCACAATTGCATATTTTTTATTTCGATTAACCATCTATTTAAAGGATGGTAAAATTATAAAGACTCCACATTTATGTCAACTTGGATGCTTTTCAACGTGCACGCAATTAAACAAAATGTACACAAGAAGGCGGCAAATGATATTGCGTCCTGAATGCGTACATCAGAGCTTAAGGAGGTGGCAGAAGCTTCATCAAATACTGAAATAGTACGTTCTATATTATGATTAAAATACTACACTATTAAAGAGGATTATTGTCCCTCACAGTATGTTACATAACACTTTCGAGTAAGTGTATTAAGATACTAACAAACTGCTTGGTACAATGTTCCCACTATAAGTAACCCTATTATCTAAGCAACAACATTGATAATTGGAAGATTTTTGAAATCGTAAGAATACATTATTTTCAGTTTTGTTTCAAGAATTTGGTGGTTATAAATACCAAACGCTAGACAAAGCTGATCAGCAGACACTACCTTTGTAAACGTTGACAAGATTTTCGAACTGTCCTTGTCAATAACTGAAAACTCATGACGGTCCATGTTAACAAAAAATCCAAGTCTTCCTGTGATCACTGTACCGGCTGTATTACTGCTACTTATTATCTTAACTTTTTCAACCGTCTTCGTAGAACCAGATGTGGATTTAAGGCAAATGCTAGTATTGCAATTGCTTAAAATAAACGACCAGCCGTGGTATCCGACATAATGTTGGCTGTCTAATTTTTCACGACTAGCCACTGCTACTTCGAGGACTAAGTTTGTTGAGTTTATCCACCCTAATATTTCGTACGAGAACGTAATCTCAAAGTATAGTTTACTTGTAGAAGTTAAGCATCTATCTCCTATTGTTCCTATGTAAGTGTTAAACTGTTTCGGATGATTCACGGGATTCGGTGTTTCTTTAGTGAATGAATTACCCAGCACTGTATGATCATCAGACAGGAACAGTGATGAATGAGTCGACTCTCTATCAAATTTCAAAGTAAATAAATATCCAGCCTGATCATCTAAAATAAACCAATAAACAAATCTAAAAAAAAACTTAAAATAAAAAAAACTTTGATAATTAAATGAAATGAGTCTTGGAAAAATATGTACATGTTCCAGGATCAGTTGGCGTGTCTTAGATGTATTAGATTATTATAATTGAGGCATATATCCTATGAACTTCGATTCCAGTTTCTATTGAAGATCAGACACCTGCTATTTATAGATTAGCTTTCATACTTATTTTTCTGTTCCGTGATATTATTAGTTAGACTTAGGAAAATGTTATACCTTCCGGAGCACCTGAGATCACCCCTAGTTTTTGGTGGGGTTCGTGTTGTTTATTCTTTAGTTTTCTATGTTGTGTCGTGTGTACTATTGTTTTTCTGTTTGTCTTTTTTATTTTTAGCCATGGCGTTGTCAGTTTGTTTTAGATTTATGAGTTTGACTGTCCCTTTGGTATCTTTCGTCCCTCTTTTATATTCACTGCTTGGAGTTTTCTTATCTAAGTAAGTCGAATTCAAATAGTACCTTGACTTTAGGATTTGTTTTATGTTTTTGTCAATTTTATTTTGTTAACAGAGTCCAAATATAAAGAAATTTGAAATAGTAATTGAGGTTAAAATAAGGAGACTTAATAACTAATGAGGCAACTATCAACCAGTCTTAATATCGTCGTTGTATAATGTAAATACTATATCTCACCATACGGTCTTTATTATGAAGCGAAATTGATATCGTATATATAACTTTTAAATATCTTCCAATGTTATATTTTATGAACGTACAAAACAAGTCTCTTTCTGTGTTCAGTTTAGCCCTGGTCACAACAAGCCCACGACACATCTATGCAGCGCCACGACATGACATTTGGTCAAATCGCGGGTCATCTGTGGTCGTCGTACGATAATCGCACGACAGTCGCACGATATTTTGAGTATTGTGGCGCTGTCGTGTGTTGTGGGACGAAAATTGGACATGCACCTTTTTGCTCTACGATTTTGTGTCTTGTCACTGTCTTGTGGCCTTCGTGAAAGTGTCTATGATGAGTTTATTTACAACCGTCGTGCGACTGTCGTGCGATAAACACATTGTCGTGAGTATCAACATAAACCATTTTAATCAAACAATTGTCACACGACTGTCGTACGACAATCTCACGACTGTCGGAAGATACAGATTGTCTCACGAATACCAAATTTCGTACAATGCTCGCACAACATTGATTGTCTGTCGTACGACAGTGGTACGTTCGTCGGCCAACATATTTTCGTTTGATTTAGAAGAATACAATTCAGCGGGAATGTATGTTTGGAAAAACATACCGTCTACCGTTAAAAGAGGATGGCTATTCCATCAGAACGATTCTGGTTAGCTTTGCTTAATAGGCGCCTTCCCGGACTCCAAGAAGGGCAAAATATGGTTCTTTAACATCGATTCTCTGTATGCATCAACCAACAGCTGGCCACATAAAAAAAATATTGTGATAGAAAAACTACCTCTAACATCAAAGTTAGTTGCATTATTCATAAAAATCAGTTTAAAATCTTAATCATCCCAGTCCTTCTTGTCGGTTGCCAAGGAACATAAATTTCCTTAGCAACCAAGGAAAAATTTACCTCAAAATGACCAAATTTCAATTATGCACAGCTCATTTATTATGGCAGATAGCTTTAAAAAGTTTATCATTAAATGAACAACAGAATATGCTTTATAAAAATATATTTATTAAAGTAAATCTTATACGGTGAAATACAGTATAGAATATCAGAGCTAATAGCTATTTCAGGTACTGTGGGTCTTAAGCAAAAAGAGTAAAATTCGACCAAATTTGGTCCCTAAAATATTTTTTTCGCAGAAATATAGCCAAAACACGACTCACTACACTTAAAGATTAGGTATTCAGCTAATCATTAATGAAAAACTATTTTGGGTAAATATATTTTAAATCAATGGCGGATAATTCAAATTAGGTCATATTAGGGGTGTAAACTCTTCATGTAGATTAATTTTTCATATGTTTTCTATCATACCAGACAATTTCCACCATATAATCTAACTAACATGTTATATTGATGTTGGTGTTTGTTGAATATGTTTGTTCAAATGACTGACCTATGGTTGACAATAAAAAACCTTAATGCAAACCTTAAAAAAAAGAGGGGGTGGGGGTAGTGACATATTTAAAAAAAAAAAAAAAATTGCACAAAAAATTAAGAAATAGAGAGGCACTAAAATAAAACAATTTTGGGATGGATGCTTCAAATGATTTTCTTTAAATACAGAGATAAACAAAATGGGTTCATTACTAAGTTCATTATATTTATGGAAAATTTGGGTTTTATGTTTAAAAATTGTGGATTTAGAGAATCAATTTATTTTACAGCGTATTCTTCAAGTAATTAAGTAACAAGAATGTGTCCAAAGTACACGAATGCCCCACTCGCACTATCATTTTCCATGTTCAATGGACCGTGAAATTGGATAAAAAATATAATAAGGCATTAAAATTAAAAAGATAATATCATAGGGAACATGTGTACTAAGTTTCAAGTTGATTGGACTTCAACTTCATCAAAAACTACCTCGGCCAAAAACTTTAACCTGAAACATGCACTTTCATTTTCTATGTTCAGTTGACCGTGAAATTGGAGTCAAAAGTTTAATTTGGCTTTAAAATTAGAAAGATCATATCATAAGGAACATGTGTACTAAGTTTCAAGTTGATTGGACTTCAACTTCATCAAAAACTACCTTGACCAAAAACTTGAACCTGAAGCGGGACAGACGGACGAACCAACAGACGAACGAACGGACAGACAGACAGACAGACAGACAGACGGACGAACGGACGCACAGACCAGAAAACATAATGCCCCTCTACTATCGTAGGTAGGGCATAAAAACTCGTTTGAATCAAAACTGAACATATAACTTGGTAATTTGTTTTCTTCAATTCAATTAAAGTAAAGGTTAGAGGACAAAATACTACATCTTTGTTGAAAAACTGTAATTTTGGAATGAAGTGTACTTTAGGCAGATGCTAATTTTAATAAGTATCAGTGGCAGTGCTACTGTTGTTCTTTCGTACTGTATTCATACTTTAATTATTTTTAAAAGAAAAAAATGTTTTGGTGTTTTCTTTTGAGTGTTTTTTTGTTGTTGTTATATATGTTAGCGGCAATAAGTGAAATTAGGCATTAAGCTTAAATCCTAGGTAATAAGCTAACGCCCAGGCATTAAGTTATTGCCTGAAATTTTCAGCTTATTTCCTGAAATCTGATGATGATTATTCGCCCTATTGCCGAACATGGTTTTAGGCAATACCAAAACACGTATTCTTCATGTAATTAAGTAAAAACTCATTTGAATTAAAACTGAACATATAACTTGGTAATTTTTTTTCTTCAATTCAATTAAAGTAAAGGTTAGAGGACAAAGTACTACATCTTTGTTGAAAAACCGTAATTTTGGAATGAAGTGTACTTTAGGCAGATGCTAATTTTAATAAGTATCAGTGACAGTGCTACTGTTGTTCTTTCGTACAGTATTCATACTTTAATTATTTTTAAAAGAAAAAAGGTTTTGGTGTTTTCTTTTGAGTGTTTTTGTTGTTGTTGTTGTTATATATGTTAGCGGCAATAAGTGAAATTAGGCATTAAGCTTAAATTCTATGCAATAAGCTAACGCCTAGGCATTAAGTTATTGCCTGAAATTGTCAGCTTATTTCCTGAAATCTGATGATGATTATTCGCCCTATTGCCGAACATGGTTTTAGGCAAAAACAAAACTCTGGAATTTATGCATATTTGGTGATTTAATCTGGATATAAAGTAATTTCTTAATTACATTTCTAATATTACATGTATAAATATACATTCTTTTGATAAATTTTCAAATAAAGTAAGTTTATTAAGTAATTTAGCAGTTAACAAACAGAATTTACTCATACTTGTTTTTGTGGTATTACAAAATATAAAAAAATATTCAATTTAAAAATGGGGGAGATTCTATAGAATAATTAAAATATTTATTTGAAAATTTGTACACTTCACTAGTCAAAAGTAGACAAAATTAAGAATTGATTTTTTGCTCACACCATTTTCCATTTTTATACGACCGCAAAAATTGACATTTTTTTGGTAGTACATTGGTATCACGTTGGCGTCGTCGTCTGCGTCGACGTCATCGTCGTCGTCCGAAGACATTTGGTTTTTGCACTATAACTTTAGTTTAAGTAAATAGAAATCTATGAAATTTTGACACAAGGTTTATGACCACAAAAGGAAGGATTGGATTGATTTTATGAGTTGAGGTCGCAACAGTTTAGGAATAAGGGGCCAAAAAGGGGCCCAAATAAGCATTTTTCTTGGTTTTCGCACCATAACTTTAGTATAAGTAAATAGAAATCTATGAAATTTAAACACAAGGTTTATAACCATAAAAGGAAGGTTGGAATTGACTTTGGGAGTTTTGGTCTCAATATTTTAGGAATAAGGGGCCCAAAGGGTCAAAAATTAAACTTTGTTTGATTTCATCAAAAATTGAATAATTGGGGTTCTTTGATATGCCGAATCTAACTGTGTATGTAGATTCTTAATTTTTGGTCCCGTTTTCAAATTGGTCTACATTAAGGTCCAAAGGGTCCAAAATTAAACTAAGTTTGATTTAAAAAAAATTGAATTCTTGGGCTTCTTTGATATGCTGAATCTAAACATGTACTTAGATTTTTGATTATGGGCCCAGTTATCAAGTTGATCCAAATCAGGATCCAAAATTATCATATTAAGTATTGTGCAATAGCAAGAAATTTTCAATTGCATAGTATTCAGCAATAGCAAGAAATCTACAATTGCACAGTATTGTGCAATAGCAAGAAATTTTCAATTGCACAGTATTGCGCAATAGCAAGAAATCTTCAATTGCACAGTGTTGTACAATAGCAAGTATTTTCAATTGCACAGTATTGCGCAATAGCAAGAAATATCTAATTGCACAATATTGTGCAATAGCAAGAAATTTTAAATTGGAGTTATCATTCTTTGTCCAGAATAGTAGTTGAATCAACTTAAATCATTGTTTTATACAATATACAATGTATATTCACTTTTACTACCAATTGATAAATTAAAACAATCTTTACCATTCAGTGATAACAAGCACTTTTTTTACATTTTAATATTTTATGATGTATTTAAATGAATAGTTATTGTTGCAAACTCCATTAGAAGTTTGAATTGAGATCAGTTTTGGAATAAGGGAAAGGGGGATGTGAAAAAAAATTGGGGGGGGGGGGGAGGGGGGTTCAATTTTTCTCATTTTAGATTTCATAAATAAAAGGAAAATTTCTTCAAACATTTTTTTGAGAGGATAAATTTTCAACAGCATAGTGAATTGCTTAAAGGCAAAAAAAAGTATTTAAAGTTCATTAGACCACATTTATTCTGTGTCAGAAACCTATGCTGTGTCAACTATTTAATCGCAATCCAGAGCTGAATCCAGCTTGAATGTTGTGTCCATACTTGCCCCAACCGTTCAGGGTTCAGCCTATGCGGTTGTGTAAAGCTGCGCCCTGCGGAGCATCTGTTTTTTTTTTGTTTTTTTTTTTTTTTATCAAATAAGTAAATTTCCTTTGTAAACAGTTCCATAACTTGTGATAACAAAATGATTTTAACACAGATTTAAACTATTATTTGATGCGTTTTAATATAGATGACATAATTTATTAGGGATTTTATTTCTGGTCTCTTATGGACAGTTGTCTCATTGGCAATCATACCACATCTTCTTTGTTACATTTAGGATGAAACTGGGCACTGTAGTTTTGCATTGGTAAAATTCGATTTTTTTCTTTTGCTCATATTCAAACGTATGTAATTGCAGTATTAAAATAAATAGCTGAAGTACTCCGTATTTATATGAAAGATTCACGAGATTTGCCTTTGAACATTTTTAGTATGAAACCGTGATTTTACCGGTTATATATTTTATATATAAAACATAGTTATATTTTTTTACTTATGTTTTGTTGCAAAGCAGTTATAATATCAACATTATTAACTACCCTATAATTTAAAACTAATAATTATTTTCTAATAATTTTTTTTTAAAGTTGTTGGTTAAATTTGATAAAATATTAATTTTTTCATTTGCTAATTTCCTTTCCGCCGACAGCTGTCTAGTGAGGAAAAGTGATCCAGAAATAGTATAATCAAGTTGTCTCCTAAATATTATTGCTGCTAAAGTTTTTTTTCTCTATCTCTTGAACGAAAAGGAGTAGGTCCGGTAAGGACTGATTTTGGCCTCAAATTTCAGGCTCATTTGACAAAAGATTTTGACCCCTTTTTAAACACTTAAGTGTCTATTTCATTTGAATCAATTAGTTTATGTGAAAGATTTTAACTGATTTAGTCATTAAAAACGATCCAATTCAAGCTCAAATAGAAAAAATCTACCAAATATGCCAAAAAATGTCACTTTTCGGATGGTTTTTGTCCAAAATGAAAGTGGCCGCATCCGTGTTCATTCTCAACCTTTATATATGTGATGTATTATCATTAAATACAGCTTACATTTCAATATTAAGGATGAACACAAATGCGGCCACTTTCGTTTTACACGAAAACCGTCTAAAATTTAACTAAAATGATAGAATTGTGAAGATTTCAGTAATTTAGCATGACTTAATGGTGTTAGTACCCGATATATGTGCATTGTATTGTCCAAAACAGCCCATATTTATGTAGCAGAAGCATTCTACTGTCCAATAAATAACTAAAAGTTTTTACAATCCGATAAAACTGCTATATTTTGGGGTCAAAAAGGGGTCTTACTGGACCTACTCCTTTCAAAAAAGGGAAATAACTCATTTTTCGAAATTACATCCAGATTAGTTTGAGCATGAAATGTTTAATTGCTGGAATATGTAATATGATACAATTACCCGCAATACATCTAAACATAGTTGTTTTCATAAGAAAGGACTATTTTATCATGAAAATATTCATATGAAATATTTATTTACAAATAGAACCTAAAAAAGGTGGAATTTCAGGGTAAATTACAATGACTAATATTCCTCTATTGGCAACTTTCTGCAACATTTACCCAAGAATTTTTTTGCAGCTTTTTGTTGACAAAACATCCATAATTTTATATTTTATAGTCTTTTATGTGAGGATTTCTGCGTTTTTGGTAAAATCAGATGTAAAAAATGACAAAAAACGGCAAAAATCATGTCGATTTTTGTGTTAAGTGGACCACCTTATGTACCAAAAAACTGTTTTTATTCGACAAATTTGTCAGTTAGCAGTTTAAATGATCGAAATCTTCTCTTATACCCATGAAAATAACAAAAAATGAAATGCTTTATCTCATTTTTACCATAAAATACAATGTTAGCCATTTCTCCTTGCTATACTAATATATGCATATGATGTCACGTGGTTTCCATGGCAACCAGACTAGTCAGATTTTTTTTATTGATTTTTTTTAATTTGACTGTTAGTTTGGACCATTTCAACTTAAAAAAAAAGTAATCGAAAACAAATAATCTGGCCAAAATTTTTCATATTTGGTCTATTATTACAGAGAATTGATGTTTAAAAGCGTTGACTCTAGCCCTTGAACAGTAAAGGAACCAGGGAAACGCCCAACGTTGGTTGGTAAAAAGTAAAATCACAAAAATACTGAACTCAAAACTCACGATTGTCGTACGGTTATCGCACGACTGTCACACGACCGACTTGCAACAAACCCACGACAGTTCAATTACATTTTTTTTCTGTCTTGTCCCCATCGTGGAACCATCGTGGACATGTCGTAGCTGATGTGACCACTCGAAATATGTTTTTGACATTTTGCACGACAGGCCACGACAAAACCGAACGTTCGTCCATTAACAGTAAATTTATAACAGTGACATTTTTAACGGAACGCAACCATGATTGTATCGTCCGGACATTCCACCGAATTTTATTCAATTTCTGTTGATGTTTAGAAGGTTATCTTGTTTCCATCTTGTGAAAGCATAGTATTATGTCAACTATGTCGTACAAATTGATTCTAAGATAGAATGATACGTGCCTTTAAAGGTAAATGCATTTTGCAACGTAAATGTAAAAAAAAGTAAAATCACAAAAATACTGAACTCCGAGGAAAATACAATCGTAAATTCCTTTATCAAATTGCAAAATCAAATAACAAAACACATCAAACGAATGGACAACAACTGTCATATTCCTTACTTGGTAAAGGCATTTTCAGATGTAGAAAATTGTGGATTGAACCTGGTTTTATAGCACTAAATTTAGTAAATGATTGTTTGTTTTGAGATTGTAACACGGTGATGACTGCTATACCCATATTTTGACTTTTGTTTATTACGTCTGTTTTGTTCACGCATCGTTGTAAATATAACGGAATTTGATGCAACTGTCATAGAAGTGAGAGTTTTTATTTACTTTTCTTTAATGTACTTGATCACTTTTAGTTTGTGCGTTTGTACAAATTAAGCTAAGTTTCTCAGTAGCTTATATTTTCAAAACAAGCGCACGAATCATTCATTTATTTCTGTCTTTTTAGTTCCTTTAATTATATTATAAATCTATAAAAGTCTTTTAAAAAGCTTGTTATTCTACAATATAGTAGCGAACACCCTTAAGTATAATACTTTGCCAAAAGGATGTTATAAAATTGATTTTAAAATAAGTAGATGCGTGTTTTAAAAGGAAAGTGCATTTTCTGGGGTATATGAGTTTAGTAACTCCGGTCAAAATGTGACGAAAGGACTATGTCTGCACACAAAAAACTATTTTTAGATATAGTAAGAGACCTCGAAACTGCAATACTTGATTTAGTTTTGAAAACTTTAATGTCAATATAAAAAAAAATTGAAGTTGTTTTTTTCCACATTGATGACTATTTGACCAATCTCAATCATAATAGATTAACAGAAATAAAGTATACCCTTTTCCGAAGATGAGCAGTTCACAACCATCACAGGGACAACTATCGCTAGTGTCAGGATAACACCACACACAAATGCAAGTAAGGACCACTTGTGCTCTTTCAATCTTATACATATATCTCTGATGGCCGTAGATTTTGTATTCGGTCTGATTGGTTTTGCAAATAACTGCAACGGTTCTTGACTGCTTTCATTTACGTTTTTAACCTGTGCAGTTGAACTCTGGAGAATATTTTCTTGTCTTAAGTCTTCAACGTTGCCACAAAAATCGGAGCCTAGATCCATGGAATTTGGATCATTGCTTGTGCCATCTATAAATCAATATACAATATACGTAAAATAATGAATTAACAATACTCGTTCATTACTTTTGTACTAAAATTTATCTTTGACAAATAAAATCTCTTTTCTTAAGGCCTAATTGTTGATTTTGATTTTGAAAGGTGCAATTTGTCCAAAAGTTTTATAAGTGCCAAACCGTTAATGTTGATGGGATTCATAGAATCATGTACTACACCCTATTACCGACACTCGGTACAGCAAATCTGCTGATTATATTTATTTGATAGGTATGAAAACATATTCCAGTGTTCGTCAAGTAACAGTTCTGTATTACATGTTTCATTAATTATAGTATTTTTTCTATCAAATGTGAAGTTAGGATTCACGTTTAAACACACGTAAGTAAATTTTATATGGGGAATCGAGCTTCCACACCATTGATTAAAATATTCTTATTTTTTATTTTTTATTCTAACATTACAAAGAAAACAATGTATTTAAAAAACAATATATATATTCGTTGAATTTTGTTTTATGTAGATACAGTGTTTTTTTTAATGTTTTTATTTTCTCCATCTCGAAATTAAGTATCAATAAAATAAAAAACACCACAAAACAGAATTCATGTAATTGTAATGCTTTCTTTAAAAACCGAACAATAAATCTAAATTGAAGTTTTTTAACCGTCTTGAAATGATAAAAGCTATTTCGACAACATTGAAGGTATAATCAGGTACATACACATCTTTAGAAGACATTTTATTCGTTCAGTCTTACATCAATCGTTATCTTTTTTTCCATATATATTTGAACTATTTTTTTTTTATTAATTTCAATTGAAGTTTTATTAGTTCTATGTCACAGTCTGATTTGTCTGCTCGTCCAGAACTTTCTTCCACCAAATTCTTTTGATTTGTACTTGAATTTATTTACCGAGGAAACAATTTACAAAGGTTCATTTTTAAAAAAGGCATTTTGTTTGCAATGAAAAAGGGTCTGCAGAAATACTGGTATTAACAATATGTGGATTTAAAAAAAACTTTTAATAACTTCTGGATAATATTAAATTTCATTTATTCTCGAAAATTATTTATATTAACACATTTTTGCAACCTTGTCTATAATAATACTTTTATTCAGAAGCAATACAGCTTATAGAATATACATTTTTACAATATTTTTTTTAATGCATCAGTGTAATATAAATAACAATAATAATACACAATACATGTATGGCGGAGAATGAAAATAAATTCATATGATGAATAAGTGATACAACTACATATTAAGATTTTTTCAATATTAAACAACAATTTACCTAAATAATTAAGTTCTTTCACATTGTGAACTGATAACAACTGTATAAGTTTAAAAGTGGAGCGATATTGCCAATAATATTTCTTAATGTACAGTATACAACTATTCCCCATGTGAAATTGAAAAAAAATGTTCAAAGAAAAAAACCATAACGCCTTTACTTTTAAAGATGGTGGCATACGCTATCAATATATAACTTTAGTATACAATACGGCATATTTTGTCAATAGTGAACCAAATAGCTAAACCATGCTACACAGAGGAAGAGGTGATCAACATATCTGTTAAATTTTAAGGAAGACAAAAAGTCAAAAAAAAATTTATTATATAAAAAAAATTTCTATCTGTTATTTGCTTGTATTCACTGAAGAACATATTTATTATAGTCCTTTTGTCTTTTCTTTATACATTATCTTTTTACTTGGTTGCTAGCTTATTAAAGTTAAAATATTTAATAGAACTGACTTTCAAAAATGAACAACGAAAAAAAATATAAGTTGATTTATTATTCTAAAACAATGTCTACATATTGGTGAACATAACGGTCAAGATAGTATAAAAACACACGATACGCTTAATCATGTTTTGAATATATTTTCAATATTTTAGGTTGATGAACATAACAATTTAACGATATTCATGAAACTGACCCTTCAAACATGTATATAGTAAAATTACTTACGATTTTTTACAACGTTAATACTAAGCTTTAATCGACGGGTATACCACTTATGATGCAGGATCTGTTTACCTTTCCAGAGCACATGTGATCACCCCGAGTCTTTTGTGGAATTCTACTGCTCAGTATCTAACTTTCTATAATGTGTTTTGTGTGTTATTGTTTGTCTGTTGGTCATTTTATTTTGCCAAGGAATTGTCATTATAATTTCGAAATTTAGTATCCAGTTGGTATTGTGCCTCTCTTTAAATAGGGTGGGTATATCATACGGGAAAAATAGACCAAAAGTGTCAAACACACAATAGCACGCCCAATCCTTGCGTTTCATATTTCAATAAACTGAGTGGATTTCAAATAACTTAAATTAGTTTATGACCGAGAATTGTTAACTGTTAATTGCCTACTTTTGACGGTGAAGTCTTTCTGGTTTAATAACCATAAGTTTAATATTTACTGGTTCAGTTGCACCAACACACCTTGTTATTCAATGTTGGTGAATTAAATAGATGCATTGGTCTTTTAAAATGTCTCTGCAACTTCGAAAATCATTCCGTTGTTTTTCAGCATTTGCAGGGAAGACTTTGAGATGTGATATTACCTCAGAAGGTAACTTCGTTTCCATAACAACATTCCGATAATATTTTAATGCATTAGAATAACTTATGTATGTCACTTTCGTGAGTAGCAAAACTATGCGACCGCATATCGTTGCGAATATGTCAAATGATAATTATTCGTTTATCTAAATAATTTTATAAGCAAGATTAGCATATTTCGAAAAGTGAGTTTTAACAGGATAAACGCATAAAAATATCAGCGAAAATAAGTTTGTTCACAGCAGTATTATCTGTAGCTGAAATAAATTTTGGTTTGTTATCCCAAATTAGATATGGCATTAGACATACAATCTCATACGATTTGTTGTTATTTATTTTTTGTTTTTAACTAGCTTTTAATCAATGTGAGTACTCTCATATATCTCTTTCATGTTTTTGTAAGTTGTTTTCGTGCCTTGTATCGATTTGATGAGTGAATCACGCTTCAACAGATTATTACATGTTGGAGTACATAAAGGGTTATCACACACTCAAACATGTTTAACCCCGTATTCTGTTTGTATTGGTACTTAGCTTGGAGCTTGTAATTCAGTGTCTGCCGTTTATTTCTGTTTATTATTTGTGTTTTTGTATAATTAATTCCAGCAAGCATCAGGCCGTTTTCTTTTTCTCATTTGTCATTTAGAGCCTTTTTGTGGCATTCAATACTAATGCGGTATGTTTTTTACTCCTTGGAATAGGCAGTATGGTAATCTGTAGTTGAAAATCTTTTACATCGGTGGGTCTCTGTTTGAGATTTGACTCATTTAATTGGCAATGCGTTTAGATTTTTTTGGTAGTCAAAGCTCTTCAACTTTGTACTTTATTCCTGCCTTTTTAACTGTTTTTATTCGAGTGTCGATAGTGAGTCTTTCGTAGACGAAACTCTTGTCTACCGTAAAAAAATGTCAATCCTTGTATCTAGGATGAGTTTATTGACATACCATATCTTCTCATTTTTTTAAACAACACATAACGTTTAAAGTTCACTTTTAAAAGTATTTTTGGTTTTTAATTTGTCTTATTTATTAACTACAATGTCTTGTTAAATATCGGTTGTATGACTATATTCAAAACGGAAATTATATTTGTAATTATATTTGTGCACTTTTAATTAAATTTCAAGGTTTATGTTGGCCTTTTGTATAAATCAGGTTTCAATATCTCTAGACTTTGTTTATGATTATGTAGTATTGAAATCAGTACAAATAGAATAGATTATCAATCTTAACGCTTGATCGTTCACTATAAGTAATATCATTTTAACACAGGTTAAAAAGGAGACAAAGTACATTATTTTAACTTTAACTATTACAGTTTAACTTTTTGTAAAAGAATCTGTTGAAAATTATTTAACATACAATGTAAACCACACTTTTGTTTTAAATCATCCACATTCAGATATTGTTTTACCAAGAATTTAAAAACGCAACTTGTTAGCCATTGATTATAGGTTTTTAAATACGTGGTGTGCTTTATGACCAACAATATTACATACACATAATAGTCAACGTAAAATTTCCCTGAATGATTTTGAACTATAAATAGTTTCTTAATAATTTCTTAATTCATCAACTTAACATTTAAGAAACCTAGCGGAAAATTTAGGATAAGTTTGTTCTTTATAATACCACTATGGAAAAACTGGCTTATAAGCTGGTGCTAGGTGACCTTTTAGGGACTAACTGTCTACCAAAAGTGGTATCAATTTAGTTTTCGATAATAGAAATAACACTATATAAACTTGATGCACCTGAGCGCTTTTCCTAATATAACTAGGCCTTCATCCCTAAAGCCCAAATTTAAGGATATGTCAGTACTGCGATAATCGCTAGGCACTGTTTGATACAAAAAGGATATACAAAGAAAAAAAGCCAAATCCATTTAAAGTTAACCTAACCTGAGTGAATTGGAACCGTATTTAATAATGTACTTAGGTGAGGTTTTGGAATAAGTGTCAAATGTTCGGACTCCTAGGTGTTTTACCTACGATACAAGGTAAAATATTTTGTCCTATAACACTTATTTATCTTTCAACATAAGACTCAATAGCTCATAAAAGGTCTTTTGACAAAATTTAAGCAGATTCTTGATTTTTTTTCTTTCGATTTGAGACTCAAATAATACAAAAGCAAATATAAGGTAAAAGTCCGAGTCAGTCTTTTCCTGCCATATTTTATAAATCAAATATCCCAAAAAGGAGCTCCGTGACCTATCAACATTTTTAGGCAATATTGATCCTTAACTAATACTCTTTTAGCTTAAAGTATCAATTTTGAATTCTTGATTTATCTAAATTTACCTTACATCACCTTAGTACATACTAACATTAATTGATCAACGGACATAGTCTGTGAACAGGCTACTAGTAACTGCATGCATGCTGAAATCTGTACGAAGTGTATCCTTGTTGTGTTGTATTAGAGGCAGCTATATATCCTTACGTGTCTCGTAAAACTTCATACCTTCTTAGTTATTTGGAATGCATAATTTTGCTGAAGTGAAACATTTTTTTTAGCGAAATTCAATTCTCTGTATCCGGTACGTCCTTTCTAGAAAATAAAAACTTATCTACCACACCAAACATTACAATATAAAATGTTATTCATGCTGACAAAAAAAACCACGAAATAAAAACAAAGCATTTGCTTGTAAAAACAGACCACAAAAAAAGACAGACCAACTAACAAACATACGAACAAACGATGAAACCAAACATGATATTAACCAACTTAGTAATGAATTTATGTAACTGAAATATACTTACTGTTAATATATGACTCTTTCATTTTGATGTTTCCTTGCAATAAAATAATATGAGATATTTAAAAGTTAGTTCTTTAGAAATACATTGTTTTATGCAGTCTCGTGTGTACATACAATTTTGAAATTTAAACTTCGACCTTGTTGTATTGAAATATTATTTTAATTGCATTGGAGTGATTTACATGGTTCATTGTGTTGACTTTTGAAAGATTATTCAATTTGATGAATACAGCTATCAGATCATATCGCAAAACATGATTAAGAAAATCCTTCTATAAAATTGTCACATTTATTTTGTATTTATTTGTAGACAGATACAGCTTGAATAGGGTGTAATATGTAATTTTCGCAGACCTTGTGTTGTGGATAATGTTTGTTTCCGACAGTTTCTACTGATCCATTGTAAAAGAGAGACTAAAGATACCAGAGGGATAGTCAAACTCATATATCGTGTAATTTATATGACAACTTACAACTCGAGCTCTAGAAAAATGAAAAGGCAACCAATAAGATAGTAATTATATACTAGAAAGTTATGAAAATCAAATGAAGTTGAGCTTATCAGTCTGTACCTGTCAAAAAAAAAAAAACACCTGGCCACGTCCACTTGTTTTTTTGTCTATCTGATGAGTTAAGCCTTTTTCAACTGATTTTTATAGTTCGTTCTTATGTTGTACTGTTATACCACTGTCCCAGGTTAGGGGGAGGGTTGGGATCCCACTAACATGTTTAACCCCGCCACATTATTTATGTATGTGCCTGTCCCAAGTCAGGAGCCTGTAATTCCGTGGTTGTCTTTTGTTTATGTGTTACATATTTGTTTTTCGTTCAATTTTTCGTTCATTTATAAGGACGTTAGTTTTCTCGTTTGAATTGTTTTACATTGTCTTATCGGGCCCTTTTATGGCTGACAATGCGGTATGGGCTTTGTTCATTGTTGAAGGCCGTGCGGTGACCTATAGTTGTTAATGTTTGTGTCATTTTGGTATTTTGTGGATAGTTGTCTCATTGGCAATCATACCACATCTTCTTTTTTTTATAAATTGTTATACCTGTATAATACCAATGCCAACTTAAATTTTCAATTACAAACACGCGTTGCAGGTTCCCCATATTGACAATTTTAAGTGAAAACCTCATGATTACACCTGTGCATATGCCCCATTCATATACTAGTATGATCCAGCCAGCCACGTTAACGTTATAAATGATGACCTTAACAATGTCAATAAAAATCTGCGAGTTGTGTTATCCAAAGGCCCGAAATATAGGTGGCCTTAACCCATCAATTTGAAACATAACTTCAAAATATTTCATGCAATTGGTTAAACATTAGAAAGAAGACTTTGGTGTTTCAGAATAAATTAAGGCTGTGAGGTTGTTGATACAAGTCAGTGAAAAATCTGAATGGGCATGTTAAAACCCATGCGTCATCAATATTTTACAAACTGAATTTTGCAAAACAAATGTCCTATCTCCATGACAAATATGTTATTGTCGCTACATATAAAGTCGAAAACAACATCGTTTTGTGTGTAAATCTCATTAGAAGGGCGAAGGATACCAGAGGGACATTCAAACTCATAGATAAAAAAAAAAAGTGACAACAGGGTTGATTTCAGGTGCTTGCTAAACTGCTTGATAAATGAATCAGACATTGATAATTAAAATTATAACTTAACATTTATCCAAAAAAGGTTTACAAAAGAGCAAATCCTGGATAGTCATAGGTATATTCTATTTTCCTTTGGATTTTTTCCAAAGGTGATAAACCGGGTCTTCCATCACTGTATTGGATACCTAAACTAAATAAGTGTCCTTACAATTAAATTCATTATAGATAACAAGACAAACATTTTACACTTACGCCAGACGCGCGTTTCGTCTTCAAAAGACTCATCAGTGACGCTCGAATCAAAAAATGTTTAAGGGAGTTGGCTTCTCAGATTCAAAATAATTAACTTTTCAAAACACTACCATATATTGAAAGGTGATTAATAAAGGAGTCAAAAGTGCAAAAAAATAAAATTGGTCAACGTGCTTGTTTTCGAAATATTAGCCATTGAAATTGACTTTTCATAGAGCAGGATCTGAATAACCCTTCCGCAGCACCTGAGATTACCTCTAGTTATTTGGGGTTCGGGTTGCTCATTCTTTAGTGTTATATGTTGTGTCATGTGTACTATTGTTTGTTTGTTTGTTTGTTTGTTTGTCTGTCTGTCTTTTTCTATTTTTACCCATGGCGTTCCTCTTTCATAGCTTTATAATTGACAAGTTTAATCCTCAATGCTCTTCAACTTTGAATTTATTTTGCTTTTTAACTATTTTGATCTGAGCGTCAGTCATGATTCTTATGTAGACGAAACGCGCGTCTGGCGTATAAAATTATAATCCTGGTACTTTTGATAACTATTTACACCACTGGGTCGATGCCACTGCTGGTGGACGTTTTGTCCCCGAAGGTATCACCAGCCCAGTAGTCAGCACTTCGGTGTTGACATGAATATCAATTATATGGTCATTTTTATAAATTTTCTGTTTACAAACCTTTGAATTTTTCGAAAAACTAAGGATTTCCTTACCCCAGGAGTAGATTACCGTAGCCGTATTTGGCACAACTTTTTGGAATTTTGGATCCTCAATGCTCTTCAACTTTGAATTTATTTGGCTTTTTAACTATTTTGATTTGAGCGTCACTGATGAGTCTAATGTAGACGAAACGCGCGTCTGGCGTATAAAATTATAATCCTGGTACTTTTTATAACCATTTAAGTCCTCAAAAACTTTTAAAAAATAATTAAAATTTCATAAGACTTTTTAAACATACAGCTTATCATTATACATGTAAAAGAACTATAAACAGAAAAATGGGGTTACCGTGCAAAATTTGATAATCTTCCGAATGTTTGTTACTCCAACAGTACTCTCTTTTATGTCCTCTTTTTCCACAATTCGTACACTGTCTATATCTTTTGTTTTGATATCTTCAGTTGTTCATAGGACTTTCTGAATAATTGTTTTTTTCTGGAAATTCGGATCACAAACATCACTTTACTTTTCCACGGTGTATCCATTATTTCTCCTGTTGACCTTATTTACATTTCCCTCATTCATTTGTATACATTTTTCTTGCATGGCACTTAACACAGCTTTCTGGAGTGTATTAGGTTTAGTTCGCCTTTAAACATGCGGAAATCCGCTGCATCACCGCAAGCGTCAAGAAACGATTTGATACTATTTTCCTTGACAAGTTCTGGATGGGATTTGTATGCACGCCTGTAAAAGTCGTCAATAGATTTACCCAGATCGATTCACACGGTTTCCTCCTTCTTAGTTTTAGTAAAGAACACTAACCTTTTTCTCTCCCTTTTTCAACGCATTTAGTGTCGCAAAGTTTTCAAAGTAACGTAACAACTCTGCAAGCACATCATCGTTACTGCCCCTGACTGTTCTCTTCACCTGAACGTCGGATCGGTTAACTTCCAAAGGTGATGATGCCTTCACCGGTACATTCTTTGCATTGTCTCTAATATGTGGAATTTCTGACGTACGGTATCGGTTGGCCTTTCAGTTTTCATTTTGGTTGTCAAAGTGATTTAAACGTCTCGAGGTTTCATCTATGAATAACTTAACAATTACCGAAACTAGAAATGTTATCAGTAGCGTAACCAAAAATAGTAAAACATTTTGCTTCAGCGAACAAACAATCTCATGAAAAATGAAAGATTACAGAAAACCATCCGATCTCAAGTATCAAACCTAAGATAAACCAAATTCATCTAAGAACGAATTTCTTCCATATATTAATAATTCCGGCTGTTTTGGAATTTTGTTGCCTCTGGTTCATATCCTATATAGGTTTCCTTGAAATAAAAGATTCATCCTTTCAATTACTGCTACCGTCAAAACCACCCCACATGTTAGTTGTCGGCATCGTCGGTAATGGGGTTCCAGGGACCGTTAGGTGTGCGGTTCTTGCATCTGCCGGTGTCCTAAGAATGGCATAGTATAACACTTGGAATACCTGAGATAGTGAAAATAATCCTGGTAAATACGGACTTCTATCCATAAAGTTCAATTCTCCAGAAACAGTCTGCTCCTCTCCAACGTTTGTAAAATCCATCGGATTAATACTATAATCAGTTCTATTTCGATCCATCTCCATTACTAAGAAAACACAACTTGAACTGAAAATTCTAACCTGTAGCCAAATAGTTAAAATCTCACTGATATTCCAACATTTATCTCAATTACGAATAACTTTGTGTATGTTTGTGTATGTTTTATTTTCAGGTAGCGTAAATAACGTAATATCCATGTTCAAATTAAATGGCACAAAGAAAACAAACCACAACACAAAGTATCCATTAGAATCAAAATATTATCTGTAAAATATATATCATTTTTACATAATAAAATAGCTGAACAATAATCTTGATTCACTGTGTTCTCGTTCTCTAACTATCCTCTCAACTGTTCTAACTTACTATTCCAATTCCCTCTTTGATCTCTCTCGCATTCCCTTATATACATAATTGCAGGCGGTACCCTGACGGTTCTAAAGATGGGGTACAGTCTTACAGAGCAGTTCCAAAGATACCAGGCGGTACCCTGACGGTTCCATAAATGACCGCGCGGTGCTAAAGATAGCGGGCGGTGAATTTAAATGAATACATTTAGACAGCGCTCATTCAAATAAAACAGCGGACTATACCCTATTGAAATGTAATTTTACCCAACTGTATTTAAAGGAGAGACATCTTACATAATAATAAATGTTACTGTCAAACTAAAATCGCTACAATATAGTGTCAAGGAATATTTGATAGGCATTTCACCAGAGAAGTTATTTAGAAACAGATAAACTGTTATAATTGAAGTTCAAGGACCTTTTAAAAATAACACCTCTTTGGAAATACATACAAAGGACGGAGACACTTCAACTTTTCTTATTGTTAAAGTACCATATTGATGACCTCATTTATACTATTCTAAATGATTCAATTGGAGAATGAAACTTTATAATTTACAAAGAAAATTTACTTGACATTTGGACTTCATTTGTACCAACAATTATAGTACTTCAAAACTCAAAAGTTTTTCCAAAACTGACAATGGAAATCACGGCCTTTTCATCCTTCACAAAAACCTACCTCCAAGCAAGTGATCAAGTACATTATATAGCTTTGTCACCTGTTTTAATTAAAAGTTGTCCGTCTCAGTGAATTTCAATATCGAAAAAGAGGCTGACTTTCGAGGCTATTTAGCTACATTAATGTCGAATATACACGATTCAAATATATGATAAATGGTAATTATAATTGAAAATTACACTTAAATGCGGCCAAGCTGAGCGGAAGGTAGTGCGACGTAATTAGTCAAACAAACTTTAATAGATTAACTCGTACAGGAACGCTCGTTTTCATTGGTCAATTCAAACATTTGACCTCACACCTGCGAAAATAGGACATTCGTACTGTAAGTTGAATGGACTGATCAGTATTCACGTAGGCGGTCAAGGTTAGTTTTACCTTCCATCGTCGTATTCACGTATGCATGATTGTGTTCTGATTATCCCGTAGTAATTCTAGCTTTAATACAAGTGTATGTAAAATTCATTGATTTTATAATTTAAAATTTGCAAATCTTAACAGTTTTCACGTTGAACTATTTAGTTTAGCTCTCTTCCCTCAGTTGGTTCTGAATCAAGAGGTCTACCATTTTATTTTGAAGGGGGACTTGGATGAAACATTTCGCTTTTGTTTAGTTGTAATCTCTGTCCTGTCTTGTTATTTTTCAGTTTATTCGGTCCTGTCTTTTTTATTAGTTTGTTCAGATTTTTTTTTTTACATAAATCGTCATCCTGCCTTTTTATTTCTTTCGCAAGTTTTAGGTATTCGACTAAGAATAGCGTGGTTTACTTGGTTTTGTAAACAAAAATCTAAGTAAATTCATATTATGTAAACTTTGTTTAGAAAAAAATGGAGATGGCAAACCATGGCAGAGTGAAAGGAAATGTACTTTATAAACTCCAGCGATATACTTCATGAATTTAATACTTATATAACTGTTTTGTTATTCGTGGCTGAAAAACGAACGTAAATTATAAACCGTTAATATTTAGATTGTAACAAAGAAACAATCAATTTTTAAAAGCGTGTTTGTTCATTAAATGTATTAATACAACAGTAAGTCCCTTCTTGAACATGCATTCAGTCATCGTTATTAATAATTTCTTAATATTTCGTTTATCAGTTAATTTTACATGTACAATTTTGTATTTCATTTTGAATACGCATGCATACTACACGTCACTTTGGTGGATAGTTCAACCGAATGTTATGGAAATCACTATTCTTACGGTATGAATATAAAAGATAAGTTTTCATCCAATTAAAATCGAAAACAGTCCGGACATTTAAATTGTCCCTTATGAACTACGATATTTCTCACAAGTATTTATTTATTTTTTCAGTTCAACACATGCAAAAGAAAAAAATCTTCGTCGATGTAACATTTCATTCCGTTTTACACCAAAATGCCTTAATGATAAAATTGAGAAAGGAAATGGTGAATGTGTCAACACGACAACCACCCGACCATAGAGCAGACAACAGCCGAAGGCAACCAATGGGTCTTCAATGTAGCGAGAATTCCTGCACCCGTAGGTGTCCTTCAGCTTGCCCCTAAAAATATGCATAATAGTACAGTGATAATGGGCGTCATACTAAACTCCTAAAAGCATACAAGACTAACAAAGGCCAGAGGCTCCTGACTTGGGACAGGCGCAAAAATGCGGCGGGGTTAAACATGTTTATGAGATCTCAACCCTCCCACTATACTTCTAGCCAATGTAGAAAAGTAAACGCATAACAATACGCACATTAAAATTCAATTCAAGAGAAGTCTGAGTCCGATGTAAAAAGATGTAACAAAAGAAAATAAATAAAATGACAATAATACATAAATATAATTTGATTTCATTTCCGTTGTTTTGTGGTGATCATGATAATACATTGCATCCTACGACTTCATTCACGTGCACAAATGATACGATGATTGGTTTTTTTATTTCTATATTTCGGGAACAATTTGCCCCGTTTATGATACGTATTTTTTTAAAATGACCAAACGCTAATAGCTACTGTGTAAAGTTCTGTGTATTCGATCTTTAGCATGAAAACACTAAAATGTGCAACCCATCATACATTATTGTAATTAGTGTAATGGATCAGTATTATGAGATCCTTATTATATAAGTCACTACGACATTGAAAGAAATTAAAAGTGGTTCCTTAATCATCCGTTCAAAAGCGGCACCTGTCTTTTTTATTTTATTTTATCCTTATATTTTTCATAATGCAGTACAAGATAATTATGTTGCTCTAGTATAATATTTCGACACATTTATTTGAAATTCACAAAACATTTATTTTATTCTTTTGACCAAAGATTTGTTAACTCTACAACTCCTTGTTTTTACGTTCGTAGTAACATAGTACATTCCATTGTTAGTCACCTGTGTAAATTCACGTGCACTCTACGATTTGTTGTACTCGAATATTTCGGCCAATTAAATGACACGTTACAAGTTGTTTGTTTGTGATACGCCAGAATGTTATCAATGAACTATAAATTGCTAAACTTGACTGCATTTTACTGTATAATGCACATCCACACACTACCTACCAAGAAAGCAATCTACTTGTTTAACTTTTAAAATATCAAACTCAGAACAAAAGTTGTCCATCAAAAAGTAAAAGAGTTGGATTACTGTCATATCATGTGTGTTGTTTCCACTATTATTTTGTTTTACATAAAATAATTTTTGAGATCTAATACACAAATTATATACATGTATTCTAAATTTCTGTTTGTAGAAAAGATGTTAATTTAGAAGTTGATCTTTCGATTGAGCAGGAGTAGTACTGAAGGTCTGATGTTGTTATTTAAGACTTATGATTGTGATCACGAAAATTGGTAGAAAAATTGATACTGCTGTCACGTATGAATATAATGCCAACAGATGCCACGAACTTGACCATGCAGCTAAGCTAATGAATATATTTCTTTAAATAGTAGGAACACAATTCGGAGAAAAAGTCCTTTCTGTTTATTTATTATAAACGTAAATCGATCTGTTAGATCTTTACCAAATTTTCAGATGGGCGGGGGTTTTGACACATCGAACTACGTTGCCATATTTACAATTTCGATAAGAACAAAAGACAATGAAACATACAAAAAAATTATAAAAAAACAGTCTCCGATCTTCATTATTAAAAACTCAGAACCTTGAATCCAAATTTCTTTTTTTTTTTTTTTTAACATTTGTTATGAAATATAATACAGAAAACACAAACAATTCAGGTTGTAATAATTAAGATGCACCTCAAAAATGGTTTATTTCACAGATACAAGTATTTATACAGATAAGGTTAATTCTATAATAAAATATCAGCATGTTTTGCGTAAATACAAAAACTCGAAGGAAACGAACATTCTTGATTGCCTTACATTGTTGAAAGGTTACAATTTTTATACCATAGATTCAGTTTTAAAAAACCAACATATTGAAATGGAAAGGATAAAAACTGTTAAGAAATCGGTATGTAGTTTTCTATAAATATTTTATTAAAAAAAGTAACTGAAAAAAAATAGACTGTAATTCCGATCATTTGAATATAATCATGTCCTATGTTAAATAAGTCACTTTCAAAGATTCTCTTGTCTGGTCCGAATACTTACAACCACAACCAATAACAATCATGAGATGTTGACAAGGAATAAGAACCTATAATTTAAAAAGGTCTTGGTAAATATAATTAGTCAAACACAAAAAGGTTTTCTTAAAGGTAGGTATATTGGCGAATGTACTAGATTTATTTATGATCTAATGGAAAAGATGGAAGAAGACGACATTCCTGGACTTTTACTTTTAGTCGATTTTGAAAAAGCTTTCGACAAAGTCGAATGGTCTTTCATATATGAGGCTTTGCAGTTTTATGGATTTGACCATACATTTATAAATTGGATTAAGGCTTGCTACTGTGATGCTTCTAGTGCTGTGTTGAATAATGGTTATATTTCAGAATTTTTTTCATTAAAAAGGGGGGTCCGTCAAGGGGATCATCTGTCCCCTTACCTATTTATTTTAGTGCTAGAATTACTAAGTGCAGCTATTAAAAATGACCCTGAGGTTGCAGGTGTAACAATTAATGACTGAATTTCTGTTGAGTCAATACGCTGATGATTCTTCCGTAGTCCTGGATGGTAACCAAAAATCCCTAAATCAGTGTTTATACTTGTTTGATAAATTTTCAGAATGTGCTGGACTTCGGTGTAATGTTGACAAAACCGAAGCCGTATGGATTGGGTCAAAAAAGGGCAGTATGGAAAAACTTTTGCCAGATAAAAATCTTGTTTGGAACCATTCTGGGAGGTTTAAACTACTAGGCATATGGTTTGAACTTGCTAAAATGGATAAAACTCTATGTAATTTTACAGCCAAGATAAACAGTATCAAGTCATTACTCAATACTTGGGCTTATAGAGAACTGACATATATTGGGAGGGTTGTAGTTATTAAGACTTTAGCACTTCCCATTTTGGTCCAAGTTCTGACTGTCCTTCCTAACCCCCCGGAAGGGGTTTTGAGGGAGATTCAGAATATATTTTTTAACTTTTTATGGAAAGGAAAACCTGATAAAGTGAAAAGGGCAGTGATAATGTCCGAACACTGTGATGGTGGTCTTAAGATGCCAAATATTTATTATTTTTGCTATAGTGTAAAAATGTCTTGGCTGTATAAATTATTAGATCCCCAAAACTACTCTCCTTGGAAAGTCCTGCTACTTAGTTATATACAAAAATTTTGGGGGGACAATATTTTACACTTAAGTCAGGAAGGTTTACTTTATTTAGCAGAAAAAGTTAATCCATTTTGGCATGATATCCTGGTAAATTTTTCCAAGTTAAACAATAAGCTTAAAGCTGAAAACAATACTGAAATTTTGACCCAGTCCATATGGCTGAATCCAAACATCAAAATAGATGGCAAGATGATTTTGAGGTTCAAATATGTTGAAAATAGTATATTTTTCATTAATGATCTTATGTCAGATAATAATACATTATTCTCATATGATGAATTTAAAAAAAAGTATGATATCAATACTAACTTTGTAGAATTTTATAGTATTTTAAGTGCGATTCCAAAGAGATGGAAAAGTATAATAGAAGGTAGTTCAAAACTGGAAATTATTGAAAATAAATTAATAGATAAAGTTAAAAGGGAACCAAAATCTTGTAAATTTTTCTATACATTATGTTTGGAGGATAATAAAGTGTTATCTTTATCTTCCCGTGAAAAATGGGATAGAGATTTAGATATGCAGATTGAGGATTGGAATGCTATATATTCCATGCCCTTCATCATAACCAGAAACTCTTTTTTGCAAAACTTCCAATTTAAGATTGTTCATAGGATTCTACCATGTAATTCATTTTTATTGAAATGTAAATTAAAAGAAACTGAACTTTGTACTTTTTGTTCAGAAATTAAAGAAAATATTTATCACATTTTTTGGGAATGTATTGTATCACAAAACTTTTGGCTATCCGTTATAGATTGGATTAAAAATTATGGCATTCTCCTGCCTTTCAGTGCAAAAGAAGTCATTTTAGGTGTGTCGGAGGATTTTGTCAACAGTAAAATAGTTAACAATATTTTGTTGTATTTCAAATATTATATATACAAATGTAGATGTAAGAACATATTCCCCACAAAATGTGGTGGGGTAGAATATTTAAAATATTGGATTAATATAGAAAAATACTCTGTATGTTTCTTAACCGCTGTACAAAAAGTGAAAATGGATCAGAAATGGCATTTGTTAGAAGCAGCTTTTATTTAATTAATTTGATTAATTAACAAAATCTGTTTGTAATATTTATATCTATATCTTATTATATCCATATGACTTAATTGATTTATCAAGTATTACTTTATTTTTAAAATGTGTATCGAATACTGTAGTATGTAATTTCACATGTTTCATCATCGAAAATAAAATAATTACAAAAAAAAAGAACCTATAATCCGATGTATATTCCGACATGTTTTTCATTTGAGATTTTTTTGCAACAATTTTGTGCTTTGTCGTGGTTATTGATGATGAATAGATGTGTTAAACAAAACTTTCAGCTATAGTGATGGACTAATCGTCATTCGACGTAATATAAAGCAAATGTTGATATAATATGCAACTTGTAAAGTTAAAAGTAACGACTGACTAACCTTCCTGAATCGATTAGACATTACATCTTGGCCTCAATCTTAGCAATAAAAAGGAACAAACAGCACGGGTTTCCGTTGTATTCGTTATACGTCCGGTAGAGGTCCGTTGGTGAATTTGTCTACCGGACCTCTTACGGATGATTAACAGACAAGTAACGGATATAAAACAGAATTCGAATCGGAACGGACAAGTACTAAAAAACGGACGCATACCAGATGTACAACTGACGCTTCATCCGTTGAATGTCTGTTCAAGGTTTTGAACATGCTAAAAATAAAAATTCACTGGACAATACGGACTTTGACGGATAAAACGGACGCTGAACCGACATCAAACGGAAATAGACTGATGTCTTATGGATAAGAACGGGCGTCTTACGGACATGAACGGGCTGAAAAAAAGTTATCCGTTCGGCGTCTGTTCGCGCTATCCGTTAAGGTGAGACCGGGGCTTTAATATGAAATGCATGAGCATTAAATTAAAGTACTCATGAAAAGCTTTAACGAATGAAGACGAAAAGAAAACAAACTACAAAGAGGTATATTCTTACAATATGAATGGCAATATTTCTTCCTATCATGTCTACCTTCGAACCCGATGATTGTTTGTCACAAAGTACAAAATAAATCAACTATGATGATCCTGGTTCAATATCTCATTTGTATGCTTTTCTGTTTGCACCCATCCACGCGTTGTCGAATTTTCCTTTAAATTCAAATCTCTAATGTAGATTAAAAATCGAAACGTTCAAATGTCAATGATACATTTCATTATCAAAGAACAAAACTTCAAAATCGTTGTAAACTAAGTCTATATGTGATTAAATACAGCAAAAAGTATGAGCCCATATAATTAAACAATGTATTTTCAAGAATGCACTACACAAAGGCTTTTTATCTTAAAAGCTTCGCAAGTCTGAATATTATTATTTATTGTAATTTAAATTTCGACTTTCAAAATTGATTTGACAGGTCTATGAGTAACAATACTGACAGTTAGCAATGAAATCTTCCAAAATAAGGTTTGGAATTGATATCACTACTTTTGTAAAATACCAAAACGAGATATTTTGTTCGAATCTGGACGTAACAATTTTCATATTAGAATATATATCATTTGTCCAATGTCGATGTTGTATTAAATAAATTTATTACATTGTTTGCCATTAATTACATTGATTTCCAAGTCAAAAAAAAAAAACTTGTGACCGAACGCCGCTATTGATTACACTCGTGCTGCGCACTCGTTTAATCCATGCGCCGTTCGGTCTCGCATTGTCTTATTTTTGATATTCAAATACGGCGATTAGTTATACTATAAATAATTCAATTTGAGTCGATTAATATGTTCAGGTATTGAGTTGATTTATAAAATAATAGTTTAACATGAGTAGGAATGATATTAATTTTCGTGAAAACAAATATGCTATCTCAGTAAGACGCCATTAAATTTTAATTCACTTATTCAGGCAATCAGGTAATAATGAAATGTTATGATAAAAGAGATGATTCTCTGTCCATTTCATATTGTAAGCTATCCATTTTTAGTCAGCGACGTTCCCTTGTACATGTGGTGTTTATTTATTCAAACCTGTTCGATTCGCTTGTGCATGTAACAACACATTTGATTTTAACGAAAAAAAAATCTGTAAAAGTAATAAACAAGGGTTTTCGATATAACAATATAGTCAAAACATTTACCATACTTTATCATTGGTAGTAATACATCAAACGTTATTGTAAAAATCAATCAATATGCAAACACTTTTACGTTCAGGTAATTCACATCCAATCTGTTATGGCAATTTTCTATCAAGAGTTTTTTTTTTCGGCATTCACCTCAAGAGCTAACCAAACCCCTAAACAGACTCATTTCGAAGCTATACAGTTTCAATACTGTTGTGTGGGTATGAAATTCTAGTTCATGTATATGTGTCAGAGATAAGTGTCAAGTACATTTTAACTGGACTAGTACATATTTTGTTTAAGATAAGGGCTAGCTGTATCCCGCCTTCAATCGCCGGATGTTCTTACTGTGTTAAAAACCTTTTTTAGTCTTCGTTTGTGTGCTCCCCTTTGCTCGGGATGCAGTCTCTTTTCTTTATTTTATAGAAGTCTTAAATTAACATGTGTTCATGGATTGTACTGTTCCTATTAAAAGACAATAAGTTATAATTGATAGAGGTCAATGTTCCAACAATAGCCTCTATGAAGTTTCTTCAATTGTTTCATATATTTTTCGTAGAATCCAATATTTCCCCATTCTTATGTCAAGTATGTTTGTTTGTTGATACGACCACATAAGTGGATTGAGTGTGTGTGAATAAAACAACAAAAGTATATAAACAAGAGGTTATATTTAGTTTACACCTCAAATATTGTGAACCTTCAAGAATATTTTTTAGTTCGTCATATTGCATTGATTTTTGTAGGTTTGTTATCAAGATGAAAAAGTCGAATATTAACAGTAAGTGTATTTCTAGTTCATTATTTTGAGGTTTATATGTATGACAGTTATCATTTAATAATTATAATTATAAATTTGCACAAATGTAATTATCATCATTAATACTATTCCGGGTTTCTTGTTGGTGTGATCTTAGAAATACTATTCCTAGTAACTTGTTCATGTGTTTTCATTAATTTTGGCAATTCCATGAAAAAAAAGTCACAAACAACAAGAGTCAAATATTCACCATAAGAGCATTTCAGTTAACCGATTCATGTAAAATCTTGTTTTTATCAGCTTTGTTTTTTTAAGGGGTGGGGTCGAGGTTTTAAGTCAAAATTTAACAGTTAGTGCAGTTCAGTAATGATATTTATGATGAGTGTGTGTGTTTTATTAATCAATGTTATAAAATATACTGGAAATACAAAAAACCTTTTTACTTATCTACCATGAACATAATTTTACATTTAAAAAAATACAAAGATGTCTCGGCGTTCGTTAAGACATTTATTCTTTCATTCATGATTAAAGGTTTGAGAATAAAGAGCAAATTAATTTTTTTTCTTCTCCACTATATACAATTGGAATTATTGGAATTGTCACAAATAGCAATTTTGTCTACACTAATACAGGGCAGTTATCCAAAAAGAGTCCTTTATTTAATTTTAATTTTTGTAATGTCTTGGAATAACTGTATTCACGAAATTTGTTTCTATGTATAGCTTAACATTATTAATTTACTAACAATAGAATATGTGAAGTGTCTGCAGTTATTTCAATTATTTTTGCGTAATTATCTCTCTCTTGTCAAACCCAATAGTTCTTCCTAATATGATTTGGTAGGCAGATATGTTAGTTTTGTTTATACTATATGTTTTGCGTGACCACAACAAACAATAATGCTGAAATTGCCATCATCAGATTTAAAAGTATAAGATTTAGGAGCCTGTAATTTAGTGGTTGTCGTTTGTTTATGTTTTATATATTTGTTTTTCGTTTATTTGTTCAGATACATAAGGCAGTTAGTTTTTTCGTTTGATTTGTTTTACATTGTCATTTCGGGGTCTGTTATAGCTAACTATGCGGTATGGGCTTTGGTCATTGTTGAAGGCTGTACGGTGACCTATAGTTGTTAAGTATTGTGTCATTTTGGCCTCTTGTGGAGAGTTGTTTCATTGACAATCATACCACATCTTTTTTTTATATTAAGACAACAAAATTGTAATACCTCAAATATGAACAATGGGAAAATCATGGGTTTAGAGTAAAACCTTTTGCATGCAATACTTAAAGTAATGCAAAATGAATCGAAAACAAAATACTTTGACAAAACAATGTTGCAGTTTGGATGTTGGTTAATATTTTATAATTTGCCAAAACTTACAAATTTATTTGTCAGAGTAGAAGAAGAAATAAAAACAAAATACTTGCCATAGTCGAAAGAATCTAACAAACACGAACAAACATGTTATAAGTTGTTGATTCACTTCCATATGACAAAATGTATATTTGCTAATTTTTAGATAGGTTAAACTCAGGTTTAAATCATAAATAAATCAATCAAATAAACAAGAAGATTAATATTGCGTTTGCCATTTTTAATACTAAATATACGAATTTAACTAAAGGTTTATCGCTCAGTTCCTTATTTTAATTAGAACTTGCGTATTTGGAGTTCCATCTTGTTTATTAGTTGTGAAATATCACGTGAATCACATCAGTTTGCCAAAAATATAATTAGATATCGTCCTTATATCACGACCTAGACGATATGAAGTAAAATATCTCCCAAACACGGTCTCTTTTACGGCAATTTAATAAGGAAAACCCTTCCAACCCACCCCCCCCCCCCCCCCTAAAACAAAACCATACAAAAAACAAATAAACAACAAACAATAAACAAAAAAACAAACAAAAAACTACAAAAGGAATTTTTTGGACCAAATTTACCCAACAGATGCTTATACCAAATTATTGTTACAAGTAGTCCGCTTTTAAGTATGTTTATACAAATCATTTTAAAATACATAAAAAATGTATTGTCTTCATTGTAGACAATTAGTTTAGATATTCGTCTGAAACCTATGACTTGCTATCCATTTTCAATCTGTTTAGAACCCGAAATTATTATAACAAGAAAGCTGTATGCGATCAGATCCATAACTTGTTATTCTATTCCCTAACACAAATACAAAGGAACTAGCAGGGTACAAACACTAAGCAGTCAATGTTCTATATCGTATATGTATACATATATTTTTATGTTTCTGGTTTTCTGGATCTGACACAAAATAACAATACATCTTAAGTATATAGACAAGGTCGCAAATTATGTCGACAGTAATTTTCATGTTTGGTGTACAGATAGTCTTTATATGTTGATGGCCGAATCCGATCATGGTTAAAGGCAATAACAAGATAGTAAAAAATAACGATTTGGCACCAATCAAAAGTTTAGACAAACTCACAAAATCAATAATGGTAATGAAACAGAAAGTAAGTAAGTTAATTATAAATTTTAGGAAAGAAATAATGAACGCCTATTATGTATTTCTTTGATTCGTATATTGTATATTTTTGTATAGTTAGCTTCAACAATGAAAGAGATTTCATGGATTCAGCATCTGATTATTGTGACAACGTTAAAGATGAAAGACAAGTAAATAATCTGCAAGGTACCACTGCACAAATTAAAAACGTGCATGAACCTCGTCAGGTCGCTAATGTACCGATGCAGTTGAATGAGAGTGTAAATAGAGTGACCACAGAGCCAAGGACTACCAGAGATATATGGATTAGATTGAAGCAGTACAAGTGGTCAATACTTGCATTTGTATGTGGTGTTATCCTGACAATAGTGATAGTTGTCCCTGTAATGATGTCAAAATCCTCATCAACGGAAAATGGTATATTCTATCTTTTTCTATTATCTCAAACGAGTCAAATATAAATCTAAGTGGGAAAAATGTGAAAATATTGTTTTTTTAAAATTATCGATATACCTTTTAGTTTTAAATTCGGACAATGTGTGCGTAAGTTTTTTTTTTACAAGAACTGGCCATTTTCTAATGCAAAAAAAACATATGCATATATTTTTGTTCAATTTAAAGTTTCATATTACTCTACAACTAGGTATATTACGTATTCGTAGTCCCTTACCAGATTTATAGTAACGTACCCTCGATCAAATGGGGTCTTTTGATATTGAAAGATAGATAGAGCCTTACAGTTTGACAGGAGTTTCAAATTCATGTACGCTGTAAAATGTTATTATCTTTATCTATTTTACAATCAATTTGTATTCCATCGTTGACATACTACTATGCTTAGATAGAAACAAGATAACCCTCTAGACTTCAACAGAAATTTAGTTATACATTTGTTGTCTTCTGTGGAATGTTCGGACTATACAAAATTCATCGTTGTGTCCCGTTAAAAATGCCACTGTTATACTTTCAATGTTAACTGCTGAACGTATCGGTTTTGCAAATGACGTAACGTGAAAACGACAAATTTTGGCTTCTTTGACGAACTGAACACAGACAGGACTTGAATAGTTTTGCACTTTCGTAAAAATGAACATTCGAAGATATAAAGAAGCATAAATGTTCAACTTATCAATATCTAAATAAACACACATATATATAGTTATATATATAGCGTATATAAGACACTAATTTTACTTCTTAATGAAGACCATGTGGTTAAATATAGTTATTTACAATGCACACCGACAATCTTTAGCCTGGTTGATATATTTTTGGTTATTATACTTATTTAAACCTCAATTACAACTTCAAATTTCTTTGTTAACAAAATAAAATCGACAAAAACATAAAACTAAAGTCAAGGTATCAATTGAACTGATTTTGATTAGAAGACTCCAAGCAGTGAATATAATTTTGTGTGTTTTGAAGCCGAAGTTTACCGAGTATCACCAAATTAAACAATCAACAAAGAAGCATGGATATTGAGCACATGTTTAACATATTCAATAAGATTACTAGTCGGGGAATAGTTAACTGGAAGCAAACAATTAACAAAGTAAATTTATTCTAAGACTCCAAGCAGTGACTATAGCATTTTTCTTTCAATTGTCATTTAATTTTCTTTATTTCTAAATGATTCAAAAATTTATATTGGCTTATTTCAGATGACCGGGCTGGATATTTATTTGCTTTGAAATTTGACAGACAGTCGACTCACTCATTAATGTTCATGTCCGATGATAATACAGTACTGGGTAACACTTTCACTAAAGAGACACCGAATCCCGTGAATCATCCGGAACAGTTTAACTATTACAAAGGCACAATTGGAGATCGATGCTTAACTTCCACAAGTAAAATGTATTTTGAGATTAAATTCTCGTACGATATATTAAAGACCCTAAACGATAGTTACTTAGTCCTCGAAGTAGGAGTGGCTAGTCGTAAACAAATAGACAGTCGCCAATTTGTAGGAGGACGCGGATGGTCATTTACGATTCAAAATTGCAATACTGAAATATGCCTTGTTGCCAATCAGGCTTCTTCAAACACAAACACAGTCAAAATATTAAGTCACAGTAATACAGCCGGTACATTTGCCACAGGGAGACTTGGATTCTTTGTTAATATGGACCGTAATGAGTTCTCCGTTATTGACAAAGACAATTCAAAAATATTGTACACGTTAACAAAAGTAGTTTCCGCTGATCAGCTTTGTCTAGCGTTTGGTATTTATAATCCCCATCTTCTTTAAGCAAAACTGGAAATAATGTATTCTTACGATTTCACAATGGTTCCAATTACAAATGTTGTGGCTTAGATAATAGGGATACTTATAGTGGGAACACTGCCCCAATCAGTTTACTAGTATATTAATACACTTACTCGAAAGTGTAATATAACATACTGTGAGGGTCAATATTCCTTTTTAATAGTTTAGTATTCAAGTCGTAATACAAAAATAAATATTTCTCCATTAAATTACCGTTTGTCCAACTCCTTAGCTGTGATGTACCAAGCTAGGACGCAATATCATGTTCTGCTTTCCTATGTATATTTTGTTAGATTGCGTGCAAATATATTTGCTTACCAGTTGACAACAAGGATACCAGTCTAGTACCAATAAATGTGGAGTAATGTTTAAGTAATCTACATGAAATATTTCATACTGTATTATAATTTTATATCACATTGTATCAATAAAATATAGCCGAGAGGGTGATAGAGTAGATTGCTACACCGAGAAAACATTGTTAACCGAGGCGAGAAAAACGTTGATAATATTTTGTTTTCCTCAGAATTACAATTATTAAATGACTTGATTTACGAAACGCATTTTCCTCTTTGATATTTTTTTAGTGTGTCGTAAGGTGCAAGACAATTTACTTTACAAACTATATCTTTAAGTTCAGACCAAATTGTTGACTATATATAAATATGGCTTATTAGACTGTTGTTGTCATGCATCAAATCCAATGGTAAAAAGGGACGTTTGTTCGTGCGAGATGTTCTAATATGCAGTCACGTTAAGACAGAGTGGGTACATTAAATTTTATGTCTCCTTTGAAAGATAACTTTAGCAACTAATATTTAAGCAATCTGCCGGTGAAATATTACAATTCAAATGTTATGCATCTATCTGACATACCCTTTTTAGACAATAGCATTCCAGCTCCTTTGTTCTACCAGGATTGATCTGAGCCGGATAATCCCTACCAGATATTCAAATATCGAAGAGTAACAGTCAAAACTAAACAAAATATTTACTTCTTATCATTTCCTAGTCAAAGTAAACACCCTATAGTGTCTCAGGTACTTGTTTCTTAAAAACATAAATGTCCCTTTCTAATATTTCAGAGACAAGATCTTGTGTTCTATGTTTCGGTATATGTTTTTTTTTTATCATAACTATTAATGTTTGACTTTACAACTTGATGTATATTATGTTTTATGTATGTATTTGAATATTTATTGCAAGTTGCTTAACTTTAATAAAATCTTCAATCTTCAAAACTGTTGTAAAAATAGTACCAGGTTTTGTGAGACTGTGTAATACAATCGTCCACTATGTTCTTGTAAGAATATATTTGACAGTAGCAGTAAACACGATCTAAGAGATATGATCCTCCTCTAAATGCAAATAATCATCATTTTACTTTTGTTTGTATGTTTTAAAAACAATAAGATGTGTTATGATCGCCAATGTTACAACTCTCCACAAAAGACCAAAATGAAACAGAAATTATCAAATTTAGGTAACCGAACGGCATTTAACGATCAACAATACTCATATCGAATGATATGCCCTGAATTGACAAATGTGAAACAACCCAAACGATAAAAAAAAAACCAGCCTAATTTATTTACGCAACAACGAAAATAAAACAAATATGACACACACCAAAAACGATAACCCCTGAAATACAGGCCCCTGACTTGTGAGATCAACATATAGAATGTAGTGGGGCATACATTAGCTTGAAGGCGCCAATCATCTCCTACTTAGTACAGTGGTGTAACATTATGATACAAGTTATAATTTTGCTGTCGATGAAAGTGTGGTATTTTTCGAGTTTAAAAAGTAAAATCACAAAAATACTGAAATTAGAGGAAAATCAATTCGGGAAGTCCATAGTCACATGGCAAATTCAAATAACAAAACTCATCAAAAACGAATGGACAAGAACTGTGATATTCCTGACTTGGTACAGGCATATTCAAATGTAGAAAATGGTGGATTAAACCTGGTTCTATAGCGCTAACGCTCTCACTTTAATGAAAGTCTCATCAAATTCCGTTATATTTACATTGACGCGTTAAGTAAATAAAACTAGTCTTACCAATATGGTGCCATTTTCGGTACTTATACATCTTCGGATTTCAAATGTTTGGATTTGAACGTTCCTGATGAAGGTAGATCAAGAAAAGCGCTTCGGACTCAAAATTTATTCAACGTGTTGTTTTCAATTTTTTACATCACTGGGTCGATACCTCTGCTGATGGACTAAAAGTCCCTGAGGGTATCATCAGCTCAGTAGTTAGTGATTCGGTATTGGTATGATTTAACAAATTTTACTAAAATTGTCCGTGTATAAATTTTGAAATTATTATAACTAAGGGTTTCAACTCCCTCAGGCAAAGTTGGCTTTAGATGAATTAGGCTATTTATCTTAGGTATTTTTGACATATATCGCTTTCACGGTATTCGGTACTTATACATCTTCGGATTTCAAATGTTTGGCTTTGAGTGTTCCTGATGACGCAAATAATTTAAATAGTTGGCAATTAACATGATTAATTAATGAGCCTTTTGAAATCTTATACTGGTGAAAGTAGTATTCAAACAATTGAATTTACTTAAAATACCTCAAATAGTCTTTGATCTACTCATTTGTTATTAAGGACTTGATTAACCAAAGACAAAATATAAGTAACTCTGTATGATCTCTTTGTTTCTGTTAATGAAGTCATACCTGATCTCATTGATATAAAGTCTGCCATGTGAAGGTAAAATCTTCCTCTTGAATACATATCAACGTCAGAATGACGATTATAATGAAAAATATCAGAAGAGACGTCCAATGCAGTTATACACTCAAAGATAGAACATTTATTTATTTATACACACCGTGATATACAATTAAAGATGATTAAAAAAGATGTGGTATGAGTGCAAATGGGACAACTCTCCATCCGAATCACAATTTGTAAAAGTAAGTTTGACCTTGGTGAATCTTAGACCGCTGAATCATGGTTCATTTCTTGTTTGTCTGGACACTTGCCAATGACATTTGTTTTGATTAACACAACTTATAATTGGATGATGCAGACCACAACCCAAGCCAGAATGATTGTACAGACAATAATGATTGTAACGTAGGCTCTCGAAATGAAAACTGTAATATCTTAGTGTAGTAGCCGTTTGGGTTGTGAAAAAATCACGATTATTTGAGGCATGCTTTGTGGCATGGCACTCCGGTTGACCGATGTGGACTGCATCCACCACATCCAGGATTCCAAATCTAAGTTAACCAACGACCCACTTTGGATTCGATTTTTTTCCCTGTATTTTTTATATCGATCTGCTTCAACACCCTTAGCGGGAGTGATTGTGTTTGATTTTAATATGATGGAGATATAATCTATCGTCGGTTTAATTGAGGTCTGACGCTGGCATATCAGTATTTAATGTATGTACCATTGACATTTTGCAAAGTTTCAGTTGTTACCTATTCTGACAACTAACTCGTGCTTTCTTTGAACTGAGTTTTACGTTGCGTTTTGATGTGTGTTTGTTTATTCTACATTGACTAGAGGTATAGGGAGTACGATCTCACAAAACATATCCTGACCTCATTCTTGCATCTGTCCACTGTCAGTCATGTATGATTTTTTTTAATTTTAGGTCATGAATATTTTTTGGAGTTAAGTGTTACGTCCATTTTCAATGAACTAGTTCACATTTTGTTTAGAGGTCAGATGAAGCACGTCTCCAATTGCAAATGTTCATGCTGTGTTGAAGACCCATTAGTGGTCTTCGTATGTGCTGTTCTTTGCTTTGGTTGCAGATTTCCGGACACATTACCCATTTTAATTCTCAATTGTAATCAAACAGAAAGGGTTAAATTATATATTTCTTTTATCAAGGTCTAAAAATAATCTGTTTACATGGACAGTGCTGTTTCTGTTAAAAGACAATACGTCAGGATTAATAGATGTCAATGATCTAACAATAGCCTCAATTGTTTTGTATATTTTTCGTAGAATCCAATATTTCCCCGTTCTTAGGTCAACTATGTTTGTTTGTTAATACGATCACATTAATGGATTTAGTGTGTGGAAAAAAAAACAAAAGTATATAAACAAGTGGTTATTTTATTTTTCATCTAAAATATTGTGAACCTTCAAGAATATCTTTAGTTCGTCATATTGGATTTATTTTGGTGGATTTGTTATCAAAATGAAAAAGTATAATATTAACAGTAACTGTAAGAGTATTTCTATTACATTATATTAATGTTCATAATTAGAAATTTTTATAAATGTTATCATTATGGTACCCTCATTGGAGTTGAGGTGACATGTTGTTAATTTTCATTTTTTATTTTTTCATTATTTTTATTAATCTTCTTCCACACATTTTGACCACGCTAGTTGCCGTAATCAAATAGAACAACGTCGATGGAACTCTACTATAAGGATAACCCTTATGTGAACTTTTTCATCTAGCTATGGAATGATCCAAGATGGCCACCGTTTCCTGCGAAAAATGTACAAAAAAAATCAAAATTTCATCTCTGTCATCGTCAGACCCTACTGGATGAAACTTTATGGAAATGTTTCTTGGTAGTCCCTGATGTACCGACAATATCTAGAAATTCCAAAATGACCGCCATTGTCATGGAAATAGGGCGAACGTTTAACATTGGGTCTATGGGGAAAAGTCGTTAAAGCAGCTTTTTCCCTTACAGAATATGATATTAAACCCATAGAAACTTTATTGGTAGGTAACGTGTAATGAGTCAAGGTGGAATCTGTCTTTGGAATTTTATAAACGGCTACTGTTACCATTGAAACTACAAAGAAATCAAAATGCACCAAACTTAATGAAACTTTACAGTAATGTTCACTTGCATGTGCAGAGTGAAAATAAGATTTTAGATTTTCAAAATAGCCGCCGTTACGATGGAAATGGCATAAATACCAAAATGTCCAAACTTTCAAAATAACTTCAAATTTACTGTTATGATAACTGGCATGTCTTGATGCGACGTTCAACTTTGAAATGTTTAGAATGGCTGCCGTTGTCCTGGAAATGGGGGACGATGGTGCCATCCGTTATTGCCAGCAATGCACAAATCTAGTTCTTTTATTTATTCTTCCACACATTTTGTCCATGCTATTTCTCAGAGTTGAATGAACCAATATGGATGGAACTATATTATAATGTGGATCACTATATTAAATTGTGTTAATGGGGTATGGCATATTCACGATGGATACCGTTGCCATTATTTCCTCAAATGCGAAAAAAAAATCAGAATTCAAAAACTTTAATCATAATACCATGAATACCAAAGTGAATGAAACTTTATGGAAATGAATATGATTTGCCTAGATGTGCAGACAGTATTTAAAAATTCCAAAATGGCAGCCTTTGTTATGGAAACAAAACAAAAGTTTAATATTGACCCTAAAGGAAAATACGTTAAAGAAGTATTTTCTTAAAAAAATAAAATTAAATTAAACTTAATGATTATACATAGATAAAAACAAAATTCTTCCATAGTCGAAAGAGACTCTTATAAGCATGAACACATATGGCAAAGGTTTGGATTGAGTTCCATATGAAAACATGTATATTTGTTTATGTTCATACAGATTAAACTCAAGGTTAAATTAAAAATAAGATAAGCAAGGAGACTCATAACGCGGAATTTGATCATAGTGTGCTGGATATATTAAAATATGAACTTAATCATAGACAATACGTTTAGATACTCGTTTGAAACATATGACTTGCTGTCAGTTATCAGTCTGTATAGAACCCGATTAATTATTATAACAACAAGGAAGCTGTATGCGACCAGATCCATAACTTGTTATTATATTTCTTACATAAATACACGGGAATTAGGTTTCAAACACTAAGTAGTCAAAATTATCCATATCGTATATATATGGATGATTCTGGATCTGATAAAAAATAACAATACATCTTTAGTATAAAGACAAGGCCACAATATATGCCGACAGTGATTTTCAAGTTTGGTGTACACGATAGTCTTTATATGTTGATTGCCGAATCCGATCGTGTTTAAAGGCATTAACTAGATTACAAAAAATAATGATTTGGCACAAAACTTTTGATAAACTCACAAAATCAATAATGGGAATGTTCAGAAAGTTAGTAAGTTAATTATAAATTTTAGCAAAGAAATAATGAACGCATATTATATATTTTTTTGATTCGTATATTGTATATTTTTGCATAGTTAGCTTCAACAATGAAAGAGGTTCCATGGATGTAGCATCTGATTATTGTGACAACGTTAAAAACGAAAGACAAGTAAATACTCTGCAAGGTACCACTGCACAGGTTAAAAACGTACATGAACCTTGTCAGATCGCAATGCAGTTGAATGAGGGTGTAGGTAGAGTGACAACAGAACCAAGGACAACCAGAAATGTATGGATTAGATTGAAGCAACACAAGTGGTCAATACTTGCATTTTTTGTTGGTGTCATCCTGACACTAGGAATAGTTGTCCCTGTGATGGTGTCAAAATCCTCACCAACGAAAAATGGTATATTTTAAATTTACTTTTTTTTGTGCATTCAAACGGGTAAAAAAGAAATCAACGTGGGAAAAAGATAAAATATTGTTTTCTAAAATTATCGAGATACCTAATCGTTTAAGAGTCATATGAAACGAGTGACTACTGAAAAATTATGTTTATCGATTTCGTGAACAAATGCATTTTGTCTTCTGTGCACACTTTTAGAGGTTTTGGTATGCCACAAAACCAGATTCAACCCACCATTTTTTCTTATAATGTCCTGTACCAAGTCAGGGAAATGGCCATTGTTATATTATAGTTCGTTTCTGTGTGTGTTTCATTTTGATGTTTCTCTTATATTTGATGCGTTTCCCTCAGTTTGAATTTGTAACCCCGAATTTGTTTTTCTCAATCTATTTGCCATGTACAACAACGATTTTTTGTCTGGTTGATACTTGCCTGATTGACTTTTAAACCAAGTCTCCCTATTTTGGCTTCAATTGCTATTTCTAATTTCGTTATAATTGGACTCTGTTAACAATATAAAATTGACAAAAGCATAAAACAAATCCTTAAGTCAAGGTATTATTTAAAGTCGACTTATTTCGATTATAAAACTCCAAGCATTGAATATAGCATTTTTTTTTAGGTCTAAATAATATTATCACGGAACAGAGAAATAAGTATGAAAGCTGATCTATTAACAGTATGTATCTGGTCTTCAACATATAATGAAATCGAAGTTCACAGGATAAATGCCTCATTCTGATACATCTAATTACGTCAGTCGATATTGAAACATGTAATATGTTCCCAAGATTCATTACATTTCAATATCAATGATTAATGGTATAATCAGTTTTTCTGTCGCTTACGTAGAAGCAACATTCCAAACTCTATTTTTGTGAAATTACAACAGATGACAGGATTACTATTTGTCACAATCAAGTGATGACTTGAACAACCGTATAATATTTGCCCAACTTAGAAATGTTAATATAAGGGTTAGAATATTAAATCAAATAACAAGTATTTGAGTTTCTATATTGGTTTATTTCAGGTGGACAGGGTGGATATTTATTTTCTTTGAAATTTGACAGAAAGTCGACTCACTCGTTACTGTTCATGTCCGATGATAATAAAGTATTGGGTAATGCTTTCACTAAGGAAACACCTAATCCTGTGAATCATCCAAAACAGTTCAACAATTATAAAGGAACAATTGGAGATCGATGCTTAACTTCTACAAGTAAAATATACTTTGAGGTTAAGTTCTTGTTCAAAATATTAAAGTCCCTGAATTATGACTCAACCTTATTAGTCCTTGAAGTAGGAGTGGCTAGTCGTAAAGAAATAGACAGTAAACATTATGTAGGAAATCACGGGTGGTCGTTTTTCATTAATAATTGCAATACTAGCATATGCCTTATAGCTAAACATGGTACTACGAACACCCGTGAGGAAGTGAAGATGATAGACACCACTAATGCAGTCGGTAGAGTGGACACAAGAATACTTGGATTCTTTGTTAACATGGATCGTAATGATTATTCCGTTATAGACAAGGACAGTTCGAATATATTGTACACGTTTACAAAAGTAGTGTCCGCTGATCAACTTTGTCTAGCGTTTGGTGTTTATAATCCTAAAACATTTGAAACAAAACTTGAAATAATGTATGCGTACGATTTTAAAAATCTTCCAATTATTAATGTGATTGCTTAGAAATATTTGATTTTTTTTATATAGTTTGACCCAAGTTTTATCTACTTTATCTAAGACACAAATTTAGTTAGAGGAATATTACAATATAGTATATTCATCTGTTTTGTAAACTAACTAACAGTTTTTATGTTTTTACTCTTTACACCACATTTCCAAATGTTATCAAACAAAAGTTTTCCTATTAAATTAAATGGTCGTTTGGTAAATCTAAATGTACATATATTTGATGCAAGTCATGTGAAGCCTTCTTCTCTAATGAGAAAGGTAAATATGTAAAATATAACTACTGTAGGTGTGCTTAGATGATTGAAACTGTTAATGTTTCTCCTTGATAATATTTATATACGTTTCGGCAACAAAGTTTATCGGTAATAAAGGTATCCCTATAGGCACTTATTACCCTCTTTAATATCGGACTTGTTTTTGTACTGTTATGAATCACAATTTATGACCAAAATCAGTAAAACCCGTCGTAAATGCATTTAATTGATAAATTCAACCAAACTTACCGTTATCTTTTTGTCCATCTGATGAATTCAGCCTTGTTTACTGATTTTTATAGTTCGTTCTTATGTTGTACTGTTATACCACTGTCCTATGTTATAGAGAGGGTTAGGGTCCCGCTAACATGTCAAACCCCGCCACATTTGGTATGTTTGTGCCTGTCCGAAGTCAGGAGCCTGTAATCCTTTGGTTGTCGTTTGTTAATGTTTTACATATTTGTTTTTTGTTCATTTTTTGAACATACATAAGGCCGTTAGTTTTCTCGTTTGAATTGTTTGACATTATCATTTCGTGACCTTTTATAGCTGACTAATATGTGGTATGGACTCATTATTGAAGGCCATACGGTGACTTATAGTTGTTAATTTCTGTGTAATTTTTGACTTTTGTGGAGAGTTGTCTCATTTGCAATCTTACAACTTTTTTTTATATAATTTTAAATTTCGCTAACTTTCGCCAGTAATAAAATAAACCCATGGCCAGTAATTATAAATGGTCCCTCATATGTAAAAAAATTAACTTTTCAGATATAACTACAAGTTAATGAGAAAATTGTGATTATTTATTGCTGCGAAATTGGCTTGAAAGGACTAAACACGTAATAACGTATCCGCGAAAATATGTTGGATTATGTTGGATTTCAGTAGTTATGCAGTAGCTTATAACATAGTACCAAACATTTCAGCAGCACAGATGTTTCGTTTGAATAATTGTGTAAATTAACTTTATTAATTGGGTCCCTACGATTTTAATTGCTTCCTCAATTGTTGATTGTGTACTAGTATTTAACTATTGGCGCATGAATATATTTGTTGATTAACGCAAAAAAAATTTCCATGAAATTTGCTATCTGATAAAAAGAAAAGTGCTTAAATTCTTACTATTTTTCAAACTAATGTTTTCGTTGTATTGATTTATTTAACGATTGACGTGCAGGGAAAATAAATTTGTTAACGTCGGTGTTATTTTCGCCGCAATCTTGTTTACATTGGTTACGAAAAGAGGTTCGGTCAAAGTCGTCTATCGAAAAATAACCAACGTCAAGATCACTTACCGGAAGTTCTCTCGACCGATCATATCATCGTTTTCTCCAATATGCAAATCGTATAAGAATTATTAATGTATACTATTAGGAAGACTAGTTACGAAACTGTTGTCAGGTCACTAGGGATGGCATAGTTTGATATTTACTCAAAGGGTCTTTGCATGTCAAAAAACATATTTATTTCAATACCAATTGTAGGCATGCTACGGGTTATGGTCTTCTTCTATATTTTATGATGGTATCATACTGTACCCCTAACGGGAGGAAATGTACTTGATTAAGTTAAGATTTTTTTTTTTAATAGTTTAATTGAGGTACGAATCTTGCCTGCAAGTAACTGCTAGCAGTCCTAAATTACTGATGCATTATTGCCATTTTGCTTATTTTCGTTTTTCACCTATTCTGACATCAGCATCGGTCTTTTTTTAACTGAGTTGTTCGGTGGCTATTGCTTTGTGTTTCTTTATTACAAATTGTCTCGATGTACAAATGTATAGGGTTTCTGATCTCACAAAACGAGTTTTTTCGCTCCGCCTTTATCTCGCCTATCGAAAGTTAGAAGCCTCTGAATTTATTTTAGTCTTGTATGTTTTTTTTTTTTATTTCAGTACATTTATATGTTTTTGGACGTCCATTGTCACTAAAATAGTACACATATTTATCAATGGGCCAACTGAGGCCCGCCTCCGAATGCGGGACTTTCTTGATGTATTGGAATCAAACTTGTCTATCTAAAACAGAGAGGTTTGGGAATGATATGTTAGACTGTTATACTGTGCAAGATCTCAAATAAGAACACTGATAATTGATTAATTTTATCAGATTCGAGCTCCCGTGCTTGACCTGGAGTCGATAATTGGATACAGCTCTCGTATGCATTCACTTGCAGGTACCCCAATCTTTAACATGGTTAACATGGTTAGATATATTGCCTAAAATCAAAAATAGTATACCGCTGTTCGAAAGTGAAAATTCATCATATAACAACATGATATCGGGGTTGAATATTGTCCAATTTTTCATTCATTTCACATTTTTTCAAAGATTTTAAACAACAGAATCCTACACTGATTGACGAATATTTATTCAATGTTTAACTCCAAATATAAGTCAATTTGGAATCTTTTTTTTCCCTTCGATTTTTCTTTTCTTTTGTTTCAGTATTTACTTGACAATCGGACAAGTAAACTGTATCGTTTAATAGGTGCCTGATGATGGATTTCGTTTGGCCTGGCAATCTGACAGTCGCAAATATCAAACCATGCAGGCGACCAAACTATTTGGATGTTCGAAAATATATCATATAAGTAACGTTTTTAAATCTCATGGTAAACGCATGGAACTATAAAATTCTTAAAATTGCTTTAATATAAAAAAAAGAAGATGTGGTGTGATTGCCAATGAGACAACTATCCACAAAAGACCAAAATGACACAAACAATAACAATTAAAAAAAAAGAAAACCTGTTGCTGCGTATGAGATTATATACATACGTCTCGATCTCCTTGTCCTGTCGAAGTTATCTGTTTCAGAGACGCATGCCTGTGTGATGTGTAACCATATATGTTTTTTTTTATCATTAAATGGTGTTAAAATTATTATTATTTATTGTATACTAAGTTTTATATGTATTTGAATGATTTCTGCTTGACTTTAATAAAATCTTGAATTTTCGATTTTGTAACACGTTTATTTATGGGTTGGGCTATTGTCATTTTAAATCATGTTATCTTCAATGATTACGTTTTAGCATTACCTGTGTTTATTATATCTGAGTGATCATGTTCTTTATAAAATAAGTACACAATACTTTCACAATTTTGTTTTAAATTGCAAGCGTTCTACAATTTGACTGGTCAATATTTTTTTTAACTTTTGGACCTTGGTAAAATTATATGACGGCAAGCTACGGTTTTGGCTAATTTTGAGATGATGAGGGAGTTGCAACGTCGAGTTTTACCTCTAGGGTAGTATTAGTACAGAACGTAGCCCTACCATTCTGGATATATATGACGTAAACATGAAACAATACGGTTGTGTTTCTGTTCTTTATATAACGATAGTTGATTGAGCCCCGTCATTTATTGTATGATGCATCTTTCGTATAATAAAACATTTACTGACTGGATATTCGTGGAATAGTAAGTTAATTGTCCCATCGGATACAACTATTGCCCTCGGTGTCTGTGGCTCCAAGGAATATGTTTTAAAACTCGATGAAATTGTTTATTTGAAGTACTTTTATAAACAATTGTTTACTAGAAAGCTTAGCATCATTGGGTGTACAGGATACAAAAGTTTAAAACCCCGGGTATGCAGATGTTCCCCATCCTCATTGAAACAACAAGCTAATGTGTAACCAATTATGATATGACTAATGCAACGTTCACAACAATAAATGTAATTAAGCACGATAAATTATTTGGTTCTGATGAAACAATAATCTATCCAGAAATCACATTATATGATATTCTGCCTTAGGATACTGATGAGTAGAAAACCCTTAAAAATGATGACCTAGTGGAAAACAGTAACATGTGTGGCAAATAAATTTCATTAAAAGCATACCTGAGATGTCAGATGTCGAAGTTCATAATTTGACAAAAAGCATCTCTGTGAAAGTTAATTAAGTTGGCTCGTATGATAGAAAAACACCATTGTAAAGATGTTCTACACTGCTCCATGTCTACATGAGATAACAGAACGATTTTATTTAATTGAAATGGCCCAAATAGGTTTTAAGCGCTGTTGTCGATGAATACAAAAAACGATAAACAAGGCTATAAGGATAATGTCCGTTCGCTAAATTATTTGAACTTTATGTGTATGTTATACTCATCAATACTGTCGAACTTGAAATGAGGGATACAGTTAAGTCAGCCTCATATCATGACGTACAACTAGAAATTGACATTGAGAGGTCATGTCAAAGTAAATGAATGCCCATCGTTATATTTAATGACCATAATTCAGTGGTTGTCGTTTGTTTATGTGTTACATATTTGTTTTTCGTTCATTTTTTTACATAAATAAGGCCGTTAGTTTTCTCGTTTGAATTGTTTTACATTGTCATATTGGGGCCTTTCATGACTGACTATGCGGTATGGGTTTTGCTCATTGTTGAAGGCCGTACGGTGAACTATAGTTGTTAATGTGTGTGTAATTTGGTCTTTTGTAGATAGTTGTATCATTGGCAATCATACCACATCTTCTTTTTTATATGACTGTTAGTCAGACCTTTCATTTTCAGTGGGCTTTTTGAGATCTTCTAATCACACTAAAGCAGATACTTAATGACTGATTAAAACTATTTTTACCCAGGATGCCCAATTTGAGATAATAACCTGGCTTCAATGTTTGAAAATAAGTAACACACATCACATTAAATGAGGATGACAATCGATTGCAATATAAAAGAAAGGACCTGATATCTTCTCGATAATTTAAACATTTCAAACATGTTCTTAAATCACCTGAGATCATTCGGAAATAAACATGAACAAATAGTTTGTTGTTTGATAATACTTTACAGATAAAAATAATACACCGCCTTTTACTATCTTTTGTCGGTGACGGCTAGCTGGAGATACAAAAATATTTAGCAAACAATCAAAAACACTGAGAAATTTCCTGTTTGAAGGAAAACCCACGTGTTGAACATTGTCCTTATCTTTGTTTATATCGAAAGTAGATGCCATTGGAAAGTTAATAATAATAAGTGCTTAACACTTTTCTAGAGTAGAAAGGAAATATCGCCGATAGCGCGGAAACTTAACACCCGAACTTTCGATTTCATTGGTATCAAGTTTACTGAGAAAAGATTCTTAATTGATATGAACGGGACACACGTGGTAGTATTCTCGACGAATTTTACAATAGGTTGTAGATTAGGAAACGATTGGGAAGTACTTAAATACACGATCAGATGTAATGTATAAGGAAATGAGATGAATACAATATGTAATCTCTTACAAAATTGTTTTTGGGTTATTTTATTTATGATACCAAATGTCATTGGATTGATTATAAAAAACTAACCAAAGATAAATGACTTAAAAATTAAAACGAAAGACGGGCGTTTGTTTGGTAACATGTTGTAGAGCATTTCGAAAATAAAGGTAGTTGTAGTATACCACTGTTCAAAACACATACATTAATTGATTGAGAAAAAAACAAACCCGAGTTCAAATTAAAATCAACTATAAGTGGAAAACAACGAAACTAGAGAAACACTGAGGAGCAGTAATAAATCAAACGACAATGCAACTTACGTAGATATAATCGAAGTAGTTAAATCTTAATTAAATTTAAAAAATAAATAAACATGTATGATTAATAACATAACCTCAACGTTTTGTAGTCTCACACAAGGGATAGTAGTATATTAGCAAGTGAATGTGTTTCTGATGAACTTATAAAAGGTACCTCTTACCTATTTCTTTTCTGTAATGTTTAACATAACCTGTATTAACGACAACATTAGAAATACGATTCCGTATGCCCTCTGAATGTTTATAAATGAACTCGCACATTATCTCATTGATATCAAATGTACCCTCGACGAGTTAAATCTTCTCTTCAAAAATATCAACGTCAGAATGATGATTTTACCAGAAATAGTGTTAGAAAATTGTTTCATTGAGACTTTCAATGAATTAAGACGTGTAACATTGTGTAAAGGTAACAGGTTTCTTAAAACATATGTTTTTTTTTATTTGCATGGCTCTATGAACTTTAACTATAACCACACACTCTAAATCTTACTATATCTCCTATATCTGTTACCTGTGTCGCTATATTTTTCAGTGTGAATGTTTGTCCAATAATTTTTTACTGTTGTGTTATCTGTTGCTGTATAGGTATTTCACTCTTTTTTCATTTAATTATCTTAAAGTCAAAACATTTCCTATTGTTTGCGTGTCGATGGCGTATACAACCATTTGGCAGTTGGATTTTTGCATACGATGAAGTTATATTTGGTGATATTTCTCGTGGGGAAATGTTCCCATTCTACCATTTCCTTATGGTTATTATTTTTGTGGTGATAATTTCATACTAAAAACTAAGATATGTATCTTAATTTTGTCCAAATTACTACATCTATTTTGATTAGATATCCATTCAACATAACGGATTCTTCTGAAACATACATGTAATGTAATTATGAGAAATATATTGCTTATTTCGGAACATTACTAGACTTATATGTTCAATTGGCCGGGTGTATCAATATTTATCACATATCATATGTTTATAATCTGTACACAATTTACACATGTCACTATAATGAATAATTTACCTACTTACTCACTAGACCATCTGAATAATCTGCCATGCAAACATTATTGTAAATTGTAATTTATAGAGGGAAATAACAGTACCCTTTTCACAAGACGAGGATTTTGACATCATTATAAGATTATCAATCTCTTTCGTACAAATTCCACCGCATATAAATGCAGTATAGAGTAAAATCACAGAAAGACGGAACTCTGAGGAAAATTCAAAACGGAAAGTCGATAATCAAATGGTAAAATCAAAAGCTCAAACACATCAAACGAATTGATCACACCTGTCATATTCCTGACTTGGTACAGGCATTTTTTAAAGTAAAAAAAGTAGTGGATTTAACCTGGTTTTATAGCTAGGTGAACATTTCACTTGTATGACACTCGCATACCATTTCATTATATTGACAACGATATGTGAACAAAACAACAAACCTAATATGTAAAAGTGTCAAAATAGGGTTACATCACTATGAAGACAAACAAATATGTAACGAAGAAGCACAAAACGGCATACAGAAAAAGCACATTAGAAAAAATGAAAGACATGATTACAAGAACTTTACCATAACCCAATGACACAATGACATGATGCATGAGCACAGAGTCACGTCATGTAACAAAGAAACACAAAAGGCATATACTGTTGAAGTACTTTAATTTGTGGGTATCAATTTTCGTGGTTTGAGCAATATTTACATGTTCGTGGGTTTTTAAATTGGTGGATTTTAGTTTTCTAAAAAAATGAAAAGTTAAAGCCTTTAGAAACGAAGGTTTCAAATAGCCTTAATTGAGGTCTGGAGCTGGCATGTCAGTTAACTGCTAGTAGTCTGTTGTTATTTATGTATTATTGTAATTTTATTTATTTTCTTTTGTTACATCTTTTGACATCGGACTCGGACTTCTCTTGAACTGAATTTTAATGTGGGCATTGTTATTCTTTTACTTTTCTACATTGGCTAGAGGTATAGGGGGAGGGTTGAGATCTCATAAACATGTTTAACCCTGCCGCAATTTTGCGCCAGTCCCAAGTCAGGAGCCTCTGGCCTTTGTTATTCTTGTATGATTTTAAATTTTAGTTTCTTGTGTATAATTCGGAGTTTAGTATGACGTCCATTATCACTTTACTATTATGCATATTTTTAGGGGCCAGCTGAAGGACACCTACGGGTGCGGGAATTCTCGCTACATTGAAGACCCATTGGTTGCCTTCGGCTGTTGTCTGCTCTATGGTCGGGTGGTTGTCGCTTTGACATATTCACCATTTCCTTTCTCAATTTTTTTTTTACAGAGTTTGTCTTTAGTGCCGTGTGGAGACAGTAGAGTGCATCCCCGTGCTTAAGGTTTATGCTCTTATATTATACTAGATTATGGAGTGTGTGTCCGAGCGAGAACTTCTCTATGTTCATTACTTTAGGAATATCTATCAAAAAGTAGGATTTTAATATTCAGCCCCATTCATCTCTTTAGTCAGACGTCATTCGCTACCTTGATATACCCTATATTTTGTTAAATTTGTCGGGTAACTTATGACAATAAGCATTTGACGTCTTGAGCCGAACAGTTTTATCATTTTTGCGCCTGTCCCAAGTCAGGAGCCTCTGGCTTTTGTTAGTCTTGTATGATTTTAAATTTTAGTTTCTTGTGTATAATTTGGAGTTGAGTATGACGTCCATTAACACTGTACTATTATGCATATTTTTAGGGGCCAGCTGAAGGACACCTACGGGTGCGGGAATTTCGCTACAATGAAGACCCATTGGTTGCTTTCGGCTGTTTTCTGCTCTATGGTCGGGTGGTTGTCGCTTTGACATAATCACCATTTCCTTTCTCAATTTTATTGATTGAAGGAAATTGCAAAGTAAACATTGACCCTCGTAGTGTTAATCGTAGTGACAACACTAATTAATCCAATATAAAGTGATCAACAGATTAAAGACCAGCAGAGGTGTTAATTAGGCCATAAACATGTCACATAAAGAAATCAGTATCATAAACGTATCTTAAATTGTCAAATAATTGTCTTATTAAAATAATGCCCAGCATGAAATTATTATTTCCCATATGTACGAGAACTATGAGGATATAAAATTAACACTTTATCATACTAGCATATCAATACCGAAAATCTGATTTTCATCGAAAAAACATATTTTTATGAGAATTAAAAGATCAAAAGTTGTACAGTTTAGGTTATTAAAGATTAAATGGGTATACTCCTGCATGCAGTTGTAGTGCTATGGCAGCAATTAAAGAATTCCCAGATTCGAGGTTATTTAATATATTCTCTAGATCACATCAGTAGTCAAACCTTCATCGGGGATCTTAAATGTCTTGATTTGGACAATGTTTTTTTTTTATTTCGTTGGACACTTAAATTGGTGGATAAAGTCATCCACGAAAACCATGAAAATTAGTACCTCACGAATAAATGTACTTTCACAGTAGACAAAGCCCATTAGTAAAAAATAACTCTACAGAATTTATTTGTTTTATCACAGTTTTGATTTTGGAGAAGACAAAAAACAAACTATATGCACATGATTTATTTATTTTCACATAGTTTTGATTATAAACATGATAGATACAAATAATTACACCATTACTAACACAATTCTGTATTAATATTCTTTTGCTGGTTATAAGACAATAACAAACCGAAACCAAGCATTAAGCAAAGACTCATAAAACCAAAAAGACATTTACATCAATAGTTACAAACAATAGATAAGAAACAACACGAACTCCATTAAAATCCGGAAGTGAAATCAGGTGCTCCGGAAGGGTAAACATTTCAAGCACGGTATTGTATTATATATAAAATAACACCATTAAAAACGTAATCCCAACAATTTTTCATTTTTTAAAGTCCTTAGAAACCTCAAATCAAAAAAAAATAATGCATATGTTTTTTATAACTCAATGGATAGTTTTCATTTTAAACTTATGTACATATACTTTTTTCTGAAGATTTTTTTTTAATTTATTCATATTTAGAAGAAGTTTACTTTATTTAAATTGCTTCGTTCCAGCAAGCTATTCCCCCGATATATTTTCCGTATGCAAGGTGACCTCAGTGTGACCCATCTCGTAACAATCCGGTGACCACAATACGCATGGATGTCCTTAAAATAAACTATTGTCTGAATTTACATGTTAAACACGTGCTCAACTTCCATGCTTTTTTTATTATTTTTCGTCAATTGTTGACAAACAGGTGACAATCGTTAAACTTCGGCTTCAAAACACGAACTTTAATTACCTGCCATATTTTCACAACAACACTGACCGATTGAAAAAAAAATTGACTATTATACGAAATTTACACGAAAAAAATGATAAATTCGAGCACAGAAGACTAAGTTTATGATGTTTGTATGCATTGGTTTAAGAATTGGAAGAACATTATTTTTCACCGGTCACTCGTTTCTTATGACTTTAAATCTTTTTTTTTTTTTTTTTTTTTTTTTTAAGGTTTATATATTTAATTGAAATCTTTACATTTGTTAGTTTAAAACATCGATTACCGGTACCTTATCCCGGCCTCGTTAACATTAGTAATGATATTTATATATACAGGAGTTAGTGGTTGTTAGTAATATTCACCAAATATAATATATATATAATATACCGGTATAAATACATGTAAGTTAAATGCTAACAAATATAAAGATGTTTCGACATAAATGTCTAATATAACAAACAAAAAATAAACACTTCTTCATAAATGACATATTATTTAGTTTTTGATTTTAAGGAATCAAACAAAGATTATAAATCAAGAGTAGTTTCATTTCTTTTTTCTCTTTCTCCTCTCTTCCCTCCCTTTTTGAAAGCAATAAATGTTTAAAGGATTTTACTAAATTTTAACTCCTCCCTCACAAGAAAAAAATATAAATAAATAAAATAAAAATAAATAACTAAGATAAGCTTTAAAACACGCTTAAATTAATTAAGAAATAAGAAAGCAAAAAAACCCCAAAAAACAAAAAGGAAAGGGTAAAAATTTCTGAATATATTTGTAAATATCAGGAAATACCAATGTAAAGAGGTAAATAGAAAAAAGAAATGAGAACCACTTGCATTCACTTTCACTTTCTCTCAGTCTCTCATAAACACTCCAATTCTTACTTACATACACACATACATTACTTAATAATAAATAATTATTGTTTACAATTATATTCATCAAAGAATAAACAAAATATAATCAAATAATTTGCTCACAGATTAATATCATACTCTATGGTGGAAATATATATTGTAATGGGGTCCAAAATTTTTCATATACATCAACATTATTATTTTTCTTTGCAATATAATATTCATATGACTGACATTGTTTTATTCTATTTTTAAAACCAAAAATATTAGGAGTAAGGTCCTTAAACTTACATTTATATATATATTTTTTTGCTACTATAAATAAAAGATTTATGAATAAGCTTTCTGAATAGAAACCAAGGAATATCTGCTTTTTACTGATGGCAAAATCCCTGCTATACAATCTTATTTGCTGTAATAATGATGACCAAAATTGATATGTTATTGGACAATCATAGAAAAAATGTACAATAGTCATCAAGTTTACAAAAAGTACATGAACTTGAATCTTTCTTCTTTATCTTGTACAAAAAAGAGTTTGTAGGAATTATTTGGTGCAGTATTTTGTATTGAAAGCTTTTTAAGTAGGTATCTTTGCAAGACTTCCTTAGAAGCATAAAATATTTTTGCCAATTTTCAATTTCTGAGTCTATCAACTGCTCCCATTTCTGAAATTTTTCAAGGGTATGTTGAATTATATGATCAATAAGACTCTTATACAAAAATTATGGTTTCTTATTATTAATAATCTGAGTACAAAAAGCATCAGAGATGTTGACATTTTCAATCTGTTGAGAATCACAATATTCTTTTATGTGATCTTTAATAAATTTTGGAATAATGGAAATTAGACTGTAATATTTCAGAAAATTATTTGTAAGAATCTTATGTCTTATCTTTTCAAATGTAAAGAAGTCTTTGTTTTGACCATTTACTAGGTCTTTTAAATACTGTACACCAAAGTCCTTCCATTTCATATAAATAGTGTAATCTGTAAGTGGCACAAAATTTAAAATATCTAGCGATAATATATCATTTGTATAAGCCTTAGTATAAGGCTTTGCAGTATGTAGGCAAAATAAAACATCTTTCCAAAAAGGATTCTTAACATAGCCATGAATTCCTAGCAGTTTTTCTTTTTGTAAAGAAAAGACTCTGTCACCACCAAATTTGGTTAATTCAGACAGTAATAATGTCTGCCATGATCCCTCTAAATTCAAAAGAAGTCTTCTAACCCAGCTTATTTTTAGATATGTACTAAAAGATGACAAATGCACCATGTTCAAACCTCCCTGCATAAAATCCCCAATTAGTGTATTGGGTTTAATACGTTCTAATTTCCCATTCCAAATAAAGTTATAAAAGAGAGTATTTAACTCTTTAATTTTAATCTGGGATAGATTTGGTAAAGCTGTGAGCAAATGAATTATCTTTGGTAATGCCAGTCTTTACAACAGTAATTTTACCAAACAATGTAAGTTTTCTGTGTTCCCAAGCCTTAAGTATTGATGACATTTCCTTGATTTTCTTTGTGAAATTTATATCTAACATAGCTTGTTAATCTAATGAAAAATCTATTCCTAAAAGTTTGAAATTTGATTTTGTCCATTAAAGATTATTATTAGGACAAAGGATATGGTCTGAATATTTTTTGGTTCCAATCCAAACAGCTTTGGTCTTGGATGCATTCATTTTTAGCCCAGAGACCCTGTGAAAAGAATCAAAACATTTTAAAGTCTCCTCTAAAGATTTTTCCTTTCCATAACAAACAAGAAAAGTGTCATCAGCATACTGGCTCAACAATAATTCTTTGTTGTGAATAGGAATACCATGGATGTCAGATGTAGATTTTAGTTTTAGAGCTAATAATTCAACACCTACAATAAATAAATATGGGGATAGGGGGTCACCTTGTCTACAGCCTCGCTCAAGATTGAAGAAACTTGACAAATTACCATTATTTATTACACAGCTTTTAGCTTCTGAATAGAGAGTCTCAAACCATTTGCATATAGATGGTCCGAAATTAAAGCTTTTTAGCGCTTTTACTAGAAAATCCCACTCAACAGAATCAAATGCTTTCTCAAAATCAACAAGTAACAGTAAACCAGTCATATTATGCTCTTCCAGATAGTGCATAAGATAATATAATAAGCGAATGTTTTCCCCAATGAACCTATCTTTAATAAACCCATTCTGAGTGTCACTTATAATGAATGGCAATACTGGTTTGAGTCTGTTAGCTATAGCTGCTGAAGCTATTTTAATGTCAGTATTCAGTAAACTGATCGGTCGCCAATTACTCATATATCTCCTATCTTTTCCATCTTTTGGAAGGCAAGTAATGACACTCTGATATTGAAAACTAGAAAAATGTCTATGCTCATACCCAAAATATAAAGATCGATATACAAATGGACCGAGATCTCTCCAATTTTTTTTATAAAAATCAACTGTAAATCCATCGGAACCAGGACTCTTACCATTTGTCATATGTTTCAGTGCCAAAGCACATTCATCAAATGTCAAGTTACCCTCACACAGATCACTTTGTTCCCGTGTGAGTTTAACATTATGGTGATAAAAAGAGTTGTCTTCCCTGTCAGATCTTCTGCTTGAATACAGAGTTTTATAAAATTTCTGTTGTTCAAAAAGAATGCTTGACTGTTCAGAAATATGTTTACTTTGGTCATCAATCAATTCAGCCATTGTCTTTTAATGAAATTACTCTTCTCTAATTTGCAAAAGTATTCGGAGCATTTTTCTCCATTTTCATGCCAGTTTGCTCTTGATCTGAGGAGTAAACCTTCAATCTGTTGTTCCCTTTTATTTTCTAGTTCTAGTTTCTTCCCATATAAAGTAGCTTGAGCATTAACATTTGGTGACATATTCATAATATTTTCTAATTGTTCAACCTCTTTTTCAAGCTCAGATGTATGTTCTCTATCCTCTCTATTTTTTTCAATACTATAAGAATTCAGGATTTCAAAAAATAATTGATCATTACATGTAAGTTTAACATCGAGACAATTTTGAATGTCACTTGAAAAATAATACTCAGAAATAGTGTCTTTTATACATGTCTTAATTTTTTCAACATACTCAACATCTCTTACAAGTTGTGAATTAAATTTCCAATACCCCTTTCCCCGCTTATCAAGACTAGCAGAAAAAGTAAAGACAATGGCAGAATGATCTGTCTTATAACCGGGTATAATCTTCGTGTTCTTCATAAGAGAATATATGTCCTCAGTGACTAAGAAATAGTCTAGTCGACTTTGTTTAATAGGAGACGGTTGACGCCAAGTAAATTTTCTGTCAGTAGGGTGACATGTTCGCCAAGGATCTAATAATTCTAATTTTTCAAAAAATTCTTCAATCTTTTCACGAGATTTGGGATTTCTTTTATGTAAAATGTTATATGTATCTAGATTGCAGTCCTGGACAACATTCCAATCACCACATAATAAAATACTAGTATTAGCATACAATGCTATTTTATATAATATATCATCAAACAATAACGGTTCATCTGTATTATATCCATATAGACATACTAAAGTCAATCTCTGTTCAAATAAAGTGATATCAATTACAATATAACGACCATTCTGGTCAAATTTAGTTTCAAGAATAGTAAAATCTAAACCCTTTTTAAACATGATACTAACTCCAGCGCTTCTATTGTTATGATGACAAAAAATGCAAGTATTGCCCCATTCTTCTTCCCATAATTTTTGCCAAATCAAAGACATCCAATCTTTTATTTTTATTAGAAAATAAACCCCTTACATTCATAGATAGTATAGTAATATTATTATCTATTCCCATAGGTTACATGTATGTATATAACAGATAGAACATAAACCAGAGAGCAAATAAGTTAATTGTAAAACAGTAATAAAGTACATATTATAATCACATACACACAACACACATACAATAAAATGACAGTGGCGATAATGTACAAAACACATCAGATTGGTTTCACAGTATTGGCGTAAATTATGAACGGTATTCAAAAATTAATAAAAAAGAAACACAACACAAAAATGTATCAACATAGACTTTAAGATTATCTTACTCAAAGTTAAAAAAAAATAAAAGAAATTGTAGTCTAAATTACAGAAACAGATGAGACCAACATTTTTACAATTAAAAAAAAAGAGTTAGAGTTATCTCCCTTCTTAAGATCAGTACAATGTATTTCAAAACAACTCATGAAGCTGTTTTCTTTCTAATTTTCTCTTCTATATTGTCAAACAAGTCAAACTTTATTCTCAGGTTACCACTTTTACTGTTCTGGTGCTTCCCATAAACACTACAGTTATAAAACCAAACATTCTCTAGTTTCCCAGTTAGGTTTAGTCTTGACATCAGTCCTAAGTTCTTCTGGGTGATATCATCATGGAATTTTATATCTTTTTTTAATCCTTTTTTGCTCCTCATGATCTTAATTTTCGTATCTGTGTTTCTTACTTTGGCATTACTAATTGGTCTTATTGCCCCTTCTTTTCCAGGAATGCGATGTATGGCAATTAAATCAGTAGGCTCCAAATTAATCTTCAAGTCTTTTTTGACGAGGTTGATAAATTCAGCATGTAGATGTTCATTGTTTTTTTCTGGATAGTTCACAATGCGAATGTTGTGCTTCCTTGAATATTGCTCATTGTAATTTGCAGATTTCAAAGCATCCACACTTCTTAAATTACAATCCTCCACTTTTTCATCCAACTCCTTTATCTTAATTTCTTTCTCCCTTAGTTTCTCCTTCAGAAGGTGATTTTCCAGGTTTAGAGAATCAACATTGTCTTGCAACTGTCCTGTTTTTTCTCTTAACTTAATATTGAATTCTGCAGTGATGGAATCTTTTAGTGTATTCAATAATTGACTAACAATACTTGTAACAAGTTCTTTTAAATAGCTTTGTTTGACTAACGACTCTAAATCAGAGTTGATCACTGTGTCCTGAAGGGATTTTTTTATATCTTTTAGGTCTGAGTAAATGCTCATAATGTCAATATTGTCAATACTTTCCTCAGACACATCTGAATGGGTTCGTTTGTCTCGCTTTGGTGGTTTTTCTTGTTGATCTTTGTTGCCTCCAGGTTTTTTGGCAGCTAACAATGATTGTACATTTTTTAAATCTTTACCTCTGACGTCAATTTGGTGGTGTTGTTCCATTCGTGTGACGCACGGTTTATTTTCTATTTTGGTGTATTAGTGTACTGTCGTTAATAAATTGCAGTTTTCATGGTTATTCTGTGGATTTATATGTTGTAATGTACTCTAGGTTGATAACTCTGCGGGTGAACTATCAGCCCTTATGAGTATCATCAGCACAGTAATCAGCACCTCGGTACTGACATCATTCAAACCTTTCTAAATTTGTACGTTTGAAAATTTTAAAGAAACTAACGTTTCACTCCCTCAGGCAAAGTTGACCTCAGATGTATTTGGCTTTTTTAAGGTATTTTTGTCATAAGCTCTTCAACTATTTTGGTACTTATACATCCTCGGCTTTCAAATATGTGGCTTTGAGCGTTCCTGATGAAGGTAAATCCAGAAAAAGTGCTTTGTACGCATAAAACAAATAAATTATTTAACTATTTCATTTTCATTAATCAAGTTAATGATTGAACAAAAAAACAAAATTCCATTTTTTTGTTAGAGCCCCTTTAATATTAACAGATATTTGTTTAAAAGAAATTCCATGACAAATAAATCTCAAAGTATTTATGAATCATAAATGCTCTGTAATTTAACTTCTACCCACCCTGTTAAATGTAATGAAACGTTGGCATAAAACCATGTCTTTATGAATCATGAATAAATGTTGTTGATTGAATATGTTCAATGTATTTTTGTTTTGTATCACCTAATCCAATTTTATTCTTTCAATTTGTGACATATATTAACTTCATTCTTTTCTAGGTAAAATTGATAATAAAACAGAAACTTTTCACATTATGGTGTAGCACCACTAATTAAGGCCCGACCAGAAAGCACAGAAAGTAGTACATATTTAACACAAAATAGTTCCTACGCATGAGTGTAACTTCCAAAATATGTAGAATATTTAGGTATTTTTGGTATGAAATGAAAGCTGAAGGACTGGTGATAATTGTATAACACTTTTGGACCTTTAATTATAAATATTAAAAAAACTGCACCAAATTTTAAAAAGAGGGTTCATTTTGTCTGTTTGTCAGATTTGAAGTACCTGTTCTGGTACATCCGAAGTTCCCGGAACCAGTTCTTTCTTATATGCAATGTAAGGTATGTTGATTTTTTCAGTAGAAGACACCATAAAGTGTTGCTTTGAAATGCAATGATTGTAACTTTTTATCTTGTTTAATATCAACACAGAAAAAGTATGTTACTTTTCATACTGGAAGTGTTCTCTGTTATAATTTTAACAAAAAAATACTATTTCACCAGGCCAGTAAAATTTAATTAAACAAATGTCATTGCACATAAGATAATAACCACCACTAGAAGTTCGCCAATCAAATATTCACCTCTTTTTTTTACCTGCGTACAAGCGTTAGTAACCAATTAACCTGATGTTTATAAAATATTCTACATCAATCCCAATTTTAACAAAAAGGTTCTTTGAAACACCCAAGGTATATGTTGATGACCCAGACATATTTTACTGCAATGAAATACAGGCTTTTGTTTCCTAGCACTGTAAATTCAAGGGAGTATTTTTTCGGCCTTTGTTGTGTGCATCCGAATGCGACGTACTATATATATGATTCGGTTGTATTACACCAGCATTATTTCAACAATAATTTTCCTTTATTAGAAAAAAAACATGCTAGTCTTGTCGAATGACTTTTTTCTCACTAATATTGCTATACGTGATGTTTAGCCATATATTTATCATAAATCAAATTGAATATCAAGTCGGAATATATATCGTATTTAAGGTAGAACGATGCACAGATTTTGTCACTCCCAATCAGATAACTTTAAAATGATGTAATTCATTTCATCCTTCTTTAAATGTTATAAATAAGGTACCAAAAGAAAGAAGAAAGATCCATGTTTCAAATAGTGATAATTTCATTATGAAATAATTATTTCATAATTAATTCGTATGTAATTAGTTGCCATACTGTGATGTGCTCACTAGAATGAATTTAGCTTCTTTGGTATTTATAACATCCCAAAATATTTTATAAATTCTTGTACAACACAGCTTGGCCTCCAAAATCGTGTCTCAGATTTCCAAAAAACACCAATAGAACAAATGTTATACCCCATTAAATTTAGTGATCTCTTATGAATTGATGTTACAAACTTCATTGAAGATTTATAAGAGAATGAAATACAATAGGAAAAAATACATGGTTTTGGAGGTCAAACGCTATTGAACAAGAATCTATAAAATAGAGCTATTTGTCAAAAATACCTAAAAAAATTGCAAATTCATCTAAAGCCAACTTTGCCTAAGGGAGATGTCACCTTAGTTTTATAATTATTTCAAAATTTATAAACGAACAATTCTAGTAACGTTTGTTAGTCAGTACCGAATCACTTACTACTAAACTGATGATACCATCGGGGACTGATAGTCCACCATCAGAGGTATCGACCCAGTCATGTAAAAAATGGAAAACAACACGTTTCATAACTCATTGCGTCCGACGCGCTTTTCTGGTTTTACCTTCATCAGGAACGTTTAAAGTCAAACATTTGTAATCCGAAGATGGATAAGTACCGAAAATCTTTCAAGGTCTATACAGTTTTCATTATTTTCAAATTACTATTTTTTTCAAATACCTTTACGATATCGTAACCTTTTAACCATGTGAAGCAATAAAAATGCTGGTTTTCCAGACCTTTTCCTTATAAAATGGTTGATATGTTATCAGAAAATGAACCTACTCTTTTTAGATATTTTAATCAGTGGAATAATTAGTTTTTGAGGTGCATCTTAATAAATACAACATGGGAATCAATAGCCGTTATCCCATGAGAAATTATTAACGAAAAACAAAAATAGGAAATGTTTCCGTTTTCAAATTTCGATTTCTCACATAAAATATAAATAAATAACAATATCTTCAAACAAAATCGAAAACGGAAGTGTTTTTGCCTTTGTTTTCTATTTGGAGGTTATCATAAAACAAATATTACGAAAACGGAATTTAGATTCAATATGTATTAAATGTTCTGAGCTTATGTTTGAGAAGATTGACACTGTTTTTATTATATTTTATAGTCATCGAAATCGATAATATGTCAACGTCGTTTTATTTCCTTTTATCAATGTTCACGCCCAATGTGAAATAAGAGGGACGAAAGATACCAGAGATACAGTCAAACTCATAAATCAAAAATAAACTGACAACGCCATGGCTAAAAATAAAAAGAAACAAACAGACAAACAATAGTACACATGACACAACATAGAAAACTAACGAATAAACTAAACGAACCCTACCAAACACTAGGGAAGATCTCAGGTGCTCCATAAGGGTAAGCAGATACTGCTGCACATGCTGTTGTTGCTTATGAGATCACAAATCCGGTAAGTCACATTTATGAAAGGGAAGGGGATTGTAGTTACGACGTAAGGAACATATCCGATATCATTTGTGAGACGGTTATTCCATAATGGTCAACCAACTCATGACGGCGTCCGTAAAATTTACGAAGAGATGATTTCAACTTCACCATTTGGTGCTCTTGATTTAACAGCTTCCTTGTGAGCAACAACCCTCTATCAAGAAAATCATAATAGGAAATGCAAGCACGGGAATATCGTATCAATTGGGAGATATATACCCCGTATGCAGGTGCTGCTGTAATGTTTAATCCACCATTTTCTACATAAGAAAATGCCTGTACCAAATCAGGAATATGTCAGTTGTTATCAATGCGTTTTATGTGTTTTAACTTTCGATTTTGCCTTTTGATTTGGGACATTCCTTTTTGAATTGTCCTCGGAGTTCAGTGTTTTTGTGTTTTTTACTGTTTGCTACTTAGAAATGAAAAGTTCACAATTGGAAAGCTGAAATTATCTCTTTGGTCGTAAAGTTTTGTTTTCAATCGACCCTTATTGTCAATTTGTTTATGTAAGTCAAGATATGATTCAGATTTAACTGTATATGTTGTATCCTTTATATCTAGTTCAATTGGATAGATGCGTTCGACATAGTCACCAAATTTTGAATTATTAAGTGAAAGAACATCTTCTGTATAGCGAAATTATAGTTAAAGGATATCGTTAACTTCTTATCTTTCTTCCTAAGTTCTTGTATGAAGTCATTTTCATAATAATAAAGAAACAAGTCGACAAGAAGAGGAGCACAATTCGTTCCAATTGGAATGCCTATAGTCTGTTGAAAAATACGTCTTCCGAACGTAACAAATATATTGTCAATCAGGAAATCAAGCATCTTGATAATGTTAGTTTCAGAGAATTTTTTGATTGGATCAGAGTGATCCTGTTTTTTTATCGTGAAACAGTTCTGCAAGTTCCCAGATTCAAGATTTTATGAAGTCAAGCAACTTTAATTAAACATTCTAATAAATACATAAAACATAGTATACAGTAAGTTGTAAAGTCAAACATTATTAGTTATGATAAAAAAAAACATATAAAGAGACATAGAAAACAAGCATTTTTCTCTGAAATATGTTTACCAATATACATTATATCAAACTATAATGGTGAATTTATGTTTCAGAGACAAGTACATGAGACACAATAAGGTGTTGACGTTGACCAGGTAACAATAGTAAGTGAGTACTTTGTTTAGTTTCGACTGATACTCTTCGGTCTTTAAATCTCAAGGTAAGATTAATTTACCATGTATCTTTTCATTAGCAGTCACATTTTGAAAAATGTCCAAAGTTTGCTAAGTAAATTTAATAGTATCATAGTTCAATGCGTTAACCATAATATTCCGAAAAATATAACTGATATTTCTTATTTCCGATCACCTACACAGTGTTTGGATTGCAGGGTTTAACCTTAACGGCTGTCAGATTGACCATAATGAAGAACACAAAGTAATTAAATAATAGTAATTTGATTGACAATGTTTTCTTGGGGTAGAAATCTGCTCTATTCCCCTCTCAGCTATGAGTTATTTAGATAATGTGATATATTTTTATAATACAATACGAAATATTTCATGTAGATTACTTATATTTCTACTGATCATTCGTCATGCGAATTTAAACATCCCGCACAGCAAAACTGAAAACTTACTGGGATGAACGGATGACATTTCTATACTCCAAACAACCCTTGGGGTTGCGATTATACGGTACCTGTTCAATAGAGACTCAATTATTTCCCCGTTAGTTAAATGCACTTTATCACAATTGAAGGATAGATTTTGTATTACTAATGTTTTGACTGCAAAATTTAATTTCTTTTTCCAGAATAGGACCATTAACCAATAAAATCATCCATAGATTACCTTTGAGAATCACACAAAATTTGATAGAAGTTAAAAGTGTGACTCTCATGCAGCCTTTCAAACTACACAAACTTTTTTATTTCGGTAAAAATGTAAATTTAAACAACGGTTAAATTATAAAGACTCCACATTTATTGGTACTGGACTGGTATCCTTACTGTCAACTGGGAAGCAATTCTATTTGCACCAAATCAAACAAAATATACACAGGAAAGCCAAAAGTAATATTTCGTTCTAGCTTGGTACATCACAGCTTATTAAATTGGACAAAGAGTAATCTAATGCAGAAATATTTACATCTCTTTTACGACGGGAATACTAAATTATTAAAAAGGAATATTGTCCCTCACACTATGTTATATTACACTTTCGAGTGAGTGTATTAAGATACTAGTGAATTGCTTGTTCCTTTTTAAGTAACCCTATTTTCTAAGCCACAACATTGATAATTGGAAGATTTGTGAAATCGTAAGAATACATTATTTCTAGTTTTGCTTGAAGACGATGGGGATTATAAACACCAAACGCTAGACAAAGCTGATCAGCGGAAACTACTTTTCTTAGCGTGTACAATATTTTCGAACTGTCCTTGTCAATAACGGAGAATTCATTGCGGTCCATGTTAACAAAGAATCCCAGTCTTCCTGTGGTCACTGTACCGGCTGTATTACTGCTGCTTATTATCTTAATTTCTTCGAGTGTGTTCGTTTCAACATGCTGGGCATTAAGGCATATGCTAGTTTCGCAATTATTAATATGAAACGACCACCCGTGGAGTCCTACATAATAATCACTGTCTATTTTTTCACGACTAGCCACTCCTACTTCAAGTACTAATTTTCTTGAATCCAGTTCAACTAATACTTCGTACGAGAACTTAATCTCAAAGTATATTTTACTTGCAGAAGTTAAGCATTTATCTCCTATTGTTCCTTGGTAAGTGTTACTGTATTATCATCAGACAGGAACAGTAATGGATTAGTCCACTTTCTGTCAAAGGAGTAGGTCCGGTTAGAGCCCTTTTTGGCCCCAAAATATAGAAGTTTTACAAAATTGTTAAAATGTAAACTTTAAGTTATTTATTGGATAGTAGAATGGTTCTGCTACTTAAATATTGGCTGTTTTTGGCAATACAATGCACATATATTGAGTACTAGCACCATTAAGTCATGCTAAATTACTGAAATCATCAAAATTCAAGCATTTTAGTTAAATTTCAGACGGTTTCCGTGTAAAACAAAAGTGGCCGCATTCGTGTTCATCCAAAATATTAAAATGTAAGTTGTATTTGATGATAATACATAACTTATCTAAAGATTGAGGATGAACACGGATGCGGCCACTTTCATTTTTGACAAAAACCCTCTGAAAAGTGACAATTTTCGCATATTTGGTAGATTTTTCATATTTTAGCTTGAATCGGATCGTTTTTTATGACTAAATGAGTTAAAATCTTTCACAAAAAAATAATTGAATCAAATGAAATAGACACTTAAGTGTTTAAAAAGTGGTAAAAATCTTTCGTCAGATGAAACTGAAATTTGAGGCCAAAATCGGTCCTTACAGGACCTACTCCTTTCAAGGAAAATAAATATCCAGCCTTGTCATCTGAAAAAAGATCCATAATAATGTGTTATTTTACCAGTTCTTTTTCAAGAGTGAATTTTGATATTTACTTTTGAAAAATACTACGAAAATATGTAATAATAAATAATAAAAATAACTACTCCTATATTTACAGTGTCAAGTTGAAATATGATTCTAAAAACATAAATATTTGGTATTTATTTAAATATTTTGAATAATGCAATAAATCACCACATTTTATTTCTAGAAATAAACAGTCTAACCTATCAATTGCCAATCTGCCTTTTAATTTGCAGATTAGGTCAAAGACATAGACCTATTGTATACTGCGATTGTACAATCAAAGATGGCGATATTCGGAGAATCTACATAAAGGGCAAATGCACAAATAAACCTTAGCTATTTATAATGGTAGAAGTAACGAACTTGACAATGGGTTCCTCAACAGGGGGCAAAGCAAACAACTAAAAAAGTAAAACCTTTACGCGAAAAAAAAGACAAGTCTAATTGCTTATATTTTCGTTAACAGTTTCTTATTGTCTTCTTTTTTCAACGTCGGATATTTATAGTATAACTAATCGCCGCATTTGAATATCAAATAATATGTCTGAAAATGAGATAGACGAAGCCGTGTATATTGGTTCTTTTATATATAATTCTAGAGATATATTTATGGATCCAAGTTTGAATTGGTCTTGAGAGAACATCATTACTATATCTGAATGTGAAATTAAATGATCGGGCTTTTTCTTTCTTGTAAGTGACAAGTTTTTTTTAAGGAACTGCGACTCATATGTGAACAAGACGAGGTTTGCAACAATAGGCGCATATGATTTCCATAGGATTGCCGAAAACTTGCCGACAAATTTACTTCCCAATTCAACAATTGTGTTTCCAACACCAGCGTACTGATCACTTGATTATTAAATAGTTAAGGCCAATTCACCATGCAACGATGTCCAAAACATGTTTTATTGCTTCTTATATATACATGTATTGCTATACGTACATACACTTTAACTTGCAACAATAACATATTTTGTTACCATACGTATTTTTTTAAACGTGAAAAGATATTTGTAAAAAAGAATAAGCCTCTAAAATAATTACATTAATAACAATAATTATTATCCCACATGTTCTAACTCATGCAACTGTTATACATAAGGACCTACATGTGATAGCTTTTTATCATTAGACTCTAAACAACTTATACACTATCACATTATACATTCAACGATGATCTTTATTTGTGTGTCCATGAGAAGATGTGGTATGAATGCCAAAAAGACAACTATCCATTCAAGTCAAAAATTTAATGTGTGAAAAGTAAACAATTATTGGTCAAAGTACCGCCTTCAACTCAGAGATTTGAATCAAAGTTGCTGTATTTGAACATGTACAATATTACTTATATAATCAAAATAATTATGACAAGCTCTCTGCTATAGGTTTCGTTTTTTTTTTTAAATGAAAGACTTTATATTTATGAACATGTTAAAAATGATTACACATAGTTAACTATCGGAATAAGATAAAAACAAATAACCCTTCTTACGTTAGATTTAACATAGAGTATGACATGAACTATCTTCTTAAGGATGATGTATAATATTTACCTAGAAAAATATATTTCATGTATATTCTAGTATTGAACAAAATTGCAACTTATTGAAAAGGGATGTTCTGTAAAATGGGTCGACGATAACGATTGGAGTGAAATTAAGACTGCCGCTAATGATAAAGGGTATGTTCTTTAGACACAGAAATAACCTCATATATTTTTCTAGATCTGTTTAATTTTATATTATCGATTAAAAATATATGTTAATCTTTGTTATACCTGTATAAGAATGTTTTTGTAGATCGAATCAAACAATCAAATGATTTAAATTTCTTTCGCTTTCAATATTGACATTATTTTCCTTCAAATAACCGAACACTCACAATGTATGCGTTATCCATCTCTACTTCAATTATAAGGGGTCAAATTGTAGTTCACATGAATACGAATTCAATATGGTCGAATTACATACTTGGAAGTGAGTAATTCATCATAAATGTTTCTTTTTGAAAAAAATGAATCATACTGGCTGCTTAAAGCAAATTATTATTTCAATATTTCACTTTCATAAATTATTGAACAAATCAAAAATCATTCTATAGATTTTTAAATATCTAGTAGCTAGTGCTTCTTTAATTTTTTTCATATTTAAATAAAGCCCAGTTGAATTTTCTACGAAAAAAGTTGGAAAATGGAGCCAAATATTCTGTCTGTATAATACAAACACTTTAAGATGACCATTATAAAATTATTTGAAATATACACATGTATTTTGCTACTTTGTCAAATTCAAAACTGATTAAACTTTAGTTCCATACAATTTGCTATGCAACAACATTAATGATTGGAAGATTGGTGAAATCGTACGAATTCATTATTTTCAGTTTTGTTTCCATCATGTTAGGATTATAAACACCGAACGCTAGACAAAGCTGATCAGCCGATACTACTTTTGTAAACGTGTACAATATTTTCAAACTGTCCTTGTCAATAACGGAAAATTCATTGCGGTTCATGTTAACAAAGAATCCCAGTTTTCCTGTGGCAACTGTACCGACTGAATTACTGCTGCTTATTATCTTAACTTCTTCGTATTTGTTCATAATATCGTGCTGGGCTCTAAGGCATATGCTAGTATTGCAATTATGAATGAAAAACGACCATCCGTGGAGTCCTACATAATAATCACTGTCTATTTTTTCACGACTAGCCACTCCTACTTCAAGTACTAATCTTTTTGAATGCAGTTCAACTAATACTTCGTACGAGAACTTAATCTCAAAGTATATTTTACTTGCAGAAGTTAAGCATCTATCTCCTATTGTTCCTTTGTAAGTGTTAAACTGTTCAGGATGATTCACGGGAATCGGTGTTTCCTTAGTGAAAGCATTACCAAGCACTGTATTATCATCAGACAGGAACAGTGACGAATAAGTCGACTCTCTATCAAATTTCAAATCAAATAAATACCCAGCCTTGTCATCTGAAATAAATCAATACAAATTTCTGATACCTTTACAAATAAAGAAAATTTAAAGAGAATTTAAACCAACATGCTATATTTACTGCCTTGAGTCTTTTAAACAAAGTCAGTTTAAATAATACCATGACTTTTTGATTAGTTTATGTTTTTGTCAATTCTATTTTGTTAATAGAGTTCAAATTTAAAAAAAAAATGAAAATGTAATTGCAGTCAAAAAAAGGAGACTGGGTATAATATTGTATTAATTTACGTTTTATGATTGAGTAAAGCCTGCCAATTTATATTTTATCGTGTGTTGTTCTATGTTGTGATTCTATGCTATTGTTTCAGAAAAAGGGAGAAGAGTTTGGTACCAGTAAAACGTTAAATCCCGCTGTTTGCACCTGTTCCAAGTCAGGAATCTGATGTACAGTAGTTGTCGTTTTTTAATTTAATTATACGAATTTCTCTGTTCTTATTTTTATAATATATTAGACCGTTTGTTTTCCTGTTTAAATTGTGTTACACTAGTATTTTTTGGCCTTTATAGCTTGTTGTTTGATGTTATCTAAGGCTCCGTGTTGCAGGCCGTACATTGACCTTTAATGGTTTACTTTTTTAAATTGTTATTTGGATGGAGAGCTGTCTCATTGGCACTCACACCACATATTCCTATATCTATAATAACCAATAATGCGACTATCAACCAGACAATATATCTTAATTTAACCATACGGGTTTCATTTAGAAGCAACATTGATATCGTATATACGCTATATATCTATATGTGTGTGTGTATCTATTTAGATATTGATAAGTTGAACATTTATACTTTGCAATATCTTCCATTGTTCACTTTTACCAATGTCTGAACATGTGCAGTTTCTAAAAAAAAACCAGATTTGTTGTTTTTCAGGATAGTTCGACCAATAACAGGAAAAGGTAAAAACACAAAAATACTGAACACCGAAAAAAATTCAAAAAGGAAAATCCAAAATCAAAAGGCAAAATCAAAAGTCCAAACACATCAAACGAATGGATTACAACTGTCATATTCCTGACATGGAACAGACATTTTCTAATGTAGAAAATGGTGGGTTGAACCTGGTTTTATAGCTAGCTAAACCTCTCACTTGTAGGACAAACATATCAAATTCCATTACATTGTCAACGATGCATGAACAAAACAAACATACTCAAAGAGTTAAAATGTCAAAAATAGCGGTACAGCAGTCAATATTGTGTTGTCATCTTAATATCACTATGAAAACAACAAATTTAACGAAGAAGCAAAAAAACGCATACATCAAATTTAACATACTCATTTTGCTTTTCTTATACGAATTTATCTATATCAAGTCTACCCGTAAAGGATAGGTTCACTTACGACACAAAATGATATGAAAAATCAACTTTATCAATAAACACCAGAAGGTCAAAATTCGGTTCGTGAATATGTATTTCAAAAGTCAAAATGCCTAATACATCCATTCCTTGCATTGGAGTATATAATATTTTCCAAAGTAAGCCCATTTTCGACATATTGTCAAAATATGATGATTTTGTGTAATTTTTACACCTAAAACCTTTAGAAACACCTTTGCCGCCACCTACGATCCAAAATGTGTTGTTAATTAAAGTTTTAAGGGTCCTCATTATTTGTTTCACTCACAAAGTCAAACTCCTAAATTGTTAAAACCTTTTGGCTATAGGAATATATTGAATAGTCATATGTTAACAAGACATGTCTCATTTCACTTTTATGAAATATTTCGTTCTGTCATTCTTTTGTGTTTTCTTCTAGCCGCCCCAAAGCATTTATGTTCTATTTCTTTTATCTTGAAGCATATTTGCAGTTAGTTTTGCAAGTAAAATCTTCACCAAGTACAAACCAATTTCTATACCACGTACTTCACTTGGAAAGGAATATAGGACAAGTTTTATGTACACTCAAATACTTTTGTAATATGCGCGTATCCCAAAGAGTATATATTGTGCATGATAATACACATTTTAAAACTACTGAATTCGAAACAGCAAAATATGCATTTAAATACTTGCATCAAACACAAACAACAACGTTATGTGTATTTTCTTGAATATAATATAAGGTCAAATTTAACATCATGTAAAGATGTTTTATGTCTATCTGATATTCTTCTATTCCTATTTTGCATTTTAAAGTGCTTCTTGTGCGTGTAATGTACATTTCTCAATGAACAGGGAAGTTTAAAGAAGAAGTTTAATTTTGAATTTTAAATTGTTGTACTTCCCCATACCTGTTTGCTCATGTCTAGCTGCTATTCTCTCCAATTTCCTTTCATTCTGGTATATGTACAAAGCCATCAGTACTATAATAATAGCATTGATGAATATAAATACATTGTTCATTTCATTCATTCCACAATACCTTGCTAGTTATGTTGATATAAATACAGCAGTCAGTACAACAAAGTCCAAAGGGAGATAAATTCTAATGTACCACTGTTCATTCAGATAAGTCGGTCAATATTGATTATACAATTAAACCTAGCGTGTATTAATGAATTATAAAAATATATTTAAAATTGTACAACGTTAGTTATGTCAATTGGAATTTATCGATCTATATAAAATTTAAATGGCTACGTTGTGGTATTTGTATGCTTACGTGTGGCAACAAACATATGAGGTATCGAAAGCTTTGTTGATTTTGTGTGGATTCTGAAAGACGGTAATTTACGCGCTCGGTTTACGCGACTTAAATGTTTTTTTCCCCAAAATGACAATTATATTTTTTTGTTTTGTTCGCGGTTGCTTCCTTTCACATGTCGTGTGAAAACAAAATAATTCGGAGGCTAAATCCTAACAATAAATGTTTGATTTGTTTTTAAGATTTATTTCATTTATTACGACCGGTTAGTTATGTTCTTCAAACCATAGAGTTGGCGTGACCACCAGCTTACAAAAATATTCGGCTGAAAACGATACAAAGCCGTCTTAAACTTTAATTGAGTTTAGATTATTTGTTTAATGTTGAAGGCTTGACTTGCAATTTGTGAGGACTATAAGCAATAAAAGAGCTTTTTCTTTGCTTTTATTTTATTTCATGTACTTGTACAGATTTGTGTCATAGATGGATACCCCATATTCTATATTTTCTGTTTGATAGAAAATCAAACTAGCACCAGTATATTTTGAATGATTTCCTCCGAGACAACTCTTTTCGTTTCAAATTGAAAATGAATTTTAGTTTTCCAGTAAGATGCGATATCGTTGTATTAATTACTAATCATATGATAAGTTTATCAACGTTCTGACTAAAATTCTATGGTGAGAGGGAAATAAACCCTAAGCAGGTATAAATATTGCATTACCATGCGTCGCTGCACTAAATTACAAAGTGCCCACTTTGATTCGAATGATCAAACTGTTCAGTATCTATTGTTGCCCAGTCATTATTCTGCATGCAGAAAAGAATGGCTATCGGTAAATTAACTTCACATTATATTATGTCTGTTGATTTGCAACTGAACTGTAATGTTATGGATTGTGTCATGCATCCAGTGTCTGTCGGGTATCTGTCTTGTTATTGTATTGTCTTTCAACAGAAATACATAAAGGAGTTGATTTTCTATCGATATTTGAGTGTGGATTATAGGGCATCTTATTCTACAGGGCATGAACAGATGGTCATATTACTACGTTAACCCTGTCATTCTTACACATATTTCAATCTGCTTCGTATTGATTTGAAATACAGCATGAAACATGTTTAGCTGATTTCAAAATCTTAAGAGTTGGGTTTCAGTTGCAAATCCAGCTTACAGGCAATACACCAACCTAAATCTCTTTTAATGAAAAAAGACACAGGACACGACCAGATATAAGCAGAAATTCATCAACATTTTATTAATAAAAAGCTGTGATTTAGATAATTGTCTATTGCTTACAAAAGCATTTGCCAACAGTATGTTAGAACACTTAAATTAAAAACGTTTCCCATCTCTTTAAGATGATTATATTGTCAGCCTTACTAAATACAGGCAACAGTAGTATACCGCTGTTCAAAACTCATAAAAATAGGGAAGGGTTTTTGATTGATTAGTGTTTAACGTTACTTTCAATACTATTGGGATATTCCATGGTGTCAATTCAAAATGAGTGTCGGTTGCTAACAAAATTTTACGACAATACAAATAACTTAAGCTAATCAATTGTAATTTTTACAATTTATGCTCAAAAGGACTCTCCAAATCAAAAGTTCCATGGGGTTGAAATAATCTCTTCGTAAGTTCTACGAACGCCATTTTAAGTTGGTTGACTGTTACGGAATATTCGCCTCACAGATTAAACTATGAAAATGACATATTGGACATAAAGCATGATTTTTTGTCAATGCATCAGAATTCAATTACTGTGAGTGTCAAGTTGATTGGACGTCAACTTCATCAAAACTACCTCGACCAAAAACTTTAACCTGAAGCAGGACAGACAGACGAATGGACGGACGATCGAACAAACATTTAAATATTTGTATCTGTGGAACAAATAATTGTTGAGGTGCAACTTAATTATTACAACATGACTTGTTTGTGTTTTCTGTATTATATTTCATAAAACAAATGTTAAAATGAACTCAATTTTGATTCAAGGTTCTGAGTTTTTAATATTGAAGATCGGAAACTGTGTTTTATTTCTTTAAAATTGAGAATGGAAATGGGGAATGTGTCAAAGAGACAACAACCTGATCAAATAAAAAAACACAATAGCAGAAGGTCACCAACAAGTCTTCAATGTAGCAAGGAATTCCCGCACACGGAGGCGTCTTTCAGCTGGCCCCATAACAAATATATACTAGTTCAGTGATAATGAACGCCATACTAATTTCCAAATTGTACACAAGAAACTAAAATTAAAATAATACAAGACTAACAAAGGCCAGATGCTCCTTACTTTGGACAGGCGCAAAAATGCGGCGGGGTTAAACATGTTTGTGAAATCTCAACCCTCCCCCTATACCTCTAACCAATGTAGGAAAGTAAACGCATAACAATACGCAAATTAAAATTCAGTTCAAGAGAAGTTCGAGTCCGATGTCAGAAGATGTAACCAAAGAAAATAAACAAAATGACAATAATACATAGATAGCAACATAATACTTGCAATTAACTGACATGCCAGCTCCAGACCTCAATTAAACTGACTGAAAGATTATGATTTCATCATATGAACATCAGGCACAATCCTTCCCGTTAGGGGTTTAATATCCTACAATAATAACATATATGAGAAGTCCATAACCCGTGTAATGCCAACAACTGCTTTTATAATAAATGTGTTTAGTTCCGATGCAAAGACCTTATCAGTGACTCAATATTAACGCCAAAATATGCAATCTTTAATGACTTGACAACAGTATTGTGATTATATCCCTTCTGAATAAGTCTATTCGAAGGTTTTGTTAGTATCTGAGGTGAATATTTTTTGTATGTTTCATTATCATCGAAATGTGAATATGTCAAAGTAGTTCGAAGTGTCAATTCCTCACACATTTGCAAATTTGGTGAAGACCTTATAGATCGATTTACTTTTTGCAATAACGTAAACATGCAGCTAAAATGATATGACAACCCACTACGATGAACGGGACCTAATTATTTCTCCATTAGTTGAATAAAGTTCCATCAAACTTGTAGGACATATTTTAAATTCATCATATGTTGACTGCAAAATTCAATTTCTTACTCAGACTTGGACCGTTTACTCATTCAGCATATACATCATAGAATCAGCCTGAATTTGATAGAACCAAAAAGTTTTATTCACATGCACCCTTGAAATTACACTTACTTAAGCACATTTTTCATTTTTGTAACATCCATTTACACGAGGGTAAAATTATAAAGACTCCACATTTATTGGTTCTAGACTGGTATCTGTGCTGTCAACTGGGATTCTATTAAATTCACACTCATTCAAACAAAATATACACAAGATTACGAAAAATAATATAGCGTCTTGACTGCGTCCATCAGAGCCGAATGAATTTGACTAAGGTGGATCGAATACTAAAATATTTAGTTTTGTTTTATGACTGGAATACTGCACTATTAAAAAGGAATATTGTCCCTCACAATATGTGATATTAGACTTATGATTAAGTGTATTTAGATCATACTAGATTGGTGCAGTATTCCCACTATAAGTGTTCCTGTTATCTACGCCACAACATTGATAATTGGAAGATTTGTGAAATCGTAAGAATACATAATTTCCAGTTTTGCTTGAAGATGAGAACGATTATAGACACCAAACGCTAGACAAAGCTGATCAGCGGAAACTACTGTTGTAAACGTGAACAATATTTTGGAACTGTCCTTGTCAATAACGGAGAATTCATTGCGGTCCATGTTAATGAAGAATCCAAGTCTTCCAGTGGCCACTGTACCAGCTGTATTACTGCTGCTTGTTATCTTTACTATGGTCATAGTACCACGTTGGGCTGTAAGGCATATGCTAGTTTCGCATGTACTAATGTAAAACGACCACCCGTGGGGTCCTACATAATGATTAATATCTATTTTTTCACGACTAGCAACTCCTACTTCAAGTACTAAATCTTTTGAATCCAGTTCAACTAATACTTCGTACGAGAACTTAATATCAAAGTATATTTTACTTGCAGAAGTTAAGCATTTATCTCCTATTGTTCCGTCGTAATTGGTAAACTGTTCCGGGTGATTCACGGGATTTGATGTCTCCTTATTGAAATAATTACCCAGTATTGTATTATCATCAGACAGGAACAGTGATGAATTAGTCCACTTTCTGTCAAATTTCAAAGAAAATAAATACCCAGCCTTGTCATCTAAAAAAATACATATAATTAAAAACTCACTGTTAACAATTTGACGTGCTATTATAATCCTGTCATCTCGTAACTTTTTTTCAAGTTTTAAAAAGTTGACGATTGGAATCCTAATTCTACGCGATATGCATGTTTCATTACCAAATTGTGTGTTTCAAGATGTATATGTTTATTACAACTGATACATGTAATGTGTGAACTTCGACTGTGGTTCCTGTTCAAAACCTGGTCCATTAATTAAAAAATACGTTTTGAGACCGGTTTTATTGTATTATTTAAACCGGTGAAATTTGTATCATTTAGACGGACAGAAACTTTCTATTTACAGCTTGGAATTTTCTTATCCTGGTAAGTTCAACTAATACTTAGATGTTGAAAATATTATTGGTTTGTTTGTCCATTTCATTTGGTTAATAGAGCTCAATTATGATTATTAAAAAAATTTAATATGCAATAGTTGAGGAAATAAAGAAACTTTGCATGATTGCTAATACGTTAACTATGATATCATGATTATCATTCAGACCTTATGGTTTTGATGAAAACAATATATTTCATTGTACAGTCTACAACAAAAAGTGAGAACGATTTAGTATATAAAATTATGAATATTTGATTTCCTCAATAGGTTTCAAAAATAAACTATAAGCCACACATATTACTTTATGCCACACGATTACCATTAATATCAAATACGAAATAACTGTATCCAGAATATGAATTTGTAATAGAATTAAATTCCCTCTCTCTCTATATATATATATTCATATATTTATAACAAACAGAAAAAAATTGAATAACATGTTGTTGTTTTTTTAGCGAAGCGTCGTTAAATGTCGACCTGGCGAGGTTTTTCAATACTGGTAGATCCTTCAATCAACTGTTTTATAGAAAAAAAAAGACAAATTGATGGACCTAAAAAAATTGTGAATTTGACAATTATTTCATATGTCTTTTCAACGTTTTTTTTTTTAATAATTAGACCAGTCTGTTCGTAGTCGAAATAATTATGACATTTTGAAAGCTTCAGGCTATATATTTGTTTGTTTTGACCCTTATTGCGACGTCATAACGCTTAAGCCATTTTATTGTGGTTTGATTTTGAAAGGGAATTTTGATCTCAACTTTGAGACCAAATTTAGCCAAAATAGCTAACAAAGGTATCAGGATTATAATCTAATATGCCAGATGCGCGTTTTATTTACATAAGACTCATCAGTGACGGTCAGATCAAAAATATTATACAAACAAGACAGTAAGAAGTTGCAGAGTATTGAAGGCACAAAATTCCCAAAAATTGTGCCAAATGCGAGTTAGGTAATTTATGCCTGTGATAGGAAAATCCTTAATATTTTGAAAAGTTCATAACTTAGTAAGCAGGAAATTTGTAAATGACCATATAATTGATATTCATGTCAAGACCGAAGTGCTGACTACTGGGCTGGTTATACCCTCAGGGACCAAACATCCATTATCAGTGGCATTGACCCAGTGATATAAATCATGAGTTGGATACACATAGAAATACATCTAACAAAAACAAAGAGTGGACGTGGCCGAGTACTTGTACGTCTCAACGAAAGAAGTACAGATCTGAGAATACTCCGAACTATTTTCAGCCGTCAGTTCAAATTGCCATTGTTTCTCACGACTGCAACTTCGAACTAGAAATATAACGGGAGTCAGGATGATTTGTTATTACCCTCCCACTTGGCAATTCTAGCGAGACACATGAACCAGTTTAATGCTACCAATGCAATGACGCCTGCAATTTTTATCTTAGATTTTATTGTCGTTCATTTCCAAAACAGTCGTGTATATTATTCTGAATAACCTTCCTAAGACTTAATATTTGCTCCGTCTCTGACAAGGCGTGTTGAGACGGATAGGTGTCCTGACTATATATTTTGTGGGGGAAGGGGGTGGTTGTGATCAGGTGGTTCTTATCTGAAACTTTGTAAAATACAAACAGGAATTAGGTACGAAAAGCTACCCGCTTCTTTTCCCTTTCATTATTTGCAAAACATGTTCGTTTCAATTGTGCATGATCTAATGAATAGACAGTTTCATTCGTGGCTAAGGTTTCAATTGATTCCTTTTTTCACCAAAAGACTACGTAATTTTACTTAAAAAGTTAGTGATTCCTGTCTTTCGCATTACCGTACATGTAGCTGGGCTGGTTACAATTCATATATCCAGTTACCAAATGTATTCATTGAATGATTCTAAAATGGTTTACATATTTGCAGATCTTAAAGTATAACTTGGATTGTCATTACAGATTTCTTGGTTGCCTATTTTTTTTGACAATAAACACATATTATATATACAGCTCAATCGCTGAAAAAAATATTCAACAATGTATACAAATAACAATATGTTGAATGTGTTATTTTTTTCCCGATTCTTTTTCAAGAGTGAAGTCGACGTTTGATATTTACTTTTGAAAAATACAACGAAAATGTGCATTGTCATGATAAACAATAGAAATAACTACTCCTATATTTAAAGTGTGTGAAAATAGTCGATTTCACTTATCTCCCCTCAAAATTTCCAAGTTGAAATATGATTCTAAAAATACAAATAATCGGTATTTATTCAAACATTTTCAATAATGCAATAAATCACAAAAGATGTAGGTCCGGTAAGGACGGATTTTGGCCTCAAATTTCAGTTCCATCTGACGAAAGATTTTGAACACTTTGTTAACACTTAAGTGTCTATTTCATATGATTCAATTAATTTATGTAATTTTGTTTAACTTATTTAGTCATTAAAAACGATCCGATTTAAGCTCAAATATGAAAAATCTACAAACTATGCGAAACAAATGTCACTTTACAGATGTTTTTTTGTCAAAAACGAAAGTGGCCGCATCCGTGTTCATCCTCAATCTTTATATATGTTATGTAATATCATCAAATACAACTTCCATTTCAATATTTTGGATGAACACGAATGCGGCCACTTTCGTTTTACACGGAAACCGTCTAAAATTTAACTAAAATACTGGAATTGTGAAGATTTCAGTAACTAAGCATGACTTAATGGTGCTAGCACCCAATATATGTGCATTGTATTGTCAAAAACAGCCCATATTTATGTAGCAGAAACATTTTTCTGCCCAATAAATAACTAAAAGTTTACATTTGAACAATTTTGTAATACTGCTATATTCAGGGGCCAAAAGAGGGTCTTACTGGACCTACTCCTGTTATTTCTTTAAAAAGACAGTCTAACATATAAATTGCTTATCTGTTTTTTAATTTGCAGATTAGGTCAAAGACCTATCCCTATTGTTTACTGCGATTGTACAATCAAAGATGGCGGTATTCCATGAATTTACATAAAGGGCAAATGCACAAATAAACCTATGTAGCTATTTATAATGGTAGAAATAACGAACTTGACAATAGGTACCTCAAAAGAGGGCAATGCAAACAACTAAAAAGTAAAACTTTTCAGCTAAAAATATAGAATAATTGCTTATATTTTCTGTAATATTTTCTTATTTTCTTCTTTTCTCAACATTGGATATATCATTATTATAGTTTGGAAGTCCCCTTTATACAAAGTTAGATTGACCATCATCTCCTAGCTTTTACATATTTAATATGAATACACATAATATAATGAACGAGATAAACACCATACCAATGATAATTGGTAACCAAATGCATACTGTTTTTTCTTCTTTAAAATGAAGTGCAAATATGCTGTAAAAAGAAAATGGCGGAAGACGTTTTGAATAAATGTATTCAAAAAGTTGACGTCGCCAAATAAATCACTTTGAAGTACTTAAAAAAGTGGTCAGAATGAATTGACAGGAATTTTCTTTCAATTTAGTACTACATACATATGCCAGAAAACAAATTTTAGCCTAAGTTCCGAAATAATCTTGAAAATCTCTTGCTAGTCTTATCAAAGTGTAGACCTTTAAGCCATCAATCGATTGTCCCTGGCATTCGACAATTTCCTCCGTAAAGAATTTTACTAGCTATAGATGTGAAGAATACGTCCATGAGAGTGCAACAAGATGACATAACAATCAACATATTTGTTATAGAGTTGAATTTAACAATACTCTGGCAAAAGGGGAACAGCAAAGTTCCCTTTTATGTGTTTCCCTCACAAAGTTATACTACAACGGCTATTGGAATATATCTACGAGTCATATGTTAAACAAATTTTAGAAAACATTGCTCTGTGTTTTCTTTCTTTCCCTTCTGCAGAGAATTTACCTTCTTATTCTTTTAATATCGTAGCATATTTGCAGTATAATTTTTCAATCAAAATCTATACAAGTAACCAAAATCATATTTCTAACAAAAGCTATTTGAAATGAAATATAGGACAACTAAGCCGTATTTGATGAGTCGTGTGTAGACGAAACGCGCGTCTGACGTACTAATAAAATCAACGATACCAATTTTGTTGCACCAGATGCGCATTTCTACAAAACATGTCTCTTCAGTGATGCTCGTGGCCAAAATATTGGCGTACTAAATTATAATTCTGGTACCTTCGACAACTATTTTGTACATTGTACTTTAAAATTCTTTTGTAATTTACGCGTAAAAAACAAAGAGTATCTTATCATGTATGATAATACACATTTTAAAACTACTGAATTCGAAACAGCAAAATATATATCTAAATACTCGCATCAAACACAAAAAGCAATGTTCTGCGTTATTTCAAGAATAAATAAGTTAAGATTAATAAACATGTTTAGATGGTTTTTTTTATGGATATTTAATTTTCTACTGTTATTCTGCATTTTTAAAGTGCTTCCTGCGCGTTAAATGTATATTTCTTGATAAACAAGGAAGTTTAAATAAAGTTCAAGATTGTCCTCAATTTTTTGTACATCTCCATACTTGTTGGCTTATGCCTGGGTGAAATTCGCTCCATTTTTCTTTCATTCTGGTATATGTACATAGCCATCAGTACTATAACAATAGCATTAATGAATATAAACACGTTGTTCAATGTAACCATTCTTCAATATCTTGCTAGTTATGTTGATATAGATAAAACAGTCACTACAACAAAGTACAAAGAGAGATAAATCCTGATGCACCAATGATCATTCAGGCAAGACGGTCAATAATGGTTATACAATTAAACCTAGCGTGTATTAATGAATTATGAAAATATATTTAAAATTGTACAACGTAAGTTATGTCATTTGGAATTATCGATCCATATAAAATTAAAATTAAATGGCTATGTTGTGATATTTGCATGCTTACGTGTGTCAACAAACAGATGAGGTATCGAAAGCTTTGTTGATTTTGTGATGATTCTGAAAGACGGTCATTTACGCGCTCGGTTTACGCGACCAATATGACAATTATATTATTTTTGTTTGTTCGCGGTTTCTTCCGTTCGCATGTCGTGTGAAAACAAAATAATACGGAGGCTAAATCCTGACAATAAATGTTTGATTTGTTTTTAAGATTTATTTCGTTTTAATATTACGACCGGTTAGCTATGTTCTTCAAACCATAGAGTTGGCGTGACCACCAGCTTACAAAATATTCTGCTGAAAACGATACAAGATCATACAAAGCCGTCTTAAACTTGAATTGAGTTAAGATTATTTGTTTAATGTTGAAGGCTTGACTTGCAATTTGTGAGGACTATAAGCAATAAAAGAGCTTTTTCTTTGCTTTTATTTTATTTCATGTACTTGTACAGATTTGTGTCATAGATGGATACCCCATATTCTATATTTTCTGTTTGATAGAAAATCAAACTAGCACCAGTATATTTTGAATGATTTCCTCCGAGACAACTCTTTTCGTTTCAAATTGAAAATGAATTTTAGTTTTCCAGTAAAATGCGATATCGTTGTATTAATTACTAATCATATGATAAGTTTATCAACGTTCTGACTCAGTGTATGTAAAGTGCGGATCCTAAAATATCATTTTTACTGTATATGCCATAAATGTCTAATGTAGAATGATAAATAAACAGACGAACTTTTTTTTATTTTTGAAGAAAATGAAGAAAATTAGTTAAAATGTGTATGTTCAGAAATACATAATACTAATAAAACAAAGTAAGAGATGCGAGCGGGGTTTTATCGCGCCTAAAGCCATCCAGCTGTGAAATATATACTAAAATAGGTGAATATAATTTAGGACATTTCACGAACAGATCGTGCAGGTGCTTTATAAATATATTTATTAAAGTTATGTACACCGGTATGTACATGTAAACATTACCACGTGTATTTGTTTATAAAATTACACGTGTTTGAAAGTATATAATAGGTTAAATGTTTTTCATTGGTCGAGTTAGAACTGACCATAATATTTGAATAAGGTTTCAAATATTTCGTGCTATACTTTTGGCGGTTTTGTATATTAAAGATATTGTCATTCGAGGTTCGCTTTTGGTGCAGTAAAGTTTCCCATCCTCCCACCCGACTTGATGTATTTTATTTGTGTTATTTTTTATTAATAATGATGTGTGTAAGAACAGAATCTTTATTTGATTCATAAAATGTATTTTCGTACATAATGAAAATTGTTTTTATTTTTGTAGATTGGTTTTTGTGTTTGTGTTTGTTACCTGCAGCGGCCTAGGCAGACAGTAACACTGATGAACATATTTTACGCTGCATTTGTCTTTAATAAAATTGAAGCTTTGCTGCACACTGTCAGGCGAGCTGATCCCATACAAAGGTGTTGAGTTTATTTTGTAAATAATTTATGTTCGCTTGAAGTTATGAATTAGAACATAACTAACATGTAAGATGTTGTTGCAGTAAAAAATATTCATTTTAATACAATTATTAATGTTGTGTAACGTAGAATACGTTTGGTCATTCAGTTTCTTCATATTTAACTAAATTCCACTATGATGATTTCGTAATGCTAGTCATGTTTACTGTCGAGTAATGATACTATTCTTTCATTTTCACTGTGGAACGAATCATTAGTATTGTATATGCGGTGCATTTTCACTGTATATATATTTATTTTGTTATCTATTACAGCTCATTTCTTTAAGCATGTAGAGCAAGACTTTAGTTGATTTGCTTGCTTTTTTTTTATTGAATAATCATTATGATAGCACCCAATTTAATTCAAATATTAAAAATACATATTAAACTATGCCTATTCATATTGTTAAAAAATGTCAATCTTATTTACAAAGTTTGTATAAACAATTTTACAAACAAAGCAAGCAAGCCAACCAAAGTTTTGCTTGACATGCATTAGGAAACTAGCTGTAAAGCCTTAATTTAGCCGACTTGCTCAAATAATAGATAAAGTAAGAGAAAGATTTGATAAAATTTAACTTACGGAGGAAAGTTTGGTTTTAAACACTCTAATAAATTCTATAGAAATAACATTTATTTCAAATGTATTCCATTTAGTTTCTTATAAAGCGTATAGGGATCTTTATCCTTATTCTTTTTATCCATTTCACCACTAATTACGTACATCTTGATATATATTGCACCTTTGTTTTCCCGTTTAAAAGGTTTTACACTGGAGCCCTTTATAACTTGATGTTCGGTGTGAGCCAAGACTCCATGTTGAAGACCGTGTTTTGACGTATATAATGGTCTACTTTTATAAATTGTGACTCGGATGGAGTGTTGTCTTATTGTCACATACGACATCTATATATGGCTCAAAGACGAAACGAGACGGGATAAAAAGGGATAAAAAAATGCACGCTACTTTTTTAAAATATTTATAATGGGCTTAATATGAGTCAAAATAGAGTAAAATAGTGGGTCGCATTTGGGTATAAGCGTCACGCCGGATTGCCGATTTTTTGCAAGCGTGACGGGTGAAAGTCAAATGATTGTGTAGTGAAAAACGGGAAATGAAGTCTAGCGGGACACGGATAATTACAAAAAAATAGAACTGCATAGTATAAGCGGGATACGGGAATCTGACAAAACAATAAGCGGAATACGGGAATCTGCCAAAACAGTAAGCGGGATCCGGGATCAGAACCGCCAAATGAGACTCCAGAATAAGATATTTTTGTATATTCATCCTATTGTTACAGTCATGCCTTCAATAACAAATGTATCCGATGCATGCATATTTTTTTTTTATATATTTGGTCCCTTTTTCAATTTTGTGGGGTCCAAATTTATAGACAAAAGTCCTTTAATATAGATAATTGGAATTCGTTACCTGCTGAATCTAACCTTGTATCTAGTTTCGGGATTTTTTGCCTAGTTGCTAAAATAGCACACATAGAGTTCCAAAGGGTTTAAAATCAACAAAAATAAATTGTAGCATGCATTTTGTGTACAATAACCTAGATGTGCATGGTTTTACCTCTGCAGTAGTATCCATTCGCGGATCTAGAATTTTTCATAAGTAGGGGCCCATTGACTGCCTAAGAGGGCTCGCTGCTGTCACGTTCCAGTGATTCCCTATATAAGTTAAAATCAAGGAGAAACGTAATCTGAAGAATCCAATATGACATTTTGAGAATCGCTTTTGTTACAAGTTTGAAAAGCTATATATTTGATGAAGAATGAATGAGAAGTTTGTATTTCAATTTGAAAATACATGTATCATAAATCCTAAAGTTAACAACTAAGTTTTTTTCATTTGTTGCAAGTGCATTTATCACATAATTCTACAATAAAAATTCCTCGCATCTTTGAAAATTCTACATTAATAATGACTGCACTAACAGTGATAATTCATCGCATCTATAGTTAAAATGGATCGCTTTCAATAATCGATATGCTATATTATGATCCTTTATAACACTTATTTGAACTTTAATGCTATGTTTGTATATTATAAAGACATATCACAATGAAAATATGTTAAAACTTAACTTAAAATCCTTTAACTTGATATTTTCAAAACGTAAACAAATACAGTTTTCCCATGATCCTTTATTCTACAATAGACATACCCGCGTATAACAGTAAAAATGAACTAGCTGGATTCGCATTTTATATACACTGTGACTATAATGCTAAGGTGAGAGGGAAATAAACCCTAAGCAGGTATAAATATTGCATTACCATGCGTCGCTGCACCAAATTACAAAGTGCCCACCTTGATTCGAATGATCAAACTGTTCAGTATCTATTGTTGCCCAGACATTATTCTGCATGCAGAAAAGAATGTCAATCGTTAAATTAACTTCACATTATATTCTGTCTGTTGATATGCAACTCAATTGTAATGTTATGGATTGTGTAATTCATCCAGTGTCTCTCGGGTACTTGTTATTATATTGTCTTTCAACCGAAATACAAAAAGGGGTTGATTTTCTATCGATATTTGAGTGTGGATTATAGGGCATCTTATTCAACAGGGCATGAACAGATTGTCATATTTCTACTTCAACCCTGTAAACTTTATGACAAAAGAGATGATTTCAGCTTTCCATTTGTGAACTTTCCATTTCTAAGTAGCAACAGCAGCACGTGCATACGGGGTATATATCTCCCAATTGATACGATATTCCCGTGCTTGCATTTCCTATCATGATTTTCTTGATAGAGGGTTACTGCTTACAAGAAAGCTATTAAACCAAGAGTTCCAAATGGTGAAGTTGAAATCATCCCTTCGTAAATTTTACGGACGCCATCACAAGTTGGTTGACCGTTATGGAATAACCGTTTCACAAATGATATCGGATATGTTCCTTACGTCGTAAATACAACCCCCTTCCCTTTCATGAATGTGACCTACCGAATTAGACTATTTACCGGATTTTTAATCACATAAGCAACACGACGGGTGTCACATGTGGAGCAGGATCTGCTTACCCTTTCCGGAGCACCTGAAATCACCCCTAGTTTTTGGTGGGGTTCGTGTTGTTTATTCTTTTGTTTTCTATGTTGTGTCATGTGTACTATTGATTTTCTGTTTGTCTTTTTCATTTTAAGCCATGGCGTTGTCAGTTTGATTTAGATTTATGAGTTTTACTGTCACTTTGGTATCTTTTGTCCCTCTTCTTTTACACATATTTCAATCTGCTTCGTATTGGAAGAATATATTCCATTACGATTTGAAATACAGCATGAAACATGTTTAGCCGATTTCAAAATCTTAAGAGTTGGTTTTCAGTTGCAAATCCAGCTTACAGACAATACACCAACCTAAAACTCTTTTAATGAAAAAAACACAGGACACGACCAGATATAAGCAGAAATTCATCAAAATTTTATTTATAAAAAGCTGTGATTTAGAGACTTGTCTATTGCTTACAAAAGTATTTGCCAACAGTATGTTAGAACACTTAAATTAAAAACGTTTCCTATCTCTTTAAGATGATTATATTGTCAACTTTATACTAATTCAGTGATAAGAACGCCATACTAATTTCTAAATTGTACACAAGAAACTAAAATCAAAATGATACAAGACTAACAAAGGCCAGATGCTCCTGACTTGGGACAGGCGCAAAAATGCGGCGGGGTTAAACATGTTTGTGATATCTCAACCGTCCCCTATACCTCTAACCAATGAAGAAAAGTAAACGCATAACAATACACACATCAAAATTCAGTTCAAGAGAAGTCCGAGTCTGATGTCAGAAGATGTAACCAAAGAAAATAAACAAAATGACAATAATACATAAATAACAACAGACTACTAGCAGTTAACTGACATGCCAGCTGCAGATTTCAATTTTACTGACTGAAAGATTATGATTTCATCATATGAACATCAGGCACAATCCTTCCCGTTAGGGGTTTAGTATCCTACCATCATAACATATATTAGAAGGACATAACCCGTGTCATGCCAACAACTGGTTTTAGAAAAAATGTGGTTAGTTCCGATGCAAAGACCTTATCAGAGACTCAATATTAACGCCAAAATATGCAATCGTTAATGACTTGACAACAGTATTGTAATTATATCCCTTCTAAATAAGTCTATTCAAAGGTTTTGTTATTTTCTGAGTTGAATATATTTTGTATGTTTCATTATCATCGAAATTGTAAATATGTCAAAGTAGTTCGATGTGTCAATTCCTCACACATTTGCAAATTTGGTGAAGACCTTATAGATCGATTTATTTTTGCAATAACGTAAACATGCAGCTAAAATGATATGACAACCCACTACGATGAACGGGACCTAATTATTTCTCCATTAGTTGAAAAAAGTTCCATCAAACTTGTAGGACAGATTTTAAATTCATTATATTTTGACTGCAACATTCAATTTCTTACTCAGACTTGGACCGTTTACCAAGAAAATCATTCAGCATATACATCATAGAATCAGCCCGAATTTGATAGAACCACAAAGTTTTATTCACATGCACCCTTTGAAATTACACTAACTTAAGCACCTCTGCATATTTTTCATTTTTGTAACATCCATTTACACGAGGGTAAAAGACTCCACATTTATTGGTTCTAGACTGGTATCTGTGCTGTCAACTGGGATTATATTAAATTCACACTCATTCAAACAAAATATACACAAGAGGGCGAAAAAAAATATAGCGTCTTGACTGCGTCCATCAGAGCTGAATGAATTTGACTAAGGTGGATCGAATACTAAAATATTTAGTTTTGTTCTATGACTGGAATACTGCACTATTAAAAAGGAATATTTTTCCTCACAATATGTGATATTAGACTTATGATTAAGTGTATTTAGATCATATTAGTAAACAGCTTGGTGCAGTATTCCCACTATAAGTTTTCCTGTTATCTACGCCACAACATTGATAATTGGAAGATTTGTGAAATCGTAAGAATACATAATTTCCAGTTTTGCTTCAAGAAGATGTGGATTATAAACACCAAACGCCAGACAAAGCTGATCAGCGAAAACTACTTTTGTAAACGTGAACAATATTTTCAAACTGTCCTTGTCAATAACAGAGAACTCATTTCGGTTCATGTTAATGAAGAATCCAAGTCTTCCTGTTGCAACGGTACCGGCTGTATTACTGCTGCTGATTATTTTAACTTCTTCGAATGTGTACGTTTGATCATGCTGGGCTATAAGGCATATGATTGTTTCGCAATTTCTAATGTGGAACGACCATCCGTGGCGTACTACATAACGGTGACTATCTATTTTTTTACGACTGGCTACTCCTACTTCGAGAACTAATGAAGATGAGTCATTATCAAAAGACTTAAGCATTTTGTACGAGAACTTCATCTCAAAGTAAATTTTACTGTTAGAGGTTAAACATTTATCTCCTATTGTTCCTCTGTAAGTGTTAAACTGTTCCGGATGATTCACGGGGATCGGTGTCTCTTTAGTGAAATCATTACCCAGTACTGTATTATCATCAGATAGGAACAGTAATGAATGTGTTGACTTTCTTTCAAATCTCAGAGAAAATAAATATTTAGCCTGGTCATCTGAAATAAACCAATATAAATAAATAACAACATGTAAAATTCAACGAATAATTATTATACTGTCATCTGTTTATATCTTTTAGTTTAAGAAACATGGCGATTACGCTAACTCAATACTAAAAAAAAATGACCATAACAATAACATTTGATTATTCAATGTAAAGCGTCCCAAAAACTGATTTAAAAAAAACAAACGCATGTCTGAGATAGTTCAGTTCATTTTGCGTATATGACCTTATCTTCGATTTTGATTTCTTTCGGAGACCAGGTCCATACTAATCATAAAAAACTTAAAGATATTATAGAAAAGATAAGTAAAAAGTTTTAATTGGTATCAAGTGTCTCTTTTGTTATTATTATAATAGAAAAATATACAGGCGCTCCTTTAACATTGACAAACAATTCAATGCATTGCTTGATGTATGCAGAACACACATCCTACTCTCAAACTCTTCAAAAAAGGACTTTAACAGAAAGTTGCTTTATGTAATCAAATTTGTAATACCTATGAAAACCAAGAAGACACAAGTTTTGATTTCCAACCATTTATGGAAGATGACTTATGTTAAAGTCATAAGAAACCTCAAATAAAAAAAAAAATGTATATGTTTTTTTTTTATAACTAGATATATACTTTTCATTATACAACTTATGTACATATACTTTTTTCTGAGGAAAATTCTTTAATTTGTCCACATTTAGAAGACGTTTTCTTTTTTTAATTGCTTCCTTCCTGGAAGCAATTCGCTGAAATGATTTCTGTATGCATAGTGACCTGATCGTAACCCTCCTTGTAAAATCTAGTAATCGGAATACGCATAGATCTGTCATCAAAATACACATTTTATCTAATTGCACATGCTAAACACGTGCTCAATACCCATGCTTTTTGTTATTTGTTTACTTTAAAGTGACAATCGGTAAACTTCGGCTTCAAACCACGGCATTTAATGAGCAACCATACGTGTTAAATCATAACACACAGAGAGAAAAAAAATGACGATTAAACGATACATTTGAATAAAAAATGATAAATTCGTGCACAGAGGACTAAGTTTAAGATATATACATGCATTGGTTCACGAACTAGATAAACATTATTTTTCACCACTCACTCGTTTCATATGACATTAAGTTTGAAGGAATAAACAATTACAGATATCTTGGTTTCATTCTGTGGATTAAGATCAGAAACATTTTGTAAGTATATTCTTTGTGTCCACTCCCAAGCAACTAATATAGCTGTCTCATCTGAATAAGGCAAAAACTTCCATCATAGTATATTATTGTGATAGCTATGCTTTAACATTAATATAATTTACTGAATAATCTATAAAAAATAGAAACACAAAAATACTGAACTCCGAGGAAAGTTCAAAAAGGAAAATCCAAAATCAAGAGGCAAAATCAAAAGTCCAAACACATCAAACGAATGGATAACAACTGTCATATGCCTGACTTGGTACAGGCATTTTCTAATGTAGGAAATGGTGGATTGAACCTGGTTTTATAGCTAGCTAAACTCTCACTTGTATGACAGTCGCATCAAATTCCATTATTTTGTCAACGATGCATGAACAAAACAAACATACTCAAAGAGTTAAATTGTCAAAATAGGGGTACAGCAGTCAATAAATTGTGTATCATCTTAATATCACTATAAAAACAACAAATGTAGCGAAGAAGCACAAAATGACATACATCAAACTACAGTATTTCCACTGCTAGTGCATTTCACAAACAAAAGTTACTAACTGATGCCAGAAAACTACATTGTCAGGTGTTGCCAATGTTATATTAACATCAATAAGGCTGAAAACAATCGGAACGAACAACTGTTACATGTTAATAGTACGTTCAAGATGAACTTATTTTGCATGAATGCGAACAGACATTACAATTGCAAGTTTTTTTGTATAACATGCTCTTACTATAAAAATGACTGTCCTCGCAAATATTTATTGTAACTGATGAGTCTTATGTAAACGGAACGTGCGTATGACGAATCTAAAATACTAAAATAACGAGGTTCAATTTGTCAGTCGTCATGGGGTAAAAACGACAAATAAAAAAAATCAATTTAGTATATAGCCAATATAGGACAACGGTGATGATTAAAAATTACACCACTCCAGACCCTTTTTTTCCACACAATTAATACTGACAATAATTAACAAGTTCTGGTTCTAATCCGATACCGATACAGATAGTATATTCTATAAACCATAACACACCGGTTAACTATAACCTTATCTGTACGTTTTGCATCGGACAGGCGCACTACTAAACAGTGTATTTCGGATTTTTCTATAAACACGGCTCAATATATCAGGATTGACAGTACTAAATTCAATCATTGTCAAATTGTTCCCTATTGTAGTATTTTAATCAGTAAGACTTTCTAAAATGACAATACGAATACTAAACATCTGGACTTAAAATAAGGCGTATAGGCAGAGTTTTCGATTTGTTAGCGGGCATGACGTAAAACAGCGAATTAAAGAATTCAACTTTATTTATAACTAATAAAGAACGATGCTGTTGATTAAAAAATACTCTATTCAAGGACCTTTTCTTGTCCAAATAATTCTAATTATCTTATTAGAAAAGTAAATGTGCTAGATTACTTACTGGGGGATTGAAGAGATTATTGAAGCTGTTTATTTTCACCTTGATAATGATTCTTGTACCTACGTTTCGGCAACAAAGTTTATCGACAGGTTGTAGGTATTCATATGGGCACTATTGTACTGTTATGAATCACAGTTTATGTTTAAACTCGACAAAGACCCGTCGAAATTGCATTTAATTGATAAATCTAACAACACTTACCGTTATCTTGATGATATATTTCGTTAAATAATCAAGGATTTTCTCAATATAAATTTTACTTACTTTAAATAAATTTGACAAAAACTACCTGCAAAGTGACATATTTTTGCATATTTGATAGATTTTTAATTTTTAAGCTTGAATCGGAGAGATTTAATGACTTAATCAGTTCAAATCTTTCACATAAACTGATTGAATCAATTAAATAGACACTTAAAAAGTAAAAACACAAAAATACTGAACTCCCAGGAAAATTCGAAAGGGAAATTCCAAAATCAAAAGGCAAAATCAAAAGTCCAAACACATTAAACGGATGGATAACAACTGTCATATTCCTGACTTGGTACAGGCATTTTCTAATGTAAGTGTTTAAAAAGTGTCCAAAATATTTCGTTAGATGAACCTGAAATTTGAGACAAGAATTGGTCCTTACCGGACTTACCCCTTTAAACGGTAATAACTTAAGATATTTCGCTTTTAAACGGGAAACTCCACACTAAGATTTTACGAAAAAAAGAGACGAGTTTTTGTTCTCTATGGTTAATTTCCCATTTCCAGATGTTGATATTTCTCTTTGGCACCATCATACGGTGTTTTTTATTTCACAGCTCGTTTACTATGCCCGTGTCTGTTGTGACGTTACTGATTTCAACGAACGTAATCCTTGAATAACTGGTGAATTATGAAACCAGGGATTTCTTTACCGTAAGTTACTTTAATCCTTTACTAAATGTTTCCATAGAAATGCTCATTTTTATGAAAATGTTGTTAACCGTATCCCCAAAATTTAGAAATGATCTTGGTAAACTTATCAGTCCTTTAAATAATCTTATTCTAAAAGGTTACCAATTCAACACTGTAACAAGATCATTGGATATTGTTTTATTGGTATATATAATGATTCTGTTATTAGTAAATTAAAAGCAAACTAAACATCACTAGTAAGTTATATACGTATTCACATTCATGGATCTACAATCTGCCAATACTTGTATCATGTCAGTGCACAATGTCATGTTTTTCTCTAACTGGTAACGACATCTTTAAACTAAATCTATTGAACGGTGGATGTGTACAGATTCATAATTTAGCCTTAGCAGCATGATTTTTTTATTAGTAGTTAGTGGCTTTGAACTAGCTGTCAGTTATTAAACTGTGAGTACTCTTAGATCTGTACATATTGTCTTTCTGTTGTTGGGCTGTACCAGGCTATATATAGCTACGCCCATTGGTATTTTTGTCCCTATGTAACAGTATGTATGTAAGTGCATGTCACAATTCAGGAGGCTGTAATTCGGTGGTTGTCTAGTGTTTATGTGTTCCATATTTGTTTTTCGTTAATTTGTTGTACAAAAATAAGAATGTTAGTTAGTTTTTCGTTTGAATTGTGTTACAATGTCATTTTGGTGCATTTTATAGCTGACTATTCGGTATGGGCTTTGCTCATTGCTATAGGCCGTACAATTACCTATAGTTGTTAATGTCTGTGTCATTTTGGTTTTTTGTGGAGAATTCTATCATTGGCAATCATATCACATCTTCTTATTTTATTATATGGATTCAAAAAGCTTAATAAATGCCTTTCGAAATATAAAATTCACGATGCTAATTTACAACTTTTACGAGCTCTGCACTTTATTGGATACAGGCAACTGTGTGTCTTTTTGTAGGCAAAGGTCCCCGAAATAGTTCCATCGCACGATAACCAGTAGCGATGAGCTGATCCCGAACAGTTCTCGTTTAAAGGCTCCTGTTTGGTCATCACTTTCTTTTTAGGAATTTATTGTTTGCAATGGGTTTTCTTCTGACCAACCTTCATTATTTTTGATTTTCTCTAGCAGATGTTGTAGGTGGTCTTCTTGATCTCGGAAAGTTTTTAACATCGTTTGTTGCCTGATTTTTATTCTCAAAACAATTTATAGTGGAACGGTGATGACCAACAATCAGTGCAATTATCACAAGACAGCGACATACTTGCTTCTCTCAAGCTAATTATCAGCCATCTTGCTGCAGTTATGAGTTGTGGATTACCAATTACAAGGTGTCAATTTCATACCTTTATAAATTTGGTTGTTTGAAGTGTTGAAAACAATGAGGATAAAAACATCTCTTTTACTGTTTACGAGTATTGTTGACGAGCACAGAAATTACATATGCAGATAAGAACTTATCAAGTCGATAGTTATTGATTAACATCAGGTGATATTTAAATAATGTTGAACTAGTTCTATTTTAACAAATTATATCACAAACAAATAAAGAGTGCATTTTTTTTAATTTGAATTTCAATTTGGTGTTGCAGTACTTTTTCATGTGTATATAAGAAACAAGGAAGTTAAAAGAAGAAGTTAAATTTTGAATTTTAAACTGTTGTACTTTCCCATACCTATTTGCTCATGTCTACCTGATATTTTCTCCAATTTCCTTTCATTCTGGTATATGTATAAAGCCATCAGTGCTATAATAATAGCATTGATGAATATGAATACATTGTTCATTTCATTCATTCCTCAATACCTTGCTAGTTGTGTTGATATAAATACAGCAGTGAGTACAACAAAGTACAAAGGGAGATAAATCCTGATGTACCACTGTTCATTCAGATAAGTCGGTCAATATTGATTATACAATTAAACATAGCGTGTATTAATGAATTATAAAAATATATTTAAAATTGTACAACGTTAGTAATGTCAATTGGAATTTATCGATCTATATAAAATTTAAATGGCTACGTTGTGGTATTTGTATGCTTACGTGTGGCAACAAACATATGAGGTATCGAAAGCTTTGTTGATTTTGTGTGGATTCTGAAAGACGGTAATTTACGCGCTCGGTTTACGCGACTTAAATGTTTTTTTCCCTAAAATGACAATTATATTTTTTTTTTTTTTTTTGCGGTTGCTTCCTTTCACATGTCGTGTGAAAACAAAATAATTCGGAGGCTAAATCCTAACAATAAATGTTTGATTTGTTTTTAAGATTTATTTCATTTATTACGACCGGTTAGTTATGTTCTTCAAACCATAGAGTTGGCGTGACCACCAGCTTACAAAATATTCGGCTGAAAACGATACAAAGCCGTCTTAAACTTTAATTGAGTTTAGATTATTTGTTTAATGTTGAAGGCTTGACTTGCAATTTGTGAGGACTATAAGCAATAAAAGAGCTTTTTCTTTGCTTTTATTTTATTTCATGTACTTGTACAGATTTGTGTCATAGATGGATATCCCATATTCTATATTTTCTGTTTGATAGAAAATCAAACTAGCACCAGTATATTTTGAATGATTTCCTCCGAGACAACTCTTTTCGTTTCAAATTGAAAATGAATTTTAGTTTTCCAGTAAGATGCGATATCGCTGTATTAATTACTAATCATTTGATAAGTTTATCAACGTTCTGACTATAATGGTCAGGTGAGAGGAAAATAAACCCAAATCAGGTATAAATATTGCATTACCATGCGTCGCTGCACCAAATATAAAAGTAAGTGTCCACCTTGATTCGAATATTAAACCGTTCAGTATCTATTGTTGCCCTGTCATTATTCTGCATGCAGAAAAGAATGGCAATCGGTAAATTAATTTCACATTATATTCTGTCTGTTGATTTGCAACTCAATTGTAATGTTCCGGATTGTGTAATACATCCAGTGTCTCTCGGGTATCGTACTTGTTATTTTATTGTCTTTCGACAGAAATACAAAAAGGGGTTGATTTTCTATCGATAGTTGAGTGTGGACTATAGGGCATCTTATTCAACAAGGCCATGAACAGATTGTCATATTTCTACTTCAACACTGAAAACTTTATGACAAAAGAGATGATTTCAGCTTTCCAATTGTGAACTTTCCATTTCTAAGTAGCAACAGCAGCACGTGCATACGGGGTATATATCTCCCAATTGATACGATATTCTAGTGCTTGCATTTCCTATCATGATTTTCTTGATAGAGGGTTACTGCTATCAAGAAAGCTTTTAAATCATGAGTTCCAAATGGTGAAGTTGAAATCATCCCTTCGTAAATTTTATGGAGGCCATCACGAGTTGGTTGACCGTTATGAGTTTGACTGTCACTTTGGTATCTTTTGTCCCTCTTCTTTTACACATATTTCAATCTGCTTCGTATTGGAAGAATATATTCCATTACGATTTGAAATACAGCATGAAACATGTTTAGCTGATTTCAAAATCTTAAGAGTTGGTTTGCAGTTGCAAATCCAGCTTACAGACAATACACCAACCTAAAACTCTTTTAAGGAAAAAACACAGGACACGACCAAATATAAGCAGAAATTCATCAAAATTTTATTTATAAAAAGCTGTGATTTAGATACTTGTCTATTGCTTACAAAAGTATTTGCCAACAGTATGTTAGAACACTTAAATTAAAAACGTTTCCCATCTCTTTAAGATGATTATATTGTCAGCCTTACTAAATAAAGGCAACAGTAATATACCGCTGTTCAAAACTCATAAAAATATGGAAGGGTTTTTGATTGATTAGTGTTTAACGTTACTTTCAATACTATTGGGATATTCCGTGGTGTCAATTAAAAATGAGTGTCGGTTGCAAACAAAATTTTACGACAATAGAAATAACTTAAGCTAATAAATTGTAATTTGTAAAGTTTATGCTCTAAAGGACGCTCCAAACCAAAAGTTCCATGGGGTTGAAATCATCTCTTCGTAAGTTCTACGGACGCCATTTTAAGTTGGTTGGCTTTTACGGAATTTTCGCCTCACAGATTAAACTATGAAAATGACATATTGAACATAAAGCATGATTTTTTGTCAATGCATCAGAATTCAATTACTGTAAGTGTCAAGTTGATTGGACGTCAACTTCATCAAAAACTACCTCGACCACAAACTTTAACCTGAAGCAGAACAGACAGACGAACGGACGGACGATCGAACAAACGTTTAAATATTTGAATCTGTGGAATAAATAATTGTTGAGGTGCAACTTAATTATTACAACATGACTTGTTTGTGTTTTCTGTATTATATTTCATAAAACAAATGTTAAAATGAACTCAATTTTGATTCAAGGTTCTGAGTTTTTATTATTGAAGATCGGAAACTGTATTTTATTTCTTTAAAATTGAGAATGGAAATGGGGAATGTGTCAAAGAGACAACAACCCAACCAAATAAAAAAACACAACAGCAGAAGGTCACCAACAAGTCTTCAATGTAGCGAGAAATTCCCGCACCCGGAGGCGTCCTTCAGCTGGCCCCTAAACAACTATATACTAGTTCAGTGATGAGAACGCCATACTAATTTCCAAATTGTACACAAGAAACTAAAATCAAAATGATACAAGACTAACAAAGGCCAGATGCTCCTGACTTGGGACAGGCGCAAAAATGCGGCGGGGTTAAACATGTTTGTGATATCTCAACCGTCCCCTATACCTCTAACCAATGAAGAAAAGTAAACGCATAACAATACGCACATCAAAATTCAGTTTAACAGAAGTCCGAGTCTGATGTCAGAAGATGTAGCCAAAGAAAATAAACAAAATGACAATAATACATAAATAACAACAGACTACTAGCAGTTAACTGACATGCCAGCTCCAGACTTCAATTTAACTGACTGAAAGATTATGATTTCATCATATGAACATCAGGCACAATCCTTCCCGTTAGGGGTTTAGTATCCTACCATCATAACATAACATAACCCGTGTCATGCCAACAACTGTTTTTAGAATAAATGTGTTTAGTTCCGATGCAAAGACCTTATCAGTGACTCAATATTAACGCCAAAATATGCAATATTTAATGACTTGATAGCAGTATTGTAATTATATCCCGTCTGAATAAGTCTATTCAAAGGTTTTGTTAGTTTCTGAGTTGAATATTTTTTGTATGTTTCATTATCATCGAAATTGTAAATATGTCAAAGTAGTTCGATGTGTCAATTCCTCACACATTTGCAAATTTGGTGAAGACCTTATAGATCGATTTATTTTTGAAATAACGTAAATATGCAGCTAAAATGATATGACAACCCACTACGATAAACGGGACCTAATTATTTCTCCATTAGTTGAAAAAAGTTCTATCAAACTTGTAGGACAGATTTTAAATTCATTATATTTTGACTGCAACATTCAATTTCTTACTCAGACTTGGACCGTTTACCAAGAAAATCATTCAGCATATACATCATAGAATCAGCCCGAATTTGATAGAACCAAAAATTTTATTCACATCTGCATATTTTTCATTTTTGTAACATCCATTTACACGAGGGGTAAAATTATAAAGACTCCACATTTATTGGTTCTTGACTGGTATATGTGCTGTCAACTGGGATTCTATTAAATTCACACTCATTCAAACAAAATATACACAAGATTACGAAAAATAATATAGCGTCTTGACTGCATCCATCAGAGCCGAATGAATTTGACAAAGGTGGATCGAATACTAAAATATTTAGTTTTGTTCTATGACTGGAATACTGCACTATTAAAAAGGAATATTGTCTCTCACAATATGTGATATTACTCTTTCGATTAAGTGTATTTAGATCATATTAGTAAACAGCTTGGTGCAGTATTCCCACTATAAGTATACTTGTTATCTAAGCCACAACATTGATAATTGGAAGATTTTTGAAATCGTAAGAATACATTATTTCTAGTTTTGTTTCAAGATAACGGGGGTTATAAACACCAAACGCGAGACAAAGCTGATCAGCGGACACTACTTTTGTAAACGTGAACAATATTTTCGAACTGTCCTTATCAATAACGGAGAACTCGTTACGGTTCATGTTAACAAAGAATCCAAGTTTTCCTGTGGCAACTGTCCCAGCTGTATTACTGCTGCTGATTATTTTAACTTCTTCGAATGTGTTCGTTTGTTTATGCCGGGCTATAAGGCATATGCTTGTTTCGCAATTTCTAATGTTAAACGACCACCCGTGGCGTCCTACATAATGACGACTATCTATTTTTGCACGACTAGCCACTCCTACTTCAAGTACTAATTCTGCTGAATCCAGTTCAACTAATACTTCGTACGAGAACTTAATCTCAAAGTATATTTTACTTGCAGAAGTTAAGCATTTATCTCCTATTGTTCCGTCGTAATTGGTAAACTGTTCCGGATGATTCACGGGATTTGATGTCTCTTTATTGAAAGAATTACCCAGTATTGTATTATCATCAGACAGGAACAGTGATGAATAAGTCCACTTTCTGTCAAATTTCAAAGAAAATAAATACCCAGCCTTGTCATCTAAAAAAAATACATATAATTAAAAACTCACTGTTAACAATTTGACGTGCTATTATAATCCTGTCATCTCGTAACTTTTTTTCAAGTTTTACAAAATTGACGATTGGAATCCTAATTCTACGCGATATGCATGTTTCATTACCAAATTGTGTGTTTATTACAACTGATACATGTAATGTGTGAACTTCGACTGTGGTTCCTGTTCAAAACCTGGTCCATTAATTAAAAGATACGTTTTGAGACCGGTTTTATTGTATTATTTAAACCGGTGAAATTTGTATCATTTAGACGGACGGAAACTTTCTATTTACAACTTGGAATATTCTTATCCTGGTAAGTTCAACTAATACTTAGATGTTGAAAGTATTATTGGTTTGTTTGTCCATTTCATTTGGTTAATAGAGCTCAATTATGATTATTAAACAAATTTAATATGCAATAGTTGAAGAAATAAAGAAACTTTGCATGATTGTCAATACGATAACTATCATGACTATCATTCAGACCTTATGGTTTTGATGAACAAAATATATTTCATTGTACAGTCTACAACAAAAAGTGAAACCAATTTATTTTATAAAATTATGAATATTTGATTTCCTCGATAGGTTTTCAAAGATAAACTATTTGCCACACATGTTGCTTTATGCCACACGATTAACATTAATATTAAATACGAAAAAACTGTATCCAGAACATGTATTTGTAATAGAATTAAATTCTCTCTCTCTCTCTATATATATATATATATTCTTAATGTTTATAACAAATACAAAAAAAATAAAAAAAAAATTGAATAACATGTCTTTTTTTTTAGCGAAGCTTCGTTAAATGTCGACCAGGCGAGGTTTTTCAACACGGGTAGATCCGTCCCATAAACTGTTTTATAAAAAAAAAAACAAGACAAATTGATGGACATTAAAAATTGTGAATTTGCCAATTATTTTAAATTTCTTTTCAACGTTTTTTTGTAATAATTAGACCAGTCTGTTCGTGGTCGAAATTATTATAACATTTTGAAAGCTTAAGGCTATAGAATTTTTTCTTTGACACCTTACTGCGACGTCATAACGCTGAAGCCATTTTATTGTGGTTGGATTTTGAAAGGGAATTTTGATCTCAACTTTGAGACAAAATTTAGCCATAATAGCTAACAAAGGTACCAGGATTATAATTTAATATGCCAGATGCGCGTTTTGTCTACATAATAAAATTAACGGTACCAATTTTCTTGTACCAGATGCGCATTTCGACAATACATGTCTCTTCAGTGATGCTCGTGGCCAAAATATTTGCAATCCAAAGCTTATATAAAAGATGAAGAGCTATAATCCAAAAGGTCCAAAAAGTATAGCCAAATCTGTGAACGGAATCAGAGCTTTGCATGAGGGAGATACATTCCTTAATTTATAATAATTTCTAATATTTTGTAACAGCAAATTTTAATAACACAATAAATCCGTATTTTCATGTCGGTACCGAAGTACTGGCTACTGGGCTGGTGATACCCTCGGGGACTAATAGTCCACCAGCAGAGGCATCGACCCAGTGGTAGTAATAATATCTCTTCATAAGACTCATCAGTGACGCTCAGATCAAAAATACTATAAAAACAAGACAGTAAAAAGTTGAAGAGTATTGAAGACACAAAATTCCCAAAAGTTGTGCTAAATACGAGTTAGGTAATGTATGCCTGGGATAGGAAAATCCTTAGTATTTTGAAAAATTCATAATTCAGTAAACAGGAAATTTTTAAATGACCATATAATTGATATTCATGTCAAAACAGAAGTGCTGACTACTGGGCTGGTGATACCCTCGGGAACCAAACATCCACTATCAGTGGCATTGACCTAGTGATATAAATCATGAGTTGGATACACATGGAAATACATCTAACAAAAACAAAGAGTTGACGTGGCCGAGTACTTGTACGTCTCAACAAAAAAAGTACAGACCTGAAAATAATCCGAGTTATTAACAGCCGTCAGTTCATATTGCCATGATTGTTTCTCCCGACTGCAACTTCGAACTAGAAATATAATAGGAGTCAGTATAATTCGTTATTACCTTCCCATTAGGCAATTCCAGCGAGAAACGTGTACCAGTTTAATGCTACCAATGCATTGACGCCTGCAATTTTTATCTTAGATTTTATTGTCGTTCATTTCCCAAAACAGTCGTGTATATTATTCTGAATAACATTCCTAAGACTTAATATTTGCTCCGTCTCTGACAAGGCGTGTTGAGACGGATATGTGTCCTGATTATTTTTCTTGTGGGGGAGGGGGTGGGGGGAGGGTTGATCAGGTGGCTCTTATCTGAAACTTTGTAAAATACTAACAGGAATTAGGAACGATAAGCCTCCAGCTTCTTTTCTCTCTTTATTTGCAAAACATGTTCGTTTGATTTCAATTGTGCATGATCCTGATGAAAAGACAGTTTCATTCGTGGCTAAGGTTTCAATTGATTCCTTTTTTCACCAAAAGACTACTTTACCTTACAAAGTCAGTGATTCCTGTCTTTCCCATATATGTACATGTAGCTGGTTACAAATCATATATGCAGTTACAAAATGTATTCATTAAATAATACAAAAATGGTTTACATATCTGCAAATGCTAAAAGTGTAACTTAGATTGTCATTACAGAGATTTTGGTTGCCTGATTATTTTCCGACAATGAACATATATTGTATATATAGCTCAATCGCTGAAAAAAATATTCAACAATGTATAAAAATAACAATATGTTGAATGTGTTATTTTTCAGATTCTTTTTCAAGAGTGAAATTTGATATTTACTTTCGAAAAATACTACGAAAATGTGCATTGTTATAATAAATAATAAAAATAACTACTCCTATATATAAAGTGAGTGAACATAGTCGATTTCACTTATCTCCCCTCAAAATTGCCAAGTTGAAATTTGTTTCTAAAAACACAAATATTTGGTATTTATTTAAACATTTTGAATAATGCAATAAATCACAAAATTTTATTTCTTTAAACATGTTAAATAAACAGTCTAACCTATAAATTGCCAATCTGTCTTTTAATTTGCAGATTAGGTCAAAGACCTAGACCTTTTATATACTGCGATTGTACAATCAAAGATTGCGGTATTCCACGAATTTACATAAAGGGCAAATGCACAAATAAACCTTAGTAGCTATTTATAATGGTAGAAATAACGAACTTGACAATAGGTACCTCAAAAGAGGGCAACAAAATTAAAAGTAAAACTTTAAGCTACAATAAAGAAAAGTATAATTGCTTATATTTTTTTTTAATATTTTCTTATTTTCTTCTTTTCTCAACGTCGGATATATCATATTTACAGTCTTAAAGTCCCCTTTATTCTAAGTTAGATTTACCATCTTCTCCAAGCTTTTACACATTAAATATGAATACAAATAATACGATGCACGAGGTAAACACTATACTTATAATGATTGGTAACCAAATTCATACTGTATTTTTTTTTTAGAATGAAGTGCAAATATGCTGTAAAAAGTTGATAAAAAAATGGCGGAAGACGTTTTGAATAAATGTATTTAAAAAGTTGACGTCACCAAATAAATCACTTTGAAATACTAAACAAACCGTAAGTCCTTTATCTTAAAAAAAGTTGTCAAAATGAATTGACAGGAATTTTCTTTCAATTTAGTACTACATACATATGCAAGAAAACAATTTTAGCCTAAGTTCCAAAATGATCTTGAAAATCTCTTTGCTAGTTCAATAAAAGTGTAGACATTTAAGCCACCAATCGATTGTCCGTGGCAGTCATCATTCCTCCGCAAATAATTTAACTATCTATAGATGTGAGGAATACATCGATGAGAGTGTAACCAGATGACATAACAATCAACATATTTATTATAGAGTTGAATTAAACAATATTTAAAAAAGGGGAAGAGCAAAGTTCCCTTTTATGTGTTTCCCTCACAAAGTCATGCTCCGACGGATATTGGAATATATATATGAGTCATATGTAAAAAAAAACCAAGACATGTCCCTTTTCAATTTTAGAAAACATTGCTCTGTGTTTTCTTTCTTTTCCTTCTGCAGAGAATTTACCTTCTATTTCTTTTAATATCGTAGCATATTTGCAGTATAATTTTCAATCAAAATCTATATAAGTAACAAAATCATATTTCTAACGAAAATCACCCGAAATGAAATAAAGGACAAGTTAGCCGTATTTGGCACAACTTTTCGGAATTTTGGGTACTCAATGCTCTTCAACTTTGTTCTTGTTTGGCTTTATAAATATTTTGATATGAGCGTCACTGATGAGTTGTGTGTAGACGAAACGCGCGTCTGACGTACTAAGGGAGCTACCATTTGATTTTCATCCTGACTTTTTTTTTTTTGCAAGTGTCTCATCCTGCCTTTTGTTTTACCCACAACTTCTGTCCTGCCTATTTTTTCAAATTTCATCCTAGCCCCCCCCCCATAAAAATCAAATGGTAGCTCCCTAAATTATAATCCTGGTTCCTTAGACAACTATTCGGTACACTCAAATTCTTTTGTAATATACGCGTAAAACAAAGAGTATATATCATGTATAATAATACATATTTTAAAACTACTGAATTCAAAACAGAAAAATATACATCTAAATACTTGCATCAAACACAAAAAGCAATGTTCTGCGTATTTTCATGAATAAATAAGTAAAGATTAAAAAACATGTTTAGATGTTTTTTATGGATATTTAATTTTCTACTGTTTTTATTCTGCATTTTGAAAGTGCTCCTTGGGCGTGGAATGTATATTTCTTAATAAACAAGGATGTTTAAAAAAAAGTTCAAAATTGTCCTCAAATTGTTGTAAATCTCCATACCTGTTGGCTCATGCCTGGCTAAAATTCGCTCCATTTTTCTTTCATTCTGGTATATGTACATAGCCATTAGTGCTATAACAATAGCATTAATGAATATGAATACGTTGTTAATTGTAGTCATTCCTCAATACCTTGCTAGTGAAGTTGATATAAATATAAATAAACCAGTCAGTCAATCTACATCTATGGACAACAAGGAACAAAGGGAGATAAATCATGATGCACCAATGAGCATTCAGGTAAGACGGTCAATAATGATTATACATTTAAACCTAGCGTGTATTGATTTATAAAAGATATTTAATATGGTAAAACGTTAATATTACTTCAATTGAAATTTATCGATCCATATACAATTTGAATGTCTATGCGGTGGTATTTGGGGCAATATGCGCAATTGTTTCTCCATAGGCCGTAATGGTAACGTTTTCTTCTGTTGCTCAGCCCATATCGTAAACTTGCGTATGTATGATGGCTTGTTTCGAAGCTGAGACATTTTTACATATGTGGTTAAATTTTCGGGGTACGAAGTGTGATTCATTTTTCCGTAATTTAGCAAACCCCGAGTATCCTTTTGCGATGTGGCTCCTCATGGTAAAAAATCCCATTTATAACACAATAAGTTCTTTGAAATTTTAATACTTTGAACACATTTAATAGCTCCATGGTTTTTACACATTTATTCTGTGTTCCCTTACTTTCTAAATTAACACTAATGGTTCAGCTCAGTCATTTGTTTATCATAGAAATGTGTCAAATATCACTACACAGAGATTTTTGTTTACACGTGACTTTTGTGTTCCTCATTTCAAGGCGCATTAGGGGTATTGTCCCATATTGAAATCCATAGTTCTGATTTTTCCAAATATTTTTAGGTGATCTTCATCGGTATGACATTCTGAATAAATCTGTGTATTTTTGTCCATTTCTGAAAAAAAATAAAGTAGTTTCAGCACTATATGGCAGTGACACTTTTATCGCTATATTCATTTATTTTTAATACAACGTGTATGTATAATTAATTTCTTCCAGTATACCTTTACTAGTCAAAACAAGGACAAAACTTCTGATGATAACCTTAAATTACAATACACAGACCCTATTAAAGCATTCCATAACATTTTCTTGTGTCTTAAAGTGTATTTTGACAGAGAAATTATGCAAAATTGAAGATTTCATAAAAAAAAACCACCAAAATAACTATTCTTACTAGTGGACATCTTGTATATAATACTGTGGAAACCCCTCAAAACTACTGGGAAAGTCATTCTTATCATGTAATTAGAGTGCAATGAAGTGCAAATTTTCAAAACTTGTCCATTTACATAATTCTATTTGAGAAAAAAAGGCTTTTTACATGTATTTCAGTGAAAACCCTTTATCAGTGAGAAATCCACATGAGGTATTAAAGGAAACATTGTGACATCACACGTATTATGGCGTCATTAAATAACGACAGATCAAAATAGTGCTAAATAGAGTTTGCAGTGTTACATGAGAATCAGTTGTCGCAAGATTTAACTCGAAATGTTGAGTCAAAAAGATCAGTAACCAAGCCTTTTCATTTAATATCAAGACCATAGCAACAGTTTTCATATAAGCATATTTCTAACATACCGACTGTAATTTCATTTGCACCAATACCATAAATAAATAATTTAGAGCTTACCTAATGAATCAAAATGCTTACCAGTTATTCAGGACTTTTTAAAACCTTTAGTTTGCCATCGCATGTTTAAAAGTAATGATATGTCTGGAACTGAAATAAGACAAAAAAATTTACTCAGGCTGTGTTATCATTTAATTTAAATACATAAGTATTATTGAGAGAGAAAAATCTAATTCTTGAAAGTTTTATCACAAAGAAAGAAAAATGCTTCTCCCTTGTGGCTTAGCCACCTTCATTTAATCTGTTTATATTAGAAGCAATGAGTAGTAGCTAACTAGCTTAATACATGTAGTTGAATAGCAATATTGTTTTCAAGAAGGTTTGACCCTCCCCCTTTTTCACTGAGAAATGACAATATCTTGTGTTTTGCTCGTGTGCATTAACAATAGTAATTCATGATTTTCTTAATACCTGTACATGGTTTTTTTTCCTGTTTATATGCATATGATAACCACTGACCAGGGTCAAATCATTGGATAAAAGCACATGTGCTAAAGTTCACTTTACTCGTGTGAAGTGTGTTATCTCCCTTGGTTATCAGCTATTCCTGTAGACCAGAGTGATAATTACATAACAAAGACTATATTGTGTCATGTTTACTTACAATTTATTTATATTACATGTAAGTTTTTTCTTGTCTTTTTCAATTGAATAAACAATTCCTTCGGATCTCTCGGGGGTAAACAAAGTTATGATTGTGCCTAAAAAAAGTGTTCAGCCCCGTGCCAGTAATTCATTTTAAAAGCGAAAATTTTATTGAATTTTTGCTGTTCTGTATCAATAATATTTATCTTAAATCATTTATGATAACTAGGTATAAATAAAAAACTACTAACCATCATTTTCACAATTTTCTGTGGTGTACAAGGTGAAATTATCTTCAGATATCTCTGGATCTTTTCTTAGAAGATGGGGCAATATGCGCAATTGTTTCTCCATAGGCCGTAATGGTAACGTTTTCTTCTGTTGCTCAGCCCATATCGTAAACTTGCGTATGTATGATGGCTTGTTTCGAAGCTGAGACATTTTTACATATGTGGTTAAATTTTCGGGGTACGAAGTGTGATTCATTTTTCCGTAATTTAGCAAACCCCGAGTATCCTTTTGCGATGTGGCTCCTCATGGTAAAAAATCCCATTTATAACACAATAAGTTCTTTGAAATTTTAATACTTTGAACACATTTAATAGCTCCATGGTTTTTACACATTTATTCTGTGTTCCCTTACTTTCTAAATTAACACTAATGGTTCAGCTCAGTCATTTGTTTATCATAGAAATGTGTCAAATATCACTACACAGAGATTTTTTGTTTACACGTGACTTTTGTGTTCCTCATTTCAAGGCGCATTAGGGGTATTGTCCCATTTGCATGATAACGTGCGTCAACAAACAGATGAGGTATCGTAGGTTTTGTTGATTTTTTGGGGATTCTCACAGACGGTCATTTACGCGACTTCAATGGTTTTTTTTTCAAAATTACAATTATATTATTTTTTGGTTCGCGGTTTCTTCCGTTCACATGTCGTGTGAAATCAAGATAATACGGAGGCTAAATCATGAAATAAATGTTTGATTTGTTTGCCAGATTTGTTTTATTTATTACGACACGTTAGCTATATAGTCTTCAAATCATAGAGTTGGCGAGACCATCAGCTTAAAAAATATTCTGCTCAAAACTATACAAGGCCGTTTTAAGCTTGAAGTGAGTTAAGATTATTTGTTTCATATTGAAGGCCTAACTTGGAATTTGAAATGACGATAAGCAATAAAAGGGCTATTTCTTTGCTTGTTATATTATTTCATGCATTACTTGTACAGATCTATATTTTCTACTTGATAAGAAATCCAACTAGCACCAGTATATTTTGATTGATTTCTTCAATCCTTTACACCATTTTAGGACCACAGAGGAAATGTGTGCTATACTTTCATAGTTTCCTTGTCAATGAAAGACAATTCTTTTCGTTTCAAATTGAAAATGAATTTTAGTTTTCTAGTAACATGCGATCTCGCTGTATAAATTACTAATCTTTTGATTATCAAGTTGATCAACGTTCTGACTATAATGATCAGGTGAGAGGAAAATAAACCCAATAAGGTAAAAATATTGCATTACCATGCGTCGCTGCACCATATATAAAAGTAAGTGCGCACCTTGATTCGAATGATCAAACCGTTCAGTTCATCTTTTGTTGCCCAGTCATTATTCTGCATGCAGAAAAGAATGTCAATCGTTGAATTAATTTCACTTTATATTCTGTCTGTTGATGTGCAACTGAACTATAATGTTCCGGGTTGTGTAATGCATCCAGTGTATCTCGGGTATCTTATTTGTTATTGTATTGTCTTTCGACAGAAACACAAAAAGGGGTTGATTTTCTATCGATATTTGAGTGTGGATTATAGGGCATCTTATTCTACATAGCAGGAAATGAACAGAGTGTCATATTTCTACTTTAACCCTGTAATTCTTATACATATTTCAATCTGCTTCGTATTGGAAGAATATATTCCATTACGATTTGAAATACAGCATGAAACATGTTTAGTTGATTTCAAAATCTTAAGAGTTGGTTTTCAGTTGTAAATCCAGCTTACAGGCAATTCACCAACCTTAATGTCTTTTAATGAAAAATGACACAGAACACGACCAGATATAAGCAGAAATTCATCAAAATTTTATTTATGAAAAGCTGTGATTTACATAGGTGTCTATTGCTTACAAAACACTTGCCAACAGTATGTTAGAACACTAAAAATAAAAGCGTTTCCGATCTCTTTAAGGTGGTTATATTGTCAGCCTTACTAAAATTGAAAACCTATGTTGTATGATTTCGACGAATATATCTTTTGTTACCATGACAATTGTTTTACGTATCGGTCAGGTGAGTGATTTTATGCACAGTTGTCTGTATGATACTAAACCTCTAACGGGAAGGATTGTGCCTGATGTTCATATGATGAAATCATAATCTTTCAGTCAGTTTAATTGAAGTCTGGAGCTGGCATGTCAGTTAACTGCTAGTAGTCTGTTGTTATTTATGTATTATTGTCATTTTGTTTATTTTCTTTGGTTACATCTTCTGACATCAGACTCGGACTTCTCTTGAACTGAATTTTAATTTGCGTATTGTTATGCGTTTACTTTTCTACATTGGTTAGAGGTATAGGGGGAGGGTTGAGATCTCACAAACATGTTTAACCCCGCCGCATTTTTGCACCTGTCCCAAGTCAGGAGCCTCTGGCCTTTGTTAATCTTGTATTATTTTAATTTTAGTTTCTTGTGTACAATTTGGAAATTAGTATGGCGTTCATTATCACTGGACTAGTATATATTTGTTAAGGGGCCAGCTGAAGGACGCCTCCGGGTGCGAGAATTTCTCGCTACATTGAAGACCTGTTGGTGACCCTCTGCTGCTGTTTTTTATTTGGTCGGGTTGTTGTCTCTTTTACACATTCCCCATTTCCATTCTCAATTTTATTATTTCTGTTTTTGTTTTAATTATGTATTTTCGGTAAAGTCGAGTTCGTTTGATGTTGTTTGTTCTCACATGTGTTTATTGTTTGGTCTTACATGACCTGTCTTATATTTCAGTTGTTTAATTTTTGTTTTCTAAATGTATATTAAAGGTAAGATATCAAATCAACTTATTCATTCATACAATTTTAAGATCAAATTAGTGATGTGAAAAGATTTGAAATGTGGTACTCGAATACTCGACCATGATTCTCGACAGTACTCAAGTAATCAAATGACTCTTAAAAGTCTATCGAAAAGTTTAGATGCTTGGTGGGATGCGGTATTATAGTTATTCCCTAAAAATATGACATCGCTTGAAGGTTAAAAAAAATTAGCAATGGAAAAACGGGAATGTATCACTGTGACAACAACCCGACCGAATGGCAGAAAACAGATGAATGCCATAAATGAATCTTCAACACAGCGAGAAAATTCCGCATCAAGAGACGGGCTTCAGCTGGCTCCTTAACAAAATGTGTACTTTTTCAATGAAATGGACGTTACACTAAACATATGATTGAATCGAAATTAAAAATAATATACAAGACTTACTTGAGATATATTCAAACATGCGTTGGGGATAAACATGTTTTGGGAGACCCTATACCTCTAGCAAATGTAGAGTAACCAAACACATAGCAGTACGCACCGTAATACTCCGTTCTAAAAAAAATCCGATTCCGGTGACCGAAAAGGTTACCAACGATTCTGTTCAAAATGGCAATCTTTACTATTAAATTTGGAAATGATTTTGTGAGCAATTTGTCTTGAATTTATGACAACTAGGCCCAAGGAAAACTCGGTCCATTCAAACAGTCTCAATAATTATTACAACCTGCATCACTTTTCAAACTTGCACAACTCAAAAAAGAAAAAAAAATACAACAAACACGAAGAAATACGTTATATTAATAGCTTGTTTTCTTCTTATCTTAGAAAGTTCGTCCTTTCTCGGAGCACCCGTGTCAGACAGTGACAGGACTCAAACCACAAAACAATATTTTAAAACTTGCAAGACTGAAGAAATGTTTTAAATTATCAGAGACTCGAGCGTTTGGAAAAACAGAGAAATACTACAAACTAGCACCACTGAGAAATGTTTAATTCATCATTGTTCTAGGTTGTCTTATTCTTCTCCTGAGTTATTCCGTCCATTCTAGGATCATATGTGTAACATCAAAACAGCAGCTACTAATGAGACATTTAAACTAATATGAAAGAAGAACTGACAAACTTATCAAAACTATCGACATAAAGCATCAGTGCAAAACAACAGTTTCAGAAACACCATAAACATCTCAAGTGTTTTTCAGGCCGCGCTGGCGTGGGCTTTTCTGTGATACATGAATAAAAAAAGCACTACTAGGGTTTAGTATCAGATCATAATAAAATATATGTGGCGAAGATAACCCATATTGATACCATGCCAGCAGCTGGTTTTGGAGTAAATATGTTTATTTACGATGCAAAGACGCTATGAGTGAATTAATATTAATAACAAAATTAGCAATTTTTCATTACCTGAATAAGTTTGTTTTAACGTTTTGGTTACTTTTTCATAAAAAAATCAATCTGATTCAAGAAAACATTCTCTGTAACTAACATTTTGAAAATACTTTCTTTCTTGATTAGCAACACATTTGTTACGTTTGAAGGATGTTGTTTTGAAAACATAAATCGGCATTCGAATGAGAACTTACCGTTCCCCTTTTCTTTCGGACTAGTTCCGTTTCATATTAGGCTGACTTCATACAGGAAGTGCTTAAAAAGAAAGTAAAGAAATGTCTTGACAAATATCTAGCAATTCAAAATGAGTGTCGGTTGCAAACAAAACTTTACAACAAAAGAAATAATTTTAGCTAATCAATTGTAAATTTTCCAGGTTATGCTTAAAAGGACTCTACAAACCAAAAGTTCCATGGAGTTGAAATCGTCTCTTCGTAAGTTCTACGGACGCCATTTTAAGTAGGTTGACCGTTACGGAATATTCGCTTCACAGATGAAAGCGGATATGATCCAAATGTAGTAGCTACAATCCCGTCCCCTTTTCACAAACGTAACATAATGAATTAAAATTATATCTGAATTTGTACTAACATGAGCAACACGTGAAGCAGATTTAACCTTCCAGATCACTTCAGATTACCCTAGTTAAAGGCGGGGTCGTGTCGCGCAGTCTTTAGTTTTGTATGTTAGGTTTTTGCACTATTGTCTGTTGGTTCTGTTAATTTTTCAGCCATGGCGTTATAGATTTATTTTCGACTCATGAGTTTGAATATCTCTCTGGTATGTTTCGCCTCTTTTAAATTTAGTAAAAAGCAAAATCAATTTTACTAGTAAACTATAAGAATACGTTTTTTTTAATATAAGGAATCAACAAGTTAACAGTTATAACGAGTTATTTGAGAGTTCAAATTAGGATCTTTTATCTAGTTTGAGTTTTTAAGATGTAGCCAGACATCAATACTTAACCAATTGAAAGAAAGCTTCCATTTAGTGTAGGTAAGGTAATAATACTTAATCTGTTGTTATGCCGATGTCTATTCTTATGACTTCTTATGACATAATAACTGCGAGTTTGTTTCTCAAAACGTGTTATGCAGGTGGTTTCAAGAACGTAGGCTCATGAAAAATGTCCAAGCACAATGTGTAACAGAAGCTGCTTTCAGAATAGAAAAGCAACAGGAATTAATCAATCAATCAATATGCAAAATAAATGATCAAAACGATTGGTATATTTTCCAATTAGTCAACACTCCTGTTTTGGCATGCGATTGTTTTGATACTGTTATTTGTTGTACATTTACAGTTAATAAAAATAATCATACAAAACCCTGAGATTTTTTAAAACCGGACAAAAAGCAATTTGGAATAATACATTTTTTATTTTTTATTGATCATCCGAAAGTTCATAATTGATTTGGTTTTTCTTTTTTTCTTTGTTTTGAATGCCTTAGAGAGTCTTATATAGTCCTTACGCGTGATTGGCATACAAAATAATAAGCTTTGTACCTTTGGTATGTTTTTGCAACCACAATAAAAGTAATTGATTAATATGATGGACACTTTTTGCAATTGTGGCTTTTTGCATGAAATCGCAAGCAAGTGATCATAGTAATATCTTACCTTTAAAAAAGATGTTTACGAACAATTGCTTGATAGTTTTTGGTTACATGGTTAGAATCGTTCATATTGCTTTATTCATTCGAATTAAGAAAAAAAAAAAACATTTGGAAAAATTAAACAATAACATTATCGAAAGGACAGTGCTAAAATTCGTGGTAATACGACATTTCTAGTTTTACTTCCACATCACCTGGCTGGTCAACAACAAATATTGGACACATGACCTCAGCTGAGCTCACTCTTTCAAATGTGTGTTTTATTTCCCAACCTTCTTTGTCACTGACTGAAAACTCTTTACACTTCATATTGACAAAGAATACGAATCTTCCAGTAATTTTAATGCTTGATGATTCCAAACTGTGACTATGTACCGGTATTACAGCAATAAACTGATTCTGATGGTGTGCTGATTAGCGTAAAGAATATTATAAAAATGAAAATCAAACGACCATTCGTCAATAAATTCATCATAAATTTTATTGTCCACTATGTCAATGCATGTTTTGACTGATCGAAACTATTTCAGCAACTAGTGTTGTCGAATCGTAAGACATGGTGGAAAGAATGGCAAATGTGAACTCAACCTCGAAATATTTTGTGTCGTATGGTGTAAACCATCTGTTGCATAGTATTCCCAAGCTTTGTATAGATGCCGTTGGTTCAGGACGTTAAGTGTCTTTCGAATAAACATAACTGTATCATTACGACGAATGTGACATACAGTCAAATAGTTCAATCCCTGGATTCGTGGATGAATTATAACCAGGAATCCCGCTAGAATAAATACCCAATACATAGCAATTTTCGCAATGCCGTAGCATTACTCTATTATTATAATATTTATCCCAAACGAAAGGATATAATAAATTTTACTACTTTTTCAATACTTAACACATTGCTTATTTCTAAACATTACTAGACCATCTGAATTATCTGCCATACCAAACACAGCCATACAAGCAGCATGATCAAATAAATACGTTCTGATAGATGTAGTAGTTTTGACAAAATCTAAATTGTTAGTTTGATAAGACTTATTGTGAAATGCAATTTTTAGAGGGAAATAACTATACCATTTTGACAAAACGAGCAATTTGACACCATTATCAGAATATCAATATCTACTGTAAATATTACACCGCACATAAATGCAGTATGGAGTAAAATCACCAAAAGGTTGAACTCTGAGGAAAAATCATAACGGAATGTTGATAATCAAATTAAAAGCTCAAACACATTAAACAAATAGATAACACCTGTCATATACCTGACCTTGAATAGACATTTTTTTAAAGTAGAAAATAGTGAATTAAACCTGGGTTTATAACTAGCTAGACCTCGCACAGTTAAAAATTCCTTTGTGGTGTACTAGTGCTCTGTCGTAAAATAATGGAAGGTGTCCGTAGTTAGTCTGTGGTTTACATGTTTTATGCACTATAATATTATCTATCATGTATTTCTTTGTCCTGAGTGATTTTTGTTTATTTGTACAGTATTTTTGTCACATATGTTGTCAAGAAAAGGCAGACTGGGGAAACATCCCACAAATATGATAACAAAAAACTAATGAAAAGACTGGGAAATTATCTCCACAAAAACTATAACCATAAGGAAATAGTAGACTGGGAACATTTCCCCATGAGAAAAAACACCAAATAAAACTTGATCGTCTGCAAAAATCCAACTGCATAATGGTTGCATATGCCATCGACACGCAAACAATAGGAACTGTGTTGTCAGATAATCAAAAGAGATAATAGTGGAATACCTATCCAGCAACAGATAACACAACAGAAAAAATTGACTGGAAAAACATTCAAACTGAAAAATATATCGACACAACTTACAGATGTAGGAGATATAGAAAGAGTTAGAGTATACGTTTATGGTTAACATTCATAAAAGCCATGCAAATAAACAAAAATGAGACGTCTGAAGTGATTTGACATTCTTGCGCAGAGTGGTTTTTACATTCCAATTTTTCAACATTTACAGCAAATAAAACAGTCTTGAATAGAAAATAATCTCTTTCAGTTCTTTGATAACCACATACAACAGCACAAAAATGTGTGCCTTGAGTTGGAGTATTCTTTTCATTTCCTGTTCTGTAAATATATAGATACAAATGTAGGTGATAAAACCATTACCAAACATGTATTGTGAATTAACGTTATCATAACATTTCTAAATAACACTGCTACCGTTACACATCGTTACACGTATGTATTCATTGAAAGTCTCAATGAAATGGTTTTCTGATACTTTTCTGGTAAAATCATCATTCTGACGTTGATATTTTTGAAGAGAAGATTTAACTCATGATCACCGAGGGTAAATTTGATTTCAATGAGATAAGGTACGAGTTCATTCATAGAAATTCAGAGGACATACGGAATCGTACTTCTATTTTTTTTGGTAATACAGGTTCTGTTAAACATAAGAAAAGGTATAGGTAGGAGGCACCTTTAATTAATCCATTAGAAAACACTTTTACTTGTTAACATACTACCATCACTAGTGTGAGACTACGTAATGTTGAGGTTATGTTATTAATCATACATGTTTATTTATTTTTAAATTTTATTAAGATTTTACTACTTCGATTATATCTGTGAGTGTTGCATTGTCGTTTGGTTTATTGTTGCTCTTCAGCGTTTCTGTTGTTTCGTTGTTTTTCTCTCATAGTTGATGTGTTTCCCTCGATTTTATATTCAAACCAGGATTTTTTTTCTCTCTATCAATTTATGGTTTTTGAACAGCGGTATACATGTACTACTGTTGCCTTTATTTTCGAAATGCTCTACCACATGTTACCAAATAAACGCCCGTCTTCGGTTACAATTTATAAGCCATTTAGCTTTGGTCAGTTATTTTTCATAATCAATCCAATGAAATTCAGTATCATAAATAAAATAAACAAAAAAAAAACATTTTGGAAGAAATTACATATCATATTCATCTCATTTCCTTATGCATTACATCTGACTTTGTATTTCAGTTCTACCCACTCGCTTTCTAGTATACAAGTGTGTTACGTCCTAATTAATTAAGAATCACTCCTTATTTTCCCAGTAAACTTGATAACTATGAAAACGAAAGTTCGGGTGTGAAGTTTCCGCTCTACTCTAGAAAAGTGTTTTGCACTTGTTATTATTAACTTTCCATCTACTTTCGATATAAACAAAGAGAAGGACAATTTTTAACAAGTGTGTTTTCCTTCAAACAGGAAGTTTCTCAGGGTTTGGTATTTTTGCTAAATTTTCTGGTATCTCCAGCTAGCCATCACGACAAAAGATAGTTAAGGCGATGATTATTTTTTATGAGTAAAAAAAAACAACGAACTATCTGTTCATGTTTATTTCCGAATGATCTCAGGTGATTAAAGAACAAGTTTGAAATCATTTAATTATCATAAAGTTACCAAGTCCTTCGTTTTGTATTGCAATCGATTGTCATCTCTATATAGTGTAAATTGTGTTACTTATTTTCAAAGATTTAAGTCAAGTTACTATCTAAAGTTGGGTAAAAGTAATTTTTATCAGTCACTTGATATCTGCTTTAGTGTGATTAGAAGGTCTCAAAACGTCTTAAAATGAAAGGTCTGACTAACAATCATAGTAATTAATTACATCGATGGACATTCATTCACCTTGACATGACTGTTTTGCTTACCACATTTACATTTACAAAAGAAATACAGTATTGACATTTTTATTTTTATTTACATTGTAGATAATATTGTGAATCCATTTAGTACTGCCAAAAAAAAAAAAACAAGCTATAGACTTTAGATATCTATGGTGTTACAAAAATCCAGATAAGTCAGGGTATACTTTGATTTCTATCCAGTTTAGGTTAATAAAAATGCTTCTATGCTAGATTATCAAAATCAAAACATTGAAGTGGGATTCTTTTCCTCTATAAACACAGGCTTAAAAAGTACAATCCTTGTATTTCTAATGAGTTGGTTTTACCCTATAATATTTCTTACTCCCTGTACAAAAAGAGGTTGATTGGTTAGTGGTGAATGTCACTTTCAACATTATTGAGCTATTTTGTGGCGGTCAGTATGAATTGGTGTAATACCTTACTACGATAAGAACTAAAACCGTTGAATAGGGGATAGTTTTGTCCTTATTCTCAGTCATATTATGTCTCCCACCACTCTTATCATTTCTCTCACTAGAATATCCTGCTATGAAAAAAAAAATGAAGAGTGATTTAAATCATTTTAATGTACCAATATTTAAGAAAGTTACAAACACTGTTGAATTGATGAGATTCCAACCACTTGAAAAACTGAGACAATCTCATAGTAACCAATTTGTAGACTTTCTTTGTTTTTTGAAAATAAATTAGAAATTAATAAAAGGATTACAAAATTGCCTATTTCTATAATAAGAAACGAACTTTTGGTATCAAAAAGAGGTTTGTTTTCGGAGACACTAATGTATGATGTCATACACAGGTTCTTACGAATGAAGTTATAAATGCTTCTACATTCAGGGCCGTAGGCTGCACAGAGATTCAAATAATAAACAATCATATTATTACCACAACTTAAAAGTTCAAGCTTCTCTGAACATTTAAAAGTCTATTGCTACCTTAATAACATACACATAGTCAAATCTAGTTTCATTTCGGTCTTTTGGAGTTAAGGTGTAGATAAATTATGTATTTTTAATGGAGCTTTCCATTCTTTTGACAGTTTTGACTAGCATGTAGGACAGAAAGTCACAGGACAAGAAGTCACGGACAAAAAGTCACAGACCAAAAGTCACAGGACAAAAAGTCACAATTCAGTTTTGAGATTATTTTTGTTTGAACAAGAAAACATTTATTTTGAAAATATTTTTTTGTATTTCTCTTGAAGTTTTATGTTTCAAGCAACTTTGTAATAAAAATCTTCTCAATAAATATAAATAACGATCAAGTAATTGTTATGAAAACAAAATGTCAAAGTGACTTAGTACCTAAATGACTTCATTTTGCCAATAAAAATATCCTTTGCATGATTAAAATTTAATACATTTTCATTTATCAAGGTTTATGAGCTATTTCCTTAACTTACAAATGATTATATGTAATAAAAAGAAAATATTTCAAAATATATTTGAACAATTGTCAAAAAAATATTTGTGACTTTTTGTCCTGTGACTTTTTGTCCTATCAAATTTGTGACTTTATGTCCTGTGACTTTTTGTCCTGTGACTTTCTGTCCGTTTACCTTTTTACTACACTTCTTAATTGATCAAACGTTATTTTTCTTAAAAGTTGTAAAGCTTTAAAAAATCGGCATGGCGCCTATGGTACTGACAGTGTATAAGAGTGGTGTAAAGTGAATTCATTTTTCAGTTAAATACAGCAATGACAGTCATTAAAAAGTTTTTCGTTAATGCTATTTCGTAATCTTAGCTTCCTAAAATATTCAACCCTAGATAGATTACAGGGATTGCTGTAAATTGACAATTGCAATAAATCGTTTTTCAATTGAACTCGACATTAGGGATGAAGTTTGATGTACCGGTAACTAGCACCTTGCAGTTATAGTAGCATACTTATGTCTAATTAAAGAATGATGTGTAAATATTTAAATTTCTTTCGAAACCCTAGTTGATTGCAGACACAGGCAGTAACTTTACAAAGGTAGGGATATCTCTTACAAAACAGTCACCAATTCATGAAACACTTTTGGAAAACTCTGGACGATAAGTTGTATACAATCATGACCTTCGTGAGTCCTTCACCTCTTTCGAAATCGCTAAGAAACTGGATTGCAATACGGTGCTCTCAGTGGTTGGGTTCCACGTGGTCCCATACACATCAGGTGCTTTAATTTTCAATATAAATCGTTCGATGTATCAAATAGTTGAGCCGTTACATAAAAATTAAACAAAGGGAATTTCAGAGGAGACAAAATATTTTCTTCTCGATATATTTAGCAACGAAGGAAACAGTGCTGTAAGGAAGAGGCTCAACGAACAGTGCAGTGTAAACATAACATAAACTGATGACTCACTAACCTAATAAAATTGAGAATGGAAATGGGGAATGTGTCATAGAGACAACAACCCAGCCAAAGAAAAGACAAAGCAGAAGGACACCAACAGGTCTTCAATACAGACAGAAATTCCAGCACCCGGAGGTGTCCTTCAGCTGGCACCTAAACAAATACATTCAGTGATAATGAACGCCATACTAAACTCAACAGTATACACAAGAAACTAAAATTAAAATAATACAAAACTAACAAAGGCCAGAGGCTCCTGACTTTGGACAGGCGCAAAAATGCGGCGGATTTAAACATGTTTATGAGATCTCAACCCTACCCTATACCTCTATCCAATGTAGAAAAGTAAACGCATAACAATACGCACATTACAATTCAGTTCAAGAGTCCGAGTCTGGTGTCAGAAGATTTAATCTGCTGCTATTTTAAATTACTTAATGTTTGCATTTTTAAAGCATTTTCAAGCGATATTGTGTTTTATGCATTTGTTCAGTATGTTAAGTTTTATTTACAATTCGAATTCACTAATTGATATTGGTAGCTTAACATGTATATATGAAGGTTGTACAGTGCCTAGTCAACACTTCTGTGTTGACTTGAGTTACAATTGATATGTTCATAATTATAAATTAACTGTTACAAAACTTTGAATTTTTAAATAGTAAGGCATTTTTACCGTAGGAATAGATTACTTTAACTGTATTTGGCACAACCTTTAGAAATATTTGGTCCTCAATGCTTTGCAACTTCGTACTCTATAGGCCTTTTTGTCATTTTTTGATTCGAGCGTCACTGATGAGTCTTTTGTAGACGAAACACGCGCTTGGTGTACATAAAAAAATCAAACATATTTTGATATCTATGATGAGTTTATTTACATCCCCTGGGTCGATGCCACTGCTGATGGAGTTTTAATTCCCCGAGGGTTTCACCAGCCCAGTAATCAGCACTTTTGTGTTGACTTGAGTTATCATTGATATGTTCATAATTATAAATTAACTGTTACAAAACTTTGATTTTATGAAATACTAAGGATTTTCTACGTCAGAAATATATTACCTTAGCTGTTTGTGGCATAACGTTTAGGAATATTTGGTCCTCAATGCTCTTCAACTTCGTTCTATTTTGGCCTTTTCATCATTTTTTGATTGGAGCGTCACTGATGTGTCTTTTGTAGACGAAACGAGCGTCTGGCGTAAATATAGAATTTTAATTCTGGTATCTTTTGAAGAGTACGAAGACTAGGGTACATGTATTTTATTGTGACGTGTTATAGACATGTAAGATATTTTTGATGTATGTTTTAAATTGGTATTAATAAAGCATACTGTTTAATATTCTGTATTTTTTATGAAAGTTATTATGTAGGAAACAGTATCTGTGTGAAATAACTTGTATTATACTACTTGTAATGCCTGAAGTCTTGAACATATGATAATTGAAGCAAATAAGTTTAATTTAACATTTAATAAAGTTAAGTTAGAACAATCACAATATTATGATTTTTCTAGAAACATTGAATAACTGTCATTTGTATATTTGATAAACCAGTTGAAGTTCATGTAATAATTTACCAGTTCATAGTAATAATCCACTGAATAATCCAACTGTATGTCTTGTATTTTGGAGATGATCCAATTGTAGCAACTGTAGTAGATCGTAGTAAATCGTAGTAAATTCCACACACCTTGCTTGAATTTATGAATGAAATGTATTGACATGCGCAGTAGAACCCATAAGTCACTTGGTACAATTCTCCAATAAAAACACTATTTTTACGTGTTGGCAACTGTTTTCACATACTCCTTGTAATTCCTTTTAGTATTTGTAGTCAACGTCTTCAATGTTTTGCAGATGTTAATGCTAACTTTCCTTGATATTTAACATTTTGATCCACATAACTTTTCGCAATGTTGTTTACGTATTGTGACTTCCGGTGGCGCTGTATTGGTGTATTTATAGCTACTATAAAAATTTGTTTAGTACCATGCAAACTTTGTTTATTACATAACGGTTACTAAAATTGTATATAATTATGATTTTTGTAATTTATTTGAAAATTCAAATATTTAGTTGGACGGCAAGCGCGCGATCCAACAATCTGACAATTTTCCAACTTTGCCAACAATCCAACATTGACGTAATTTCGACGCCTGTTCGTCAGTTCTGCTAAAACTTTTGGTTGTTACAGTTAGTATTTTATTTGCTCGTTATTTATTTTAGTCAAAATGGTTAATTTTTCCTAGTAAAATAGTAAAGTTAGCGTTTTCAAAGTTAAAAAGGAATATTTCATTTTAGCGGACTCTTTGGAGCCGGACTCCTAAATTTTGATCATTTGCTTAAAGTACTTTTTTTTTTTGGTAAATTTAGGAAAGTTCTTTAAAATTGTTTTAAAATATCTTTTTAAGTTAATTATCGTATTAATGCTGGCAAAGCTTTATTTCTAGTTCATCTTTTAAAGTTAGGTTTATTGAAATTGTTCATTAAAGTTCATGTTTACTGTTAACGTTTGTCTTTTTGTAATAAATAGGATTAAATAGGAAAATATTAGGCAATTAAGGGATAATTTCCTAAAGGTCTGGAAATTATAATAAACAATACAGTTTATGTATGGTATAAACTGTATTTCATTGTTAGTTATTCAGGAAAGGTTCTGAATATAACTAATAATAATAAACATTTTTTAGGTAACTGGTGAGGTATCAGTTACAACAATATACAAAAACAATCAGAAAGAGGTCTTCTGACTAAATTCACTAGAAATTAGTATTTTCTCTTAGGCTATTTATTTCTTAGTAAGATAGCAGGACTCAGCCTTTTTATGTATTTTTCTGACACACCAACATATTATCTCTTGAGTGTAGAGATAAATCCCTAGACAATTATAGACCTATAACTTTATTAAGTGTAGACACCAAATTAATAGCCTACACTTTAGCCCAACGGTTAAAACCTGTTTTATCAAAAATAATAAATAGTGATCAGAATGGATATGTAAAAATAGGTATATTGGATTTAATATCCGACAGATTCAAGATATCATAGACTACTCTGAAATGTTTAATATAGATGGTGCTTTGTTATTCATAGATTTCTCAAAAGCTTTTGACTCGTTAGAATGGTCATTTATGTATGAAGCTCTTTTAAAATTTGGTCTCCCGCAGTCATTTATTAAATGGGTTAAAACCTTATATAATGGTGTCAAAGGTTGTATGCTCAATAATGGGTGGATTTCTGAAACCTATAGCATTTTTCGTGGTATTAGACAAGGGTGTCCCTTGAGTTCGATAATTTTTGTTATAGCTGTAGAGATTCTGGCATGTAGAATAAGACAAGATACAGGTATTAAAGGATTTCAAATCAAACTTGATTCTAAAACACATAGTCTTAAAATCTCACAACTTGCAGATGATACTACTCTCTTTCTTAAATCAAAACAAGAAATAAGCCTGGCATTAAATTTAATTGAAGAATTTGGAACTCTTTCTGGTCTAAAACTTAATAAGTCAAAAACTGAAGGAATATGGCTAGGTAATCTAAAACATTCTAAAGATAAATATGAAAACATTAGTTGGAATAAAAGCCCCATTAAATGTTTAGGTGTATATTTTGGAACTAATAAAGTTGAATGCCATAAATTAAACACAGAAAATATTTTGAGGAAGTCAGAAAAAGCAATTTCAAATTGGAAGAAAAGAAAGCTTACAATGATTGGACGTATAACAGTAATACACACATTAATTATACCAAACATAACCTTTTTAGCATCAGTAACCAATTTATCGAAAGACTTTCTAACACAATTTAAAAAACTAATATTTAACTATATATGGCAAAACAAAAATGAGAAAATCAAGAGATCTACTCTATGTAATGATTATCAGGATGGTGGTTTAAAAATGATTGATACAGATAGTTATATAACATCAATCCATATATCTTGGGTCAAAAGGTTAACAACAGAAGAATTTTCAAATTGGAAGGTTATACCTTTATATTACTTTAACAAATTTGGAGCAAACTTTGCTCTATTTAACATGAACCCTGAAAATATATATGACATACCAAACTTAAAAAAAATTACGCCAGAATTTTATTTTGAAATATTAAAAAGATGGTATAAAGTACATAATAGTTCCAAGATAAGCAAGGGGTTAAATTTCAAATGCATAAGACAGCAATTTATTTGAGGTAATCAATCAATTAAATTAAATGGTAAAAGTCTTGTTTTTCCAAACTGGATAGAAAGTGACATGTTTTTTATTAATGATATCATAGATAAACAAGGTAATATCTCCCAAAAAGTAATCTTAAATAAATTGAAAGAAAAATCAAACTGGATAGCAGAACTTTCTAAACTTAAATCTGCAATCAAAAAGGAATGGAAACTCATGTTAAAATCAAATCAATCAATTGCAACTAAAGTCAAAATAGACAGAAATCTTTACTTAGAAACAAAAAATAAAGCTAAATCAATTTGTATTAAACAATTAAAAGCTAAAGATATATATAACTTCTCAAAGGTATAGAATGTGACACACCTATTGGTTTCATAAAATGGAAAAAATTATTCAAACTAAATTCCTCAAATCAATTACATGATATATTAAACTTTACATTTCACCAGTTAATTGATAATAAACTAAAAATGTTTAGGTGGAAATTGATCAATTATATATTACCATGTAAGCAACTGCTTTATCAATGGAAAACAATGAAAGATAATCAATGTCATATATGTCACCAAGTAGACAATTATAATTATATTTTTTTTGGATTAAAGTTGGGTTATTACTAAATAAAATAAAAATAGGTACACATATTTTATCAATGCAAAATTTAATACTTGGATACAAAATTCATGACAGTTCATATTTTGATATTAATGTGTTGTTAACAATTGTTTTATTTGCTGTTTACAAAGACAACTATGCATCAGAGTTAAAACACAAGTACATAGATGTATACAGGGTTTTTAAATTAGAACTCTTAGAAAGAAAATGTAGTAAATTTTTGAAAGAAACATTTAAATATATATAATTCACCACAATGTAAGTCAATAGGTGAGGCGTACAAGTACTTATAATTTTGTAGTTGTGTGACAGAGAGTGTGTGTGTTTGTGCTAGTTTTGGGACCAAGTTTGTGTGTAGGTACAGGTGTGTGTGTCTGTTTATGTGAAAGTAAAGACAATATACTCCATGTACTAGCAGAGCAATATCATGTTTTTCATTTATGTTTTATGTATACTGTTTCTCTGTTTACACGAAACGATTGTCAATCCTTTATACAAAGTATCAACAAATATCTCATTCTTTATCCATACCATACCATGTTAAATTACCATCAGAATGTCATCAATGTTTGATACTCATAATAGGCTAATGCATCAATTTTTTTTTAGTATATATGATTCTTGAAATGAATAAAATATAGAAACTTATTTACGTGACTTTTAGCAAATGCCTATATTGACCAGCTCATATCTTGTCATACTGACTTTGTAATTTACAAACTACTCATAATATTTGAGTAAAAACTTTTGGGTCGAAGCATTTCAAGCCCCTGCCCGCTACACTATGATGAGTTTATTTACAGCCACTTGGTTGATGCCACTGCTGGTAGAGTTTTACTTCCCCGAGGGTTTCACCAGCCCAGCAGTCAGCACTTCTGTGTTGACTAGAGTTATCATTGATATGTTCATAATTATGAATAAACTGTTACAAAACTTTGAATTTGTGACATACTAAGACTTTTCTACCTCAGGAATAGATAACCTTAGCTGTATTTAGCATACATTGTATGAATATTTGATCCTCAATACTCTTCAACTTCGAATTTATTGGCCTGTTCAACATTTCTTTATTCGAGCGTCACTGATGAGTCTTTTGTAGACGAAACGCGCGTCTGGCGTAAATTTAAAATTTGATCCTGGTACTATATCGTTGATGAGGTTATTTATACTATGAATTCAAGATTATTCGTTGGATACGAATTTTCGTGGATTTCACGAGTAAAAGTTCATTTTTTTTTTCAAAGAATTACAATTTTTTTTATAAGATTGTATGACGACTTCGGCAAAACCTCGAAATTAAACAACATAATATCAGAGTTCCACATTAGACAGCTGTGGCGTTCCATACTCATTCATCATTAATGAGGATTAGATTGTCTACTTATCAACAATCTAATAAGGCAAAATGTAATGTAGTGTCGTTTTATGATAGGTTATTGTTTCATCAGAACCAAATATTTTGACATGTGTAATAACATAAGGATATAGTGTTGAGAACGTTGCATCACTCATCTACAATTTGGTTAGAAATAACCTTGTTTTGTCAGTAAGAATAGGGAACATGTACATATTCTAGGGTTTTTTAACTTATTTATCCTGTACATTAAATGATGCAAAGCTTGCTATCAAACAATTGTTAGCGAAAGTACTTCGAATCAACGATTTCTTATATATTCCTTGAAGCTATACAGACCCCCTCCCCAAAAAAAGAGCAGTCGTTTGTTTAAACAGCGACATACTATATGCACAGATAGTACTATAGTGTAATCATTGATGTTAAATGATTTTAAATGCCAAAGAACCAACCCATAAAAAAACGTGATACAAATTCCAAGATTCAAGATTTTATTAGTGTCAAGAAACTTGCATACAACATTCATATACAGTAGGTAATAAAATTAAACATTATTTCAATGATTACAACACATATATGGTAACACAGCACCCAAGTATTTGTCTCTGAAATAGAAAACTACGACAAGGACAAGGAGATCGTGACTTATGTATCTAATCTCATAAGCAGACACATTTATTTATTTTTTATGTAGAATTTCGTAGTTTCATGCGTTTATCGTGAGCTTTCTCAAAAAGTTACAAATATGTTAAATTTTGAACATCCTAATAGTTTTGGTCGCCTGCAGGGTTTAATATTTACGACTGTCAGATTGCCCGGGACAAGTCAAAGCCATCAACAGGCACCTATATGATATACGATTGTCAAGTAAATATTCAGACAACACAAAACAAAAATCGGTAGAAAATACCGAATACTGTCTTAATTAGTTCGTCATTCAGACTACATCGATTTATATTCGAGTTTTTTTCTAATAATATGTAAACCTGTGCCTCCTCGTGCAAAGCCTTGAACACATACACAAGAAGTTTATACTGGCATCGATACGTTGCGGGCAGCCAGACTTGAGGATTGTTTTGTGTGGTCGTACTTCCTCTTCCTTGTAATGACCCTGGCTGCTGTGTTTTGGACTCGCTATTATTAGATGTTAATGGTAGTCTATATAGTAATGCGTTCCCGTAATCTAGACGGAAGGTAACAAGAAAGCGTACTAACGTTCAAAATAAACACAAAGTAATAGGCAGAGTAAAGCTCAGTTAAAAAGAAGTCAGAGTCCGATATCAGAATATGTTGCATACGAAACTAAGTTAAATGACAATGATACATATATTAATATAAAGGACTACTAGCAGTTACTGACCTGCCAGATCCAGTCCTTAAAAACTGATTCAAAGATTATGTTTTCAAAAAATGAAGCACAATCCCTCCCGTTAGGGGTTAAGTATGATACCATCATAAAATACATGAGAGGACCATTACTCGTTTCATGTCTTACACTGTTTTTTTTTACATGCAAATATCCTATGGGTAAATATCTAAATATGCCATCCTTAGTGTCCTGACAACAGTGTCGTAACTTGTCTTCCTACTAGTAAACATTATAAGTAGAGCAATACAGATACGTTAAATATGCATCTCAATCGATAGAGATAAAAGTTTAGCCTTACTTCAGGACACGTACAACCCCCTCAAACAGTTGTTGCAATGATTCTAAGATGCAAAGAACGTTGTATTTAACCAGAACGGGCTGCAAATGTATATAGATATAGGAATATGTGGTGTGAGTGCCAATGAGACAACTCTCCATCCAAATAACAATTTATAAAAGTAAACCATTATAGGTCAATGTATGGCCTTCAACACGTAGCCTTGGCTTATACCAAACAACAAGCTATAAAGGGCCCCAAAATTACTAGTGTAAAACCATTCAAACGGGAAAACCAACGGTTTAATATATATAAAAAAACGAGAAACGAGAAACACGTATAAATTACATAAACAAACGACAACTATATATATGGGTTCGAATCCCGGCGAGGGAAGAACCAAAAATTTGCGAAAGCAAATTTACAGATCTAACATTGTTGGGTTGATGTTTAGACGAGTTGTATATATACATTATGTACACAGCCATGTATCACGATCATTGATGGCGATCCGATGGATACATCTGTTGTAGAGTTGTCACTGACTCAGACGTACTTATGAATATAATTATTTTCTGTGACTGTATCTTACATTAATTTGTAGGATCCTTTACTATAGTTAATTTAGCTGATCTGTAACAATAACATCTTCATGCCTTATATATCATGTACTGTAGTACGCCGCTAGATTAAAACTGACGAGGAAAGGTAACATACGGCCAGCGAAAGCTCTATTTTTGTAGAGCCCAGGTGGTCGTGTGGTCTAGCGGGACGGCTGCAGTGCAGGCGATTTGGTGTCACGATATCACAGTAGCATGGGTTCGAATCCCGGCGAGAGAAGAACCATAAATTTGCGAAAGCAAATTTACAGATCTAACATTGTTGGGTTGATGTTTAGACGAGTTGTATATATATATGTGAACATTATTTTTTACGCCTATATATATATATATATATATATAGGCGTAAAAAATAATTTTCACATGTGCAGATATATATATTCATTAAATAAAAAATTAAAATAAGTAAAAATTTAACAGTTCCATTCTATCGATTTCATCCTCCCATTGGGACTCTTCAGGATAACTGATGTAGTGTCGCTATAGGCGACATCGTTAAGGAGGTTTATGACGTTCCGCCATTGTTCGTTATTAAAAGTTCTCTGGATTTAATTTCGATCGAAACGTTGTTATGAAATAACGTTTCATCTCTTTTCTATATGCTAGAGCGACCCTAAATCAGTTATCCTGAAGAGTCCCAATGGAAGGATGCAATCGATAGAATGGAACTGTTAACTTTTTACTTATTTTATTATTTTATTTAATGAATATATATATATATATATATGTATAAATCTCACAAGGAAATGAAAATGCTAAAAAACAAAATAAACAAACAATTATTCTGCTATTGGTACCAATGCAAGTTGCATAAAATCAAATCAGAAATATCCCCAAAATAATCTTTTGTTATGTAATTTTATATGAAATATTTAGAGGGAGATATACCAAGTGACAAATACATGTACTGTACCCTCAAGTTAATTAAAAAAAAAAACACTGTACATATATATACGGAGGGGTCATGATCCCAAAATCCCGGGCTTAAAAACATGAAACCTCGAGGTCCCGAATTGAAAGAAATTTAATTCCCGACATCCAGAAATTCGACAAAAGAATTCCCGGTTCCCGAAAGGACCAATCCTGAAATCCCCTCAACAAGAAGTCTTGGCTCACACCGAACAACAAGCTTTAAAGGGCCCCAAAACTACTAGTGTAAAACAATTCAAACGGGAAAACCAACGGTCTAATCTATATAAAAAAACAAGAAACGAGAAACACGTATAAATTACATAAACAAACGACAACTACTGTACATCAGATTCCTGATTTAGGACAGGTGCAAACATTTGCTGCGGGATTAAACGTTTTAATGGTACCAAACCTTCTCCCTTTTTCTGAAACAATAGATGTATGCACACTTCACAGCAAAACGGATTACCTATTCAAGGAAGCGTGTAACTGCCAGTCAGAAAATTACAATAGTTTAAATACTCAATCAACCCTTTAGGTGGCAATTAAAACCAGACTTGTAATGAGCACCCAATTATTATATTTACTTTGCATAAATTTCAAACGAAACATCTTTCCTGCAGAAATATTTGGTACTATGTTATAATCTATTCCATCAATACTGTTAACCGACTTATTATCGCGGATACTTTATTACGCGTTTAGTCCTTTCAAGCCAAAAATAATTTTAGTTATATATGGAAAAATCAAACTTTTACATATAAGAGACCATTTATATGCACTGTTGTTTTTACTGGCGAAAGTCGTGAAAATAAATCGCTTGCGAAATTTAAAATTAGAATGTTGACAGCACAGATGACTATATTATTAGTGTAATAATCCTCTAACTCAATTTGTGTCTTGACTATAGCTGATAAAACTTGGGCAAACTATAATTTTTACAAAGTTTTCTAAGCAATCAAATTAATGATTGGAATATTTTCAAAATCGTACGCATACATTATTTCAAGTTTTGTTTCAAATGTTTTAGGATTATACACACCGAACGCTAGACAAAGCTGATCAGCGGATACTACTTTTGTTAACGTGTACAATATCTTCGAACTATCCTTGTCAATAACGGAGAACTCATTGCGTTCCATGTTAACGAAGAATCCAAGTCTTCCTGTGGTCACTGTACCGACTGTATTACTGCTGCTTATTATCTTAAGTTGTTCACGCGTTTTCGTAGTACCATGTTTGGCTATAAAGCATATGCTAGTATTGCAATTGTTAATGTAAAACGACAACCCCTGGTTTCCAACATAATGGTTACTGTCTATTTCTTCACGACTTGCCACTCCTACTTCGAGGACTAAGGATGTCGAGTCATGATTTATGGACTTTAATATTTTGTATGAGAAAATGATCTCAAAGTACATTTTACTTATAGAAGTTAAGCATCTATCTCCTATTGTTCCTTTGTAGGTGTTAAACTGTTCTGGATGATTCACAGGAATGGGGGTCTCTTTTGTGAAGGAATTACCCAGTACTGTATTATCATTAGACAGGAACATTAACGAATGAGTCGACTTTCTGTCAAATCTCAAAGAAAATAAATATCTAGCCTTATCATCTGAAATAAACCAATATATACAAAATTCATACATTTATAATTTGATGTAATGTTCTTATTCTTATGTTAACATTTCTAAATTTGACAAATAAAGTCAAACGATATACTGCTTTTCAAAAGTCATAAAGAAAACTCTTATATAACTAAATAAAATGAATCCTAGAACATGTGTACAAGTTTCAATATCGACTGGCGGATCTTAGATGTACCAGTTTATAATGATTTCTGAGTATGTCATGTGAACTTCATATATATATATATATATATATATATATAAATACATGAGTGTGTAGATATAGGAAGTGTGTTTATTTAAATATTGGGGATATTAACATTTATACTTTTTTAATATTTGCCATTGTATATTGGGGATATTAACATTTATACTTTTTTTAATATTGGCCAATGTTCTCATACGGACACGTCATTCTATCTGAGTCCAGCTTCCAAAAACTCTAGATTTGACGTTTTTCACGTAAATTCGTTTGCAGAAAAAGAAAAAAACTGCCGTTAATAGTAAGTTGAAATCTCAGACAATTTTAACGAAACACAACATGCCTGTAGTATTCGGATATTCAACAGATACATATCAATTTGAGAAATTTTCTATTGGTTTCTGAAGAAAAATTTGGTGCCAAGGAGTTGCTTCCAAATTGTTTCTTAGATATGTTTGAACTTCTTAAGACCGCACGTGATCGAACGTTCTTAAAAATGAAGCAAGGAACTAAAAAAAACGGAATAATAGACATAGGTTCAAAACTATAATGTATATAAAAAAATGTCGGAAATAAGTCTTAAATATAATTAACAGAAAACAATAAAATCTACCCGTTGCTGTTGATGAGAATTTTGACACCATTACAGGGACAACTATCACTAGTGCCAGGACTACACCACACACAAAAGCAAGTATGGACCACTTGTGCTGCTTCAATCTAATACGTATATCTCTGGTAGCCCTAGATACTGTTGACACTATAACTACACTTTCCGTCAACTGCATTGGTACATTAATGACCTGGCGGCTCTCATTTACGCTTTCAACATGTGCGGCTGAACCTTGCAGATTATTGAATTGTCTTTGATCTTTAACGTTGCCACAATAATCAGAGGCTACATCCATGGAACTTCTTTCCTTATTGAAGCTATCTATATAAAGAAAAATAGTACAAGAATAAAACAAATACACAAACTGCGTTCCTTATTTGTGTACTAATATTCATCAGTGAATAATCAACTTTATTTTTTTTAATTCAAACTTATAGATTTTTGAATATAATATAAAACAGAATTCCCTCTCGGTATTTTGGGAGATTTTTCCAGTTTTTCACATTCTTTCTGTTTCCATGGCAACAGCGGCCATCTTGGAAATACACATCTGCACATTAGGGTTAAAATTATTTATAAGTTCCATCATAATTGGTCCATACATTTCTGAGAAATAGTCTGGACAAAAAAACTAGGAGTAATAGCAATAATACTCATAAAAAACACACCAACATGAAACTAGGAATAATAGTAATAATAATTATAAAATGTATACAAATTAATTATAATAATTGACTAATAATAATAATCAAACATATAAACTTTTACTTAAATTATGTATAAGAAATACACTTACAGTTAATATTCGACTTTTTCATCTTGGTAACTAACCTGCAAAAATCAATGCAATATGACGAACTAAAAAATATTCTTGAAGGTTCACAATATTTTAGTTGAAACAAATTACCCTCTTGTTCATATATTTTTGCTATTTCATTGACACAAACTAACTACACGTGCGTGATCGTATTATCAACAAACAAACATATTTGACCAAGGAATAAGGAAATATTGAATTCTCCGAAAAATATACAAAACAATTGAAGAAATTTCATAAATGCTATTGTAAGTAAATTGACATCTATTGTTCTTGACTCATTGTCTTTTAATAACAATTATAGTAAAACCTATGAAAAAAGGTTATTTTTAGACTTCAATTAATGAAATGAATACACTCTTCCTGTTTGAATAAAATTGAGAAGGAAAATCGGGAAAGTGTCACAGACACAACAACCAAACCAAAGGGCAGCAAACAGACGAAGCTCATTTAACTCCAAAATGTATACATAGAAAAACTAACATTAAAAATACGTACAAGTCTGATTTTGGACAGGCGAATAAATGCGATAGGGATAAGCATGTATTGTGAGATTCCCCTAATACCTCAAGCCAATGTAGAATAAACAAACACACAGCAATACACACCGTAAAACTCAGTTGGAATGAAGTTCGAGTCCGATTTCAGAATAGGTAACAATTGAAACTCTGCAAAATGGCAATGGTACATAAATTTTAAAAATGCTAGCAGATACGAACATGCCATCTCCAGTCCTCAATTAAACTGATTAAAGATTATGTCCTCATTATATTAAACCCAACCACAATCCCTCCCGCTAAGGGTTTAGTATCAGATCATCATACAACGTATGGAGCGAATATAATTAGTTATTAAAAGTACCAGGCTTATTTTAAATTAAATACGCCAGACGCGTGTATCGTCTACTTAAGACTCATCAGTACCCGTAGCACACAAATAAATGTTGTTTTTTTTTATAATAAATGTGTTTATTTCCGATGCGAAAAACCTATGAGTGAATTGATATTAATAAGAAATTTAAAATATCACATCCTTTATAACCTGACAACAGTAACGTCAATAATATCCCTTCTGCAGAAGTCTGTTTGAAGGTTTGGTTAGCTTTTGAGGTGAGTGCTGACATTGTTTGTGCTCTATATGTAATATTACCATCACCGATTGTAAATTACATACCTGAACGTATGAGATCTTTGCATCTTGATTAATGTATACGAATGATGGCCTTGTATGATTATAAAGTATGGTAAATGTTTTGGTCTATTTTGTGACATCGAAAAGTAGGGTGTAATACATATATTCCTGTCGTTAAAACACCAGCGAATTGAATACATAAACATTATAAGATAATGACAACATGGACAAGGGAACGTCACCATACAAAATGAATAATTAACAATAGGAAATGAAAATAAAAAATCATATCTTTTATTATAAATTTGTTATTGAATGTTAAATTGTATTAGTGAATTAAAATGTCGTCTAAATGAGATCGAACATTTGTTTTTTTATGATATATTATGTTATAGATAATAGGGAGGTCTTTCTTTGAGCAATCCTGACACTCCGAGGTGTGTTCTGTAACAAGAAAAACCTTAAAATAAGCATTATCTTATATACCGTCAAAAGAATATATTTTTTTATAAAGATTAGCAAAATTTAGTATCCTATTTTACCGACCACACTAAAGTGGGATATTCCTTTCTAATAGAGCAGTCAGGCTTAAATACGCCCTACGGCTCATTTAGAATTTGAAATAAATAAAGGCAACAGTAGTATACCGCTGTTTAAAACTCATAAATCCATGGACAAAAAGCAAAATCGGGATAACAAACTAAAACCGAGGGAAACGCATTAAATATAAGAGGAGAACAACGACATAACACTAAAATGTAACACACATAGACAAAATCCCACGAGAATAATATATGTAACATCAAAACCAAATACATGAATTTGGGATAGACAAGTACCGTGACACGTCTTATCGCAATGTGAATTTACACTCAAAAATAAGAGAAAACAAACGACACAATGTTATAATGTAATACACACAGAAACGAACTATAATATAACAATGACCATATTCCTGACTTGGTACAGGGCATTTTTAAAGGAACAAATGGTGGGTTGAACCTGGTTTTGTGGCATGCCAATCCTTGCACTTTTATGGCCATGTGAAATATAACATCAAAATGACAACACAGGACTACAATATAAATAAATTGGAGAACACAATTGGCAAAGAATCACACGAACAACAGCCAACAAAAGGCAACAAGTTCAAAATTTTAATACGCCAGAAGTGTATTTTGTCCACACAAGATCTATGTGTGACGCACAGATACAAAAGTTTGAAAGCCGAAACCAGTACAAAGTTGAACAGCATCGAGGACCAAAAGATCAAAAAGGTTGTGCCAAAAACGGCAAGGGTTTTCTGTTAAGTTACCAGAAAATCCCTATAATTTAGAGTAATTTATACTTTTGCAAACAGTAAATTTAATAAAATGAATATTCAAAAGATGTACATGATAAAGCTGAAGTATTAACTAATTACAGGAAACAACTGAAATACATTTACATAACCAGACATTTGAAACACAAAAGTAGACACATCCGAATACGTTTAAACCTCTACACCAAGTGACGTCCTATTTGAAACTGAAAAATGACGAAAAAATGACGTCATTTGAATTAGTAAAACAGAGCATCAAAAAATGAAAAATGACGTCACATAAGAATGAATAAGATAGAATTAGGATTACTTTAAGATTATATATTTGAACTAAATACTGATATTGCATTTAATAACAAAGCACATTTTTATTCTTATTAATATAAAACTGAGGTAGCAATTAACTATATTATAAAACTATGTCCGGTTTGTTATGAATCTAACTTCAAACGTAAAATATCGTACTGATTACCTTGAACGAAATCAAATCTGATAAATGAAGGCGGTGATTAATTTTCTTTACCATAACACATAAATATAATAGAAAAGACGTCAACACATTTGACAAAATCCGATGAGAATTACAAATATAACATTAAACATTTAAACTAAATACATGAATTTGGAATGGATAAGTACCGTACCACGTCTTATAGTAATGCGAGTTCACACTCGGCAAAACAGTCACAATCGGGAATAAGTCACGTTTGGTAATTAAAAGATTAGACGACATTATGACAAAACACAATCTACCATGTGGTAAAAATGTCCTTAGCTAGTTTGGTTAACGAAACATCGTATGGATCCACCAAATCGTGATGGTGTCCATAAAATTTACGGAGTGTCAATTTCAATCTGTCCTCCTCATAACTTTGTTGGAGCAGTTTCTGCGTAAGGAGCACACTCCTGTATATGAAGTCCGTATAGTGTGAACAAGCACGCGAATAACGTATCAATTGTGATATGTAAACACCATACGAAGGGGCAGAGGGTATGTTACTGCTGAGAAATGGGAAATTGATAATTGGGAAGTTGAAATCGTCCCGTTTATCATAGATTTTCGTGTGAAGTCGTCCATCTACGTCAATATTGAGGAAAAGATCAAGGTATGAAGCAGTCCTTCTAGTATCAGTGGTATCCTTAATTTCAAGTTCACTTGGATATATGAGATGTAAGTATTGGCTGAAATATGGGTTATTCAATGATAGAACATCATCAATATATCGGAAAGTAAAATTAAAGAATTTCGCAAGGTGCTTTTTCTTTTTGTCTTTTAGAAGGTTCTGAATGAATTCTGCTTCATACGAGTACAAAAACAAATCAGCCAGCAGGGGTGCACAATTAGTACCCATTGGAATACCGACTGTCTGTTGAAATATAAATCCTCCAAACTCAACAAATATATTGTCGATCAAAAAGTCCAGCATTTTGATAATATCATCTTCTATATATTTTCTGGGAGATTCAGTGTGATTTTTCACAAAATATGAATTATTGTAACCCAAAACAAGAAATTTGTATCTACGATTTCCATTTTTATAGAAAAAGCTCTGTTTTATGAGATGGTGTAGTCGATCTTTCAACTGAGCATGGGGAATAGTAGTATATAGCGTAGAAAAATCAAAAGTTTTTATGTTGCTGCAAAATTTCAAAGATTGTGATTGAAGGTTAAGCAGTAGATCTTTCGAATTTTTGAGAATCCACATCTGGTTAACACCACTGGTAGAATATATCTCCTCACAATATTTTTGAAGCCCATCTTTAACTGTCGAAAGAATAGTATTCAGTACTTTAGAAAGATGTTTGGTTGAACATTTTGAAGACCCAGCTATGTATCGTTCTTTATATGGAGTTTTGTGTAATTTGGGTATCCAGTATAATGAAGGCAAGTTTTCTTCGTTTTCTTTGATGTTGATACCAAAAGAAAGAAGGACAGATTTATGATTTTGTAAAATTTCGTCCTTGGTAAATGATGTTAAAGAATATGTAGGATTACCAGTAGTTTTATCAATTCCAAGCTCTGTAGTGAATCATTGCAAATAATGTTTTTTACATATGAAGACAATATTATTGGAGGCTTTATCTGCTGGAACAACGACATATTTGTCATGCAAAGAGGATAAAGCATCCACAACCTCCGGATTCTTGAAAGGGTTAGAAACTTTAGTACTCATATTACATCGTAGTTTTTGTATGCGCCTCTGAATGCATGATCGAATAGCTTTGATCCATTCAGACAAAGTGTCCAGTTCTGGTTCGTCTGGTTCGCGCTTTACCCATTTTCTTGCATAGTCCTCAACTGCATCCATCAGTAACTTGAAATTCTTTTTCCAGTTGATGGGTTGGGGGATTCTATATTTTGGTCCCTTGGCTAACAACTCTCTTAGTTGTTCATTGGTAACGATGCCAAGGTCTCCAGTAATAATATGACCAGCTGGACTGTAATTGTATTGTGATGATGCACATGAGCAATCCGGAGGCTTGGATTTTGTATCTTTGAGGTTAAAAGCCTCTAAAACTCTCTTGTGGTTGAAAATCTTGGATGCAATAGACTTGGTGTAAGTATAAGAAATAACAGGTGTAGCTTTATTTTTGAAGTAATCAGGTATAGTTTTTTGTACAGATTTTTGATGGAAAATATTGCTAATATTTATAGCATCTAAACCTTTATTGGCGAATTCTACTTTGCAACTAATCTATACAAAACAGAACGAGAATCAGTAACGGAAGTATTTTGGGCATCTTGAAATAGTAAAGAAAGTTTTGACAATGGAATGGAGTATAATTTAGTTCTAATATGATGAATTCCTAAAGGTTTTTGAACAGACGTTAATAGACTATCAATTGTCACGGTGTGTACAGCAGGTGGTATATATTTTCTGTGACCATGACTTCTATTTCGTCGAGCAGAAGTATTAAACAATTGTAATGTATTGACGGTACTACACCTGGGACTAGACAAAATACCTACACCATCAATTTTGTCATTGCATCCATTGGGAATGGCTATTCCCAACTCTCTTATCCAAAAGTCTTCTCTTTGTAAACGATATGGTGTACTCAATATGGGGTCATTTGTTGGATGATATATTTTCTCTATAATCCGGACTTTCATTGAAACACCGTGAAAACAATTAAAACTCACTTATTAATCTAGATATAAATGTGAAAGATTTTAACTGATTTACTCATTAAATACGCTCCCATTCAAGCTTTTATATGAAAAATCTATCCAATATGCACAAAAAAATGTCACTTTTTAGATGGTTTTGATCAAAATTGAAAGTGGCCGCATCAGTGTTCATCCTCAACCTTTATATATGTTATGTATTATCATAAAATACAACTTATTTTTCAATATTAAGGCTGAAAACAAATGCGGCCACTTTCATTTGAGATGGAAACCGTCTAAAATTTAACTAAAATGCTAAAATTGTGAAGATTTCAGTAATGTACCATGACTTAATGGTGCTAGCACCCGATATATGTGAATTGTATTGTCAAAAGCAGCCCATATTTGTGTAGCGGAAGCATTCTAACAGTCAATAAATAACTAAAAGTTTACATTTTAATAATTTTGGAAAACTGCTTTATTTTGGGGCCAAAAAGTGGTCCTACTGGACCTACTCCTTTAAAAAAGTTAAGAACTGACACGAAGACGAATATAAATACATGTAGGTCACAGTAATCTGTGTGTATCGTCCTGAAAACCTGACACAGGTCATTATTTTATGCCTTGGAGCATATTTCATTGAAACATGGTATCGTCCGGGTTGATTCTGAGAAAGAATGACTTATGGTTCTTAAAGAAAGTAACTCCATATAGGTATAAATCATTCTTTTTCTTGTATTATTCTATAAATTAACTCAATTGCCCAACAAATTGATCGACGCAGATTCAAATACATGAATTCAATACATCTTCGAAATGTTACAAATGTTACATATTCTAATATGTAAACTTTCATTTGAATCTGGTACGTCCTGATTCGAACATAATATTTAATCTTAATATCTCCCGGTTAGAATATACCTGTTAAGTTATTGTTACTTTCGTCTTTTTCGGGAAGCTTCATGCGTACTTTAAATTGGTACTTATCCATTTTATATTTACATACCAATACATTGCATGATGTTTCGTTCACAATAAATATGTTATAAATAAATAAAGGCAACAGTAGTATACTGCTGTTCGAAATTCATATATCGATTGAGAAAAGAACAAATCCGGGTAAAAAATATAAGTGGATAACTACGACACAACAGAAACACAACACAGAAACGATCTATAATATAACAATGGTGATAATTTTTCGAGCTTGATACAGGACATTTTAAGAAAAAAATGGTGGGTTGAACCTGGTTTTGTAGCATGCCAAACCTTCCGCTTTTATGGCAATGTTAAATACATGTTTAAAATTAAAATAACAACATTACATGAAAGGACTACAATAAATGGAAAACATATGGGACACACACGAATAATACCTAACAAAAGTTACCAGGTTTAAAATTTAATACGCCAGACGTGTGTTTCGTCCACAAAAGACTAACCAGTGACGCTCAGATGAAAAAAGTTCGAAAGCCAAAACAAGTACAAAGTTGAAGAGCACTGAGAACCAAAAGTTCCCAAAAGTTGTGACCAGTCCCCATAAGGAAATCCATAGACTAAGGAAAATTCCAAACAAGAAAAAATAAGCAAAACAGAACTTCAATGACTGACAAAACCCACTGAACAATGGTTACAAATGTCATCGACACACATACAAAAACTATTGTGTCGAATTTCAGATGATTAAAAGAGAAAAAAAAGGACAAACAGATAACACAACAGGACAAATTGACTGTGAAAACATTCACACCTATAAATAAAGCAACACAAATTACAGGTAAGGAGACTCAGTACAAGCGATGGGGTAAGAGTGCATGGTTACATGAATTTCCGTACCTTTTTGAAAGAAAAAAAACATGCAAAGAAAGAAACTGACACATCTGAAGTGAGTTGACCTTCTTGCACAAAACAGTCATAAAAAGAAAATAAGCTCTTTCAGTTAAGTTATGACCTCATACAACACCAATAGATCGTGTCTTGAGTTTGAGTCTTCTTTTCATCGTCTGTTTTGTAAAAAAAAGATAAATTGTTGATACAAAACATTGATACCAGACAAAGTGTTGCGGTTCGGTGGGAGCCAATGCTACGTGTTGATTACCGTACTTTAACCCTAAATGGTTTACTTTTACAAATTGTGACTTGGATTGAGAGTTGTCTCATTGGCACTCATACCACATCTTCTTATAATCATCTAGTGTTAAGGCACGTTGTTAACAAATACATACATTTTCTATCTTTAAGCGTCTAACTGTATTGAACGTCTCAATGATACGTATTCTGATACTTTTCATTATAATCGTCATTCTGACGTTGATATGTATACAATGGGAAGATTATACTTTCACATGGCAGACTTTATATCAATGAGATCAGGTATGACTTCATTAACAGAAATACAGAGGGCATACTGAAGGCTCATTTATTTTGTCGTTGGTTAAGCTAAATCTCAATAACAAAGACTAATTTAGGTCATAAGAAGGAAAGTTGATTGTTTGAATACTACTGTCACCAGTATAAGACTTCAAAATGTTGAGGCTAGGTTATTTATCATTAACTGCCAACTATTTAAATGATTTTTTTCCATTTTACATACAACTTTAAAAGTTGATTAAATGCAATTTCTCCAATCAAAAGTTAACATATTCGATACACTAATAACCTTCGTCGTTTTTTGCCCAGCTTTTCGACATGTTTGGTTTGCAATGCTCTTGAACATTTAATCAAAGAACGCGTGTTCTGAGATATAAGTCTTTGGTCAGAGTTTTCATTTTGAACCAAATTACATTTACAATTAAGACAAAAGATATATTTTTAATAGAATTTACTTGGCATGTTAATTTCAAAGTTGTTTTGTTTTGCTTCGTAACTACTCTTGTTTTTCAGTTTCACCAATAGCCTTAAGGAAATTTGTGTCTGTCATAAGTCAGGAGCCTGTTATTCAGTGGTTGTCGTTTGTTGATGTGTTACATATTAGGGTTTTTTTCCGTTCATTTTTGTACAAAAAAAAGGCCGTTAGTTTTTTGTCGTTTATATTGTTTTACATTTGACATTTCGAGGCCTTTTATAGCTGACTATGCGGTATGGGTTTTGCTCATTGATAAAGGCCGTACGGTGACCTATAGTTGTTAATTGCTATGTATGTTGGAGAGTTGTCTTATTGGCAATCATACCATATCTTCTTTTCTTTATATTTGACATATTACCATGGCCTTATGAATCATGCATACATGTTTGTTGATCAAATGTGTTAATAACATGATATTTAGGTTAAACCAACTATATGCACATGTTTTTTAACACAGTTTTAATTTTGAATAAAACCGACATGGTTAGAAAATACATAAAATAACACCATCAAAAACGTTCAATGTTATTTTTTGCGTATCACCTAATCCACTTTTTTTCGTTGACTTTGTAATATATACTAGTTTCATAAATGTCTAGGTATACTTGATAACAATGAAACCGAAAGTTTAATCGTTAAGCATCAGGACTATGGGTTATCTTCCGTTTCCACTTTTTATTAAAACTAAAAAAATCCCCTCTGCTTTTTTTACTGAATAAACTGTTATCTCTTTAATCAGTAATGTTTATTCAAACAAACGAATCATTGTTTATATATATTTACAAATGATCTCAGGGTATTAAAGAGCGCTCTTGACATAAAGTCAAAAAAGAGTCAGGTCCAACTTTATCTTATTGCAAGTTATTGTCATCCTCCGTTCCCTTTTTACCGTGCAGTTCGTTCCTTTTATAGTTAAAAATAGAGGCCAATATATAATCTTCAGTCGAGTTAGGCAGGTCAGTCAGTTGTACCTTTCAGCTACACAAGTAACATATTATATCAACATTTACTCTATTTTAAGTTAAAATTGCTCGTCTTGTCGAATGACGATTATGTTCGACAAGATTGCTGAAAGTTATGTTTAACACATCTATTCATCATTAATACAGTCACAAGACAAAGCACAACTCTTTTGTAGAAAATTTTAAATGAATGTCAGGTCGGAATATACATAAAGGTTCTAATTTCTTGTCGACATCTTATGATTATTATTGATTGTGATTGAAAGTATTCAGACAAGAGAAACTATGAAAGTGACGCATTGAACATAAAGCATGATTATATTTAAATGCATCGGAATCCAATTACTGTATAAAGTGTCAAGTTGATTGGACTTCAACTTCATCAAAAAATACCTCAACCAAAAACTTAAAGCGGGACAGACAGATGAACGGACGGACGGACGAACAAACATTTAAATATTTGGATCTGTGTAATAAATAATTGTTTAGGTGCATCTTAATTATTACAACATGAATTGTTTGTGTTTTCTGTATTGTATTTCATAAAACAAATGTTAAAAAAAAACGAAATTTGGATTGAAGGTTCTGAGTTTTTAATATTGAAGATCGGAGACTGTTTTTTATTTCTTTGTATGTTTCACTATCATCGAAATTGTAAATATGTCAAAGTAGCTTGATGTGTCAATTTCCTCACTCATTTGCAAATTTGATGAGGACCTTATAGATCGATTTACTTTTGCAATAAATAAACAGTAAGGATGTTTTCTCCGAATTGTGTTCCTACTATTTAAAGAAATCTATTCACAAGCTTAGTTGAAAGCATCTTTTGATATTATAGGTAAATGTGATAGCGGTGCTAATGTGTCTACCTATTTTCCTGATCACAATCATAAGTCTTAAATAGCAAAAAAACTTCAAAACTACTTCAATTCTACTTCTGCTTAATCGAAAGATCAACTTATTTTTTGTGCATAAATAAGGCCGTTGGTGTTCTTGTTTGAATTGTTTTACATTTTTCATTTCAAGGCCTTTTATAGCTGACTTTGCGATATGGGCTTTGTTCATTGTTGAAGGCCGTGCGGTGACCTATAGTTGTTTATTTCTGTGTCATTTGGTCTCTTGTTGAGAGTTAACTCATTGGCAATTATACCACATCTTCTTTTTTTAAATATACAACACAAATAAATGGAAGAACATACAGGACAGAGAAATACACAAATAAACAATACAATAGAACATTACGACATGTTAATATTTATTAAAGATACCAGGCTTATAATTTAATACGCCAGACGCGTGTTTTGTATACATAAGACTCATCAGGTCACAATAGTTAAGAAAGCCAAACAAAGACGAAAAGCATTCATGTCCCAAAATTCCAAAGAGTTGTGCTAAATACGGTTAAGGTATAAGGAAATCGTTAGTATCTAGAAAATTCATACTTTTATAAGCATTGTAACTTTGATAACTATTTCCATTCCTCTGAACTTTTAAATTAATGATTATACCATGTATATGTATATGCCATTGCTCAACAGTAAAACGATTACATATCTCTACTAATGTATAATGTATTTTGATTCAATGCAGACATATTTCTACATCTTAAAAGGGTTCCTGACAAAAGACACCTTCTACAATACTATTGTAAGACAGGACTGGATCAACAAAACACAGTTTTACAATAAATTGTCATTTCAATATTTAATCAAAATTTGATAGATAGAAATAACAAAATAAATACAAAAATGCTGTCTTAAAATTCCATGGATATTTATTTTTAAAGAGCAATTAATATAGCTATTTAATGTACTTGAGCACTTTCTTGGAGGTAGGTCTCGTCAAGAAGGAAAAGACCAAGGCATTTGATTTCCATGGTCAGGTTTTAGTAAACATTTGAGTTTTGAAGTAATGTAATTGATGGTACAAATGAAGTCCAAAGTTTAAGTGAGTTTTCTTAGTATTGTGTACAACATGTACAATACTACGTGTTTTGTTTCTTCATTTGGATCATGTAAAGTAGAAGAAAAGAGGTCACCAATATGTGACTTGAATAATTAGTAAAATGAATTGTATTTTTCCTCTATATTTATTTCTCAAGCAGTGATAATTTTAAAAGGTTAATTTCAATTATCATAGTTTGGCTGTTTCTAAATAATTTCTCTTATGAGAATTCATATCCACTATACCTAGACACTATATATAGTTTACTTACGCTAGTTTCATAGAAATTTGGAAATTTAAATTTGATTGAAAAGTATTACATCAAACAAGACACGGATGGAGATCAATAAAATTTTGAAATTAAAGATATATTTTCAATTGTAAAAGAAATATAAGTTTATTATTTGAAGTTTCATGAACAATCCAATGTAATGCTCCATGATAAAAGCTCATTACTCTTTACTTTTACCTCTGATGACAATGTTTTTTTCGGGGTAACGATCTTCTCTATCACCCTCTCAGCTATGTGTTTATAAAGTAATATATGATTATAATACAATATGAAATGCTTCATGTAGATTAATTTTTAAAAACTAATTGCAATGTTTGTCGATATTTTTACTGATCTTCCTATTTAAATATACGTAATAGACCGAGCTATTATGTTGAGTTAATAATCAGCTAAAATTATAGGGACCACAGTTTAGCCTAACAACAGGCCACATACGGATTTCACAAAGAGTTGTTGCAAGGATTATTAATGTTCAGAGATATCTGCATCGGTTTGGACCTTCCTTTTTATTTAAACATCCAGCACAGCAAAACGGACACCACACTAGGATGAACGGATGCCAATATTTCTGTAACCCAAACAACACTTGGGGTGGCGATTAACTTATTTCTCCATTAGTTGAATGAAATTTTATCACCCATGAAAGACAGATTTTTAATTCATCATATTTTGACTGCAAAATTCAATTTCTTACTCAAAATTGGACCGTTTACCAAGAAAATCATTCAGCATATACATCATAGAATCACCCCAAATTTGATTAACATGCACCCTTTGAAACTACTCAAACGTTTGCACCTTTACACCTTTGCATATTTTTCATTTCGGTAAAACATCCATTTACACGAGGGTAAAATTATAAAGACTGCACATTTATTTGTACTAGACTGGTATCCGTGCTGTCAACTGGGAAGCTATTAAATATGCACGCATTCAAACAAAATATACACAAGAGGGCGAAAATGATATTGCGTCTTGACTGCGTACATCAGAGCCGAAGGAATCGGAAAAAGGGTCATCTAATGCACAAAATATTTACTTCTCTATTACGACTTAAATACTAAACTATTAAAGAGGAATATTGTCCCTCACAGTATGTTATATTACACTTTCGAGTAAGTGTATTAAGATACTAATAAACTGCTTGGTACAATGTTCCCACTTAAGGTAACCCTATTATCTAAGCCACAACATTGATAATTGGAAGATTTGTGAAATCGTAAGAATACATTATTTTCAGTTTTGTTTCAAGAATTTGGTGGTTATAAATACCAAACGCTAGACAAAGCTGATCAGCAGACACTACCTTTGTAAACGTTGACAAGATTTTCGAACTGTCCTTGTCAATAACTGAAAACTCATGACGGTCCATGTTAACAAAGAATCCAAGTCTTCCTGTGATCACTGTACCGGCTGTATTACTGCTACTTATTATTTTAACCTTTTCAACCGTCTTCGTAGAACCAGATGTGGATTTAAGGCAAATGCTAGTATTGCAATTGCTTAAAATAAACGACCAGCCGTGGTATCCTACATAATGTTTGCTGTCTAATTTTTCACGACTTGCCACTCCTACTTCGAGGACTAAGTTTGTTGAGTTTATCCACCCTAATATTTCGTACGAGAACTTAATCTCAAAGTATAGTTTACTATAACACATTGCGATAAGACGTGTCACGGTACTTGTCTATCCCAAATTCATGTATTTGGTTTTGATGTTATATATATATGTTATATTTGTTATTCTCGTGGGATTTTGTCTATATGTGTTACATTTTAGTGTTATGTCGTTGTTCTCCTCTTATATTTAATGCGTTTCACTCGGTTTTAGTTTGTTATCCCGATTTTGTTTTTTGTCCATGGATTTATGAGTTTTGAACAGCGGTATACTACTGTTGCCTTTATTTACTTGTAGAAGTTAAGCATCTATCTCCTATTGTTCCTATGTAAGTGTTAAACTGTTTCGGATGATTCACGGGATTCGGTGTTTCTTTAGTGAATGAATTACCCAGCACTGTATTATCATCAGACAGGAATAGTGCTGAATGAGTCGACTCTCTATCAAATTTCAAAGTAAATAAATATCTAGCCTGATCATCTGAAATAAACCAATAAACAAATCTAAAAAAAAACTTAAAATAAAAAAAACTTTGATAATTAAATGAAATGAGTCTTGGAAAAATATGTACATGTTTCAGGATCAGTTGGCGTGTCTTAGATGTATTAGATTATTATAATTGAGGCATATATCCTATGAACTTCGATTCCAGTTTCTATTGAAGATCAGACACCTGCTATTTATAGATTAGCTTTCATACTTATTTCTCTGTTCCGTGATATTATTAGTTAGACTTGGGAAAATGTTATATTCACTGCTTGGAGTTTTCTTATCTAAGTAAGTCGAATTCAAATAGTACCTTGACTTTAGGATTTGTTTTATGTTTTTGTCAATTTTATTTTGTTAACAGAGTCCAAATATAAAGAAATTTGAAATAGTAATTGAGGTTAAAATAAGGAGACTTAAAATAACTAATGAGGCAACTATCAACCAGACTAAATATTGTCGTTGTAAATTGTCAATAACTATATCTCACCATACGGTCTCTATTATGTAGCGATATTGATTTCGTATATACGCTATATATATATGTGTCTTTTTAGATATTGATAAGTTGAAAATCTTAACTTTTAAATATCTTCCAATGTTATATTTTATGAACGTGCAAAACAAGTCTCGTTCTGTGTTCAGTTTAGCCCTGGTCACAACAAGCCCACGACACATCTATGCAGCGCCACGACATGAAATTTGGTCAAATCGCGGGTCATCTATGGTCGTCGTACGATAATCGCACGACAGTCGCACGATATTTTGAGTATTGTGGCGCTGTCGTGTGTTGTGGGACGAAAATTGGACATGCACCTTTTTGCTCTACGATTTTGTGTCTTGTCACTGTCTTGTGGCTTTCGTGAAAGTGTCTATGATGAGTTCATTTACAACCGTCGTGCGACTGTCGTGCGATAAACACATTGTCGTGAGTATCAACATAAACCATTTTAATCAAACAATTGTCGCACGACTGTCGTACGACAATCTCACGACTGTCGGAAGACACGCGTGATACAGTTGCACGATTGTCTCACGAATACCAAATTTCGTACAATGCTCGCACAACATTGATTGTCTGTCGTACGACAGTGGTACGGTCGTCGGCCAACATATTTTTGTTTGATTTAGAAGAATACAATTCAGCGGGAATGTATGTTTGGAAAAACATACCGTCTACCGTTAAAAGAGGATGGCTATTCCATCAGAACGATTATGGTTAGCTTTGCTTAATAGGCGCCTTCCCGGACTCCAAGAAGGGCAAAATATGGTTCTTTAACATCGATTCTCTGTATGCATCAACCAACAGCTGGCCACATAAAAAAAAATATTGTGATAGAAAAACTACCTCTAACATCAAAGTTAGTTGCATTATTCATAAAAATCAGTTTAAAATCTTAATCATCCCAGTCCTTCTTGTCGGTTGCCAAGGAACATAAATTTCCTTAGCAACCAAGGAAAAATTTACCTCAAAATGACCAAATTTCAATTATGAACAGCTCATTTATTATGGCAGATAGCTTTAAAAAGTTTATCATTAAATGAACAACAGAATATGCTTTATAAAAATATATTTATTAAAGTAAATCTTATACGGTGAAATACAGTATAGAATATCAGAGCTAATAGCTATTTCAGGTACTGTGGGTCTTAAGCAAAAAGAGTAAAATTCGACCAAATTTGGTCCCTAAAATATTTTTTTCGCAGAAATATAGCCAAAACATGACTCACTACACTTAAAGATTAGGTATTCAGCTAATCATTAATGAAAAAATATTTTGGGTAAATATATTTTAAATCAATGGTGGATAATTCAAATTAGGTCATATTAGGGGTGTAAACTCTTCATGTAGATTAATTTTTCATATGTTTTCTATCATACCAGACAATTTCCACCATATAATCTAACTAACATGTTATATTGATGTTGGTGTTTGTTGAATATGTTTGTTCAAATGACTGACCTATGGTTGACAATAAAAAACCTTAATGCAAACCTTAAAAAAAGAGGGGGTGGGGGTAGTGACATATTTAAAAAAAAAAAAAAATTTGCACAAAAAATTAAGAAATAGAGAGGCACTAAAATCAAACAATTTTGGGATGGATGCTTCAAATGATTTTCTTTAAATACAGAGATAAACAAAATGGGTTCATTACTAGGTTCATTATATTTATGGAAAATTTGGGTTTTATGTTTAAAAATTGTGGATTTAGAGAATCAATTTATTTTACAGCGTATTCTTCAAGTAATTAAGTAACAAGAATGTGTCCAAAGTACACGAATGCCCCACTCGCACTATCATTTTCCATGTTCAATGGACCGTGAAATTGGATAAAAAATATAATAAGGCATTAAAATTAAAAAGATAATATCATAGGGAACATGTGTACTAAGTTTCAAGTTGATTGGACTTCAACTTCATCAAAAACTACCTTGACCAAAAACTTTAACCTGAAACATGTACTTTCATTTTCTATGTTCAGTGGACCGTGAAATTGGAGTCAAAAGTTTAATTTGGCTTTAAAATTAGAAAGATCATATCATAAGGAACATGTGTACTAAGTTTCAAGTTGATTGGACTTCAACTTCATCAAAAACTACCTTGACCAAAAACTTTAACCTGAAGCGGGACAGACGGACGAACGAACAGACGAACGAACGGACAGACAGACAGACAGACGGACGAACGGACGCACAGACCAGAAAACATAATGCCCCTCTACTATCGTAGGTGGGGCATAAAAACTCGTTTGAATCAAAGCTGAACATATAACTTGGTAATTTTTTTTCTTCAATTCAATTAAAGTAAAGGTTAGAGGACAAAATACTACATCTTTGTTGAAAAACTGTAATTTTGGAATGAAGTGTACTTTAGGCAGATGCTAATTTTAATAAGTATCAGTGGCAGTGCTACTGTTGTTCTTTCGTACTGTATTCATACTTTAATTATTTTTAAAAGAAAAAAATGTTTTGGTGTTTTCTTTTGAGTGTTTTTTTGTTGTTGTTATATATGTTAGCGGCAATAAGTGAAATTAGGCATTAAGCTTAAATCCTAGGTAATAAGCTAACGCCCAGGCATTAAGTTATTGCCTGAAATTTTCAGCTTATTTCCTGAAATCTGATGATGATTATTCGCCCTATTGCCGAACATGGTTTTAGGCAATACCAAAAACACGTATTCTTCAAGTAATTAAGTAAAAACTCATTTGAATTAAAACTGAACATATAACTTGGTAATTTTTTTTCTTCAATTCAATTAAAGTAAAGGTTAGAGGACAAAGTACTACATCTTTGTTGAAAAACCGTAATTTTGGAATGAAGTGTACTTTAGGCAGATGCTAATTTTAATAAGTATCAGTGACAGTGCTACTGTTGTTCTTTCGTACAGTATTCATACTTTAATTATTTTTAAAAGAAAAAAGGTTTTGGTGTTTTCTTTTGAGTGTTTTTGTTGTTGTTGTTGTTGTTATATATGTTAGCGGCAATAAGTGAAATTAGGCATTAAGCTTAAATTCTATGCAATAAGCTAACGCCTAGGCATTAAGTTATTGCCTGAAATTGTCAGCTTATTTCCTGAAATCTGATGATGATTATTCGCCCTATTGCCGAACATGGTTTTAGGCAATAACAAAACTCTGGAATTTATGCATATTTGGTGATTTAATCTGGATATAAAGTCATTACTTAATTACATTTCTAATATTACATGTATAAATATACATTCTTTTGATAGATTTTCAAATAAAGTAAGTTTATTAAGTAATTTAGCAGTTAACAAACAGAATTTACTCATACTTGTTTTTGTGGTATTACAAAATATAAAAAAATATTCAATTTAAAAATGGGGGAGATTCTATAGAATAATTAAAATATTTATTTGAAAATTTGTACACTTCACTAGTCAAAAGTAGACAAAATTAAGAATTGATTTTTTGCTCACACCATTTTCCATTTTTATACGACCGCAAAAATTGAAAATTTTTTGGTAGTATATTGGTATCACGTTGGCGTCGTCGTCTGCGTCGACGTCATCGTCGTCGTCCGAAGACATTTGGTTTTTGCACTATAACTTCAGTATAAGTGAATAGAAATATATGAAATTTAAACACAAGGTTTATGACCACAAAAGGAAGGTTGGGATTGATTTTGGGAGTTTTGGTCCCAACAGTTTAGGAATTAGGGGCCAAAAAGGGCCCAAATAAGCATTTTCTTGGTTTTCGCACTATAACTTTAGTTTAAGTAAATAGAAATCTATGAAATTTTGACACAAGGTTTATGACCACAAAAGGAAGGTTTGGATTGATTTTATGAGTTGAGGTCGCAACAGTTTAGGAATTAGGGGCCAAAAAGGGGCCCAAATAAGCATTTTTCTTGGTTTTCGCACCATAACTTTAGTATAAGTAAATAGAAATCTATGAAATTTAAACACAAGGTTTATAACCATAAAAGGAAGGTTGGAATTGACTTTGGGAGTTTTGGTCTCAACATTTTAGGAATAAGGGGCCCAAAGGGTCAAAAATTAAACTTTGTTTGATTTCATAAAAAATTGAATAATTGGGGTTCTTTGATATGCCGAATCTAACTGTGTATGTAGATTCTTAATTTTTGGTCCCGTTTTCAAATTGGTCTACATTAAGGTCCAAAGGGTCCAAAATGAAACTAAGTTTGATTTAAAACAAATTGAATTCTTGGGCTTCTTTGATATGCTGAATCTAAACATGTACTTAGATTTTTGATTATGGGCCCAGTAATCAAGTTGATCCAAATCAGGATCCAAAATTATCATATTAAGTATTGTGCAATAGCAAGAAATTTTCAATTGCATAGTATTCAGCAATAGCAAGAAATCTACAATTGCACAGTATTGTGCAATAGCAAGAAATTTTCAATTGCACAGTATTGCGCAATAGCAAGAAATCTTCAATTGCACAGTGTTGTACAATAGCAAGTATTTTCAATTGCACAGTATTGCGCAATAGCAAGAAATATCTAATTGCACAATATTGTGCAATAGCAAGAAATTTTAAATTGGAGTTATCATTCTTTGTCCAGAATAGTAGTTGAATCAACTTAAATCATTGTTTTATACAATATACAATGTATATTCACTTTTACTACCAATTGATAAATTAAAACAATCTTTACCATTCAGTGATAACAAGCACTTTTTTTACATTTTAATATTTTATGATGTATTTAAATGAATAGTTATTGTTGCAAACTCCATTAGAAGTTTGAATTGAGATCAGTTTTGGAATAAGGGAAAGGGGGATGTGAAAAAAAATTGGGGGGGGGGGGGTTCAATTTTTCTCATTTTAGATTTCATAAATAAAAGGAAAATTTCTTCAAACATTTTTTTGAGAGGATAAATATTCAACAGCATAGTGAATTGCTTAAAGGCAAAAAAAAGTATTTAAAGTTCATTAGACCACATTTATTCTGTGTCAGAAACCTATGCTGTGTCAACTATTTAATCGCAATCCAAATTTAGAGCTGAATCCAGCTTGAATGTTGTGTCCATACTTGCCCCAACCGTTCAGGGTTCAGCCTATGCGGTTGTGTAAAGCTGCGCCCTGCGGAGCATCTGTTTTTTTTTTTTTTTTTTTTTTTTTTATCAAATAAGTAAATTTCCTTTGTTAACAGTTCCATAACTTGTGATAACAAAATGATTTTAACACAGATTTAAACTATTATTTGATGCGTTTTAATATAGATGACATAATTTATTAGGGATTTTATTTCTGGTCTCTTATGGACAGTTGTATCATTGGCAATCATACCACATCTTCTTTGTTACATTTAGGATGAAACTGGGCACTGTAGTTTTGCATTGGTAAAATTCGATTTTTTTCTTTTGCTCATATTCAAACGTATGTAATTGCAGTATTAAAATAAATAGCTGAAGTACTCCGTATTTATATGAAAGATTCACGAGATTTGCCTTTGAACTTTTTTAGTATGAAACCGTGATTTTACCGGTTATATATTTTATATATAAAACATAGTTATATTTTTTTACTTATGTTTTGTTGCAAAGCAGTTATAATATCAACATTATTTACTACCCTTTAATTTAAAACTAATAATTATTTTCTAATAATTTTTTTTTAAAGTTGTTGGTTAAATTTGATAAAATATTAATTTTTTCATTTGCTAATTTCCTTTCCGCCGACAGCTGTCTACTGAGGAAAAGTGATCCAGAAATAGTATAATCAAGTTGTCTCCTAAATATTATTGCTGCTAAAGTTTTTTTTCTCTATCTCTTGAACGAAAAGGAGTAGGTCCGGTAAGGACTGATTTTGGCCTCAAATTTCAGGCTCATTTGACAAAAGATTTTGACCCCTTTTTAAACACTTAAGTGTCTATTTCATTTGAATCAATTAGTTTATGTGAAAGATTTTAACTGATTTAGTCATTAAAAACGATCCAATTCAAGCTCAAATAGAAAAAATCTACCAAATATGCCGAAAAATGTCACTTTTCGGATGGTTTTTGTCCAAAATGAAAGTGGCCGCATCCGTGTTCATTCTCAACCTTTATATATGTGATGTATTATCATAAAATACAGCTTACATTTCAATATTAAGGATGAACACAAATGCGGCCACTTTTGTTTTACCCGAAAACCGTCTAAACTTTAACTAAAATGATAGAATTGTGAAGATTTCAGTAATTTAGCATGACTTAATGGTGTTAGTACCCGATATATGTGCATTGTATTGTCCAAAACAGCCCATATTTATGTAGCAGAAGCATTCTACTGTCCAATAAATAACTAAAAGTTTTTACAATCCGATAAAACTGCTATATTTTGGGGTCAAAAAGGGGTCTTACTGGACCTACTCCTTTCAAAAAAGGGAAATAACTCATTTTTCGAAATTACATCCAGATTAGTTTGAGCATGAAATGTTTAATTGCTGGAATATGTAATATGATATAATTACCCGCAATACATCTAAAAATAGTTGTTTTCATAAGAAAGGACTATTTTATCATGAAAATATTCATATGAAATATTTATTTACAAATAGAACCTAAAAAAGGTGGAATTTCAGGGTAAATTACAATGACTAATATTCCTCTATTGGCAACTTTCTGCAACATTTACCCAAGAATTTTTTTGCAGCATTTTGTTGACAAAACATCCATAATTTTATATTTTATAGTCTTTTATGTGAGGATTTCTGCGTTTTTGGTAAAATCAGATGTAAAAAATGACAAAAAACGGCAAAAATTGTGTTAAGTGGACCACCTTATGTACCAAAAAACTGTTTTTATTCGACAAATTTGTCAGTTAGCAGTTTAAATGATCGAAATCTTCTCTTATACCCATGAAAATAACAAAAATGAAATGCTTTATCTCATTTTTACCATAAAATACAATGTTAGCCATTTCTCCTTGCTATACTAATATATGCATATGATGTCACGTGGTTTCCATGGCAACCAGACTAGTCAGATTTTTTTTATTGATTTTTTTTTAATTTGACTGTTAGTTTGGACCATTTCAACTTAAAAAAAAGTAATCGAAAACAAATAATCTGGCCAAAATTTTTCATATTTGGTCTATTATTACAGAGAATTGATGTTTAAAAGCGTTGACTCGAGCCCTTGAACAGTAAAGGAACCAGGGAAACGCCCAACGTTGGTTGGTAAAAAGTAAAATCACAAAAATACTGAACTCAGAGGAAAATCAATTCGGAAAGTCCATAATTACATGGCAAAATCAAATAACAAAACGCATCAAAAACGAATGGACAAAAACTGTCATATTCCTGACTTGGTACAGGCATTTTCAAATGTAGAAAATGGTGGATTGAACCTGGTTTTATAGCTAGCTAAACCTCTCACTTGTATGACAGTCGCATCAAATTCCATTATATTGTCACCGATGCGTGAACAAAACAAACAGACACAATAGGTAAAAATATCAAAAATAGGGGTACAGCAGTCAACATTGTGTTATCATCTTAATCACTATAAAAACAACAAATGTAACGAAGAAGCACAAAAAGGCATACATCAAATAAACATCCTCATTTTGATTAAATTATACGATTTTATTTGTCTATGTAAAATGCACCCATCAAGAAAGGAGGGTTTTGAGTACTGGTGTAAAATTGCGCGTTTGAAATTCGCACAGGTAGACATGAAATAATTTTGTCGTTCAAAGTATGACGGGATGCATAAATACAGTCACGCAAAATAGATATAACAAAAACTGACTTAACAGTTAAAGTAATAATAATAAATGAAATAATAGTGTGGTTTAAAGTATGACGGGATACATAAGTACAGAGTCACGTCAAATGTATATCACAAAAACAGTGGGTTAACAGTAAAAGTAGTATTAATAAATAAAATATTAAAAGTCATTGATCGAACGGCGCCTGATGTTTGGGCAGTATAGTACACTAATGCAAGAGTTTGAGCAGGAATCTGCCGGTGATTTCGTTGGATTCATACAGATTGAGCCTGGCATGTTTCAAGAGGTTTCTCTGAGAGTAGCAACACAGTGGCACAACAGTCGTGCGACAGTGGCACAACAGTGACACGTGCATTTTATGACATGAAAACCTGAAATGTAGCCACGAACAACTCACGAATGTCGTACGATTATCGCACGACTGTCACACGACCGACTTGCAACAAACCCACGACAGTTCAATTACATTTTTTTTCTGTCTTGTCCCCATCGTGGAACCATCGTGGACATGTCGTAGCTGATGTGACCACTCGAAATATGTTTTTGACATTTTGCACGACAGTGCCACGACAAAACCGAACGTTCGTCCATTAACAGTAAATTTATAACAGTGACATTTTTAACGGAACGCAACCATGATTGTATCGTCCGGACATTCCACCGAATTTTATTCAATTTCTGTTGATGTTTAGAAGGTTATCTTGTTTCCATCTTGTGAAAGCATAGTATTATGTCAACTATGTCGTACAAATTGATTCTAAGATAGAATGATACGTGCCTGTCATATTCCTTACTTGGTACAGGCATTTTCAGATGTAGAAAATTGTGGATTGAACCTGGTTTTATAGCACTAAATTTAGTAAATGATTGTTTGTTTTGAGATTGTAACACGGTGATGACTGCTATACCCATATTTTGACTTTTGTTTATTACGTCTGTTTTGTTCACGCATCGTTGTAAATATAACGGAATTTGATGCAACAGTCATAGAAGTGAGAGTTTTTATTTACTTTTCTTTAATGTACTTGATCACTTTTAATTTGTGCGTTTGTACAAATTAAGCTAAGTTTCTCAGTAGCTTATATTTTCAAAACAAGCACACGAATCATTCATTTATTTCTGTCTTTTTAGTTCCTTTAATTATATTATAAATCTATAAAAGTCTTTTAAAAAGCTTGTTATTCTACAATATAGTAGCGAACACCCTTAAGTATAATACTTTGCCAAAAGGATGTTATAAAATTGATTTTAAAATAAGTAGATGCGTGTTTTAAAAGGAAAGTGCATTTTCTGGGGTATATGAATTTAGTTACTCCTGTCAAAATGTGACGAAAGGACTATGTCTGCACACAAAAAACTATTTTTAAATATAGTAAGAGACCTCGAAACTGCAATACTTGATTTAGTTTTGAAAACTTTAATGTCAATATAAAAAAAAATGAAGTTGTGTTTTTCCACATTGATGACTATTTGACCAATCTCAATCATAATAGATTAACAGAAATAAAGTATACCCTTTTCCAAAGATGAGCAGTTCAAAACCATCACAGGGACAACTATCGCTAGTGTCAGGATAACACCACACACAAATGCAAGTAAGGACCACTTGTGCTCTTTCAATCTTATACATATATCTCTGATGGCCGTAGATTTTGTATTCGGTCTGATTGGTTTTGCAAATAACTGCAACGGTTCTTGACGGCTTTCATTTACGTTTTTAACCTGTGCAGTTGAACTCTGGAGAATATTTTCTTGTCTTAAGTCTTCAACGTTGCCACAAAAATCGGAGCCTAGATCCATGGAATTTGGATCACTGCTTGTGCCATCTATAAATCAATATACAATATACGTAAAATAATGAATTAACAATACTCGTTCATTACTTTTGTACTAAAATTTATCTTTGACACATAAAATCTCTTTTATTAAGGCCTAATTGTTGATTTTGATTTTGAAAGGTGCAATTTGTCCAAAAGTTTTATAAGTGCCAAACCGTTAATGTTGATGGGATTCATAGAATCATGTACTACACCCTATTACCGACACTCGATACAGCAGATCTGCTGATTATATTTATTTGATAGGTATGAAAACATATTCCAGTGTTCGTCAAGTAACAGTTCTTGTATTACATGTTTCATTAATTATAGTATTTTTTCTATCAAATGTGAAGTTAGGATTCACGTTTAAACACACGTAAGTAAATTTTATATGGGGAATCGAGCTTCCACACCATTGATTAAAATATTCTTATTTTTTATTTTTTATTCTAACATTTCAAAGAAAACAATGAATTTAAAAAACAATATATATAATCGTTGAATTTTGTTTTATGTAGATACAGTGTTTTTTTAATGTTTTTATTTTCTCCAGCTCGAAATTAAGTATCAATAAAATAAAAAACACCATAAAACAGAATTCATGTAATTGTAATGCTTTCTTTAAAACCGAACAATAAATCTAAATTGAAGTTTTTTAACCGTCTTGAAATGATAAAAGCTATTTCGACAACATTGAAGGTATAATCAGGTACATACACATCATTAGAAGACATTTTATTCGTTCAGTCTTACATCAATCGTTATCTTTTTTTCCATATATATTTGAACTATTTTTTTTAATTAATTTCAATTGAAGTTTTATTAGTTCTATGTCACAGTCCAGTCTGATTTGTCTGCTCGTCCAGAACTTTCTTCTACCAAATTCTTTTGATTTGTACTTGAATTTATTTACCGAGGAAACAATTTAGAGTACAAAGGTTCATTTTTCAAAAAGGCATTTTGTTTGCAATGAAAAAGGGTCTGCAGAAATACTGGTATTAACAATATGTGGATTAAAAATTTTTTTTAATAACTTCTGGATAATATTAAATTTCATTTATTCTCGGAAATTATTTATATTAACACATTTTTTCAACCTTGTCTATAATAATACTTTTATTCAGAAGCAACACAGCTTATAGAATATATATTTTTACAATATTTTTTTTAATGCATCAGTGTAATATAAATAACAATAATAATACACAATACATGTATGGCGGAGAATGAAAATAAATTCATATGATGAATAAGTGATACAACTACATATTAAGATTTTTTTCAATATTAAACAACAATTTACATAAATAATTAAGTTCTTTCACATTGTGAACTGATAACAACTGTATAAGTTTAAAAGTGGAGCGATATTGCCAATAATATTTCTTAATGTACAGTATACAACTATTCCCCATGTGAAATTGAAAAAAAATGTTCAAAGAAAAAAACCATAACGCCTTTACTTTTAAAGATGGTGGCATACGCTATCAATATAAAACTTTAGTATACAATACGGCATATTTTGTTAATAGTGAACCAAATAGCTAAACCATGCTACACAGAGGAAGATGTGATCAACATATCTGTTAAATTTTGAGGAAGACAAAAAGTCAAAAATTGTTTTATTATATAAAAAAAATTTCTATCTGTTATTTGCTTGTATTCACTGAAGAACATATTTATTATAGTCCTTTTGTCTTTTCTTTATACATTATCTTTTTACTTGGTTGCTAGCTTATTAAAGTTAAAATATTTAATAGAACTGACTTTCAAAAATGAACAACGAAAAAAAATATAAGTTGATTTATTATTCTAAAACAATGTCTACATATTGGCGAACATAACGGTCAAGATAGTATAAAAACACACAATACGCTTAATCATGTTTTGAATACATTTTCAATATTTTAGGTTGATGAACATAACAATTTAACGATATTCATGAAACTGACCCTTCAAACATGTATATAGTAAAATTACTTACGATTTTTTACAACGTTAATACTAAGCTTTAATCGACGGGTATACCACTTATGATGCAGGATCTGTTTACTTTTCCAGAGCACCCCGAGTCTTTTGTGGAATTCTACTGCTCAGTATCTAACTTTCTATAATGTGTTTTATAATGTATTTTGTGTGTTATTGTTTGTCTGTTGATCATTTTATTTTGCCAAGGAATTGTCATTATAATTTCGAAATTTAGTATCCAGTTGGTTTTGTGCCTCTCTTTAAATAGGGTGGGTATATCATACGGGAAAAATAGACCAAAAGTGTCAAACACACAATAGCACGCCCAATCCTTGCGTTACGTATTGCAATAAACTGAGTGGATTTCAAATAACTTAAACTAGTTTATGACCGAGAATTGTTAACTGTTAATTGCCTACTTTTGACGGTGAAGTCTTTCTGGTTTAATAACCATGAGTTTAATATTTACTGGTTCAGTTGCACCAACACACCTTGTTATTCAATGTTGGTGAATTAAATAGATGCATTGGTCTTTTAAAATGTCTCTGCAACTTCGAAAATCATTCCGTTGTTTTTCAGCATTTGCAGGGAAGACTTTGAGATGTGATATTACCTCAGAAGGTAACTTCGTTTCCATAACAACATTCCGATAATATTTTAATGCATTAGAACAACTTATGTATGTCACTTTCGTGAGTAGCAAAACTATGCGACCGCATATCGTTGCGAATATGTCAAATGATAATTATTCGTTTATCTAAATAATTTTATAAGCAAGATTAGAATATTTCGAAACTCTTGTCTACCGTAAAAAAATGTCAATCCTTGTATCTAGGATGAGTTTATTGACATACCATATCTTCTCATTTTTTTTAACAACACATTACGTTTTAAGTTCACTTTTAAAAGTATTTTTGGTTTTTAATTTGTCTTCTTTATTTACTACAATGTCTTAAATGTCGGTTAAATGACTATATTCAAAACGGAAATTATATTTGTAATTATATTTGTGTATTTGTAATTAAATTTCAAGGTTACTGTTGACCTTTTGTATAAATCGGGTTTCAATATCTTTGGAATTTGTTAATGATTATATAGTATTGAAATCAGTACTATTAGAATAGATTATCAATCTTAACGCTTGCTCGTTCACTATCAGGTATATCATGAACAACCTTAACATAGGTTAAAAAAGGGGAGGGGTAAATTATTTTAACTTTAACAATCACATCTTAACTTTTTGTAAAAGAATCTGTTGAAAATTATGTAACTTACAATGTAAACCACACTTTTGTTTTAAATCATCCACATTCAGATATATTGTTTTACCAAGAATTTAAAAACGCAACTTGTTAGCCATTGATTATAGGTTTTTAAATATGTGGTGAGGTTTATGACCAACACTATTACATACATATGATAGTCAATAATAACTTAAGTAAAATTTGCCTGAATTAGTTTAAACTATAAATAGTTTCTTAATTTATCAACTTAAAATTTAAGTAAGCTAGCAGAACATTTAAGATAAGTTTGTACTTTATAATACCACTATGGAAAGACTGGCTTATATAAAGCTGGTGCTATGTGACCTTTAAGGGACTGACTGTCTACTAGAAGTGGTATCAATTCAGTGTTTGATAATAGAAATAACACTGTATAAATTTGATGCACCTGAGCGCTTTTCATAATAAAACTAGGCCTTCATCCCTAAAGCCCAAATTCAAGGATATATAAGTATTTGAATAATCGTTAGGCACTAAATGATACAAAAAGGATATACAAAGAAAAAAAAAGCCACATACATTTAAAGTAAACCTAACCTGAGTGAATTGGAACCGTATTTAAGAATGTACTTAGGTGAGATTTTTGGAATTAGTGTCAAATGTTCGGACTCCTTGGTGTTTTTCCATACGATACAAAAATATTCTGCCCCATAAAACCTATTTATCTTTTAACATAATACTTAATAGCTCATAAATAGTCATTTGACAAAATTTAAGCCCTTTTCTATCTTTTGATTTGAGACCCAAATAATATCAACGCAAATATAAGGTAAGAGGCCGAGTAACCCTTTTCCCGTCATATTTTATAAAATCAAATATCTGCAATAATAAATCATGTCAATACCCAACCACTGCCTGCTGGAAACCTGATAACCCTTATTGTCGACAGGAATATTCGTTGTGCATGCATAACGCATTCCACTTTTTATTCCCAGTTAAAATAACCGTTTTACGTTTAAAACCGAAATAACTGATGAAATTAACGATTTTTGCCCGTTTAGAAAGATACGTTCCGAAAACATTTAAACAATTTTACAAATTTCATGGGCGTCCTTTTGTGTATTTTGATAGCCTTAATTACCGTATCAAACCGGAATAAATCCCCCTTCAAGTGTCTTGTTGGCATTACAAAAGGTCAAGTTTTTTTCTGGCTGTTTATGACGTGTTCACACACAATTTTGCTGCAGTGAAACTGTTTTTTTTTAGCGAAATTCAATTCTCTGTATCGGTACGTCCTTTCTTGAAAATAACAACTTATCTATCACAGCAAACATAACAATATAAACAAGTTATTTGCTTCTAATATTTGCTTGTTTAAAAAATACAAAAAAGACAGACCTAACAAATATACGAACAAACGATGAAACCAAACATTATATTAACCAACTTAGTAATAAATTTGTGTAACTGAAATATACTTACTGTTAATATATGACTCTCTCATTTTGATTTTTACCTTGAAATAAAATAATATGAGATATTTAAAAGTTAGTTCTTTAGAAATACATTGTTTTATGCAGTCTCGTGTGCACATACATTTTTTGAAATTTAAACTTCGACCTTGTTTTATTGAAATATTATTTTAATTGCATTGGAGTGATTTACATGGTTTATTGTGTTGGTTTTTTAAAGATTATTGTTGAATACAGCTATAAGATCATATCGACGAACATGATTACAAAAACCCTTCTATCTAATTATCACATTAATTTGTATTTATTTGTTGACAGATACAGCTTGAATAGGGTGTAAAATGTAATTTTTGCAGATCCTGTGTTATGGATAATATTTGTTGTCGATAGTTTTTACTGATTTATTGTAAAAGAGAGACATTTTCATTTGGAATTTTAACCAAAGATGAATAACCGGATCTGCCATCACTGTATTGGATACCCAAACTAAATAAGCGCCCTTACAAATAAACTCATCATAGATACCAGGACTAAATGGCCAAATAAAGTACAAAGTTGAAGATCATTGAGGACCTAAAATTCCTAAAAGTTTTGCCAAATATTGCTAAGGTAATCTATTCCCGAGGCAGAAAAGCCTATTAAGGATTTCAAATATTCAAAGTTTTGTTAACAGTCAATTTATTATTTTAAACATATCAATGATACTCAAGTCAACACAGAAGTGCTCACTACTTTGTAATGATAAAAAGATTTGACTGTATTCTAAATTGAAAAAAACAGGTTGGCTTCAAAGTTAGTCAAAGAAACTATATATTCTAGAAGCTGCGTCAATCAGATATGGATATTAAAAAAATCAAAAGATCTTTTAGAGTAAATACAATCTACGACTCTTTAATCTTGTAATAGACTTGTTCACCAGAATCCGATACCAAAACCGAAAAACCGAAACTGAAACTGAAACCAAAAATGCGAGGTAAAATGTATATGTTTATTAGGTTCAGAGATGGGCCCAATTACTTTCAACGTAGTTGATTTAATTACAATTTTGTCATTTGTACGGTTAAATTAAATTAATGATTACATCTTTTCTGAAAGTGTCTGATTAAATTAATGATTATATTGGCAAAGTAATCAAGATTACATCTGATTACAATGAATAAAAACATTTTAAATGATGTGAATGAATTAACGTTTAATACAACTATAATACTTTTACAAGAGGATTTTGTTGTATATATGTCGTGTACAAGTTGCGATTTTCTACAGGTTATAACATGTACAAAATTGTACATGTTAAACTTGTATAATGCTAAAATACAAGTTATAACATGTACAAAAGTACCTCGTACATGTTATAACCTGTACACAATTTTGCTTAAAAATGGTATTAACTTGATTTTGAAAAAAATAAAGTTAAGCTGCTATTATTGCAACAGATGTTATTAACCTCAATAAGATTTTCATCACTTTTTTATTATTTATTTCTGTTTGTGTGTTATGTTCTTTTTTGATACTGTTAATGTCCAGGGGTCGGTATTATGAAGCATTCCTAACACTGCCATAAGATATATTAGGACATGTCTTATGATCCTCTTATGACAATCTATAGACATATCTCAGACCTCGTCCCAAAGCTGTCGTAGGGTGATCTTAGCAAATATATGCTTAAAGCTGTCACTGTATCGGTTATGAAAAGGTTCAAGGATAAAATGGTGCATCATTGCTTTAAAGCAATATATTGAAGCTTTTAACTCATAATAATTCGTCAACCTACAGATTAAGCAAGAAAATGAAAATTGATAATAAGATAATAAATGAGTGTAATTTATATAAATAGATTTATGACTATCCTAAGACCTTCATCAGACACCTCTCGTGTAATCCTAACTTTGAGACCAATTTTAAGAGATGTTGTAATTTAGGAATACTTTGTGAAACCAGCTTAGGATTGAGATATGTCATAAGACCATCCTAAGACATGTCTTAGTCCTAAGACAGCTTTATGAAACTGGCCCCAGATGCATAGTTTAAATACTTTATTTATACCATTTAAAACACACATGCAGTCAACAAACACTATTCAGTATTCTAATCTGATGAATTATAATTGTGAGTGTCCACTTTGAAAGCAATAGTAAAATACTTTCATTCTAGATGACACTAAAAGACGTAAGAGGATAGCCAGGATAGATTTCTGTACAAATAAAATTGAGAAACGAAATAATGATTGTGTCAAAGACAACAGCCGAAGACCACCAATACCTGCTTTCAAAGTAGAGGATATATATTTAACACATCAAAATGACATTCGATGCAATGCTCTTATACTTTATCAAAAAAATAATAACTTGAGATATAAATAAGCCATGCCGAAGGCCAAACATGTTGAAGAGTAGATTCAAAGATATTTATAATGAAGCGTGGTCAAATGAAAACAATTTCAGCTCTCTCTTGTTTTTACAGAGAAAGCATATGAACCATTGCTTTAGTTTTTGCATGCTATAAAACGAGGGGTAGGAATATTACGCAAAATTTTAAGGCATTGTTCTTAAAAATTTCAAAAAAAGGAAATGTATGCTTTAAGTAAATAGTGTCACACTGATGTAAGTCATGATGCACTGCATACACATGTAAAACATACAATTACATAAAAACACATTATGCCAACATAAAGTCATGAAGCATACATTTCTGAAACTTTGAGATCATTGTCCTCTAAAGAAAATAAAACACGTTCTGGCCTATTGATTGCTGTTCTTTGTTCCTTAATGATATTAAATGTCTATTTTACTTCATTCAGAACTATCATAAATTTTGTACAAGTTAAAACCAAACCATTTTTAACCAATATTTCGTACATGTTATAACATGTATGGGGTACTTTTGTACATGTTATAGCTTGTTTTTTTTGCATTATACAAGTTATAACATGTACAATATTTTTGTACATGTTATAACGTGTACACAATCGCAACATGTACACGACATATATATACATTTCATAAAATGCAAACCATACGAAACCCTAAGTATTTTCTACCTCCAGACAATGAGCACGTTGAGCATTTTTGGGTTTTTTATTGATCGTCCTGAAGTTCATTACTGACTTGGATTTTCTTTTTTGTTTTGTATTGAATGCCAGTGCGAGTCTTATATAATCCTGCTGCGTGATTGGCATACAAAATAATAAGCTTTGCACCATACAAAAGCTAATTGAATAATATGATGGACACCTTTTTTGCAATTGTTGTTTATGGAATGAAATCATAAACATTTGATTAGAGATTATGACCAAGTATTATCTAACTGTCAAAAGATGTTTAAGAACAATTGCTTTAGCATAGTTGGAATTGTTCCTTTTGCTTAAGTTCTTCGAATAAAGAAAAACAATAAGAAACAAACAAACAACCAAAATTATCGATGGGATATTGATGAAAATCGTAGGAGTACGACATTTCTATTTCTACTTCAACATCGCCTGGCTGGTCAAGAACAAATATTCGACAAATGACCTCAGCTGAGCTCACTCTTTGAACTGTGTTGTATTTCCAAACTTTCCTTGTCAATGAGTGAAAAATCTATCAACTTCATATAGTCATAGAATCCAAATCTTTCAGTAATTTTTGGTGCTTAGTGATTCCACACTATGACTATGTTTTACAGCAATGAGCTAATTCTGATGTTGTTCTGATAAGCTTATGGAATATGTGTAGAAATAGAAATCAAACAATCATCCGTCAGTAACGGCAATATAAAAGTTTTTGTTCACTTTGTGAATGTATGCTTCGATGGAGCACAACTAGTTCAGCAACCAGTGCTGTCGTATCGTAAGACATGGTGGAAAAATGGCAAATGTACTTAACCTCGGAATTTATTGTGTCGGAGTATGTAAACCATTTGTCGCTTAGTGTTCCCAAGCCGATATCAATGTGTCAGGTGTCTTTCGTATAAACATTACTTAAAAATTAAGACGAATGTGTCAAAGAGCCAATGTAAAATTGATTTTTTTCAACCTTTAAATTCGTTGATTAATTAAAACCACAAATCACACGGGAATAAATACCCATTGTTAGCAATTGCAATGCCTTCGCATTACTCTTTTTATTATAATATTTATCCCAAACGAACGTATGAAGTACATTTTATTCAACTATTATTGAATGCTCCTTTTTCATGTTTTTGTAAAAAGTGTTGACCGAGTACATTTTGTAAGAAGCGTGGAAGGCCCTTCATTCTAAAAAAAAAATAAAAAAAATTCGCACGGTCAACAGAGGGTTAGTAAAATCCATAGGGGATGAGGATTTATTTGTCTTAAGACAATTTTGATTTGAAGAAAAAACAGAAATTGTTAGAACATACAAAAATTACAGCATTACTTACACAATTCGATATTTTGTTTATTGTACAGTATTTTTGTCACATTATTTTGTCAAGAAAACAACAGACTTCGGCAACATCACCACAGAATATGAAAACCAAACACTAATTAATTGATTGGGAAATTGTCTCCGAAAAATTGATAATCATAAGGAAATATTAGAATCGAAACTTCCTCACTAGAAAAAAACCCAACAAAACAGAACTTGATCGATTTCAAAAATTCCACTCCACAATGATTGCATATGAAATCGACATGCAAACAAACAAAAGGAATTGTGTTGACTTTAAGATAATTAAATGAGAAAATAGTGGAAAACCTATCCATCAACAGATAATACAAAAGGAAAAAAATGACTTGAAAAACATTCACACTGAAAAATATAGCGACACAACTTACAGATATAGGAGATATTGTACGGGGTTAGAGTGTATGGTTATGGTTAACATTCTTGCACAGAATAACACTTAATAAAACAGTCTTAAACAGAAAATTAATCTCTTTCAGTTCTTTGATAACCACATACAACAGCAAAAGGTTGTGCCTTGAGTTGGAGTATTTTTTTCAGTTCCCGTTCTGTAAATAGAAAGACACAAATGTGGGTGATAAAACTTTTGATACCGTACATGTTTTGTGAAGTAAGGTTATTATTACGTTTTAATAAGCCTGTAAACTTTACACATTGTTACACGTCTGAATTCATAGAAAGTCTCAATGAAACATTCTAATATGACGTGCTTCTTTAGCTTTGTAAAGAAACCATACTTTATTATCCAATAAAATTAGTTTGCACATGTGTATATTAACTACGGCAGAAAAATGAATTTCGTAAATTTGGTATGCATTTAATGTATTTCCTTAAATTAAAACACTTTCAAACACTAAAATGATACACATTTTGTTACTAATACTTTTACAATGGCAAAAATGTGTTACAATTCGTAATTGACATAATTGACCTAGATACCACAACGTTCATGTTGGCTGTTCTAATTTCAAAACCCCTCCCTCTGAAAAACACGTTTCATCTCTCCCGTTAAAAAGGCATGTCAATTATATATAATAATTTCATTGAAACATATGTTCCGACGATAAAATATAAAATAAAGTATAGGTTATTATTACTGTTGTACTGAAATGACAAAATTGTTTCATATTTCTGATAAAATGGATTGACCCTAGCAGGGAATCGAACCCCATTCTCCTATAAAAAATAGGCGTAATTACCAATATACCACCAAGGTTTCCAATCCATTTTACAAATGCAACAAGATTGTCACCCAGTATTAATTTTAATCATCATGTAATACAGCATTTGAAATCGTCAGATGCACAAAGGCGTGCCCTTTGGCTTTGATCAACTTTACAAGGTGTATAGCCACACCGCAAGTATAAATGGATCTCTGTCAAAGGGCCCCTCCTGCCAAGTCTAGTATGTCAGCACAACTTTATCAAGGAATCCTCTATCAGATATGAACATATTTACCAATGCTACAATATTAACCGGCGGAATATTTACGATTGATTTAGTAAGTAAAGACCTACCCGATTCTCCTTGTGCGTCCACCGCCATTGACAACTCACTTGAAAATGTGCGTGTCAGAAATTGACCTCAAAGGAAAAGACTGTTGTAATATAACTTTTCTGTTATATTGTGACACAAATATTGTTTTAGTTAATAAATTAATTTGTTAATTTCTGTTTCAATTTTGAATTTTAGAAATACAACTTTGCGAAATTAAACTGGTTTGAACTAGTTGGATAAAAATCGACAGGAAGGTTGATGGAAGAGCCTACACAAATACGGTTCACTTATGTACACAACGAACATAGAAATTACCGTAATTGTCCTAATCAGAATCGAAATAATTGATGCCAGCTATACTTTATTGTAGTTTTAACATGGGTAGGCATTATATTCGTGTTATTTTAGCCCTCGCTATCGCTCTGGCAAAAATAATCACGAATATAATGCCTACCCATGTTAAAACTACAATAAAGTATAGCTGGCATCAATTATTTCTTAATTTTTCTAATACTTTTCTAGTATAATCATCTTCTGACGTTTATAGTTTTGAAGAGAAAATTTAACTCACCGAGGTTAAATTTGATATCAATGAGATAAGGTACGAGTTCATTAACAGAAATTCAGAGGGTATACGGAATCGTACTTCTATTTTTCATTAAAACAGGTTTTAAGAAAATAAATAGGTAAGAGGCACCTTTGATTAATTTATTAAAAAACACCTTTTCTTGTTAACATACTACCATCACTAGTGTGAGACTACGCAATGTTAAGGTTATGTTATTAATCATACATGTTTATTTATTTTAAAATTTTATTAAGATTTATTACTCGATTTTTTTCACTTGACTGGGCGGAGTTTAACCGGTTCGCTCATAAAAAAACAGTCCATCTACAGATAGGTGTTTTAGGATAAGCCCATCAATGCAGTGTCCAGTCAATTTTTGTAAATTCCTTTGATGACACTGATTGGTGACTAGAATTCAATGATAATTATAACGACAATTATCCTTATCACACACATCTTCAAATAGACTGTCCCAATGAAAATTAAAACTGAAGCACCGCCCGATCAGTTGAAATCACATTGGTAATAACTACTTCGATTATATCTGTGTGTGTTGCATTGTCGTTTGGTTTATTGTTGCTCTTCAGTGTTTCTGTTGTTTCGTTGTTTTTCTCTCATAGTTGATGTGTTTCCCTCGATTTTAATTTCATTTAAATGGTTTTTGAACAGCTGTATACTACTGTTGCCTTTATTTTCGAAATGCTCTACCACATGTTACAAAATAAACGCCCTTCTTCGGTTACAAATTATAAGCCATTTATCTTTGGTCAGTTATTTTTCATAATCATTCCAATGACATTTAGCATCATACATAAAATAAAAAAAAATAAAAAAACATTTTGGAAGAAATTACATATCATATTCATCTCATTTCCTTATGCATTACATCTGACTTTGTATTTCAGTTCTACCCACTTGTTTCCTAGTATACAAGAACATCCTTCGAGAATACTTTTGCATACTTCCACGTGTGTCTTGTCCTAATTAATTAAGAATCACTCCATTGTTTTCTCAGTAAACTTGATAACTATGAAACCGAAAGTTAGGGTGTGAAGTTTCCGCTCTATCGGCGATAGTACGTTTCTACTCTAGAAAAGTGTTTTTGCACTTGTTATTATTAATTTTCCATCTACTTTCGATATAAACAAAGAGAAGGACAATTTTCAACAAGTGTGTTTTCCTTCAAACAGGAAGTTTCTCGGGGTTTGGTATTTTTGCTAAATTTTCTGGTATCTCCAGCTAGCCATCACCGACAAAAGATAGTTAAGGCGGTGATTAATTTTTATGAGTAAAAAAACAACAAACTATCTGTTCATGTTTATTTCCGATTGATCTATGGTGATTGAAGAACAAGTTTGAAATCATTAAATTATCATAAAGCTACCAAGTCCTTCGTTTTGTATTGCAATCGATTGTCATCTCCATTCAGTGTAATTTGTGTTACTTATTTTCAAAGATTTAAGTCAAGTTACTATCTAAGTTGGGTAAAAGTATTTTTTTATCAGTCACTTGATATCTGCTTTAGTGTGATTAGAAGGTCTCAAATAGTCTTAAAATGAAAGGTCTAACTAACAATCATGGTAATTAATTATATCGATGGACATTCACTCAAATTGACATGACTGTTTTGCTTACCGCATTTACATTTACAAAAGAAATACAGTATTGACATTTGTTTTTTAATTTACATTGTAGATCATATTGTGAATTCATTTAGTACTGCCCCCCAAAAAACATGATATAGTCTTTAGATATCTATGGTCTACAAAAATCCAGATAAGTCAAAGTACAATCCTTGTATTTCTAATGAGTTGGTTTTACCTTATAATATTTCATACTCTCTATTGATTGGTTAGTGTTGAATGTCACTTTCAACACTATTGAGCTATTTTGTGGCAATCAGTATGAATTGGTGTAATACTTGACTACGATTAGAACCAAAACCGTTCAATAGGGGATAGTTTTGTCCTTATTCTCAGTCATTTTATGTCTCCCACCCCTCTTATCATTTCCCTCACTAGAAACATATATCCTGCTATGAAAAAATAAAAAATGAAGAGTGATTTAAATCATTTTAATGTACCAATATTTAAGAAAGTTACTCACACTGTTGAATTGATGAGATTCAAACCACTTGAAAAAGTCAAGAAACAACAGAGACAATCTCATATTAACCAATTTGAAGACTTTCTTTGTTTTTTGAAAATAAATTACAAATTGATAAAAGGATTACAAAATTGCCCTATTCTATTATAAGAAACAAACTTTTGGTATCAAAAATAGGTTTGATGTATGATGTCATACACAGGTTCTTAAACATGAAGTTTTAAATGCTTCTACATTCAGGGCCGTAGGCTCCACAGAGATTCAAATAGTAAACAATCATATTATTACCTCAAGTTAAAAGTTCAAGCTCATTCGAACATTTAAAAGTCCTAACTATTGCTACCTTAGTAACATACAAATAGTCAAATCTAGTTTCATTTCGGTCTTTTGGAGTTAAGGTGTAGATAAATTTTGTATTTTAAATTTAATGGAACTTTCCATTCTTTTGACAGTTTTGACTACACTTCTTAATTGATCAAACGTTATTTTTCTTAAAAGTTGTCAAAGCTTAAATAAATCGGCATGGCGCCTATAATTGGTACTGACAGTGTATAAGAGTGATGTAAAGTGAATTCATTTTTCAGTAAAATACAGCAATGACAGTCATTAAAAAGATTTTCGTTAATGCTGTTTCGTAATCTTAGCTTCCTACAATATTCAACCCTAGATAGATTGCAGGGATTGCTGTAAATTGACAATTGCAATAAATCTTTTTTCAATTGAACTCGACATTTAGAGATGAAGTTTGATATACCGGTAACTAGCACCTTGCAGTTATAGTAGCATACTTATGTCTAATTCAAAAATGATGTGTAAATGTTTAAATTTCTTTCGAAACTCTAATTGATAGCAGACACAGGCAGTAACTTTACAAAGGTAGAAATATCTCTAACAAAACAGTCACCAATTCATGAAACACTATTGGAAAACTCTGGATGACGATGAGTTGTATATAACCATGACCTTCGTGAGTCCTTCACCTCTTTCGAAATCGCTAAGAAACCGGATTGCATTAAGGTGTTCTCAATGGTTGGGCTCCACGAGGTCCCACACAACTCAGGTGCTTTAATTTTCAATATAAATCGTTCGATGTATCAAATAGTTGAGCCGTTACAAAAAATTATACAAAGGGAATTTCAGTGGAGACAAAATATTTTCTTCTCGATATATTTAGCAATGAAGGAAACAGTGCTGTAACGAAGAGGCTCAACATACAGTGCAGTGTGAACATAACATAAACTGATGACTCACTAACCTAATAAAATTGAGAATGGAAATTGGGAATGTGTCAAAGAGACAACACAAAACAAAAATCGGTAGAAAATACCGAATACTGTCTTAATTAGTTCGTCATTCAGACTACATCGATTTATATTCGAGTTTTTTTTCTAATAATACGTACAAAATTAACAAAGGCCAGAGGCTCCTGAATTTGACCAGGCGCAAAAATGCGCCGGATTTAAACATGGTTATGAGATCTCAACCCTCCCCTATACCTCTATCCAATGTAGAAAAGTAAACAAATAACAATACGCTTATTACAATTCAGTTCAAGAGAAGTCAAAGTCTGATGTCAGAAGATTTAATCTGCTGCTATTTTAAATTATTTGATGTTTGCATTTGAGAAGCATTTTCAAGCGATATTGCGTTTTATGCATTTGTTCAGTATGTAAAGTTTTATTTACAATTCGAATTCACCAATTGATATTGGTAGCTTAACATGTATATATGAAGGTTGAACAGTGCCTAGTCAACACTTCTGTGTTAACTTGAGTTATTATTGATATGTTCATAATTATAAATTAACTGTTACAAAACTTTGAATCTTGTAATAGTAAGGCATTTTTACCGGAGGAATAGATTACCTTAACTGTATTTGGCACAACCTTTGGGAATATTTGGTCCTCAATGCTTTGCAACTTCGAACTCTATTGGCCTTCTTATCATTTTTTTTATTCGAGCGTCACTAATGAGTCTTTTGTAGACGAAACACGCGCTTAGTGTACACAAAATAATCTATTCTGGTATCTATGATTAGTTTATTTACAGCCACTGGGTCGATGCCACTGCTGATGGAGTTTTAATTCCCCGAGGGTTTCACCAGCCCAGTAGTCAGCACTTTTGTGTTGACTTGAGTTATCATTGGTATGTTCATAATTATAAATTAACTGTTACAAAACTAAGATTTTTTGAAAAAAATAAGGCTTTTCTACGTTAGAAATATATTACCTTAGCTGTTAGTGGCATAACTTTTAGGAATATTTGGTCCTCAATGCTCTTCATCTTCGTACCTTATTGGTCTTTTTATTAGTTTTCTTATTCGAGCGTCACTGACGGGTCTTTTGGAAACACGCGCTTGATGTACATAAAAAAAATCTATTTTGGTAACTATGATTAGTTTATTTACACCCACTGGGTCGATGCCACTGCTGATGGAGTTTTGATTCCCCGAGGGTTTCACCAGCCCAGTAGTCAGCATCAGAAATATATTACCTTAGCTGTTTGTGGCATAAATTTTAGGAATATTTGGTCTTCAATGCTCTTCAACTTCGTACTTTATTGGCCTTTTTAACATTCTTTGATTGGAGCGTCACTGATGAGTGTTGACTAGAGTTATCATTGATATGTTCATAATTATAAATAAACTGTTACAAAACTTTGAATTTGTGACATACCAAGGCTTTTCTACCTCAGGAATAGATAACCTTAGCTGTATTTAGCATACATTTTTAGGAATATTTGATCCTCAATACTCTTCAACTTCATACTTTATTGGCCTGTTCAACATTTGTTTAGTCGAGCGTCACTGATGTGTCTTTTGTAGACGACACGCGCGTCTGACGTAAATTTAAAATTTGATCCTGGTACTATATCTATGATGAGGTTATTTATACTATGAATGCAAGATTTGTTTAAACAGCGACATACTATATGCACAGATACTACTATAGTGTAATCATTGAAGTTAAATTATTTTAAATGCCAATGGACCAACCCATAAAAAAACGTGATACAAACTCCAAGATTCAAGATTTTATTAGTGTCAAGCAACTTGCATACAACATTCAAATAGAGTAGGTAATAAAAGTAAACATTATTTCAATGATTAAAACACATATATGGTTACACAGAAACAAGAACAAAAACTGTTAATGTGAATAAAGTTTTTTTCTGACAAGATAATTTTGTAATTTCAACATAATTGGCCACTATACCAATGTTGAAATCTCAAATAACTATAAAAGGTTTTGATGATATCACTCTCAACAGCACAGTCTTGTTCTTATGTATTATATTGCCTTAATTACACAATTGTACAATAATGAAGTTCATGTCATATCAAAAATATGCATGACTTAAACATCTTAAAAAATATTTAGATATCTGTTTACAAACCTTATCTGGTGTTGAAGTATCACAGAGCCTATTAGACATGTTAGAGGTAGTTATTATCTGACTGGATCACAAAATTGATGAAATAAGTTTGAATTTGGGCTTTTTTGTTAAATAAGGGGAAATTTGTTTTGTAGTAAATAAAATTCCACATAACAACACATAAGAAATATTCAACGAATACAAATTCTTTTCGTTCATCAGTCATTCAATGATTGTAATTTTTTACTTATATTTCACTTTGTTCACATCTACTCAATATTCTCATTTACAAACCCAAACAAAGCAAATTATGACACTTCATTCGTTGATACAATCAAACGAAACATCTGGGCTACGGAGATATTGTGTACTTTATTATAAAAATGGTAAGTACATTAAGCTTTATAATGACGGTCATAAAAAGACCAAAATATGACAATATTTCTATACTCCTTGTCAACCGTTGATGTGCCAATTAAAACGATACTTGTAATTGGGAACCAAATGTTCATACAACTTCGCATAATTTTCACTTCGGTACAATACTCCATATAAAAGATGGTTAACCTATTATGACACAACACTCGTTGATACTGGACTGAAATTCTAGCTGTCAATTGTGATCTAATTCCATGTACACCCAATCAAACGAAATATTTGTGCTGGGATAATATTTGGGACTATATTATAAAAATGTTAGTACAAAAAAAAGAAAAACAAACTATTAGTGTAATGACCCTTTAATTATAATTGTGTTTTAATTATAGCTGATTTAACATTGGTAAAACTGTGTTTTCAAAAAAAACATCTAAGCAACCACATTGAAAATTGGAAGATTTGTGAAATCATACGCATACATAATTTCCAGTTTTGTTTCAAATGTTTTAGGATTATAAACACCAAACGCTAGACAAAGCTGATCAGCGGATACTACTTTCGTAAACGTGAACAATATTTTCGAACTGTCCTTGTCAATAACGGAAAACTCATTGCGATTCATATTTACAAAGAACCCAAGTCTTCCTGTGGTCACTGTACCGACTGTATTACTGCTACTTATTATCTTAACTTCTTCATACGTCGTCGTAGTACCATGCGTGGATCTAAGGCAAATACTAGTATTGCAATTGTTAATGTACAACGACCATCCGTGGTTTCCTACATAATGGTGAGTGTCAATTTTTTCACGACTGGCCACTCCTACTTCAAGGACTAAGGCAATTGAGTCATAATTCAATGAATTTAATATTTCGAACGAGAACTTAATCTCGAAGTACATTTTACTCATAGAAGTTAAGCATCTATCTCCTATTGTTCCTTTGTAATTTTTAAACTGTTTCGGATGATTCACGGGATTCGGTGTTTCTTTAGTGAAAGAATTGCCCAGTACTGTATTATCATCAGACAGGAACATTAACGAATGAGTAGACTTTCTGTCAAATCTCAAAGAAAATAAGTATCCAGCCTGATCATCTAAAATAAACCAATATGTACAAAATTCATACATTTATAATTTGATGTAATTTTTTAATCCTTATTTTGACATTAGTAAATTTGACAAATAAAGGCAACAGTAGTGTACTGCTGTTTAAAAGTCATATATGAAAATCATTGATATCTAAATGAAATGAGTCATAGAAAATGTGTACAAGTTTCAATATTGACTGACGGATCTTAGATGTACCAGTTTATAATGATTTCGGAGTATATAATGTGAACTTCATATATATTTAAATAAATGAGTGTATGCTTATTTAAATATTGGGAATCTTAACATTATACTTTTTTAATATCTGCCAATGTACTCCTACGGACACCTTATTCTATCTGAGTCCAGCTAGACTTGGCTACCTTGCCAAAAACAAATAAATTTGTCGTTTTGCACGTAAAGTCTTTTGCAGAAAAGGAAAGTACTGCTGTTAACATTAAATTGATAACACTGACAATCTAAACAAAACAAAACCATGCTTGCAGTATTCGGATATTCAACAGATAAATATAAATGTGAGTAATTTTCTGTTGGTTACCGGAGCATAATCATGTGCTTTTCTTCTTAAAGCATAACAATATGTCAACGAGATTCTTCCAAATTGATTCTAAGATATGTTTAAACTTCCAACGACCACACTTGATCGACTAAACGTTCCTATTGAAACGTGCGTCTGGCGTAAATACAAAGTTTAATCATGGTATCTATGATGATTTTTTTTTTATAGATATAGTAAGGAACTGCAAATACTGAATAATAGTTTCAAACCTATAATGTATATCGGAAAATAAGTCTTAAATATAATTAATAGAAAACAATAAAATCTACCCGTTTCTGTTGATGAGAATTTTGACACCATTACAGGGACAACTATCACTAGTGACAAGACTACACCACAAACAAATGCAAGTATGGACCACTTGTGCTGCCTCAATCTGATACGTATATCTCTAGTAGCCCTGGGTTCTGTGGTCACTCCAACTACATTTTCCGTCAACTGCATCGGTACATTAATGACCTGGCGGCTCTCATTTACGTTTTTAACATGTGCGGTTGAACCTTGCAGAGTTTTGACTTGTCTTGCGTCTTTAACGTTGTCACAATAATCAGAGGCTACATCCATGGAAACTCTTTCCTTATTGAAACTATCTACACAAAGAGAAATAATACAAGAATAAAACATATACACAATATGCGTTCATTACTTGTCTGCTAATATTCATCATTGAATAATCCACTCGATTTTTTTTAATTCAGATTTTTAGATGTTTGATAATAATTAAAAACAGAATTCCCTTAACAACAGCCAAATCAAGAGCTCAAAGATATCAAACTAATGGAGAACATGTTACTAACATGGTACAGACATTTCCTTATGAAGAAATGTTTGATTACACATGGTGTTATAGCTAGATAACGTCTTACATGTATGACATTCGTGTGTATTTATATATGGAAATTGTATGTTTCATTAAGACATTTTTTGATTCAATTACAAACATCCCTTTTTTGTTATACAACGATTCATTTTATACACGATTGAATTCAGACATAGAAAACAAGAGGCATCAATATATATATGTATATATATAAAGTGCCTAGAAAATCAAACTAACGATGTTAGAGTAGATTTGATTCGTAACATCCTCCCCGGCGCCGGGCTGGAACCTGTACTTTGTGTTTCTAACTTCTACGACAACACCGCCTAGCATTGCGCAGATACCTTATCCCCTCCTCTAACTCTAGCTTATAAAAATAAGCTTTCGTTTCGGGAGGTGTTACCTTCTCGTAGGAATTAAACAAGGATCTCTGATACAATACACGAAGTATTTATTTTTAGTGTACATAAATTATCATCTACTCATCTCTTCAGTATAATAACATGATACTAATCTATTTTTAGAAGCATACAATCACTGTAAATAAATATATATATATATATATATAACAAGTCTAAAAGGGTACAACATCACCAAAAACACAATAAAACAAACAATGTGTTAGATAATCCGGATAACAGATATCCTTCCTCGGTAATTGCACGATGACAAATGAATCATGTCAATTCAAATTAAGACTCTATCAAAATCTTGAAATTTATACAATTTAAGCGAACGCTGGAACAATTTTAAAATTTCCAAACACGGTGCAAAGACTACAAAGATATGCCAAAATAAAAATAGTTATTTACGATGTGAACTGGCACAAATCTAAATTCCCAAAGGTGGTGACAGTTGAGATGTTAAACAACTGCGTTGAAATACAGTCCCAATAAACAGTCCTGACCGATCTAAGCTGGTATAATATTTAAAATATGACAACGGTAGGGCAATTGCAACAGAGACTGCGTATGTAAACATCCCAAAAATATAGTAATTTGATGATAAGAAAAATGAGTAATAAATTTTTACTAAGGTTAAGTAATAGAACGTGGCTGCGTATTTACACATCCCTACCAACTGTAATTAAAACTAGTATAATACAAAATTCCTGAAAAGTGTAAGAGTCCAGTACGGAAGCCGGAGCTACTGGACGCAAATGATGGCAGGAAATTAGTGATGGTAGGGAAAATGAGTGACTCCTCTATGTTTTTTCATTAATGTCCTCTGGGGAAACTGTCCTGAGCTTTCTTATCCAAAAAAAAACTTTCCCGAGCAAGTCTGTCGGCCTTTGACCAATCCTCGTTGTGATCTATGATGGTGATGGTAAGTTTTTTTTAGATCAGCTTGGGCGTGCACATGTGATCTTAAATGACGACTTACGGGGAGGTCGGGCTTGCAGGTGTAGTCACTACGATGACCATTCATGCGTTTGTTGAATGGCTGTTCTGTCTCGCCAACATACTGCATGCCACATCGACACTAAAGAAGAATGTATACAACATTCTGGGTTTTGCAAGTTACATTACAAAATATTGTGTACACAGACCCAGTGGAGTGGCAAGTAAATGTTTGAGTATTCAGTATTTGTTGGCAAGTCAGACATCGTTTGTTACCACATGACTTGCACCATCCTGTAGTTGAACAGCTTTTATTAGAGGACACGGCAGCTTTCACAAATAAGTCTTTTAGACTTGCTGGTCTCCGAAAAGCTAAGACAGGAGGATCGGGAAAGATTTTGGATAATTTTGAGTGATTGGCAATACTTTGCCAATTGGCACGGATCAAACGTGAAAGGTTAGTAAAGGCGGGATTGTATGTTAAACAGATGGAACGATTTTGCTGCGCCTCTTCTTTTTGAACTGTAACAGGTCATTGCGGCTGTTATTGTTATCTCGCGCAACCCCCTTATCTATGTCCCATTTCTTATAACCTCGTTTGATTAAAAATCCGCGAAGTTCCTGTAACCGTTGAGTGACAGCCTCCTCAGAGGAGCAAATCCGCTTTACTCTGAGAGCTTGACTGTACGGGATACTTTTTGTACAGTGTTTGGGGTGACAGCTTTGGGGAGAAAGGTACTGATGTTTATCTGTAGGTTTACAGTAGAGGTCTGTTGATATGACACCGTCCTTTATAGATGTAGTTGTGTCTAAGAAAGATATCTTAGAGTCGGATATTTCATATGTAAATTTAATTGACTGGTGGGCGTTGTTTGCATGTCTGATAAAAGTATCCAATTTTTGTTGGGATTCAATCCATTTCATGTCAACATCATCGATGAAACGGAACCAAGACAGAGGTTTGGATAAAGATGCTGAAATAATTTGTTTCTCTTATTTACCCATGAAAATATTGGCGTAAGACGGTGCCATTTTCGTCCCCATCGCTGTTCCGTTTATTTGAAGGTAATTCTCACCATTAAAGCTAAAATTGTTGCATTTCAGGACCAGAGTAAGCAGCTGTACTAAACATTCGGTAGGTGGTTCTAAAGTGTTGAGCGAGTCCCATATTTCCCTACACGATTGAATAAATATATATATATATATATACATTGTATAAACGCCTAAAAGTATACACAACAACTCCAAATACAAACTAGATGTGTCAAAGCGACACGAATGGCCCCGTCTCAAAAAGTTGAAAAATCTTCAATTTCAATAACACATGTGGACACAAACATGATGATAGTCTTACATATAAAAATATCAGCTCAAAATCTGGAGGCGTATAGAAAAAAGACCGTATAACTGTGATTTTAACAATTTTCAAAGTTGTAAATCCATAGTTTTGGCAAAAATTAGCGGAGCAAAACGAAACTTAAAGTTGTTCTGTAACTCATCATGGTTAGCTCACATACAAAAAATCAGCCCAGTTAAGACGCTTGCACCATTCTAAAAAAATGTTAAAAATGAAAACATGTAGTTCGACTCCGTGTAGTGCTTCACATGTAGGTTCCATTACTTATTATTACAGTCTCTGTTTCTATTTCTTAACCTTTCTCACCTATTAAATACATTTGTTGAAGATACCAATTTAAATTGCTTAATTTTTTGAGGGATGTAAAAATACCAAGCCACGTTCTTCTATTTATACTTAGTCAAAACTTATTATTACATTTTAACGGCCGTTTGTTCGCGATGTTTAAATACTCAGACTCTGTTGTAGCTACTTTACTCTGTCAATTTGAAATATATATAGATTTAGATCGGTCAGTGCTGTCTATTTGTTAATTCTATTGACGTAATCATTCTTGTACCATCATAATTACCGTTCCCGTTAAAGTTTTAGAATTGTGCTAGTTCATATCGCACATTATTATTTGTATTTAAAGCATATATTTGAACTCTCTTTTGTTAAGCCATATAACCTATGTCATGTTTAACAATTTTTTAGAATGGTGCACGCGTCTTAACTGATGTTCGGTTTGACTTTTTTATTGTATATATTTCAAGATTGTAATAGTTTAATCTAAGAAGACTTAAAGATGATTCATTTAACATCGGAATCTGACTGAGGAAGGATATCTGTTATCCGAAATATTTATAAATAATTACATTTATAGTTACCTTTTTTGGTATTTGGGGTTACACTGTTTTAGGCGTTTATATAATTTATTTATTGTGTACATGTATCGTTACTCGTAACGATCCAGCGCCCTCGTGGGGAAAATCGTTGACTACTATTCAGGCGCTTTATTCTTAGACATTTATATAATTTTAATTCAGTAACTGTATCAGTTTATTTTCACAAACTGATCCACGCTTAAATAGATTGAATGTTGATTGTTGCTATTTTTAGACATTATATATATAAAGGTACGAGGTAGAAGATTGACTGTTCAGCGTTTAGAACCTACTAGAAACATATTATTCTTTTAAAGATTGAGACATATGTTTTGCCTTGGTTTTGTTCATACCAGACAAAAGTTCTGCGATTGTTTGGAGTGCCGTTATGTAAATTACGAAATAGATTTACAAGTTTGGCATACATCTTTTATATATGTTTAAATAATTAATCTGGTTCTAAACAGAACGATAACGTCGTTGATTTCAAACGAATATCTAAGCGGATTGTCTACTATGTAGACAAGATATTAAAGTATTAATAGCTTTATTTTACCATGCTTTTACAATATGGAAAACGGAATATTAAAACAATAATTCCCTATAAGCAGCTTATTGGTTTCAATTTGTTCAAATAAGTCCAAAAACATCAGAGATATTCTATAGTCTTGCAAGACAATAATTTTACCTCATTTGGGTCCGTAAGCTCACAACCTTTAATTTGACCTCAAATTGATGATAGTCGCTTGTCCACGATCTCAAATATGTTCAAATATACAAGGTGCCAACATTAAGAACGTGAAACAAACTAACATTCCAAAAATATAAGTATTGTTAAAATATATATATTGACCAGCGTGTTTGCACTATATCAAAACAGAATCAGAATTATGACAGTGAATCGCAAATTCAATGGAATAGAAGAAGCTCGAAATTGTCCGAAACTCAGCGAAGAAATGATGCTCCGTCGGAATTGGATCCATTTTTATACGCCCGCTTACGGGACGAATTATGGTATAAGGTTGTCCGTCCGTCCGTCTGTCCGTCCGTCCGTCGTCCACATGTCGTACAATAACTCAAAAACGCTTAATCCAGTTTGCATGAAACTTTGATGGATTGAATATATCTATTGACGTGAGCTCCCTTTAGATTTTTATAATTTTAGATTTTAGGTGTCCGAGTTTTGGGGTTTTATTCATTAAAAAATTGTGATTTTCCAGTTTTCGTACAATCATTTAAATATGCTTTAAGCTGTGTTCATGCAACATCGTAGAATTGTTTATATTTATTGACTTAAGCTCCCTTTGATTTTTATAAATTTTAGATTTTACGTTTCCGAGTTATGAGATTTTATTTATAAAAAAGGGGTGATTTTCCAGTTTTCAGACAATAAGTCAAAAGTGCTTTGAGCAGATTTTATGAAACTTTGTAGAATGGCTTATATTTATTGACTTAAGCTCCCTTTCGATTTTTATAAATTTTAGATTTCACGTTTCTGAGTTATGAGATTTTATTCATAAAAAAGGATTTTCCAGTTTTCGGACAATAACTCAAAAGTGCTTTGAGCAGATTTCATGAAACTTTGGTGACTAGTTTATATCTATAAAAATAAGTTCCCTTTATTTTTTTTTATTATTATTTTTTTTTTTATATAAATTTACGATATATCATTGAGGAGTAATGGAACTTTATTCGTTGAAAAAAGCGACGGGCGTATCATGCGCTCATGGCGCAGCTCTTTATTTACCTACCCACCGTTAGATACTTTTCATTCATTGCTCCTTGACATTCGGCTTCCTGCGCAGATCGAGTTACCCGGTTTGATGGTATCGACTTTCCAAGATCACACAGCGTATCAACCCTCAAATATTATATCACTCGGACAGACTTAATTTGTATTTTTAGATGTGAGAACGATGCATTATGGGATAATATAAGTTTCATATAGCTACAAGTTTGGCGATTTTTACAACAAATATTACATCAGACTTAAAATGAAAAAAAAACCCAGAAACCTGTTGAAATAACAATAATTATTCAAATATACGCACTTATCATAAATAGTTTACCTAAATTTCACTAACTGTTAAATTTGGACTTAAAACCTTGAAAAAACTAAAACTAAAAACTAAGAAATAGATTACAAAAAACCCAAGGAGATAAAAAAAAAAGATTTTTTAGAAATCGTGTAACTTATGGTTAAATGCCGATTGTTTAGGAGCCAGCTGAAGGACGCCTCCGGATGCGGGAATTTCTCGCTGCATTGAAGACCTGTTGGTGACCTTCTGCTGTTGTCTGTTCTATGGTCGGGTTGTTGTCTCTTTGACACATTCCCCATTTCCATTCTCAGTTTTATTGACTATTTTTGACTTTATTATTCATGTAAATAAAAATTAACAAAAACACACCAACAAGAAAATATCAATATTTATCATAAAAAACACACCAACAAGAAACTACGAAGAATAGTAATAATAATCATAACATTTATACAAATTTAATATATATTAAATATAAGTATAATAATTGAAAAATTATAATCAAACATAATTTTATAAACTTTCACTTAAATAATGTATAAGGAATACACTTACAGTTAATATTCGACTTTTTCATCTTGATAACAAACCTTCGAAAATCAATGCAATATGACGAACTAAAAAATATTCTTGAAGGTTCACAGTATTTGAGGGTGAAAAATAATAACCTCTTGTTCATATACTTTTGCTATTTCATTGACACAAACTCAATCCACTTATGTAGTCGTATTATCAACAAACAAACATATTTGACCTAAGAATGAGGAAATATTGAATTCTCCGAAAATATACAAAACAATTGAAGAAATCTCGTAGATGCTATTGTTAGTAAAGTGACATCTATTGTTCTTGACTTAATATTGTCTTTTAATAACAATAGTAAAATCTATGAAAAAAGGTTATTCTTAAACTTCAATAAAAGACATCATTACCCTCTGTACGAGGTAGATACATAACTCAATTCAAAATTGTTTTTACAAAACTATTAAAATTTAAATTAAACAAAAATGGGATCACCGTTCATTTAAGCTCACAATCTGCCTCTGAAAAAAGCATACATTTTTGTTAAAGACCTTTTTTTCTGTTGATATAATAAGAGAAATAAAGGTAATATCGAAAGAAAAAAAATAAATTACAGAAATCGCTTAAATTTTACAATTGCTTAGTTCAAGTAGCTTATTTGAAAAGAAATTAAAAAAAAATATAGGCCACTGATGAGTTAAAAAAGAGATTTCACTTTTAATGCAATCAAAATGTTTTTTTTTAAACCAAAGGGAGATAAATTTTTCAATAATATGTACGTTTTAAAAGTCGTCTGGGGCCAAAATTAATTAATTTTGTTTGGTGGATTTTTGTACCATATGATAAAGTAACAACAAATAAAGTAATAAATAAAATTTGTAATGAAAAAATAATGTTTAAATATTTGCTGAATTTTTTGTACCCTCGAGCCTCCTGAAGACTAATACAATTAAAAGGAGGCGAAATATATAAAAGAGGGAATCAAACTCACATGCAAAGTATTGAGATATTGTGCATTTTATTCTTGAAAATACTTTGTTTGTAAACTAATTTTCATTGGCATATATTTTTTTGCTGTATTTAAACATATGTAAACTCAATTCAATTTACACCGATTTAGAAATTATATTGTTTATTTCTAGATCTCTTATTAATTATATTATTGATAGTCGTCTTATTTATTGAAATAATATAAAATGAATCAAAAACGTAAACGAAGCGCATTTACTGTGGATATTCGACTCATTCATTTTGACTTAAACTGGGTAAAAACAATACAGTATGAGGAAGTTCAGATTGTTCTCAGAAATACACAGTTTAATGATATAATGTAATATTCTTATGCCCACACACTTTTCCAGTATATATAGATATAACTACAATCAATTTAATCGAAATTGTTTCAAAATGCAATACATTCATATGTGCGTCAATATGTTAAAAGATGAAGACGTTTTGAATACTCTAATTTTTGTAAATTGACATTGAAGTTAACTCTTCGTACATTTTAAAGACGCCATCACGAGTAAGTTGACCGTTAGGGAATAACCGCTTCAAAGATGAAAGCGGATATTTTCCTAATCTTGTAACTACAATACCATCCTCTTCCTCGAATTTGACCCACCGAATAAGACTTATTACCGATTTTGTACTTAAATGAGTTACACGACCGTTGTCATATGTGAAGCAGAATATGCTTACCATATCGGTGCACCTGATATCAACTAAATTTTTGGTGGGGTTTGTTTTAGTCGTTCTTTAAATTAGTTTAATATGTTGTGTTGTATGTACTACTGTTTGTCTGTTTGTCTTTATTTAACTATGCGTTGTCTTGACAGTTTATTTTCGACTCATGAGTTTGAATGGAATGTCTCTCTAGTATTTGTTCTCTCTATTTTATTGTTTCTGCAATATTGTCCTTAATTATCTGAATAAATATATCACGAAAACATATGTTTTGGCTTAAAAAAATACCATGGAAGAAACTTCTTGTTTGATAAACCAGGTTTAACATCATTTTGTACATAGGCAAATGCCTGTAACAAGTCAGGAACATGACAGCTGTTATTCAATCGTTTGATGTGTTTGAGCTTTTGATTTTGTCAATTCATTCGAAGTCCGGTAATGTTGTTATTTTACTTTTTCTACCTAAGAAGAAAAACTTCGTCTTACAGATATTGAAATTGATTGATTGTTGCTTATCTAACGTCCAGTGGTACAGATATAAACTACTTGTTTCTGTAATGGTATACATTATGTTGAACTAGTATTTGATAATAAGTGAACAGAATTGTCTGTCTATATCCAGTGAAAACTTTGCTGCAAATTATAATTTGTATTGACAACATTCATCATGTACGCTCCATAAAAGCAAACATTAGAGAGCATGAGAACAAAGAGGAGCCAAACAAAACGGTTACAAACATAATAAGTAATATTTCCCTCAAACAGACGAAGATTTCATAGTATGCACATTTATCCTACCTATTTAATCAGCCTTTTAATTTAAACTTACCTCAACTTTTTAAATGGCGTCAGGTGATGATTTTCGTTGCCCGACTTTAAAACCTTAATTATCGATGTTGTGAAATTTAAAAGCAGTGAAACATGTTCAAAGGTAAATAACTCGATTTCATTCTTTTAAATTCAGATTTTTATATCAGAATCGTAGCGCAGTAAAGCCATTATTGATATCACCGAAAGATGGCGAAACACGGGTAAGAATTGGCAGACGACACCAGAATATTCATCATTAGTTTTATTGAAATTAGTCAGCGAGCAAGCAGTGTTGCAAAGAGCCTATATATAAAGTGCTTATGTAATGTAAATCCACAAATACTACACTTTTAAAGCATTGACACATGCTTGGCAATACTGATAACGTGCGAGGCGGAAGGAGAAAAACTGTCACCGAAAAAGCACAAATCATATTGTTATAGATCGTTAAAACGTGCATTCATGCAACCTTAAAGTATACTACAAAGAAATGAAAGGCTCGTACATCTGCAAAAGTATTTAGACGAGTTGTTCGGTGAAAATTACACTCATTAGGGGTACACCAGGAGATCTATAATAAAATTCTGTTCTACCCGTCCTTCCACTTAAGGTCTTCCTCATAGTTAAATTTAACCGCTATTCATACGCATATGTGCTAATACATCCTCAAGTCGTGTTTCAACGAGATGAAGCATAGAGATCATATTTAAGAACCAGTAGGTTAACAAAACAAAATATCTATAAATATCATATACCTCAACCAAAAGTCGCATGGTTTGTAAAATACAATCTAAACAATTCTAAAGATCTTCCTCGTCCAATATTCAATACAATTCATTACAATTTTGCAATTATATCAAAATATGTAATTGTTATGCACTGCTAACTTGTATTTCCTGTGTTCAATCAAAATATCTACTGAATAACCTCATTGGTTGATATCTTTGGCGGAAGTACATGTGATACATCCTCATTCTTTCAATATCCAAGCTGTGGGAAGGTCGTGCTCCACGTGTTGTCGGCAAAGTAACTATATTCTTTAACTTTTACTTACATTTGCCTTAGTGACAATATAGCCTTGGTGGCTTTAAGACCTTGGTGTTAATTTATATATGCCTTGGTGGCAAAAGACATAGGTAGTCGTTTATATGCCTTGGTGGCAATAGACCTAGGTGGTCATTTTTATAATTTTTTACATTTGCCTTGGTGGCAACATTAAATTAATAAAACTAGCCTTGAGGGCGTTAAGACCTTGGTGGTCATTTATATTCGCAATCGTGGCTTCTTGATAGAACTACGGATGGTAATGTTTGACCTTGGTGGCAAAATGTTTTGGGATTTAGACCTTGGGTAGTTATAATTAACCCAGGTGGTCAGATATTTGTTCTGCCGTGCGCCGGTTAAACGCAGGTCAAAGTGCTATCGCTATATATTTTATGTGGAAGTGGGGCTCTGGCCATTTTGGAGACCTGTATTTGAAAGGAGAATAATAAATTGTTTTTGGGTAAATGGTTGCTTTTGTTACTTTTGAGTGTTGTGGACTTTTCATTGATTATTACATCGTTCATACCGATAGAAAATGCTCTTTAAAGACTTTGTTGGAAAAGAAGAGAAATATTGAGAAAGTGGATTAATTTAGTGCGACAAGTCACTTGATATTAATGTTGTTTACCGGAGTGATGTGTATTGAATTATGAGGTGTCTTCGTCGAGGTCCGCGTTCAGCGGTCTGTTTGATTGTACGTAAAATTAAATATAATGTTTTTGTTTTCAGATGGTGAAAGGCTGATGAATGAAGGAAAAGCAATATGACATTGCATGATGATTCATGTCAATGAATTCGAACAACCTAAATGGAAAGGACTTTTTCTGATCAAAATATGGTGAGAACAAATTGCAATTTAAGTAATGTTTTGATTTCCGAAAATAGGAAAATAATTATAAAAGAAAAGAGTAGGCAGAAGATGCCAATATAGCACGGTACTAAAAAAAAAAGGTTTTCTATTGAATGTGACTGTATATAATTTCATTCATGTGTTGAAATATGTCACAAAAATCTGTTGGTCTTGGGAGATTAAATAATGGTTGCAATATTTTTGTTTTGTTTTATTGAAAAAATATAATGTTGAACGATTTTGTATACTAGTACAAATGTATACTAAAATATGTATGGTTAAGTTTTTTGATTTAAATTTCTTTGTCTTCAGTTCGAGGGACACTGATTTCCTAGTGGTTTTCCACGTGGATTGTAGGCAAGGGGATTTTTCCTTTTCAAAGTGTGACTAATGCTGTCTTAAGTACAAATAAACAACTTCGAAAATAGTGGAATTAATTACTTTTGGAGTGTCAAGAACTCGTTTAAAGCACTTGATAAATTGCATGCTTATATTGGTGATTTTGAATCTGTTCAAAGTTTTGATTTTTCTACCCTATACCAAATTGCCTCACATTCTCATTTAGAAAAAATTCACCCACCTAATTAAATGGGCATTCAAAAAGTCAGAATGTGAATATATATGTTCAAACTCGTTTAGGTCATTTTTTAGTAGCAATAAACAAAAAAAAACTATGTCAATTGGACATGCTCTGATACTATATATGCCCTTGCATTTTTACTAGATAACATTTTTGTTCGCTTCGGAGATTCCGTATATCGCCAGGTTATCGGAATTCCAATGGGGACTAACTGTGCACGATTTATTGCGGACCTGTTTTTGTATTGCTATGAGTTACAATTTATGACAAAAATCAGCAAAAAACCCATCGAAACAACATCTCATAAACAAATTTAATAATACTTTTAGATATTTGGATGATATTTTGGCTCTCAATAATGACGACTTCAGTATGTATACTAAAGAAATTTATCCTGTTGAACTTACTTTAAATAAAGCTAATACTAACAATGACCACTGCCCTTTCCTCGATCTTGATATCTATATCACTAACGGAAAGCTTAATACTAAAGTTTATGATAAAAGAGATGATTTTTCATTTCTTATCGTTAATTATCCATTTTTAGATGGTGACGTTCCCTTGTCACCATCTTACGGTGTTTATATATCTCAACTTGTACGATTCGCTCGTGTGTGTAACAATGTTTTAGATTTTAACGAGAGAAATTTATGTATTACTGAAAAATTGTTACACCAGGGTTTTCGATATCACAAACTAGTCAAAACATTTACTAAATTTTATCATCGGTATAAGGACATTATTCGTAAATATAGCTCAACATGCAGACATCTTATACGTTCAGGTATTTCACATCCAATTTTTTATGGAAATATTCTTTATAAAACACAAAAATGTCAGTGTTCACTTCAGAAACTAACAAAACCTTTAAATAGACTTATCAAGAAGGGATATAGTTACGATACTGTTGTCAGGTCATTAAAGATTGCATATTTTGGCGTTAATATTGATTCACTTATAGGGTCTTTGTATCGGAACTAAACACATTTATTCAAAAACCAGTTGTTGGCATGACACGGGTTATGTTCTTCTGATATATGTTATGATGGTATGATACTAAACCCCTAACGGGAAGGATTGTGCCTGATATTAATATGATGAAATCATAATCTTCCAATCAGTTTAATTGAAGTCTGGAGCTGGCATGTCAGTTAACTGCTAGTAGTCTGTTGTTATTTATGTATTATTGTCATTTTGTTTATTTTCTTTGGTTACATCTTCTGACATCAGACTCGGACTTCTCTTGAATTGTATTTTAAATGTGCGTATTGTTGTGCATTTACTTTTCTACATTGGCTAGTGGTATAGGGGGAGGGTTGAGATCTCATAAACATGTTTAACCCCGCCGCATTTTTGCGCCTGTCCCAAGTCAGGAGCCACTGGCCTTTGTTAGTCTTGTATTATCTTAATTTTAGTTTGTTGTGTACAATTTGGAAATTAGTATGGCGTTCATTATCACTGAACTATAAAAAAAGAAGATGTGGTATGATTGCCAATGAGACAACTATCCACAAAAGACCAAAATGACACAAACATTAACAATTATAGGTCACCGTACGGCCTTCAACAATGAGCAAAGCCCATACCGCATATAGTCAGCATATAGTATATATTTGTTTAGGGGCCAGCTGAAGGACGCCTCCGGGTGCGGGAATTTCTCGCTACATCGAAGACCGGTTGGTGACCTTCTGCTGTTGTTTTTTTCTGTGGTCGGGTTGTTGTTTCTTTGACACATTCCCCATTTCCATTTTCAATTTTAAGTTGTTATTTAGTTAATATATTTTCAGCAGAGTTGTGAAGAATCAAGTTGAAATACAATTGTCAAAGTTCCTGATTAGGAAGTAAAGAGTGTGTTTGATTCAACAACAGTAAAGAAGGAGACAAGCCAGCATAGTTTACACTTGTCCCTTTACTTACAACAAGCTTTCCACATGCTGAAGATGTTATTTGATTAATGGCAATGTTCATTTTGATATGATATAAAAAAGAAGATGTGGTATGATTGACAATGAGACAACTGTCCACAAAAAAACCAAAATGACACAAACATTAACAACTATAGGTCACCGTACGGCCTTCAACAATGAGCAAAGCCCATACCGCATAGTCAGCTATAAAAGGCCCCGATAAGACAATGTAAAACAATTCAAACGAGAAAACTAACGGCCTTATTTATGTGCAACTTTTAAAAGTTTGTATGTGGTTGAATTCATGAGAATTTATTGAGTTATGAAGCTATTTATAAAGAACTGTGTACACGTATCTTGAAATGTTTAGTAGTGTTGTAAAGTAATTAAGGAATAATATTTAATAAAAGATATTTTTGTTTTGAGTATTGGGAATACTATTCCTTAAGGAAAAGCCTTCTTAGTGTTGTAAATTGAGATTGACCTGCAAATATGATGTATGGACTATAGAGTTTTCTATGCCTATAACTTAACATGAACTGGATGCAAGATTATATCAATCACTGAGGATATGTGTATAACCTCATTGGTTGATATCTTTGGCGGATTTACATGTGAAACATCCTCATTCTTTCAATATCCAAGTGGTGGTTGGTTTAAGGGCTATGTTTGGTCAGGCAATATGAATATTGATGAGGTTCTTGATAAGTTTCCCCTCTCCCACTCATAAGTACCAAAATGTGGATATGTTTTTATATTTATATTTTAATATTGGTATTACATGTATGCATTTTGGGTTGATGAGCACGAGACAACATTAGAAAAACAAAAGAATGACCATGTGATCATGTTGACAAAACAAACCTTCGCTTTATCGATTTTCAAGGGAAAGGTCAATTAAGGCAAGTGGAATCGTATGTTTGTGTTTGCTATTCCATTACAGTGGTAAAATAAAGAATACATATATCTCAGATGACAATTTTGATTGTAATACTTCATTTTGATAGCTCCAGAGTAGTTATATAAGAAACAAATGAGCACTATATTCAGTGAGCTCTTATGCATACCATTGTGCATAGTAGTCCACATTTTGGTTTCTGAAACGTTTGGATATTATCTTGTATTCGGTTCTTTCCTCTAGAGTTTTCTATGCCAATAACTTAACATGAACTAGATGCAAGATTATATCAATCACTGAGGATATGTGTATTTTTTCATCCTCGCTTCTGGTGTATTTCTGCTGTTTTAATTCTGTACCACTGCCCTTTCTACAAAAAGTGAGGACCGCTCACACTAGTTTCAATTTAAAGAACAGAATTGATCGTATACATCGGAGAAGGTATCACAAGAATAATAAACATTTTAATCTACAATATTTATCTAGGTCGATCGACTGACAATTCAACAAATAGTCGATATCCGAATAGGATGAGAACTCGGATGTCTTAATATATATCGGGGAAAATGATCGTTAAAGAACAATTAACGAGGGTCAAGTATTTTGTTTTGATGAGGTAAGATACCATTTGATGTGATTATTTCACAAAACCACACCGCCCTTTAACAAAATAAGTCTGTCTCTCCGTCCTGCATAATTGCTACATCATATGAATAGTTAAGATTGTGTTGTCTGATTTATTTTTATGTAACGTCATATCTATTCAAGAAAATCCTACTTGGTTTTTTTTTGTAGAAATTAGAAAAATAATATTTAAAAAAAGCGCAGATAAACAACTGTCATTTTCTTGATTTGTCACACAAAAAGTGCTAGAAAATGTTGGGCTAAACCTTGTTTTCTAGCTAGATAAAACGCCCACTTGTATAACAGTTGCTTAATTTACCGTTCTACTATCACATTGAGTGAATAACCCATAAAAAGGCATAATTGGTTAACGTGACAATAACTGGGATCCACAACAAAAACTTTATTTACAACACAACTGAATTCAACATTAAAAAATATTAAACAACTAAATCAAACGAAGACGCCAACACAAAATATTTTTGGCGTAGATAATACAGTCAGTATAATAATACTCAATGACATATATACACTTTACAAGGGACAGCGTGGTTTAAAGGGGCACTAGCTGTCAAATTCATGGTCATCGATTTGACTGAAATTTTCATATTTGATTTATAACAATGTAAAACATTTATCCAAACTATCAAAAGTCTAAAATAAACAGTTTACAGAGCATGGGGTAGATAATATATCGTTCGTTTCGTGTGTATTTTAGTCCAGACGCCATCTAATTAACTATCGATTTGACCTCAGATGACCATATAAGCGATGTAATAACATAAATAAAGATATGAATAGATAAAACCAACACGTGCAATTGGATTTTTATAGGTCTGTTTGATTTTATTTTATAGATTCAAAATAGATGTTTCTCATTGTTTTTAACCGTATCAGAATGATTTTATGTGCATCGAATTAGTAATCAAATGATTTACCGTAGTTTCACTTTCATTGTTGACATTCTTTTTCTTTAAATAACCAGTACACGTACAATGCATGCGTTGTCAATTTCTAGCTAGGAGTTAAATTGAAGTTCACATGAATACGGATTTAAAGAGGTCGACTCATTCACTTGCAAGTGAATAACAAATTATCAATGTTTCTTAGCGTAATTTGCCAAAATTGAATCTTTTTGGCTACAAAAAGCGAATTGTTATTTCACTATTTCACTTTCATTATTGATTGAACAGAAAAAAATCAAACTTTAGATTTTTTATATATCTCGTAGCTAGTGCCCCTTTAAGAAGCCGAACTACTGTATCACTAGCCTGTCAACTTTGAGCTTGTAAACTCGAAACCCGCACGTGGAAGAAGTTATCGGTAAATCAAAATTAAACCAAATGTTACATTCATATACATATGCACATGGCTCAACGATTGTCTGTATCTTAACATTACACAGAATCATGTTTTCTTCTGACTTTAAACGACGTCTAAATCCCTGGATGCTTTTGGATGTGTACTGATTCATATTTTAGTCTTAGATGCATGATTTATACTCTAAGATCTGTTCATAATTTGTTGGGTTTGATTTGGGATGTATAAATACCCTTTCATGTCGAGTCTGTGGTTTTGTGAGTTGTTTTTCTTTTTTGTATGGGTCTGACTCTTTTCAACAGATTTTCATAGTTGTTACTTATGTTGTTCTTTTATACCACTATCCAGAGACTGTCATTCGGTGTTTGTCGTTTGTTGCTATATGTTATATTTTTTTTTCGTTCACTATTTTGTATACATATATCGGGCCGTTAGTTTTCTCGTTTGAATTACGTAACATTTGTTATTTCGGGGCAATATAGCTTGATTATGAGGTATGTGTTTTGATCATTTTTGAAGGCCGTACAGTGACCTACAGTTTTTAAACTTTTATGTCATTTGGTCTCTGGCGGATGGTTGTCTCATTGACAGTTATATTTTAAATTTAAATATTTCCACGTTATGGATTAAGCTATGTAATCACAATTCAAGCTAGATTTTTATAAACGGATAAGTTTGAGAGGTCTAAAGCATTGGACATGAGGCTAAGCAATTATTGTGGTAGTGTATCAAATCCTTGAGTTCGAAACCCGCTGAGGGACAACAATTGTCAGCATAAAAATCTAACTCTTACACTGCTGGGTTCAATTTTCAGACTTATATACATATGTGTATTAACCCTGTATCTCAAAACATTGGGGATATATATTGTATAGTTGTCGCTTGCCTAGACTTGTTTGTATTAAATACTTATTTTTAATGACTATATATAAATGAGTTCAAAAATTTACTTTTTAGCGAATTGCTTTTCCTTGAAGTTCAGTATTTTTGTGATTTTACTTTTTTTTTCATATGGTATATAAAAATTGTTGAGCTAGATTGCTTACACATAAAGTAATAATATAATATCTACACACGCTTAAACGCATGCTTATGTCTATCTCTAGATTCTATATCTTTCGGTGGCCTGTTGTAATTTTTCCGCGTCAGTAGAATCCAGAGTTGTAACACAGTGCATGATATATTAGGCATGACGATGGAATTGATTACAGATTATCAAAATATATATTGTAAAAAGTTAAATCACTAAAACTCGAACTGCAAGGAAAATTCAAAACGGAAAGTCCCTAATCAAATGGCAAAAATTAATAGCTCAAACACGTCAAATTGATTGAAAACAACTGTCATATTCTTGACTTTGGTATAAAAAAATTCTTATATAGAAAATTGTGAATTAAACCTAATTTTATAGCTAGCTATACCTCTCACTTGTATGAAAACCATTTAAAATTCCATTATATTAACAACGATGTGTGACAACATATGTCTTAAGGATCATAAGATACAGTCACAAAAATATATATGTATCATCACAACAATGTTAAATCAACTTTGTGAGAGCAAACGTTTATTCTTCGCTAGCCGTAGCCAGGATTCGAACTTTGCTTCCGGATTACAGATTTAACATTTTTGTGCTGAAATTAATAGTAATAACGAATATAATTATTGCGTTCAGCTGTGTATCACCTTCACTCGTCATCCAATAGATGGATATGTTGTAGAGTTGTCACTTGTTTAGACGTACTTATATAAATGTTAATATTTAAGTCTTAAAATTACACACAACAGTGTTAAAATTAGATTTATAAGTTGAAAAATGTATATCAGTATATATACATGTATATAATATATACATTTTTCAACTTATAAATCTAATTTAGATAAAGCTGAGCTGTTTTTGTTATACCCATTTTTTGGGGGATTTGTCTACCTTTTCAAAGTATAGCAGATTTTTTGCAGAAATTCGAAATAGAGTGACAATTAATAGCATCCACGATCCGATCAGAATGCTCGGTCACCATTAGCTATTCTTTCAGGATCATTTTATGAAGTATACCGAATGTCATCTATCGTGCTACACATCCAACAGCCGACTTGTTTATATGATACTCATTAGAAGAACAATTATTACTAAACATTCCTTAAGACAAAAACCCAATGACGTTCATAATTTTCATTGTATATATTGATGATGTCATGTTACATATGGGTCAGGATCCCTAATAGACCTTGAGATGAGGAACTCAGATGACGTAATTAAAAAACAATATTAGTCCGCCATACAATTGTGGATGCTGTGATTTTAAAAATGGACATAAATGAACAATAAGAACTGTTTTATAGAGCTGATGTGATGAGAAAAGAAATATGTAGATTTGACCTGAATTAAATTATTAGAAAGGACAATTTTTTATTGAGTTTTATGATCAAAATTTTGGGATTATTTCATGTGGAGAGTGACATTTTTCACCATCTTCCGGGGTCCAGCAATTTGCGAAAAAAGTAATCTCACTTGCCACCCCGAAAATTTAACCAGACATGTATAAATGTATCAGCTTCGATATGAGCCATCATACATGTTCAAGTAAACGATATGGACTGAGCAATGGAGGAAAACGTTACCATTGTCGCATATGGAGAATTAATTAAAAAAGTTGACCCAAATTGTGAACTATTATTTCAAAGGTGTTGGAGTGTTTCATGGTTCAATGATCACAATTTCGGATGGGAGCTGCTGAAATCGAGTTCAGTTACACTCTGTTAGTGCTATTTGATTAAAAAGAATACAAAATGACTTCCAATAATTTAGATTTTTATCAAAAATATACCAATTTTATACTTATAAACAGTGAAGAGGCAGAAAATGGGACATGCATTATTTGGACTGGGGCCACTCAGAGGAGAAATAATTATATTCTAGGGATGATCAATGTTACATATCCAAATGCCAAACGTACTTAAATGAATGTTGCACGTTTAGCAAAAATTTTGCAATTGAAATCTACTGATTTAGCCAAAAATTTAGATGCTTCACACCTTTGTCATAATGCATTGTGTGTGAATACAGACCATATTGTTTTAGAACCTCGGGAGATTAACAATCAAAGAAAAATATGTGTAGCTTCACACCAATGCACCACACATATTGTGCATGGCACAAACTATACTAACTGCATGCTGAATCTGAAATTGTGGTTTGTTATTATTTTGTAGTAAACATGCTTTGCACATTTTACCTCCACATTAATAATCTCTGAAAATACAAGTTTTCAACACAAGTAAAAAACGAAAATGGGAAAAAAGCCCACCCTCATACCCCCAAGACACTGAAACAAACATGGCAAACATGTGTATGCAAGATTATAAGCTCGGTCAAACATTTATGTGTTTTTTTTTCGGCAGTGTTTACTAATTTTTACAGTACAAGGACAGTAACTCTTGATGTGTCAGAAAACTGGGTCATTCAATCAACAGCTGATCAAAGGAAGTAAACATGCGGTAGAGAACTAAATGAAAGTGAAACATAGAGACAAATCAATAAACAAAGTATGACAGTCATTAATTAAATAAGACAACAAAAAACAAAATAAAGAATAACAGAAAGAAAAAAAAAATCCAAATATGACATCGAGTTACAAAGGCAAACTGTAAATGACCTAATGTTGTTATATTAATTTTACATGGTTTTATTTTGTTTATAATTTTATTTCATGTCATTGTATGTACTGTGGTTGGATGCATGCATGCATTGGGAGATATGACGTGGTCTTTTTGTCTGATACAAAGTTTATTTCAGTGTCTTGGACCATTATCCCATTTTCATAACAAACTTAAAATAAACAAACTTTTTAATTTAAAAAAAACACAACTAACTCATAGCATGCTCATATATTCCTGAAAAAGTGTTTGTTTTAATATATTATAAGATGTTTAGTATTCTCTGTAAATAAATAAATAACTAAATATGCTTCCTGAAAGGCTGAAAGAAAACCATATTGTGTAACCTTTTAATATTTCAATAAATCGTTGTCAAAGCCTATCCCAGCACCCCAACTCCATAGATCATAAGGTGTTTCGAACATCTATTTAGACCAATTAGAATTAACTAATTGATCATGGCCATGGCCATCGTCAGGAGCCCAAGCCATTGCATAGTGACACTTATTATAAAAATACTGTAATTTTTATTAGGGGCTCCAATATTTCAATAAATCGTTGTCAAAGCCTATCCCAGCACCCCAACTCCATAGATCATAAGGTGTTTCGAACATCTATTTAGACCAATTATAATTAACTAATTGACCATGGCCATGTCCATCGTCAGGAGCCCAAGCCATTGCATAGTGACACTTATTATAAAAATACTGTAATTTTTATTAGGGGCTCAAATATTTCAATAAATCGTTGTCAAACCTATCCCAGCACCCCAACTCCATAGATCATAAGGTGTTCCGAACATCTTTTTAGACCAATTAGAATTAACTAATTGACCATGGACATGTCCATCGTCAGGAGCCCAAGCCATTGCATAGTGACACTTATTATAAAAATACTGTAATTTTTATTAGGGGCTCGACACCTCATGATCTGTTTTATATTTTTCTATACTCTTTATCTACTTAACTTTGTTTATCAATTTAACGAACAAAGTTTAGAAACTATTTTCATAATCTGCAACATATCAATTACCCAGAGTTGCTGATGTTACTGTGTCTTTCAAGTTTTTATGCATACGGAAAGCAAACAGAGGTCTTTTATCAAATAAAATAAAATGTTTGCCTCTTCGTCATCCTTCAATGTATCCCAGTGATTTAAGATATTGTTCTTTATGTGTGATTTCTGTCTTGAAAACACTGTGGAGAATACCAAGGGAGGCGACTGTAATACAGATTTGGGCTTTACCATTATTGTGTGTCTTTTCTTTGTTTTGCAGTCACTTCTTGCATAACCTGTTCATATCCAGATTTTGTTATAAACGGATGACGTTTAAAAATTTCACCCTTGTCAAAATGATATTTACATCTTAGTTTTCTTGCAAATTCATTGAAATCTGATGCAATACTAGATTTTGCAAATTTGGTCGAGGGAGACGGTAGATATTTTAATCCTTTACTGAGTAACAAAATCTCATCGTCTTTTATTTTTTCAGTGGTGAATATTTTAACATATTCACGTGCTTTTTCAATTGATTTTTTTCCTCTTGAGAGAGCGAATCTATATCTTTCTATTTTCTGATAGAAGGCCTTTTTCATGATAGCCTTTTTTGTTTTTTTCGCTCTCTTAAAGTGTCTGTTAGCCATGCTTACAGATCGGAAGGAAAAAAAACAAAAAAAGGCTATCATGAAAAAGGCCTTCTATCAGAAAAATAGAAAGATATAGCTATAGATTCGCTCTCCCAAGAGGAAAACAATCAATTGTAAAAGCACGTGAATATGTTAAAATATTCACCACTGAAAAAATAAAAGACGATGAGACTTTGTTACTCAGTAAAGGATTAAAATATCTACCGTCTCCCTCGACCAAATTTGCAAAATCTAGTATTGCATTAGATTTCAATGAATTTGCAAGAAAACTAAGATGTAAATATCATTTTGACAAGGGTGATATTTTTAAACGTCATCCCTTTTTAACAAAATCTGGATATGAACCGGTTATGCAGGAAGTGACTGCAAAACAAAGAAAAGACACATTAATGGTAAAGGCCAAATCTGTATTACAGTCGCCTCCCTTGGTATTCTCCACAGTGTTTTCGAGACAGAAATCACACATAAAAAACAATATCTTAAATCACTGGGATACATTAAAAGATGACGAAGAGGCAAAATTTTTATTTTATTTGATAAAAGACCTCTATTTGTTTTCCGAATGCATAAAAACTTGAAAGACACAGTAACATCAGTAACTCTGGGTAATTGATATGTTGCAGGTTATGAAAATAGATTCTAAACTTTGTTCGTTAAATTGATAAACAAGGTTAAGTAGATAAGAGTATAGAAAAATATAAGTCAGACAGATCATGAGGTGTCGAGCCCCTAATAAAAATTACAGTATTTTTATAATAAGTGTCACTATGCAATGGCTTGGGCTCCTGACGATGGACATGGCCATGGTCAATTAGTTAATTCTAATTGGTCTAAATAGATGTTCGAAACACCTTATGATCTATGGAGTTGGGGTGCTGGGATAGGCTTTGACAACGATTTATTGAAATATTTGAGCCCGTAATAAAAATTACAGTATTTTTATAATAAGTGTCACTATGCAATGGCTTGGGCCCCTGACGATGGACATGGCCATGATCAATTAGTTAATTCTAATTGGTCTAAATAGATGTTCGAAACACCTTATGATCTATGGAGTTGGGGTGCTGGGATAGGCTTTGACAACGATTTATTGAAATATAGAAACATGCACTTCTAAAATTTACACACGAGAAATCACAAACTAAAATGCAGTTTTTAGATGTGCTGGTATTCAAAGGTCTAAGATTTAGAGAAACAGGAATCTTAGACCTCACGACATTCCGAAAAAAGACTGAAAATTATCAGTATTTAGAGAGATCCTCATGCCACCCATCCTCTACTTTCAGAGGCATAATTGAAGGAGAAATGCTTCGCTTTAAGAGATGTACGAACGATCCAGTAGATTTGCAAACACAATATGCGTTATTTTCTGAGCGCCTTATTAAAAGGGGATATCCAAAAAATGAAATTAAAACTGTTATGCAGGAAGTGACTGCAAAACAAAGAATAGACACATTAATGGTAAAGCCCAATTCTGTATTACAGTCGCCTCCCTTGGTATTCTCCACAGTGTTTTCAAGACAGAAATCACACATAAAGAACAATATCTTAAAACACTGGGATAAATTAAAGGATGACGAAGAGGCAAAACTGTTATTTGATAAAATACCTCTGTTTGCTTTCCGTAGGCATAAAAACTTGAAAGACATAGTAACATCAGCAACTCTGAATAATTAATATGTTGCAGACTATGAAAATAGATTCTATACTTTGTTCGTTAAATTGATAAATAAGGTTAAGTAGATAAAGAGTATAGAAAAATATAAGTCAGACAGATCATGAGGTGTCGAGCCCCTAATAAAAATTACAGTATTTTTACAATAAGTGTCACTATGCAATGGCTTGGGCTCCTGACGATGGACATGGCCATGATCAATTAGTTAATTCTAATTGGTCTAAATAGATGTTCGAAACACCTTATGATCTATGGAGTTGGGGTGCTGGGATAGGCTTTGACAACGATTTATTGAAATATTTGAGCTATTATCACGTTGTCAGCCTGAGAATTGTTTAGTTGACATCTTGTCGACTTTTATGATCTCCTCGTACCACAATAAAGTGGTTATTTGGTGCAATTTGAACAGTGCTGAAATATCCTGTATTTGCATATTCACCGGAGGAAATATCTATCATCAGCAATGCTAAAAACAATTGGGTTTTACCCACGTCGTCTCAAATTACAATCTGACACTTTAAGGGCAGTCACACCAGTGATCTGATATGACTTTATATTTTATACAGTTTTATAAATAAACTTGAATTACATAAATGCAACTAGCAATGGAAAGGCTAAACATGCTAAGTCTTAACAAACAGAAAAATCCCTCTAAAGGACCAAATTTTTAAAAAGAAGATGCTAGCATGCAGGAATTTATTTCTTGCAGTGGAACTGCGATTAAGACAGAAGAAACTCCATCATTGGGAGAAATATCTTTTGACTTTAAAATGGATTGTGCGGATATTTCAAATGTAAATCCTGAAAAGGAAGGAATAGTCACGCAGTGTTTGGAGGAGTTGGAAAACAAACTCAGAAAGAAACACCAGGTAGCTACCTTAAAATACAGTCTTGGTAAGGTCGATTCGACACAACTTCCAAGTTATATCAGACTAACAGTTAATTTCACACCATCATTGGACCAAGATTCTAATTCGTTTTTTAACGAAAATCAGGATATAATTAAAAGTGAACTCTGTGAACAATTTCTAAATAGACTTATTGAAATGTGCGAGGAGCACCACAAGAGCATGTTCACCAGCATATCCAACTTGCTTGAGGACACAGAGCGAATGATAGGTCGTGGAAGTGCAGAAGAAGGCGCTTGTCTAAAAAGGTTGACATTCCTAGTAAAGGAAAAGAAAGAGATATGGAATGAACGATATCTGAGGGCTATTAGAAACATGTCGACATCTAGTACCGAGAAACCGGAAACTGAAGCAAATACTATATCTAAACTCCAGGATGAGTTACGAGAGCTGAGAGGCTTCCTTGAACCATCCCATCGAGGACGAGGCGGACGTCGATTTAATCGTGGAAGGGGGAGGGGAGGAAGAAGATTTCCCTCCGTTTAAGAATTAAACAGTATCGAACAATATTGAAATGACTATGTACATAACTCATAACTTTTATCGGAAAATATATGATTAAACTTAACTGTGTAACATCAGATAAGTCTTTGGAAGATGATAAAACATTTAACGTGTGCCTATACACTTAGTTAGTGATGTTTTTTGACAAACAGCTGTAAAGTGTGTGAATAAAAGTGTAATATCTTATCAGATCTTGAGTTACGTTTATTTTATAGATAATTGATACAGCAGAACACAGAAGGTTAGTTTATCAATGAACCCAATGCAATTATGATGATAAACAAATGTTTACAAATATATCTTTATTTAAAGTTGAGAAATAAAGCTATCAAAGATAATTTTTGATATTTTGTTCACGTTAAGTGGTCAGAATTAATACATTATAATTAAATGCAACGGTTATTATCGGCAAAAGCAATAGTTCATTGCCAATATGTTTCTTATTTCTGTCAAAATAGATATTAAATGTGAAAAATATCTTTACCGAAAGCTAAAAAGTTTGATTAATTATTTATTGAAATATTAAAGTTATAATACCTATATAATACAGGGAGAGTAAATGTAAAAACCAATACGTCAGAGTTTAGTGAGTGGAATAAGTTGATAATAAAGTGCTGAGATTTGCAAAACAAAAATGCATGGTTTTTGAGTGTCTGATAAATTAAAAAGTCAAATTGTCAAAATACATCTGGTTTACGTGTCAGTTTATAGAGCAATGAATGGTGATTGGTTGCAATGTCTAGAGGGATGTTCTCCTCTTCCCCTTATTTAGTTTCCTAATGAGTAACTGATATCTGATTGGTTGGTGAGTTCATACAGGCTTGATAAAGAATCAATATTACATCAAGAAATGAATTGCACACTGCCTTCTGGCGATTTCCTCCGATCTGTAAGCATGGCTAACAGACACTTTAAGAGAGCGAAAAAAAAAACAAAAAAGGCTATCATGAAAAAGGCCTTCTATCAGAAAAATAGAAAGATAAAGATTCGCTCTCTCAAGAGGAAAAAATCAATTGAAAAAGCACGTGAATATGTTAAAATATTCACCACTGAAAAAATAAAAGACGATGAGATTTTGTTACTCAGTAAAGGATTAAAATATATACCGTCTCCCTCGACGCAATTTGCAAAATCTAGTATTGCATCAGATTTCAATGAATTTGCAAGAAAACTAAGATGTAAATATCATTTTGACAAGGGTGATATTTTCAAACGTCATCCCTTTTTAACAAAATCCGGATATAAACCGGAACTTGCAAACAATGCCATTGAGACATCACGGCCGACACTCGGCTAACCGAGAGATAGGTCGGTTAATCTATATTGAGTATGCGGCTATATCGGCGGTTGGTCTGTTAATCGGGTTGGTTATACGTCTGTTAAGAGTAAACGCACAATTTTAATACTAAAATCTATTTAATATACAGATTTTAGGTACAATATAAGAATCAAATCAAAAAAAGAAAAGTGTCTGACAAAATGATATATATCATAGAACATTTTCCAACTGTAAAAACATTTCATAGTCTGCGCAGTTTTCAGTAAAACTAAAAGGCGTCGCGCAAGTATGTAGTATTTATGCTTATACGCATAGCAATTTTTGTAATGAAAGGCGAAAAAAACAATTTTAGATATCATTTAAAGGACACAAAATCGTACTTTGGTTCTAAAATATAAATTGAAATTAGTAAATATTTCATAATTGTAATATAACGTGAGTAATACCATGTTTTAGTGAACATTATGGGAATAAAGTCTGTTAATGGGTTGGACAATTGAAATTGTGTCAGTTAAGAGTTATTTAGCCACGACAATAGTTGTGCTACCTTTATATTTTCCCTTTGAAAAAGTTAAGAATGAGATGCTCTTGAGTAAAAAAAAAATGACAATACGCTGCAACAGTATCCTTCTAGTAAGAACATTTTTATTTTGACTTCCTTTGCATTTTATTAAGGGGTGTGTCACTTCAATATATGGATATGGATTGCCTGCTGGAATATGCATGAATCTATTATTAACGTTTTCTTCAGCCTTAATTTTTGTGTCTGTTCAAAGTAGCACGTTCTCAAAGCTGTCCGAAAGTGTCTTTCTAATACAACACAGGGTTATATAACGTGTTGTCGTTCTCAGATGCACATGATATTTGTCACTGGACGTTAAACTATAAATCGTCAACATCATCCGATTGGTTCTTTTCTTCTATTACTGAACCATCTGTTGTTTACAAATCAGTCTAAAGAAGTAAATGGAAAGGAGCGAATGCAGCTACATTTGGTTATCTTAAGTTTTAATTCATTTTATTCCGTTTAGTTCCTTTCTACATAAGTGCAGAGGAGAACTGCAGTTGTCCGCATGTAAACTTTTAGAATTTATTACCAATATGAGTACATAGCAATCCGTTACTGTTTCAACACCCAGGGGTGTTTCATGTCTTTATTCTCAAACAGTTATTACTTTTTTCTATCTATTTTTATTAATGCATCACTTCCTACTGTCCTTATCTATCATTCTATATATTCTGTGTTTCCATCCAGATTCTCGTGTATACAATGAGGGTCCGGATTGGGGGTGTTGTTTATTTCTATATTCTTTAAATTGTCTGTTACTTTTCTCTACATTTTATTTTATCTTACTCATTATTATTTCTTTATTCTTTATATATTCTAGCATCCCAATATATTTTACTTACTGATGTTTAGTTACATTACGATGCTTATCTCTGATTTATATACTGGTTAATACCAATTTAGATACAAATTAGTGTCATTCATGACAATCTAAACAGAATCCACATGATATATGCGACCATTCTTGGATGAAATCAACATGTATAGATTATAACATGCCCTTTTCTATATTAGCCCTGGTATCATCCCGAGACTCCCATATCGGCCTCGAGGCTTTAGCCGAGGGACGATATGGGTCGAGGGATGATACCAGGGCAAATATGGAAAAACACGTTATAATCTTTAAGCTATTTATCACATATTTAAGTGTTGCAGAAAAGAGGTAAAAAAAGTTCAATTATAACAATTTAATGAAACATAACAGGTAAATCTTAAAAATGTATCCGTATCCGTAATAAATATGTGATAAGATATAAATAACACATAGCTGAGAGGGTGATAGAGCAGATTGGGTCCCGAGAAAACATTGTCAACCGCGGCGAATCCAAGGTTGACAATGTTTTTTTCGAGGGATACCGATCTGCTCTATCACCCTCTCAGCTATGTGATATTTGATTTATTATAATGAATGTCCTATCATCATTTTCTTTAACAGGTGAGTTTTATTATAAAGTATTTTCTATGTAGTCACGTAATTGACAGCGTAACGGGTATTTGAAAAATCATCAGAAGTGAAGTAAATAGACAATAGTAGTGCATTGACTTGACATATAAACGATACAAGGATTAGGCCCGAAACGGGAAAAAAGCTCTGCTATCAAGAAAAAAATTATTTTCAATTGTTGTTATTTTGTTATTGTTATTTAAATTTTGGGTAAATACCCCTTTCAAAAGGCCTCATATCTGGCTGAGAAATATACATCACAATGAACATGATGAAATGTACATCACCAGTTGAAACCTATCGATGGTGAACGAATGCGTTTAATATCAACAATAAGCACAACAGTCGGAAACCAGGTTGAAATAGAACAAAAGAATCGAAGCTCTTTGTTAGAGATAGACAATAACTGTTTAGTGTCTTTAAATATCAGCTGTATTTGTACGAGGCTAGGAAACAAGGTGTATGCGAGCTTTTAGCGAGCTACTACACCTGTTTCGAGCCGAGTACAAATACAGCTGATATTTAAAGACACTAAACAGTTATTGTCTTTATCCTGCAATTAATTCTGTAAATTGTTTGTGTTTTGAAAGACACAAAAACTAACATATTTAGCATTTATTTTCGATTTGTAATCCCTTGAGGCCCGCGTAGTAATATCAAAATCACACATTACGCTGAAGATGGATTCGCAAAAAAGAATCTCGAATGGTCAACAATAATACATCGCTCAAGGTGAATAATTATCTATTTTAACATAACAACTAATTTCAACAGTAAAAACAAATAACAAAACATTGTGAAATTTGAAACAGAAGTGTACGAGTTGTCCTACGCTTCAGACTTGACATTCACTAAACATGCATGCTGAAATTGACATGGTTGATTTTGTAACACAATCATACACATTCAAGTTTTGAAATCGACAATTGTCATCGTCATTGGAATGCAACTGGAATACACATTCTGAGGTCACACAGGTTCAAACAATACTCAGTCCGGCAGTGGGCGGGGCTTTAAAGCGATATCTGTATAGTATACAGATACAGCATAGCGATATATGTAGGGCTGTATCTGTATAGTAGGACACCCAATTGCAGGATAAAAGGCGATAAATGTTTACTGTATTGTTTACTATAGTGACAAAAATTTTAAAAGTTAATAGAAACAAACAAAATTGCAATTTTCTTCTCAATTACGAGGTGTTTTATTTTAAAAACACCATTTGCATAAGTTTTCAATTTATCTAGTACATAGTTAAGCAGAACAATTAGATATGAAGTCGACGACATGGGTATCTTTCAAGTTGGATGAAGAAAATGCATAACCTCCGATTTTTACGAAAAAATTACCACGGACGGAAAACATATCAATCTTTTAGTTCAGTAATTTTCGTGTCTGCCCTTCCATTATGTGACTGAAGAAAAAATTCCAAAAAATGGGTAACAATTGTATCGAAAAGAGAAAATCGAGTGCACCTTTTTATGTTAGGGCGTGTTTGAGTTGAGTATTTTGTCTTGATATCGTACAAAGTAAGAATATTTCATACATCGTCTCGCTTCAGATTCTATCATTTTTATATATTAAAGCTACAGGTTGACTTTATAACACAAAAAAATCACAGTACTAAAAGATGAAATATATGGGTCAAGTGAAATACCTATCTAATGAGTAACAAAAACAGAGAAGGTGTGTTCGAATAGCTATTTTTTACTGAAAGTACTTGACGACAGTCTTTCAAGTTGGATGATGAAAATGCATATCTTCGAAAAATTCTAATTTTTTGTGTGTGATTACTAGGGTTTATAGTCTTCATACACATACACTAAAAAAATCTAGTCTGCCCTTCCACGAAATATTTAATTAGAATTTTTTTAAATGTTTATGAATTTTCGAAAATTCCACCTGACAACCGATCAGACAATAGTTTTAAGTTGAATCAACGCATACAAGATTATTAACTTATGCTCATTAGCTAGTTGATACATTTGTTTTTTTAAAATACAACTGACATATAAGGATCGTAATGGTGCAATGTGGATAAATTTATCAGTTTCCAAGAGCAATATTGGTAGCGCGTCATCCCTACAATGGCTTCCATTTCTACGATTGTGAAAATGAACTGGCGTAATGGGGAGATAATTTTGACGAAGTAGACTCCTGACTGCACAACACACAATGATTTATAGGTTTTAAAGTAAAAATATTAACAAGTGAAATACGTTTTTCCAACAATTGTAAAAGAAATAAGTTTGAGTCGTTCCACGCTTCGTTGTATAGTAAATTAGAACTTTAAGCATTGTCTATAAAATAACTTGATGTAGATTCAATTCATTGTCGTTTAAACTGCTGATTTTTTATTGGTCTAGCCGAGAGGGTGACATTCCAAAAAATTGTCACCCGCTCAGCCATGTGATAGAGTAAATTAACACCTTCGTATTAGGCAATCAAAATATGGCATTTTAACATGATGTATAATAATACTTTAATATTGCACTTTTTTATATCAGTTTTCAATATTCATGGTCTAAATTCATTGTTCATGTCAGTGTTTCCGTATATATTATGTTTCATTGCTCATGTTGTTTCCGTATATTTTAGCCACTCGTCTTGAGCCTACCCATTTGATCCGATAACACCCCATACAGCAATGAAATTATACTTTTATTGCCATTCATAACTCTTAACAGACCAATTAACAGACCGGGTTTTATACATCCGACCCATTAACAGACCAGGTTTTAAATAAAGATTGATTTATGTCACCAAAATACAGATTTTTGTGTAGATTTTTCACACAATGATATCAATTTGGTTGACAAACATAATGCCTGTCTTTGTTCGATGTTCAAAATATCGCATGCAAGTAAATTCAACCAACGTGTGTTTTTGTGTACATTTTGTGTGTGTAAAATGTGTATAAATTTATTGATGAGTAACACGCCTTTTCATTTTATAGATCGTACATCGAAGCTAGAAAAATAATAATTACACCACTGGATTCAGTACATTGAATTGTTTTGTTAGACATGAATAATTTTTATGATAAACATATATTTAAAAAGTTATACAATGAAACATGCAGAATTTCCAATGATTTCCTCGATAACACCTGATTAACAGACTTTAGCCAACCCGATTAACAGACCCACCGCCGATATAGCCACATACTCAATATAGATTAACCGACCAATCTCTCGGTTAGCCGAGTGTCGGCCGTGGACATATATATTCAAAACTAAGGTTTAGATAGATAATATAACAATTAATAAAGCACACGATAATCTCACTACGCTGGAAAGAAAGGCAATTTCTTCCCTCAAACGAAACGAAAAAATAGTTATTCGAAAAGCAGATAAAAATAACACCACAGTGATCTGGGATAAAACAGAATATATAAATGAAGGTCTGAGGCAATTAAGTAGTGCTACTCACTTCATGGAAATTGCAAAATTAAACATAATAGAGTTAACCAGAAAATCAATACTATTATCTTTGAAATGCATAGAAAAGGGGTCATGGATGATATCACCTTTAAATATCTTTCTGCTAAGAGAGATCTCAAACCAGGAAGGTTGTATCTTCTGCCTAAATTGCACAAACTTGATCCTGAACTAATAGAAAGCGTTCAACAGAATCCTACGCTGTATAAAAATGTCAGAATTCAAGGAAGGCTTATTGTTTCATTATCGGGTACTGTTTTAGAGAGAATAGGGCAGTATTTGGATGAATTCATGCTTCCAGCAGTATTAAAACAAGAAACACATTTAAGGGACTCATTAGAATTTATAAATATTATTGAGAAATTGCAGGTAAAACCTGACGCCTACTTAGTCAGTTTTGACATAAAAGAAATGTACAACAATATCACTGTGTCTAAACCACACCGGCAAAATTTGCTCGGACTCGATGGTATCTAACATCCGGCACAATAACGGAACACCAATAGACAAAAGAAAGGTAGGTTTCTCCTTATTTTTTTTTTTTTTTTATGATATCGAAAAATATATATACATATACAACTATTTTCTATTGTGAGATGCAATATTTTCTACAACCGTTCTATATTAACGGAGAAATAAGTCAAAATGCATGTCAAAATGACGAATTGAGTGAACCTTGCCTCGAAATTGTTTAATTTCTCGTTAAATTGTTCACATTGTACGGAAAGAAAGGTACGGGAAGATAGATATTGACACGGAGATTGCAAATTTAGTTATTATGAGCATCTCCATAATTGTATCTCTGTGTATGGAACGAAAGGAATGGGTCATGTCAAAATGGAACTGGCCGGTTTCGTCAATGTATACAACCCGGTTTCGTCATAGATTTCAAAATGCATAACCCGGTTTGGTCAAATAAGAAAAATCATAATCGCATTACATTATAATTGATTATTTAACTTCAGCGTTCAAAAGGAGTTTTTTGGGTCGTTGGAAAACAAGTTCGTTCACCGGACAACGGCTTATTATTTATATGAGTCTCAGATTCAAATAAATAATAAGCAAACACTTGAATTCCTACTCTTATAGAACACAAATATTTTAATTTACTTTGCATTCCGAAATTTTTTAACAGCATATTGAGATTAAAGCTCTCTAAATATGCGTTTTCTATATGAGTTATGGGAAAATATGATCAAATATGTTGAACATGTTTAAACTTGAAATTAAAGTTTACGGTCTTAAAAATCGAAACACACAATTGATATGTGATTTTCTTGCACAAAAGGATGGACACCTAAGTAATCATTCTATGTATGAAATCTTTTCTACAACCGTTAAGGGATAATTTTTACTATCATACAAGTTTTGGCACACATCGCGCATTTCATATACAGGCTCTGTTATCGGACGAGTTAAGGTTTTTTCATCATTTTTTATTATTTGTACTTTTGTTGTACTGTTTGTGTCAGCGACAACACTTTGACTCAGTCCATTCCCGAATCACACGCTTGTAATTCCATGGTTGTCTTTGGTTGCTTTATACCATATGCGTTTTGAATATTAAATAGGCAGGTAGTTTTCATGTTTGAATTGTTTTACATTGATAATTTAGGGCCCTGTTATAGCTTGCTTTCATGCAGTTTGTGTGTTTTTCTCATTATTTAAGGCATACGCTGACCTAAACTTGATTAATTCAACATAATTTTTTTGTCTAAAAGAAAGTTGTTTCATTGGCAATGTTTATGGGATAAGTGGTTACCGTCACTTCTCCTTAATAAGACCTAGATATAAATGACGGTCATGTTTTGCAAACCAACTTTTATTCACATTGAAAATACAAAACTGTCAGATATTGTTTTCGAAAGTGATCTTGAAGTTTCAATTGAATTTGAACTGTACAAAAAATGAATTTGAACTGTAAAAATAATGTGAAAAACATGCCTATGAAAATAAATGTGCCTACCAGAAACGGGGAGAAAGTTACAAATCTTACTGCTATGTTATGGATGCTTAAGTGTGAAAACTCGCTTTAGTGCGCAAGTAACACAGTATATATAGTACCAGCAATTTTATTTTAATCAGTAAGACTTTCTAAGATAACAATACAAATACTAAAAATCTGGACTAAAAATAAGGCGTATAGGTACAGTTTTCAATTTGTTAGTGGGCATGACGTAAAACAGCGAAGCAAAGAATTCAACTTTATTTATAACTTATATTGGACAATGCTGTTGATTAAAAAATACTCCATTCCAGGACCTTTTGTTTTCCAAATAATTAATATTATTGTTTCAGTTCGACGGGTTCAAACAGAAAGACTTGAAAGCAGAGAAAAACTGTGTATCTTATAATCGGCATGACTTTATCAGATGACAATACTAATACTAAAATAAGGCTTGCACATAGTTATATACTTTAATTCAGTCACGGACCCGTGATATCACGGGTGTGTTCTAGTCATAATTAACTATGTCCAAAAGTGCCCGTTTAAAATAGATTTAACACGCCAAGTTTACTTTACAATAAATATATATTTAAATTCTCGAAAGACAATGTTCAGATCCGTGCCAAAGTTTCTTTTCATAAATTGTTTGTTAAAAAAAACAAACAAAAACCGGGTGATATATATAGACGAAACCGGGTGATTGTGTAGTAACAACATTGACGAAACCGGTTTATTTTAATTTGACATGACCCTTTTCTTTCGTTCCATACACAGAAATACAATTATTGAGATGCTCATAATAACTAAATTTACAATCTCTGTGTCAATATCTATCTTCCCGTACCTATCTTTCCGTACAATGTGAACAAATTTAACGAGAAATTAAACAATTTCGAGGCAAGTTTCACTCAATTCGTCATTTTGACATGCATTTTGACTTATTTCTCCGTTAATATAGAACGGTTGTAGAACATATTGCATCTCACAATAGAAAATAGTTGTATATGTATATATATTCTTCGATATCATAAAAAAAATAAAAAAAATAAGGAGAAACCTACCTTTCTTTTGTCTATTGGTGTTCCGTCATTGTGCCGGATGTTAGATACCATCAAGTCCGAGCAAATTTTGCCGGTGTGGTTTAGACACAGTGAATATGTCCCATGTAGAAATGATTGACGCAGTCAAGCATGCTTGGCCTACGATAATTAAATGTAAACATACGATACTTTTGCCTCCGTTGCGATATATATTGGAACTTCTTAAGATAGTTCTTGAAAATAATTAATTTATGTTCAATGGTAAATTTTATAAAACTTCAACTGGAGTTCCAATGGGAAATAGTTTATCACCTGAAATTACGGATCTGAGAGTTTATGAAGTCTTAAATAGTATTTTAAGGACTTTTCAACATAAACAGAAAATATCAAGTCTCTACAGGTTTAGGGACGATGGCTTTTTTTATTTACAATGAAGGTACAGATGATGAAATATCACAATTCTTTGAACATGCTAACATACAACATGCACTTTTAAAATTTACACACGAGAAATCACAAACTAAAATGCAGTTTTTAGATGTGCTGGTATTCAAAGGTCTAAGATTTAGAGAAACAGGAATCTTAGACCTCACGACATTCCGAAAAAAGACTGAAAATTATCAGTATTTAGAGAGATCCTCATGCCACCATCCTCTACTTTCAGAGGCATAATTAAAGGAGAAATGCTTCGCTTAATGAGATGTACGAACGATCCATTAGATTTGCAAACACAATATGCGTTATTTTCTGAGCGCCTTATTAAAAGGGGATATCCAAAAAATGAAATTAAAACTGTTATGCAGGAAGTGACTGCAAAACAAAGAATAGACACATTAATGGTAAAGCCCAAATCTGTATTACAGTCGCCTCCCTTGGTATTCTCCACAGTGTTTTCAAGACAGAAATCACACATAAAGAACAATATCTTAAAACACTGGGATAAATTAAAGGATGACGAAGAGGCAAAACTGTTATTTGATAAAAGACCTCTGTTTGCTTTCCGTAGGCATAAAAACTTGAAAGACATAGTAACATCAGCAACTCTGAATAATTAATATGTTGCAGACTATGAAAATAGATTCTATACTTTGTTCGTTAAATTGATAAATAAGGTTAAGTAGATAAAGAGTATAGAAAAATACAAGTCAGACAGATCATGAGGTGTCGAGCCCCTAATAAAAATTACAGTATTTTTATAATAAGTGTCACTATGCAATGGCTTGGGCTCCTGACGATGGACATGGCCATGATCAATTAGTTAATTCTAATTGGTCTAAATAGATGTTCGAAACACCTTATGATCTATGGAGTTGGGGTGCTGGGATAGGCTTTGACAACGATTTATTGAAATATTTGAAATATCAGATGACGTAATTAAAAAACAATATTAGTCCGCCATACAATTGTGGATGCTGTGATTTTAAAAATGGACATAAATGAACAATAAGAACTGTTTTATAGAGCTGATGTGATGAGAAAAGAAATATGTAGATTTGACCTGAATTAAATTATTAGAAAGGACAATTTTTTTATTGAGTTTTATGATCAAAATTTTGGGATTATTTCATGTGGAGAGTGACATTTTTCACCATCTTCCGGGGTCCAGCAATTTGCGAAAAAAGTAATCTCACTTGCCACCCCGAAAATTTAACCAGACATGTATAAATGTATCAGCTTCGATATGAGCCATCATACATGTTCAAGTAAACGATATGGACTGAGCAATGGAGGAAAACGTTACCATTGTCGCATATGGAGAATTAATTAAAAAAGTTGACCCAAATTGTGAACTATTATTTCAAAGGTGTTGGAGTGTTTCATGGTTCAATGATCACAATTTCGGATGGGAGCTGCTGAAATCGAGGTCAGTTACACAGTTAGTGCTATTTGATTAAAAAGAATACAAAATGACTTCCAATAATTTAGATTTTTATCAAAAATATACCAATTTTATACTTATAAACAGTGAAGAGGCAGAAAATGGGACATGCATTATTTGGACTGGGGCCACTCAGAGGAGAAATAATTATATTCTAGGGATGATCAATGTTACATACCCAAATGCCAAACGTACTTAAATGAATGTTGCACGTTTAGCAAAAATTTTGCAATTGAAATCTACTGATTTAGCCAATAATTTAGATGCTTCACACCTTTGTTATAATGCATTGTGTGTGAATACAGACCATATTGTTTTAGAACCTCGGGAGATTAACAATCAAAGAAAAATATGTGTAGCTTCACACCAATGCACCACACATATTGTGCATGGCACAAACTATACTAACTGCATGCTGAATCTGAAATTGTGGTTTGTTATTATTTTGTAGTAAACATGCTTTGCACATTTTACCTCCACATTAATAATCTCTGAAAATACGAGTTTTTAACACAAGTAAAAAACGAAAATGGGAAAAAAGCCCACCCTCATACCCCCAAGACACTGAAACAAACATGGCAAACATGTTTATGCAAGATTATAAGCTCGGTCAAACATTTATGTGGTTTTTTTCGACAGTGTTTACTAATTTTTACAGTACAAGGACAGTAACTCTTGATGTGTCAGAAAATTGGGTCATTCAATCAACAGCTGATCAAAGGAAGTAAACATGCGGTAGAGAACTAAATGAAAGTGAAACATAGAGACAAATCAATAAACAAAGTATGACAGTCATTAATTAAATAAGACAACAAAAAACAAAATAAAGAATAACAGAAAGAAAAAAAAATCCAAATATGACATCGAGTTACAAAGGCAAACTTTGAATGACCTAATGTTGTAATATTCATTTTACATGGTTTTATTTTGTTTATAATTTTATTTCATGTCATTGTATGTACTGTGGTTGGATGCATGCATGCATTGGGAGATATGAAGTGGTCTTTTTGTCTGATACAAAGTTTATATCAGTGTCTTGGACCATTATCCCATTTTCATAACAAACTTAAAATAAACAAACTTTTTAATTTAAAAAAAACACAACTAACTCATATCATGCTCATATATTCCTGAAAAAGTTTTTGTTTTAATATATTATAAGATGTTTAGTATTCTCTGTAAATAAATAAATAAATAAATAACTAAATATGCTTCCTGAAAGGCTGAAAGAAAACCATATTGTGTAACCTTTTAATATAAATGTTAATCTGGCCAAGAACTACAACCTGGCTGTGGAACGAATTCTTTCGGACTTGAATTCTGACATAGCTTTGGTTCTAACTTATGTTTTTTATATCCACTAATCAACCTGTTTCGCACTCTCTTGTTTAACAAGAAATCAATAACCTGTTTAATTTGACACGTAAACTTTTTTGATATGCACAATCATATATTTCACGTTTACGTATTTTTTTCAGAGCCACTACAGCACGAGACTTTCTACCCAGACCACAACCTACAGCTTTTAGGGTCTTAGCCAATGCAACATCCCGTTTATTATTGACTTTCAAGACTGCTACAGATGCACGGCCTAAGGCATTGCGAGAAAAATTCTTATTCTTAGGTAGGTATGTAGAAATTGTCCTATTGACGGACTCACACTTATTAGTATTGCTGAAAAATTGCATCTGATTTAATGCGGTCTGAGACAGTTTCATTTCTAACAATGATTCTATTAATAGTTTGTCAGTCTTATTTGGTTTCAAAGACCCATTTTGTAAACCATGACTGCTAAGGTTAATAGATTTGTACCACCAACTAGTTTTTATACCATCATTACATGTACATAGTGTTATGCTCCATCTACACGTATCGCTACAATTACCACTATAACAATTCACGACAGACTTAACAATGCGTGGCAAACATTTTGAAATTTGTTGTCGGTCACCATTATATTTTGCAAATAAACATTTCATTATACCATGCGAACGTAATTTTAAATCATTGGCAAAAGCTATTTTAATATCATTCCTCTGGGCCTTTGTAGCTCCAGGGAACATACCGACACTAAATTTTGCTCGCAATACCTCACGGAACTGACTTTGACCCCGGTGTATAGTATCTGCCAGTCTATTTACTGACCATAAAGGGTCAAATATTTCTTGCATTGCTTCTTGTAAACCTTGTACACTTTTTGGATCCCCATCAGTAGTACAATAGTCCACAAGTAAATCAAGTTTAGCAATTTTTTTACCTATTTCATACCAAAGATCCTTCTCACTCAAAGGATCATGCCTATTTGTATTTGATGTGCAGTACTCATGATTAGGACGTTCAATGTCATAACCTTTACCGCGTAACCATGCACCAACCCAGCAAAGTTTGTTTACAAGGTGAAAACCAATGATATTATGATTGTCAGTTTCATTTTCACAGGCAATACCAATAACTTGTGATGCATTTTGTCCCATTTTATGCCTACTTTTTATATTCACACTCTGATAGGTACCATCCATTTGCAATTTTATAGGACTATTTTTATTTAACCCTAAGGTTTCATTTCTCTTTCTGAAACTCTCAACCACTTGTTCTGTTTCATTTTCAGCAAGTTTTACAACCTTGTCACAAACAGTATTTGTTATTCTCTGCATTGTTCCTTTTGACATAGGAGGAATACATGAACTGGTTAAAAGTAGTCGCGCGCTATCATTACCAATATTACAGTTTATCACGCCAGTCTGAAACCCATAGTTAATTGTAGCACTCTTGCGACCAGCACGTCCTGTGTCAATTATTCTAAATAGTTTATATTTTTCTGAAATAAATTTACACTTGGTACACTTCATTTTCCAAATCCAACCAAGACCCCATTGAGTCTCTTGTACCAGTTCAAAATGTGGAACAACACACTTTGGACTTTTATTTAAATGACATATTATAAGACTATTGATCATTAAAATATTAAGATATCTATCTACTGTTCTATTTTCAGTACTTTTCTCCTCTAGATATTCATCTAAATAATCATCTGACAATGTATGCGGTCTTAGTAGTTTGACTGTAGTCGCACATTTTTCAGTTTGGGGGGGCTACATAAGATTTTTTTTTATCGTAACTCTCTTTTGAGTACAGCTTGAATTCCTTTTCTGTAAGGCGGCGTAACCAGACAGATTCTGTGGTGTTTTTAGGTGTCAAATCTGTAGTAGAATTAGAAAGTTTAAGTTTAGGTGGTGCAGGTGAAACTTGCATAGATAATTTTTTTAAAACCTGTGTAGATGGAGGTGTAGATGGAGCAACACCATTATTAACACCACAACCTTGATCTGTTGTTAGGGATACAAAACGCAATAGATGGGCTTGGTTACCAACCTTGTATTGGTTTCTTTTTCTTTTCCCTTTCATTATTGAATAAATACACACTCTGTTATGTTTGTACAATTCTAAATTATGACATCATAAAGTCATGACGTCACAAAAGCGATGACGTCACAATGTTATCTTCACCAAAGAAAAGCACCATTTTTCCCTATTTGAACACTCACACAAAAAGAACTCTAAAATGGTTATTACTTGATGGATTTTAACAGTCTGTGAATGATCTTAACAGTTATAAAAAAAATCAAAATGTTCTATTCCTTCTATGAAAGAAAGAAATATCAAAAACATTATTTTCTGAGTAAAAAAATCCTTAAATCTACCTTATTTACAGTAAAAAACACAATATTTTCATGATTCATCATCTAAACATGATGATTTTTATAAAGTCAGTTAGGTAATGAAGGTTTGTTGAATGGCACTTTAAGCTATGAAGAGTCTTAATCAATGTCTAAATTGTGAATTGATAACATATGGATTTTGTGCTTTTTTTCTACTAAAGATATAAGGAACAGTAATAAGCATGCTTACTTAAAAATACTAAAAATTAACTTATTTTATTTCAGATGCGGAAAAAAACTTCACAGAATTGTTCGAAAAGGTGTACCGAAGGAATTCATACTGCAATACATGTGGAATCTGACATTTGCTGATCTAATATGGGTCAGGATCCCTAATAGACCTTGAGATGACGTAATTAAAAATATTAACAATATTAGTCCGCCATACAAATGTGGATGCTGTGATTTTAAAAATGGACATAAATGAACAATAAGAACTGTTGTATAGAGCTGATGTGATGAGAAAAGAAATATGTAGATTTGACCTGAAATAAATTATTAGAAAGGACAATTTTTCTATTGAGTTTTATGATCAAAATTTTGGGATTATTTCATGTGGAGAGTGACATTTTTCACCATCTTCCGGGGTCCAGCAATTTGCGAAAAAAGTAATCTCACTTGCCACCCCGAAAATTTAACCAGACATGTATCAGCTTCGATATGAGCCATCATACATTTTCAAGTAAACGATATGGACTGAGCAATGGAGGAAAACGTTACCATTGTCGCCTATGGAGAATTAATTAAAAAAGTTGACCCATATTAACCATTATTCAATTAGTGCATACATCTCATATATCCAAGTAAACTGTACATTAGGATAACACTGAAAAAATACGATCTGCCTCATACTTGTTTTTTTTTCTTCAAACGAACGATTCGGAACAAGGATCAATGTATGATAAACCTGACTATTTCAACTTTCCAATTCCATAGAATATGTTAAAAAGGTATAAAAGGATTCTCCATTAATGATCAAAGCAAGCACACAGTCCAAAGTATGCTTGGATAGTAAATTGACCAACAAACATTGTATAGTTTAAAAACAATAATGAAGCAAATAGGAAAATAGACAATTGATAGAATTACTTGCATTATGAATTAAAACCACGTTAAACAGGATGTGAAATATTACTGCAATAAAAGCATGTATTTTATAAAATGTTCAGTTAATAACATAAATGGTACCAATTTGTTATACCAAGTCAGGTATATGACAGTTGTCCTTTCGTTTCATGTGTTTGAGCTTCTGATTTAGCCAATTGATAAGGGACTTTCCGTTTTGAATTTTTCCATGGAGTTCAGTATTTTGGTGATTTCTTTTTCGTACTAGACTCGCATTTTGACAATAAATGTCTCTTCTGAGATGCTGTATGCTTAATTATTTGAAAAACATTAACTTCTTTCTACAAAAAAGATTCTTTTTGGTGGTGTTCGTGTTGCTCAGTCTTTCAAATCTGTGTTGGTGTACTGTTGTATGTTTCTTTTTTATTCATGGCATTGTCAGTTAATTTTCGACTTATTAGTATGTGTGTTCCTTTGATACCTTTTGCCTTTTACAAACCAAATAGACAACCATTATCGCCGCAGCCAAACAAGAATGAATAAGATGATAAATTCATAATTAAAATTTCCAATCGAGTTAAGATATCATTGTCACTTTTGTATTTTTATTACTTTTTTTTTCGTTTCGTTTCCGGTACCTATATTTCTCAGTATATTGAAAATGTTTGTTACGAAAATGATTAAAGTAACATAAAACACTGTTCTTTATAACGTTTTTTTTTATTATTAAAAACGGTAATATAACGTTACAAATCATCTCAGCATTTTCAAACAGGCATCTCTACATATAAATGATGCTCAGAAGACATTGTTACAGCATTTATGTTTTATTGTTATAACACATACAACTTTTGTTACTTGTTTAATTAAAAAAATATTTAAAAATATAAAACCCTCACTAAGCAACAACATTAAAAACAGGCAGAGTTTTAAAATCGTATGCATATGATATTTCTAACATTACTTTAAATACTCCTGGATTATACACAGCAAATGCTGGACAGATATCTTCAGGGGAACTAACTCCTTTAAATGTGTGCAAAATTTGCATTGTTTCTTTGTCAATGATGGAAAACTCTTGACGCTTCATATTGACAAAAAATCCTAGACTTCCAGCATTGGAAGTATTTGATGTGTTAGAGAGACTAACGATTTTGATAATTTCAAAAATCTGCTGTTTATTATGCTGAGCATTGATGCATAGGTAAGACGAGAAGCAATTATGTATATGAAATGACCATCCGTCACTTCCTGCTACATAAAAAAAATTGTCCGCATTGCTTTTACTGACCAAGCCTACTTCAGCAACAAGTGCTTGTTTATCTGGCATGTCGGAATGAAGCATAAACGTATACTTAATCTCGAAATATACTTTGTCTGTTGATGTGAAGCACCTATCACCTATTGTTCCCCTGTAAGACTGTAATTGTTCCGAATGATGTACTGCGTCCGGTGTTTCTATGGTATACACATTACTTAATATTGTATTGTCTGGTGAAAGATATACCGATGAATGTGTCGATTTCCTATCAAACTTCAAAGTAAAATTGTAAAGGCTGCCTGAAAAAACCAGAACACAAATACTAAGTACATAATATGAATTGATATATAAAAGGGTAAAAGCTCGCAGGTAGTAATGTTTCCGTATTAAAGCTACGAGTAATTATTAAGTTGTGTTACTCCCCAAGCAATTGCATGTGTTCTTTTTAAATAATCAAAATGTAATTATTATATACAAAAAGAGGAATTAATATAGGACATTATACATTCTAATTTAAAATTGTCATTAACAGAACATCACACACATGTAAAGAGTAAGGTAAAAAATTGGAAAGGTTTAAAAAAAACTACCGAGATGGTTGTTTCGAAAATAATTTTATGGATTAAATGCTGATGATAATCTCTATCATGCATAATAGCAGGATCAGGATTCAAATGTTAAAATTTTGTACTAACAGCTGACATTTTTATGATAAATATCCCAATTAAAATCTAGGAATGATCTTCATACCTTGATCTTTTCCTCAATATTGACGCAGATGGACGACTTCACACGAAAATCTATGATAAACGGGACGATTTCAACTTCCCAATTATCAATTTCCAATTTCTCAGCAGGAACATACCTTCTGCCCCTTCGTATGGTGTTTACATATCACAATTGATACGTTATTATCGTGCTTGTTCACACTATACGGACTTCATATACAGGAGTGTGCTCCTTACGCAGAAACTGCTCCAACATAGTTATGAGTAGGACTGATTAAGATTGACACTCCGTAAATTTTATGGACAACATCACGAATTGGTGGATCCATACGATGTGTCTTTGACCAAACTAGCTAAGGACATTTTTACCACATGGTAGTTTGTGGCTTGTCATTACGTCGTCTAATCTTTTAATTACCAAACGTGATTTATTCCCGATTGTGACTGTTTTGCTGAGTGTGAATTCGCATTACTATAAGACGTGTTACGGTACTTATCTATCACAAATTCATGTATTTAGTTTAAGTGTTTAATGTTATATTTGTAATTCTCATCGGATTTTGTCAAATGTGTTGACGTCTTTTCTATTATATGCATGTGTTATGGTAAAGAGAATTAATCACCGCCTTCATTTATTAGATTTCATTTTGTTCATTGTAATCTGTACGATGTTTTACGTTTGAAGTTAGATTCAAAACAAACCGGACATACATGTAGCTATATAATATAGTTAATTGCTACCTTAGTTTGCTATTAATAAGTATTGAAATGTGCATTGTTATTAAATGTAATATTAGTATTGAGTTCAAATATAATCTTAAATCAATCCTAATTCTATCTTATTCATTCAAATGTGACGTCATTTTTCATTTTTTGATGATCTGTTTTACAAATTCAAATGTGACGTCATTTTTTTGTCATTTTTTACAATTTCAAATATGACGTCACTAGGTGTTGAGGTTTTAACTTATTCGGATGTGTCTATTTTTTGTGATGCATTTGGTCGGGTTATGTTATGTATTTCGGTTGTTTCCTAAAATTAGTTAATACTTCTGTTTTATCATATATCTTTTGTACAGTCATTTTATAAAATTTACTGTTGCAAAAGTATAAATTATTCTAAATAATAGGGATGTTCTGGTACCTAACAGAAAACCCTGGCCGTTTTTGACATAACTTTTTTGAACTTTTGGTCCTCAATGCTGTTCAACTTTGTACTTGTTTCGGCTTTCAAACTTTTGTATCTAGGCGTCACTAGTAAGTCTTGTGTGGAAAAAATGCACTTCTAGCGTATTAAAATTTTAAACTTGTTGCCTATTGTTAGCTATTATTCGTGTGTTTCTTTGTCAATTGTGTTCTCCTATTTATTTATATTGTAGTCCTGTAATGTTGTGTTGTCATTTTAATGATATATTTCACATGGCCATAAAAGAGGGAGGTTTGGCATGCCACAAAACCAGGTTCAACCCACCATATTTTCCTTTTAAAATGTCCTGTACCAAGTCAGGAATATGGCCATTGTTATATTATAGTTCGTTTTTGTTTGTGTTACATTTTAACGTTGTGTTTCCGTTGTGTCGTTTGTTTTCTCTTATGTTTGAGTGTAAATTCACATTACTATAAGACGTTTTACGGTACTTTTCTATCCCACATTCATGTATTTGGTTTTGATGTTATATTTGTTATTCTCATAGGATTTTGTCTAATGCTTAGTCCGTTTCTGTGTGTGTTACATTTTAATGTTGTGTCGTTGTTCTCCTCTTATATTTAATGCGTTTCCCTCAGTTTTAGTTTTTTACCCCAATTTTGTTTTTTGTCCATGGATTTATGAGTTTTGAACAGCGGTATACTACTGTTGCCTTTATCTATTATAGAAATAACTGAAACAATTTTTAAATAATTTTAATTAACTTCTTGATATACAAAACACGTATTCGTTCTTGACTCAAACAAACTCACAGTTGCGGTGCTTTACAACACTTTTGATGCATGACTTTGATAAAGTTTTTTTCAATTTCGTATTTCATTTTGCCGTTTTAACTTTTTTTCTATTCGAGCGTCACGGATGAGTCTTTTGTAGACGAAACGTGAGTCTGGCGCAAATTCAAAGTTTCAATCTTGGTATCTATAATGAGTTTATTAACAACCACTGGGTCGATTCCACTACTGGTGGAGTTTATTTTCCCCGGGGGTTTCACCAGCCCAATAGTCAGCACTTCTATGATAAATTATCACCCATATAGTCTGAATAATAACTAAACTGTTACAAAACTTTGAATTTTTTATATCTTTTCTACCGAAGGAATAGTTACCTGAGCTGTATTTGACAAAAAGTTTAGGAATTTTTTGTTCTCAATGCTCTTCAACTTCATACTTAATTTTGCCTTTGAATTTTTTTTCGATTCGATCGTCACTGAAGAGTCTTTTGAAGACGAAACGCGCGTTTAGCGCAAATAAAAACTTTAATCTTGGTATCTATGATAAGTTTATTTATAACCACTGGGTCGATGCCACTGCTGGTGGAGTTTTTTTCTTCGAGGCTATCACCTACAAAGTAGTTCACACGTCTCTGTTGACAACAATTATCATTGATATGGTCTTGATTATAAATAAACTGTTCACAAAACTACGACTTTTAATAAATGAAGGCTTTTCTATCCAAGTCATAGTTACCTTAGTTGTATTTTGCAAAACGTTTAGGAATTTTGGAGCCAATGCTCTTCAATTTCGTCCTTTATTTGCTCTCTTAAACTTTTTTTGATTCGATGATTCGAGAGTCACTGGTGGGTCTTTTTGTAGAAGAAACGCGCGTCTGGCGTAAATACAAAATTTTGATCTCGGTATCTAAGATGAGTTTATTAGTCATTTATGTTTAATATAAAGCCTTCAACATAGACCAATAAAGCACAAAAAAAGTGCATATGCAAATTACAATTTGTACAAAATTTGACTTAAATTCACTTATAACTTTAACACTAATTGATAGTTTGTATTTTTTTAATAAAAAAGCATTAAAACACTGTATAATGTTTTTATGCAATGACCAACCAATAAATAAAGGCAACAGTAGTATATCGGTGTTTAAAAGTAATAAATCCATTGCGAGAAAACAAATCCGGGTTACAAACTAAAATAGAGGGTAACACATCAACTATAAGAGGAAATAAAGGAACAACAGCAATCTAACCAAAGTAAGTTTGTTAAACGCTGACTCTAACATAGTGTTTACTAAACATATTTGATATAAAGTAGATACGATGGTCGTTACCGTGCATCAGCTGCTGTCCAATGAGATGCACGATTCCAAACTATTATCAACGAAGCAGTCCAGAAGTTTTCAACTTCTTGAAAATCAAATCAATTGCGTTTAAACGTTGAGGCATGAATAAATTAAAGTCCACATATACAATATTAGGTCAATGTCAAAAAAAATATCAACTATTTTGTATGAGGCTTAGAAACTGGGGAAGGGCGATGTTCTACCGAGCTCTTCCACAGTTTTGCGCCGAGTACAAAAAAGTTAATATTTTTCTGACATTGACATAATATTGTTTTTATACTTTTATATATTTTGTTATATAAATAAATAAATTCATAGCTATTTAAATTGTATTACAAATTTCAAACTTATTTTTATCCCTTAATGAACCCCTGACTGTGGAAAAAAGGTTCCATGATGAAATTGACATTGCACACAATATAGCTGTGTTACTATATTTAGGAAATAAACACAACTTGTTGCAGTATAACTTAAAACTAGCGGACGATTTAATGCTGAAATAACGAATAATAACAGAAATCCGAATTCATATGATATTCAATAAACAAAAAATCTATCAACAAAAGGATAACAATGATTCCACAGTATGAAGTTATCATTTCAATGTTCACAAGTGTTAATATAATAAACAGAGGAACATATGTATACCTTTTTCCGGAGACGATGATTTTGACAACATCACAGGAAGAACTATCACTAGGGTCAGGATTACACCGCATAAAAAAGTAAGTATTGACCACTTGTGCTGCTTTAATCTAATCAATGAATCTGTGGCAGTCACATGGCCTCTGTTCTCTCCGACTTCACTTGTATTCATATGAACTGCTACTTGAGTGCCCTGTTGATTTCCATCTACGTATCTATCTGGAGAGCTTGTACTGTTGAAAGTATCAACTTGTTCTCTTTGGACTGTAAAATTGTCGATGACATAATCATCAGACGACGATTCAGTATAATCTCCTTCAATGTTGAAGCCATCTTCAAAATTAAAAAAAATGTATTATATAGTAAAATAAATATAAAATATAGTTTTATACTAAATTTTAACATTAATTTGACGTGGTTACGTTTAGTTTTGTAACTGCGACTGTTAAATACGAAAGTGAGCAAATATATTTACTGTGAAGTAAAGATCATTGATCGAATCTTTCCAAACAGAGACAGAATAAGGGAATAAGTCTAAAGGGTGACTATATTTGTAAACTAAATACATATTAACTAGGTTTGTTAATGCTTTTTCAATTTTGTAGTACAAGGGCCACTTGCAGGAGAACTATCTTCTCATATTTTTTTCTCAAAATGCTATGTTGTAGTTTTCGTTTTAAGGCTGAAAATTGGGTTTTCCATGAATAATCTTCACAAAATCTGTTATTTTTCAAATCCTGCAGCGTAAAAATGAGCCCCGTGACCCATTATTTTTTTTATTTTTTTTTAAATAGCATGATATGAACTACTTTTTGAAAAAAAATTATGGAATTTAATTTCGACACCCTTAAAGTCATATGAAACGAGTGACCAGTGAAAAAAAATGTTAATCCAATTCTTGAATCAATGCATACATATATCATAAACTTAGTCTTCTGTGAACGATTTTATCATTTTTTTTGCATAAATTTCGTATAATCGTCAACAAATATTTCAATCGGTCAGTGTTGTTGTAAAATCTATGGCAGCTAATGAATGGTCGTGTTTGTAACAGGTGTAATAAAATATAGTGTATCTTGATGACGCAGCGATGTTAACGTTTTGGTTTTCAATTTGCACTTGCGTATTGTGATCACTGGATTTTTACGAGAAAGGCCACGCTGCATACGGAAGACATGACGGCGTATTGTTTACTGGAAGCAAGCAATTACAAAAAAAGTAAACTCTTTTCTTGAGAAAAAAGTAGATGGACATAAATTTTATAATAAAATCTAGCCATTTGGTTATTAAAAACATTTGAATATTTTTTTTAATTTGAAGTTTCATATGACTTTAATTCGGTTCATCGTATTAATTGGCCATGTTTTTGTTGAGTTGTGATTTAATCTGCATCCCGTCATATTATTCCTCGTAGTTGTAAAGTCTATTAGATTATCGAAAGAATTTTTCAGCTATATGGGTGCAACAATTATTTTTTATTTGTTAACCATATCATAATTATTTTCAAACATCTATAATTTGCAACATTTATTTTTTCAGAGATACATTTAGTTATTCGTGACGGTGTAATTTGTGAATAAAAGTTTTATCTTTTTTTACCATGCATGTTTGTAGTTGCTCTTTGATAACTTCGTTTGTTATATGCCAGCTTTAGCTGGCACTTATGGTAGAAGCATCGTTTTGGAATAAAGAACGATAACTCTCACTACACGACCCATCTGAAAAGTTTCGTCACTCTCGTTAAATCTCGTACGATTATTTTTTTTAATGGCGGCCCAATTTTACGTTTCAACGCGAACTTGAAAAAACGGGACAGATAGGAATAATTTCAATATGAAATACGACATGAATTTTTATTTGTTTTACAGAAACAAGAATTTAGAAATTTTGTTTACTTGTGAAGTTTATTTAAATTTTATTGTACCACGGAAATTACCGAAGTTAGGACAACAACATCTGACGCCATGTTTCGTCTGCTACCACTTTCCATTATCAGTGAGGTCAAAACAAATTACTTGAATAATCACAGGTACTTCATTTAAAAGTCACAAAATCATAATTAACGATAACATATTTAGCGTAAACGTTCCGTCCAGCCATGGGAACACAGAAAAAAACTCTGCAAGCAATACATTTCGGATTTTTTTTTATAATGACCATGCGGCACAGGCACTTGTTTCTGGTACTATGTATATGGATAGTCGATCTTCCTATGGATAGAAACAAGTGCCTGTGCCATGCGGGGTAAACTCCGGTGCACTGATTGACCATGCAGGACTACTTATGTTCATCTGCCACATAATTCCACACATCAAGGAACAGTGATAATGACGTTGATTGTACTGTTGAATGTGATCACGGTTATTCATGTAGCCAATGGCGAATCCAGAACTTTTCATAAGGGGGGCACGCTGACGGGGCGCTCCAGTCATGCTTCAGTGATTCCCTATATAATCAACAAAATTTTCCCCAAGAAAAAGCCCCCCCCCCTCCCCTGGATCCGCCTATGGTAGCCCACAGACTAAATCACAACTTTAATAACAAAAGTTTAAAACAAAAACAAATATTCAAATAATTCACAATCTTTTAATTCTGTACTTCCTTTGGCAAACTCTCAACACATCTTTTTATTGATTATGTCACATATCAAATATCTACCTTATAAGTCCCAGGAGAAGGAAACTGTTTTGTTTTCTCTCTCTCTAAGGTTAATCATAAAAGGAGACTTGAGTCTGAGTAGTACATTTAGTACTGTATACATTGATGCTCCCATATTGTCCAAAATTATGTTTTATGGGAAGATTATGATAACCCATGAGAATACCATGACTTTGATACATTTAAGTATATACAGGGCATGTTACTTTGAAGAATGTGGGCTACATCCTTTAAAATTCAAGCTGCATCAGTCCCTTGTATATATTTTATGCATCAGTTTAAACCTGATCAAAACATTTTCACTCTACCAAGTACTTTATCACTATATAACATGTATAACTGTCACTCAGGTTCACATTTCAACCTATTTAGCAATACACACTTATGGTTACATGTATATAACAGTATCAGTACCAAAATTGCACTCAGTTACCAAATTGCTATTCAGCAAAAAAAAAACCTGCAGAAATCTTACAAGTTTTCTTTCACCATGACCATGTAAAGTTATATTATTGTCATCTTTTTAAAATGAGCAAATTAAATTTGTTACCAGCATCCTTTTCTTCAAAAAATAATAGTTGAAGCATGGAATAATGTCAAATTGTTTGAAATATTTGAAGAAATAAAACAAAACATCTGTTTATATTCCAGTTTTAAGAATTTTAAATTAACCATACATGTAATGATGTATGGAATTTGGGTACTGACCTCATAACAGTATCATGGATTGTTTAGAGGTCATTTCAAACCCATTTTTCTATGACTCTACATGGACTCAAAATTAAATTGGTGTAACTATATTTTAAAGAAGGATAGTCTACAAAATAAGCACAGAATAAACTTTTGCCTGGTACATAAAAAAAAGTTGGTGAAAAAAAAACTGACAATATACATGTAGGTGCAATTTGAGTATTCTCATGTTATCAACTTCACAACAGAACTACAAATTTATTTTCATGACCAAAACAAAAAAAGGTACAAACCTAAAGGCAATAAAATGCTTTGCCATGCACAGCCTAATACAACCACAGATGTATATTTAGCATTTTAAAAACACCAATTTTTTTAATTTTCAGTTGAAATCAAACATATTCTAATTTGAAAAAAGGTATCATGGGAACTCAAACATTTCTATTCAGCAGAAGTCTTTAACTCCTTAATTTCATATGATAGTAAGTCCTACAAAAATATTGAAAATGCGTACATTTAATTTTTTTTTCTAGCTTCTCTCATGTGAAAGCGGTACCTTTTTGGTCACTATTTATGTGTTGCGTCTAAATAAGAATTGTAACACTTTGTAGTGACTGAACAGGTTAAACAAATACTTCTCAAGAAACAGAAAAAAAAGACAACTTGGAACAGCACAAGTCATGCCAGTATACATGTATGTATGAATAAAAACTCAGATCTGACAGAATAGCATGGACAATATGTTAGGTATATGTCCTTGTGAATATATAGTGAGGAAAGTTATCAATAATTCTGCAGATAATGCAATTTTACCAAGTGTTTTGTACATTTTCTGTTGAAATTTTCACACAATAAGTGAAACATTCAAACAGGCTAAACTAAATTTGTATTACTGAAAGTTTCAAACAATGACAAGTGTTTTATTTACCAAATAACTCATGTGTTTCTGTGAGAGAAAAAAACATGTGCAATTTTGGTAATTAAAGGGAAAGAAGATCCTTTTGCAGCGCACTGGCGCATATCAATTGTGAATATATATATACTTAGTTACCAAATATATTTTCTTTATCATGATACTCACGTCGACATTATCAAGAAGTACACATCATAGGAAAAATGCACCAATTACAGATAAAATATTTAAAACACCCTATTTTGTGTGCATCACCTGCCAAATCAGTATTTGTTGCATCTACATGTATATATACTAGACCAGTTAAATAAATGTAATTAAGTTAAATTTTGGAAGAAAAACCCAAAATTTTGAAAAAAAACCCAACCCAAAAATGTTGTTCCATAACCAAAAAATCAAGGTGCAAAAATCAATTCTAATCTTTCTTTTATGTATTGATCCTTCTAGTAAAATGTCATAGAGATCTGTGGAAACTAAATGTGTCTTCTCGAAAACAACTATGACATGATTAAGCATTACTTGAAAGCAAATTTTTGACATGCTTCAGTTGTATTTCCCATTTCCATTCTCAATTTTATTCTGCTGTCATATAAAAACTTGAAAAGTAAACTACATCATGTACATGTAACAAAAAAAAATATATGCAAGAAATGACATAAAACTGACTCTGAATACATGAGACTCACAAACTGAAGATGATCAGGAATACAAATGTTTTTTTATTCGAGTCGGATTTTTTTCACCGAAGCCTATCAGCACTATCAATTAAAAATTAAAATCATTTAGTCAAAATTTAACACTAGTATTAAAGTTTATCATAACAAATTGGCAAATATAGCCATTATCACCTAAAAACTACTGTGTACAGACTTATCTGTGCGCTTTGGGAAGTTTTAAATGTTTTTAGATATATAAAAGTTAAATTTATTATGCATATCTGAAAGATAAAATCATTTTTGGTGAAGGTCTGGATTCAAAATATTTTTTTTGTCCTCTGCTTGAACAGATTTTTTATTCATCAATTTGGGAATCAGGATATTTTTTGAGGAAAAATACCATAACCCCTCCTGCCTTTTCAAGTTCAATGATCGTTCCCTAAACATTTTCCATCTGAAGTTATAATTTTATTTTAGACATAAATAATATGTTAATGTAGCCTAGGACATTCGTTCTGAACATGCATGAAATATTTGCCACTGGACGTTCAACAACCAACAACCAATCAATATATATAGGACATTGTCTTAGTATTTATTTAATAGTTAGCAATACAGCTTATAGGTATATCATAAATAGGTACATGTATAAAGCTGGCATTTAAGGTAGCGCCTTCCTCATATTATATAATATGGATCGAGAAAGAATTTTGGATGAAACTTATTGTTAGCAATCTTAGAGTTTATACAAATTATGTGGAAGTATTGCAATTGACCTCGATGTTCTTTGTACCGATTGATTGTTATTTCAGAACATCTGATAATTATTCTCACGGAAATAATGTTATAAGGAATAATGAAGAGAAACAATCACTTATTTTGTGATATAATAGAACAAACATATCTGTTTCAGGATGAAATATTGGATTTAAAAATTCAATGGAAGAAATATTGTTTTTTTGTTTTTTTCAGGAAGGAATGGCGGGAATTTAGTAATCTCAGGAAGAAATAATGGATTGGACATATACACAAATCCAAGACAAATAGTTTCTAACGGGAAACTTTTAAGTTCTAAAAAGTGTGCATAATTATTGGTAGCAGACTTGTGATTATTTCCTTTTAAGCCCAAGTCACACTGTCACGATTCAAGAGCTACGTTTTACTACGTTTTGAAAGCGTAGCGAAATGGGAATATACGTAACGAAGCGTATCGAAACGTAGTGATCCTTTGTTCAAAACGGTACCTGCCCCGTATGTTTTGAAAATTCAACAACAAACGTAGCGAAATTGAAACAAAATAGAAACTAGTAAAAACGTATCAAAGCCTAGCAGAACGTAACAAAACGTGCTTACTACGTATCGAAACATATCAATGCGTGGTGGAAACAAGGGTCTACACGTACTAATACGTATCAAAACGTGACAAGAACGTAGCACAACCCTAGTTAACCCTAGCTTTCAAAATAACAGGATTTTCTTTTAATTAAAAACGTAGTTGAAACGTAGCATTTTAAAACGGAATAAAACGTGACAGTGTGCACGTGACTGGGTCTATATATATGTTATGCTATTAAGCTGTAGCTTTCCGTGCGTACCTTCCTTGTTCTTTTTTTTTGTTTTAATTTTGCTAAATTATTTCTTTTATTTATTTGTTTGTTCGGACATGATTATAGAGTCTTAATTTGACTCTTGGTTATGTTCTCTCGGGTCGCATTATTAATAAGGTTCTCGCTAACACATCATGAATCAAAGCAATTTAACAGTGGCAGCGATTCAAAACCAACAAATGACGGTTAAATTATATAATTTTTCGTTACTAACTCAAATTTCAATTTCAAATACAAAATGTACACGCAATGAGATTTTGCCTTTTTCTTTTCTGTTAACTATTGTTTTCCTGCCTTTACGCATAGGTGGATAAAAAGTTTTAATATTTTCTTCCTATGGTGTCTAACATGTTGGTTTTTTTTATTTAGCTTTGTATAATATTTACCGGGCAATAGGTGATTTTACACTTGCCTAAATTATTTTTGTTTTAGATATATCAACGTCTTTTCCCGTTTTAACGTATTTGGGACAGAATTGACAATTATTTACATTATTAAAATGTTACGGCTTTAATTGCTTTTCAGACATGTTTCAGCAAACTTTAAAAACGTTTCCGTATACAGTGGCCCATATAAGATATCTTTACTTAAGATGTACAAAATTTTCTTTTTCATATAGTTAATTGACACTAATGGTTATCGAATATGTTTTTTTAGTTATATACAAAAACGTTCATGAGAGAAATTATTTAAGGCTTCAAGAAAATTACATATTTTCAAAAAAGCTTGCCATTTGATTATACTCTTTATATAAGTGAAGTACAGTTTTGTCTTACATTGAACTGTTTGTCAATAATATTTGGCGTACGAACAACACATTTTGTCTTTGAGGCAAACTCGATGGGGACTGTGATTTCGTATTTGTTTCATGAACTAATTTATAAAAAAAGTTGATTTTTTTAGAAAAAAGAGTCAATACGTGAACCTTAGAATTTTTTTTTATGCAAATCTTATTTGATAATTAATGTTCTTATTTCAATATTATTTTTTACCAACGTGAAAGGTCAAAATACTACCAATGGATGACACTTCTATGGTTCTTATTGGTAGAGGTAATATTTCACCTACATGTAGATCCAACAGCCATTTTATTTACTTTTCTGTGAAAAAAACCCATATTAGATAGATATAGGAAGATATGGTATGAGTGCCAATGAGACAACTCTCCATCTAAGTAATAATTTATAAAAGTAAACCATTAAAGGTCAAGGTACGGCATTTAAGGGACTGTGCAATATTTATCTGAGGGTGGGGCCGGTGTACAGCAAATATTAAAAAAAAAAAAACTGTATGCCCCGCCAATATTTATTATAAAAAAAGTTCTTGCCCCGCTTCAATTAATGAAAAAAAAAGTCCTTGCCCCGCTGGAAAAAAAATGAAACACATATATGGAAACATGATATTTTTTAACTAAAATGCACAACATTCAATAATACATGTATATCAGAGTTGATATTTCAACTCAAATGCATTTAATTCAATATTATAAAGATTTTATTTTTGAAGGAAGTCAACTTAGGAGCGCTGTGATTGAATGTAAGGGTACAATATATTTTTTTGTATTTATCTATGAATAATTGCAGTGTGTATATTTACAAAATAAATTTGATAACCTATTGAAATATTTTCTAGACAATTATTTGAAAAGATTTCCAAAATTTCATAAATTTGGTGTAAAATGATAGTGGGCATCAGACTTCAGTTATTTTATACTATTTTGAAGCTTTTTATAAGTACATTTGATTTTTATCACAAAGAATAAAAATTATTCACTGAGAACAATACTGTGTTGAGAAAAGTGCTGATTCATCATAATAAGTCAAATTGATGGGTACTGATATAAAACTTTATTCTGGGAGTTCAATATTAACTATATTGTATAAAATGCACCAAACTATAGTTCTTTTGTATTTCTTTTCACCTTTCGCAATAAATAGTTCAATTGGAAACACCAGAATTCAAGACGCGACAAATGTTTTTAACTGAGATATTTGCCTTCTTTGCTGTGTAATTCCCTAATGTATCACTTGGGTATTTCTCTAGCTATTAAAATTGGAAATGTTCTGGTTAAGTTTGTACTGTTTATGGAGTAAGGCAATATTTAATCATACTAGAAGCATTTTCAGCGTTAAAATTGTCCATCTAAGAAAAAAAGAGGCCCACTTGAGGCCAAATTTAGATAGAACTTATATTCTCCTGTGTAAAGAATTTGTTCACATTCTTGGCAATTCATGCAGAAAATATTTCAATAGTGCTTGATTTTGTAGTTTATATCTTTAATTATATCAGGCATACATAATTTTTCATTTTCTACTGTTTGCAAGGACTTTTGTTGGAAATTAATACTCCCAAGGGACATAATTCAGCTTTTTCATAGATTAAGTTGTAATTCTTTTAATGTTTAAGAATTTAATTTTGTCATGTTAAAGATTTATTTAAAATACAATTGAAGTTGTTTTATGTTTAAGCATTTATTACCATATGTTATGTCATATGTTTAATTTTCAAAACATTGTTTATAGTTTTCCAGAATTTTGATCAGAATTTCATTTTTTTTTTATAAATGATTATTAAAAGCATAAACACACAAAAATATATTGAAGCACTGTATTAGGTTATTTTGTTTTAGATTCAATTGTTCTTTTTCTATCAAGTTACTTTTTTCCACAGAAATCACAAATAGTTTTAATCTGTTATACTCTGATTTAATTTTTTTATGCACACACGAAGGTTTTTAAAAAAGTGTGCGCCCCGCCAAAGGTTTGTTACAAAAAACTTTGCGCCCCGCTCATTAATTGCATGAAAAAAGTATGTGCCCCGTCCATGTTTGCACCGGTCCCACCCTCAGATAAATATTGCACAGTCCCTAACACAGAGCCTTGACTCACAACGAACAGCAAGCTATAAAGGGCCCAAAAAAAATGCTAGTATAAAACCATTCTCAACTACTGTACTTCAGATTCCTGACTAAGGACAGGTGCAAACATTTTGCAGCGGGATTAAACGGTAAAGTACGATTATTTTGCACATAGAATATGGAATGTGGAATGTTTATTCTTACCAATAAGACAAAAGCAACTTACTTATCATTTGTTTGTGCATGCCGTAAAACCCTGTTCCACATAAGAAATTGGTTTGGATCCAGCAAATACATTTAATATGCTACTTATACATGTATACTTAATATACCTGTCCGAAATCAGGAGCCTGTTTTTTTTGTTTGCTTATTATCGTTGTTTGGCATAAAAAAAAAATTGCCATTAATTTGATGCATATACATGTATGTGCATAGTGGTGAAAATATACCACCCATGGACACTCTTATAACTTGTTTGTATAACTGTTCATTAAATTCAAATTCATTGTTTCTTAGAAATAGTTTAACAAATGCAGTTAAACCTTTTTTGTTGGGAATCTTGTGCATCAATTTATTCTACTACATTGATAACCGTTTCCTTTAAATTAACAATGATCATATTTGTGTACATTTACGTTACATCATAGGCAATAAGAAAGTAATCCCTTTTTATATTGTGTGTAACTCTATTTTATTAATGAAATCCGTTGTATCTAGAATTCAATTCTAAAGTTATGCCTCTTCAATAATGGTTTTATATTAGGTCAAATAATTTCTCAATCTCAATCCATCTCGTGGGAGAGTAACACCTATCATTTGCCTATTGATGATCGGTTGTAAGGAACATTATAATTAATGTACATTGTATCATACTAGTTGACCAGTTCGCAATGCCTCATTTATTATTTCTAAATGAATTTTATGAATGTTTGGAAGACTGATGTACATGTGTCCATGTTTTGAATCATTCATTATTCTTTAAAAATTATACGTATGGATAGCTATTTCGTTTTTTCTATATAGATTTTCAACTATATGTTATATTATCATATAGCATATACGTGAGTAAGCAATCAGTGTAAAGTTCTTTATTGCCAAGTTTTAAATATATTGAATACCCCGTATGGAGGTGCTCTTAATTGCAGGATGCTAATACAGATAAGAAGAAAAATGTTCCGAATGAATAAAAAGAAAGTTTCCGAATATTTCTCCATAGGCCATATTTCTAACTAATAAATATGCGTGAACCCTCAGGGGTTCACGCAATAATACAAAAGTGAATCTAAAGATACCAAAGGACATTCAAACTCATAAGTCGAAAAAAAAAAAACGAGAAAAAAGTCCATGGCAAAGAAAACATGCAAGTATCTAGCAATATCTGTAAAAGGTGCAGATAAAAAACATTTCACAGTGTTAACTGTTTGTAAATTGAGAATTTTATACTCAATTTGCCGTTCAACTGCAGCTTTATAATTTGTGAAATGGCGGTAAACTTATGCAGCTTTCTCGGTAAGTGTTTTTTTAATTGATATTTTTTGTGTATATTCAAGCAAGTATTTACCGATGACAGTTACATATTTAAAATAGTGAGAACATTAGCTTTTAATAAATGTATAACATTGCATATGTATTTTAAAAGACAACCTAGTATCTAAATGTAGATACTTTTACCGATAACGACAAAAATGCTTATGACCCGAATTCGGGTCATAAAAAGGGTAAAGAGTTAAGAATTCCGTATAACTATATAACGTTATAGCGCTTCAATCCTAAATAATTACTGTTTTTATCCTTTTAAAATAGAATTTAATCACAGGGCCATGAATTAATATTGATTTTACCACGAATTGACCCTTTATGCTGATAGTTTGCCCTTCGCTGGTGCACGTGGTAAAATATTCAGCATAAAAGGCCAAACAATGATAAATTCAAGCCCCGTTGAATTATACTATAATTATTAAAGAATAAAGATAATATGATGCTCCAAGAATAAAGAGAACAATTGCCTGTTTTATAAAATGTACTAAGTATATGAAGTTCATAATAATAGCTCTTCAAAAATAAATTGCATTTTTCTGCATGAAATGCAGAGGGGAAAATGAACTTAAACATTGTACTTTTTCACCTAGTAGGTAGTAAAATCATATACGAATCGCTTATATAAAATGACACTATAATAAAATAAATTATTATATAAAAGTAAGAAGATCTAGTATGATTGTCAATAAGGAATAATTACTTATCAAACAGAGTTTCAATGTCGAAAATATAAATAACTGTGGTATAGGTATATATGTGTATGGTCTTCAACCACGATAAACACTCATGCCTTCAAAAGCCCTTGCATGAGAAATGTGACTCTTTCAAACAAGAAAACTAACGGCCTTATTCATACAATGCAGAGTAATTAGAAAAAAATACCTCCCCAAACATGGGACAGTGGTGTCAAAACAGATATTTATCGACTTAGATTCAAAATATGTATTCAAAATGTAAAACGCCTTCGTAGCTGTGACTAACGATGTGTTCTTAATGAGTAAATATGTCTGTTTACATCCAATGCGTTCCAATTCTAACATTTCCAAACCTGTTGCAATAAGTTTTAAAAACCATTACACACAGTTTCTGTTTGATCTTTCTACTGTGTGACAATTCTTTCAAAATAACAACGACAAACATAACCAATAAAACAAACAAAGATAAAATAAAGAAACACGAAACATGTAATATAAAGATAATTATGACGATACTACTACTACTACTACTACTACTACTACAACTACTACTAATAATAATAATAATTAAATTGATGAAACTAATAAAATCATGTTATCATTAATAGCTAAAGTGTACTTACTGTTGATATTCGACTCAGTCATTTTGATTTAAAGTTGGAAAAACCATAACAAAATAATGAAAGGTACTTAAAGTTTGTTCTTGGAAATACCCAGTTTTAAAATAATTTTAATTAGACCCTCATTTGCACACACGTTTGATCTGATTTTCAGTTTATTAACACTAGTCTAGTATTTATATAGGATTTATATATGAGGACTGTTATATGTTGGTTTTTTTTAAACTTGTTTTATATTATCTATGTCTTCATAACGACGCTTAAAACTGTCTTTTCTTATAAATTGAAATTGGTAGATTACCTCAGCTGTATTTGGCAAAAATTTAAGGAATTTTGGTCCTCAATGCTCTTCAACTTCGTACTTTATTTGGCCTTTTCAACTGTTTTGGATTTGAGCGTCACTGTAGACGAAACGCGCATCTGGCGTAAGTATACAAAATGTAATCCTGGTATCTGTGATGATTTTGTTTACGCATTCTGGTCTTCAATAATCTAAAAATATAGTCCAAGAAACAATTATTTTAGGTTTAAAAAAAGAAGACGAGTATATATCCTGCAACAGTGTTGAGAAAATTTGTCTTACCGTTATAAACATTTCTTTTCTAAACAATAAATATTTTTATTATACTTTATGCAAATTGTGTATATTATTCAGTCATTTCATTGGAGACACGGCATTTGTCAAATTTCTATTACTTCCATAAAACCCACTAACCCATAGCAACATGTGATAGTATAAAAACGTGTTCTTATAGATATAAGAAGATGTGGTATTAGTGCCAATGAGACAAATCTCCATCTAAGTCACAATATGTAAAAGTTAACCATTTTAGTTTAATTACGGTCTTCAATATGGAGCATTGGCTCACACCGATCACCAAGCTGTAAAGAACCACAAAAATGACTGATGTTAAACCAATCACATGGTAAAGAAATCCAACGGTCTAATCTACATATATATATATATATAAAACGAGAAACGATAAACACCTATGAACCACATCAACAAATGATCGACAACTACTGAACATCAGGTTCCTGACTTAGGACAAGTGCAAACAAATGCAGTGGGCTTAAAAGAAGGACGAAAGATACCAAAGGGACAGTCAAACTCATAAATCTAAAACAAACTGACAACGCCATGGCTAAAAATGAAAAAGACAAACAGAAAAACAATAGTACACATGACACAACATAGAAAACTAAAGAATAAACAACACGAACCCCACCAAAAACTAGGGGTGATCTCAGGTGCTCCGGAAGGGTAAGCAGATCCTGATCCACCCGTCGTGTTGCTTATGCGATTACAAATCCGGTAAATAGTCTAATTCGGTAGGTCATATTCATGAAAGGGAAGGGGATTGTAGTTACGACGTAAGGAACATATCCGATATCATTTGTGAAACGGTTATTCCATAACGGTCAACCAACTCGTTAAAAGAGTACCAACCTTCACCCTTATCTGAAACAATATTGTAACATCAAAACATAGAAAAACACATTATAAAATATCAATTGAAATGGCTTAACTCAACTTCAAAGGACATATTAACACAAGTGAACACACACTGAAGGAATCGACACAATATAAATACAAATATTATGTCTAGAATTAACACCTGATTAGCACGAAATTTCTCGATCAGAACCAATAAACACCTGCTCCGGACGAGGACATAATTGTTTTAAAACAACGGCATATTACTGGGTCTTCCAAGTGCTCCACGAAACCTCTATTTAAAGTATAAACATCTATTTTATCAGCAATCAAAGAAAGATCTTTTAGAGAAACATACAATTTAAGACTCTCTCATCTGGCAATAGTATTAAAACATTTGAATTTTCTACACTTTACACAAGTATTCCCAATTCCAAACTAAACGACAAATTGAAAGAGTTGGTATTACTTTGATTCATTCAAAAGAATGACGAACGTAGACACAAGTATCCTGTCTTGGGGAGGGATAAATCCTACTTTGTAAAGAATCACTCTGATTAAAATTCTCTGAAACTGACATTATCAAGATCCTTGATTTCTTGATTGACAACATATTTGTTACGTTTGGAGGACTGTCGGAATTCAAATGGAAACAAATTGTGTCCCTCTTTTTACTGTCTTGTTTCTATATTATTATGAGGATGACTTCATACAGGAACTTCTTAGAAAGAAAGATAAGAAGTTAGAAATATCCTTTAACTTTATGTTCCGCTATAAAGATGATGTTCTGTCACTTAATAATACACAATTTGGTGACTATATTGAACGAATCTATCCCATCGAACTAGAGATAAAGGATACTACAGATACAGTTAAGTCTGCCTCATATCTTGACTTACTTCTAGAAAAGAGGGACGAAAGATAACAAAGGGACAATCGAACTCATAAATCTAAAACAAACTGACAACGCCATGGCAAAAAATGAAAAAGACAAACAAACAACAGCACACATGACACAACATAGAAAACTAAAGAATTAACAACACGAACCCCACCAAAAAACTAAGGGTGATCTCAGGTGCTCCGGAAGGGTAAGCAGATCCTGCTCCACATGTGGCACCCATCGTGTTGCTTATGTGATAACAAATCCATTAAAAAGTCTAAATCGGTAGATCACATTCATGAAAGGGAAGGGGATTGTAGTTATGACGTAAGGAACATATCCGATATCATTTGTGAAACGGTTATTCTATAACGGTCAACAAACTCGTGATGGCGTCCGTAAAATTTACAAAGGGATGATTTCAACTTCACCATTTGGATCTCTTGGTTTAATAGCTTCCTTGTGAGCAACAATCTCCTATCAACAAAATTATGATAGGAAATGCAATCACGGGAATATCGTATCAATTGGGAGATATATACCCCGTATGCAGGTGCTGCTGGAATTTTGCTACTTAGAAATAGAGAGTTTACAATTGGAAAGCTGAAATCATCTCTTTTGTCGTAAAGTTTTGTTTTCAACCGACCCTCATTGTCCATTTCTAGATGTAAGTCAAGATATGAGGCCGACTTAACTGTATCTGTAGTATCCTTTATCTCTAGCTCATGGGATAGATGCGTTCCACATACTCACCAAATTTCGAATTATTTAGTGAAAGAACATCATCTATATAGCGGAAAATAGAGTTAAAGGATATTGCTAACTTCTTATCTTTCTTCCTAAGAAGTCCCTGCATGAAGTCAGCATCATAATAATAGTTCGGAATGTGGAATACTTGTGTAAAGAGTAGAAAAGTCAAATGTTTTAATACTGTTATAAGATGAAAGAGAGTTAGATTGTATGTACTCTAAAAGATCTTTGGAATTTTTAAGTAATCACATCTGATTCACGCCACCTCTAGAATAGTCAGTTTCACAATAACTGTGAAGCCCGTCTTTGATTGCTAATAAAATAGATGTTAATAATTTAAAAAGAGGTTTCGTGGAGCACTTGGAAGACCAAGCAATATACCGTTGTTTGTAAGGACACTTATGTAGTTTAGGTATCCAATACAGTGATGAAAGATCCAGTTCTTCATCTTTGGTTGAAATTCCAAAAGGAACACAGAACAGACCTATGATTATCAAGGATTTCTACTTTGGTCGTGAGGGTATATGTTGAGGTTCCAAGTGAATTGTCAATACCTAATTCGTTTATCAAGCATTTAATGTAATGAGTTTTACACACAAAAACGATGTTGTTTGGGGCTTTATCTGCGGGAACAACAACATATTTGTCATGGAGGTAGGATAGGTGTTTTGCAACATTTGGGTCTTTTAAAATTGACGTAGCATGGGCATTGATAGACCCATTCAGTTTCTTAATTCTGATTTGTATCAACGACCTCACTGCCTTAATCCATTCAGAAAGAGTCTCTACGTCTTCCCTCACGTGCTTAGCCCATTGCCTGGTATAATCCTTAACTGAATCCATCAAAATTTTAAAGTTGTATTTCAAATTGATGGATTTATGGTCACGATATTTCGGACCTTTCGATAACACATTTCGTAGAGAAGTGTTATAAACAATGTTGAGGTCACCGGTAAAAACGTGGCCAGCAGGATCATATGTGAATTGGGAACTAGCACAAGTGCAATCAGGCGGTTTAGACTTAAAGTCGTCAATATCGAGATCCTGCAAAACGTGTTTGTAACTGAAAATTTTAGTTGCAATAGGTTTTATTAGAAAATAGAAATTGACAATGAGGACCGGTTGAAAACAAAACTTTACGACAAAAGAGATGATTTTAGCTTCCCAATTGTGAACTTTTCATTTCTGTGTAGCAACATTCCAGCAGCGCCAACATACGGAGTATATATCTCCCAATTGATACGATATTCTTGCGCTTGTATTTCTGATAATGATTTCCTTGATAGAGTATTGCTGCTCACAAGGAAGAAATTAAACCAAGAGTTCCAAATGGTGAAGTTGATGTCATCCCTTCGTAAATTTTAAGGACGCCATCACGAGTTGGTTGACCGTTATGGAATAACCGTTTCACAGTTGATATCAGATATGTTCCTTATGTCGTAACTACAATACTCCTTCCCTTTTCACGAAATTGACCTACCGAATTAAACTTTTTACCGGATTAGCAATAACATAAACAACACGACGGGTGCCACATCTGGAGCAGGATCTGTTTACCCTTCCGGAGCATCTGAGACCATCCACAGTTTTTGGCGGATATCGTGTTGCTTAGTCTTTAGTTTTCTATGTTGTGTCTTCTATACTTTTATTTGTCTGTTTGTCTTTTCATTGTTTAACCATGGCGTTGTTAGTTTGTTTTAAATCTATGAGTTTGACTGTTCCTCTGGTATCTTTCGTCCCTTTCTATCTTGTTTTTAGATCTAGAAATAAACAGTAGCCAATAACTTTGATTCAATGATGACTTTATTCAGTAAAACGCCACAATCATTTTATGTAATATGTATCAGCTGTGAACCACATCCAAAATAAATGTTTACAGAAAAACAATGTAGAAGGGAAATTATCAACTTTTTTTTAAGCTTCAAACCATACGTAAGACAAATATAATATTTCAAATACACTTCCTTTCACTCGTTTACAATGACAAAATATTAAAATCGAAAATTTCTGCTTTGCTTCTTGCTTGAAATTATCATAGACCAAGATTAATTATAAAGAAACACATTTTTAGAGCATGCTCAAGCTAATATTTTTAATATCAACGTTATTTATGAGTTTTTGTTGAGGTATCATGCCAGAGTATAATTTCTCTTTTGTCTTATTTTTTTTCACATGAAAACAAATGACAATTAAATAAGCCAATAACATTAAAAACAGGAATTTTCTGAAAATCGTAAAAAAATGTCATCTTACTTGGATTGTACAGAGCGAATGTGGGACAAATTTCCTCAGTGGAGCTCACTCGTTGAAATGTATGCAAGATTTTCATAGTTTCTTTGTCAATAGCGGAAAACTCTTTACGATTCATACTGACAAAAAATCCCAGTCTTCCAGAAACATGAGTCTTTGCTTTATTACTGTTACTAATTAGTGTAATAGGTGTATCAAAGTTCTGTTTCTGATGCCCAGCTAAGAGGCATATGAACCTTAGGCAGTTCCGGTGTCTCTTGCGTATAAACATTACTCAATATCGTATTACCTTTCGACAGAAAGACCAATGAATGTGTTGATTTTCTGTCAAATCTAGACAATGTGTACGTACTGCCTAAAAAAGAACTTGCAACACTTATTGATTTAGATAAGGAATAAAATTATTTATTGAAATACATTTATTGCTCTACATATTTTGTTTGAGTGTTGTGAGCTGTCGATTGTTTACCTTTTTGCTATGGAAGTGTTTTTTTTTTATATTTATTAAAAAAAAAAAAGAAAAAAAGGAAGTGACAGTGTTACAACGACTAGTGGTGTTCCTCTTTCATAATGTGGTACTTATCCTTTTTAAATTGTATAATGAATACATCTTGTTTTGGCTTCTCTTATTCATATCTACTAGAAATGAAATATGTATTTATCAAATAAATTACTTGAAGCTATTTTTTTCTGTCTATTCGAAAACAAATTAAAGATGTGGTGCACAACGAATAACCAGCATAGCTTGTTATTAAAACGTGTGCACATGTTTGAAGTTATTTCAAATAGACAGAACAAAAATAACAGTCAGTCATTCCTTATAATTTAATTCTAGATTTCATTTTTAAAGAACACTTCATGTAAAAAACATTGTGATATCACGGTCATATGACAAAATGATGTATATGAGCTGATGGACAAAGCATTAGCAGCCAATCAGAAAGCTCGTTACTGTCACATCCCAAATTAAATTATATTGTCATTTGAAGGTACTATATTTGTGTATACCATCTACGAAGGTCGTTTCTGCTTACAAATTGTCAGTCTAGGTCAATAATTTAAAAGTGTAAAAACATATATTTCACTGATATCAAGGTTAAAAATATAATTTTGCTTTGGCCTTCATAAAAAAAATACATCAAAAGTATGCAATGTATTTCGAAATAAAAATAATTACCATCTGCTCTAGTCGAAGAATTTGTAAGCATTACGGGAACAGTTATAACTATGGTTATGATAATACCACAAACAAAAGCTAGATTTGGAAATCTATGTTGTTTGATTCTGGCGCATATATTTTTTGTAACAACGGGCTTTGTTGATTTTGAATTACCTGTGATGTTGGTCGCTGGATACCAACTCTGTCATAATCATCAGAAGAGAAATCTACAGTGTCATATAAACTCGACATCTGAAAAATATCACAGTAGACCGACAAAACAATTTGACAATTTTACATAGAGAAAAAGTCCTTAAAATAGAATGGTATATATATACAATTTTGGAAAGTTTGATCATAAAACATAGTAAAAAGTAGGTTTCGGTGTAATATCTTTTAAATTACACTTATTATAAAAGATAATGTTGATTTTTTTTATTTTATCACAATTTTATTACGCGGATGTACACCACAATTTTGATTTCATTTCTTCATGGACAGAAAAAAATATTACAGTCATTACTTAAACAAAAATAATATTGAAATAGTATACAATTTTCCCGTTCTAACCAATACGAAATATGACTGGTAACCAGTAAAATCAGAGAAACACCATGAATATGACAGCTATAAGACATTAAAGTCAATAGAAAAAAATTGACGATTGTAACGGCATTTTCAAAAAGGGGAAGTCCATACAACTGACAAAACTAAACGCTATCACCAACAGTCGTTCCAACTTTAAAACAACTATCATATTCCTGACTTGGTCCAGACATTTTCCAAAGAAAAATTTCATTTTGTGTAAAATCTGGATTTATATAATAGTTAGCTATAATACCTTCAAATTATATGATACGTGCATATAATCAGCTGTATTGATTAAAGACATTATTGGCTAACGCAACAAAAATGGGAACCAAGAAGCCATGCAGCATTGTGTAAACATACATCAAAGACATACATCATAACTTAAATAAATAAGCATATAACTAAATAAAAAAAACGACGCCATAAAAAAGGTTTTTTTTTTTGTATTTAATAGTAAATATAATCCAGTATAGGATATCAATAGTTGGACATTAGGAACTATACACATTCTCGAAATAAATTACAAATTGAATAAAATATGTTAATACGAGGGTACACAAAATGAATAGACAATTTTCGCGCCTTTATGACGTCATTTACTAGATAGAGGGGATCGCATGTATCCCTGCACTATAAACGTTCATCAAACGTCTTAGTGATCGTCATTGTCCAGGATTAACTAGAAATAATGTTTGTTCTGTAGGTACTTAATCACAATCCCCTAATGAAAGCAGTGCTGATTGTCAATTATGATAATTCAATTTGCCGAATAATTCGTGCAATATAACATCATAGTTTTCCAACCACTCGCTTAACAAGGAACGGAAGTGAAGATGCCCCTAAACGCATGAATGATTTTCACTAAAATTAAAGTTTTTGACGGAAATGCATTTAACTCGAAAGTTGTGTAAGGCTACAAATTAATTTCGTATGTAGCGTCCCTCTGAACCTACCTACATCGCAAAAAACAAAAATTAAAGATGTTTATATAAAATCAAACCACGTCAAGAGTCATACGACCAAAAAGAAGCATAAAAGTACAAATACTAATAAAGTGAAACGGCACAAATTAAAAAAATAAATGAGCGTCACTGATGAGTCTTATGTAGACGAAACGCGCGTTTGGCGTATTAAATTATAATCCTGGTACCTTTGATAACTATATACAGAATGTCCGCACATAAAATCTAAGAGTCTAAGAACATCCTGTATTTAAAAATCAACGTTAGTTTGACTTTGATAGATAGCTGTCTTATTTTCAATTTTTACACACCCAATTATTTTATATTTTCTTACCTTTTCAGACTGTGTAACCAATGTTCTTTTACAACTGTTTGAAAACTATCCAGTTTAAAATAAGAACCTGACTGGATATTGTTCATATCATATTGAATATTTTGAGAATTTATTATCTTTTTCAAATAGTTGTACCTAGAAACTGAGAGCTCTTTATGTCAAACTATCAAACTATCGTAAATTTTGTTGACAAAGATTAATATAATTGTAAGAAATTTTGAAATATGTTTACAATATGACAATTTTGATTACACGAGGGGTACACACTATGCAGCTATGTATAATTTAATGCTTCTACTTTTAAATTGAAGGGACTTGTTTGGGTTTTGTTGGTGTTGTTGCATATATATGTTTTAACATACAAATTGATCGTTGCAATCATGCCTCAGTGTTTCATCTTGTTGCAAATATGTTTACTCTATATTCATCAATCATACATATTCAAATAAGTCAAATTGACAATCACGTCTCTGACATGTTCCAGCACTTCATGTTTCACTGAAAACAATTAACTTATGTACCCTTTAAACGAGCAAATCACATTTCTTATCTAGAAAAAAAAACATCAAAGAAACCCTGAAAGAAAAGTCGTACTTCGTTTTAAAAAGAATATGAGCCACAAAAAAAATGACAAAAAAAAATTCATGTTTTAGAAAAGACAAAAGATATTTTGTAAAAATATATTTGAGTTGCAACTTTATACGAATGTTGGGTTTTAATCGCCTTTCTGGAATAACTTCACAAATACGCTATAAATGAAATATCTGGAAGTAAATGAGTTATAGAAAACAAATGATATTGGGTATCTATCCATGACACAAAATCAAGTCATGCAGAGTAATAAAAAACATACACAAAAAGCAAAAAAAACAGGCCCTTTATTGCTGTTCTTCATCTCATATAAATACTTGATGCACTTATAATCCTGTTAATGATATGAAAGAAAGCAACATCACGTTTCTGTCTTGTAATTGGTCGTTTCATAATCTAATGCATCCTGGGTAATATTTTCAAAAGCGTAAACCAAAGCGTTTTGATTGGTTTAAAACGTTATAAACAATGGAAATTCAACCAATGACGTAACGTTATTTTTACTTTGGGGTACGAACAATGAAATCACCCATGATGCTTTAGATTCTGAAACGGCCAATTGTTCAGTACATATTTTACCGTCATAGTATCCCTCTTCCTTTAAAATACACAGAGTGCTATCAAGACCTGTACGTTAGATACATTGTAATAGCATTATAACTACTACACATTGGGTCGTTTTCTTATCTTATAGAGGGTAAATGTACAAAGTTTGCATTCGGCGAATACGAATACTTTATTTCTCATAAACTACAATTACATAATTATAGAGAACATACAAAAATATAATTACTATAATGGTACAATTATTACACGCATGTGTGAACAATACAATGAAATTTACTTGGAGGATTGACTTCTACATTTAGAATATTAATAAATTTACATAGTTTTTCTAATATTACAATATTATATGATTTAAACAGTTCATCAAATTTATAGATATTAGGGTTTGAACCAAAAGTATTTCGGTAAGAATGTCTTTCTTTCAAACTTAAATGTTTCACAATTCATAATGTAATGGTACTCGTCACCAATGTCGTTTGAGTCACAAAGACGATAAAGTCTAAATATTCAAACGGAATAGAAGCACAAGGAAATGCACAAATTCAAGATCATAATATTACAAATACAATTACAATCTGGAGATATATAAACAATAACTGTTTAGTGTCTTTAAATATCAGCTGTATTTGTACAAGGCTGGAAAACAAGGTGTATGCGAGCTTTTATGGAGCTATTACACCTGTTTCGAGCCGAGTACAAATACAGCTGATATTTAAAGACACGAAACAGTTATTGTCTTTATCCTGCAATTAATTCTGTATATTATTTGTGTTTTGAAAGACGAAAAAACACATGTTTTGCATTTATTTTCTATTTGAAATCCTTTGAGGCCCGTGTTGTAATACGATACAGTAATCACACATTCAGCTGAAGACGGGTTCGCAAAAAAAAAAGAATCTCGAATGGTGAACAATAACACATCGCTCAAGGTGAAAAATTATCTATTTTAACATAACAACTAATTTCAACAATAAAAACAAATAACAAAACATTGTCAAATTTGAAACAGAAGTGTACCAGTTGTCCTACGCTTCAGACTTGACATTCACTAAACATGCATGATGAAATTGACATGGTTGATTGTGTAACACAATCATACACATTCAAGTTTTGAAATCGACAATTGTCATCGTCATTGGAATGCATCTGGAATACACATTCTGAGGTCACACAGGTTCAAACAATACTCAGTCCGGCAGTGGGCGGAGCTTTAAAGCGATATCTGTATAGTATACAGATACAGCATAGCAATATATGTAGGACTGTATCTGTATAGTAGGACACCTAATTGCAGGATAAAATACTCAGCCCGGCAGTTGGTGGAGCTTTAAAGCGATATCTGTATAGTATACAAATACTGCGTAGGGCTGTATCTGTATAGTAGAGCACCCAATTGCAGGATCAGGGGCGGATCCAGCCATTAAAAAAAGGGGGGTCCCAACCCAGGACAAAGGGAAGGGGGGGGGGGGGTTCCAACTATATGTCCCCATTAAAATGCATTGATCGTCCAAAAAAAAAACGGGGGCTCCAACCCTAAAGACATGTACTGTTGTCCATCATGGTAGTTGCTTAAAATTGCTTAATACCACTTCATTTTAACTCTGGTGAATCGTTGTTTCATTTGAAAACTTTTTTTATATAAGATTAATATCTTTTTTGTTTGTTTGTATTGCTGTGTAATTAATGTTTATACAACATCTCACTTCATGTCAATGCTTACATTAATATCCTTAATTGCAGTATTACTAAATATCAAATTATAATACCATAATCAAAAAAAAAAAGCAATAATCACCAAAAACAAATATAATAAAACCGTGGAAAAAGTGAAAGGGGTACAGTAACTGTTAAATAACAATATTTAGTTTCCGAAATGATAAATATTAAAGGTACATACATGTATATAAGTTAGCTAAAAGAAATACATTTGAAACAAGTACATCAACCTAATCGTACATTTTGAAAATTCCTAACTTCAACAAGTTAATCTTAAATGTTTATCAAACATCACTATGGTGCTGTTTGCACTCTTTGTCGTGATGTCGACCGGAAGTCTCGTTTCTTCTAGGTGATCTTTTGTTTTGACATTCTAAATAACTCCCTCGTAACCAAATATAATCAAGATCTTTTTCGTCAACTGGGGTGATACTGGTATCCAACGATTCAACACATTGTTTCTGTGGTTTCCTATTTGGTTTAGGTAAAGTGTTCACATCTACTTTCAGATCTACTTCTATAGAACATTGTTTATCTTTTAAAAGTGCTGAAAATATATAAAAAAAATAATCTTTAAATTTGTTTCATAGCTAGTCTAGCAATTTTGCAAGTCAGCTTAATGAGAGTTGTCGAAATAAATAACTATCATAGATATTTTTAAATATACATTTTGAAATAACTTTACTGATTTGAATTGTTTTACAATTTTCATTTCGGTGCCTTTTATGCTTGTTTGAAATGTTTTACATTTTTCATTTCAGGGACTTTTATACTCGTTTGAATTGTTTAAAGCATTTGTCATTTCGGGGCCTTTTTTATAATTGACAAGTACAGTATGAGTTTTGTTCGTTATTGAAGGCCGTACGGTGACTTATAATTGTCAATTTCTGTGTTATTTTGGTCTCATGTGGAGATTTTCTCATTGGTAATCATACCACATCTTGTCATTTTTATATTTACAACGTCTTATACATGCATTACAATTATAATAAACAGATTACCAGTTCTAATTTGACTGCATCAGTTGAGCATTCGACAATTGACATGGTCGAACAAAACTTACAAACGAATAAGAGGCTGATTAAAATAAAATGGACCAAAGTTTTAAAAAAACTAAGTATAGCTGATCTATAACTTTGAACATGGGGGAGAGGAACTGGGGAGATAGTGTGATAGCTCTGAAAGTTTTGTTATAAAAATATGTTGCAATGCTGTATTTTGATTAGAGTCGTAGTGCTTGCGTCAAATAAATTTTTTTCTAAGGCTGAATACGTATTTAAAATGAAACATATGATTAATTCTTTTAAAACTTTTATTATAGGATATGCGATTGCTGCAAAGTACATATTCTGAAAATTAACAAGGATCAAACTTACCAATTAAAGCATTCTTCCTTTTTTCGAACTCTTTATTGAGCATTTCGACGAGAAAGGTTTGAGTTTTATTTCGTTGTATTGATAGCACCAACATTTCATAAGCTTGAGGTCCTTTTGTGAGAAGGATATCTAAAAGTTTTCCAACTTTTGAAGTTTGCGTAGTTTCCTTTTTTATATTTTCCGAATCATCCCTTGTTATGATGAACTTTGACCTAAGAAAGTCAAAATGATCTTCTGGATTTAAGTATTTGCAAAGATAAGACCGTTTTTCATCTAAAATCTGAAAAGATAAGAAACTCTTTGAACATATATGTTTAAAAAATAACTATGTTTTTACTGTATACGTTATAGTTATTGACCAAGCAAGTCGGTATATTGGATTTAATCTGCACGGCTCGGGTGACCCTAATTAACCCGAACGACGTAGGAGTTCGGGTTAAAGGGTCACACGAGCCGTGCAGATTAAATCCTATATACCGATTTGATTGGCCAATAACGGTTTTAACACATGACGCCACCAACGGCTCCTAGGAAATTTAATAGAGTAAAGAAAGGAAAAATGAGCCTTTTTATAGTAAGAGGTTGGTAAGTTTTAAATTATTATATTTTTTTTTATTTAGGCTTCTTCTTCAGTTGTTACATTTTTTGCAATTTAATTGTAGATTTTTCTATCGTTTCTGTTAAATTTATTCATAATTACCATTTAATTAGTGACGAATAAGACTTTGACATATGGTCCGAGAACACAATTATTTCGTAGTGCATTTCTTTTAGAACATAAATGAAAATAAAAAAAAAATCCCACCTGCGCTTTCTCAAAGAAACTTTTACAGTGTGTTGTACTACTTATGGGACAAATTATATCAAAATTATAGAAAAATTCATCGCCTCTAATTCAAAATATGGACAATTTTATGTTTAGGGCGTCTTGAAATCTTTTGACAGCTTCCGAAGTACTAATTTTCAATCTTTTTCAGCTGGACCAAATCACTACTTTCCTTTAAAATTCAGGACCCAATTTTTTTTACAGTGTAATTTCACCCCCCTACTTGCAATTTGAGGCATTAAACATGGAGAAATAAATTTGGAAGGGGTATAAAAATTAATGGCAAGTAACCAACTGTCAACACTAGGGACTATATTCGTGAACAACGAATCAAAACGAATCAAGGGACGGAACAACGAATCAAAACGAATCAAGGGACGGAACAACATAAACCAAGGGACGACAATTGTGGTCTCGGACCATATTGTGTACTTTCAAATCTATGTATGCAAAATCATAACTGAAAGCCTTTATTTACGGTTATTGAGTAATTTAAAAGATCATTAATAAATTATTCTTTCCCTCAATGATATACTTAGAGAAAGATGAACCGAGTAAGATGTTAGTACATTGTATACATTTAGAATGTTAAATAAACACAAACAAAGTTTCTTTTATCAATCTTTTACCACCCCAGACCCAAAATTGAAATTCGATCCCCAAATAGTCACTTTATAGGAATAAATATGCAAAAAGTCGTAATGAATTCCATTTAGTCTAAAACTTATTCAAATCAGATTTCATTTATTTGAATATTCTTAAATACATGATTTCTTTTTTGGCAGAAACTACAAAAAAAAATCAATATTATATGTTCGGACTTTAAAACTCTGATTTAAGATTTACATTGTGTACATAAAGTATAATAAAATATTTTATGTCCCCCCGTTTAGATATTAAAAAAAAGGAAGGAAGGAGAAACCTTTCTTTTTTCATAAGGGCCTCCTTTGCCAAGAAGTCTGGGTAGATCTACTGAAATCACTAGACAGTTTTGAGGACAAGCTCCGCCCGTGCGTGGGTTCTTGACTCCAATATTAATCGATTAGGATTGTCAGTTTTCCTATCGAAGGTCGGTGGTTTTCTCCGGGCACTCCGGCTTCCTCCACCAATAAAACTGGCCGCCACGAAAAAGCCGAAATGTGGCGCTTAAAAGTGGCGTTAAAACAACAACAATCAATCAATAATTTGTGTTTCCTATTTTGAAACTATGATGTTTGTACAAAGTTTTTAATAAATCAACTTCAAGGCAGATGGCGGATTCGGGAGGGGGAGGGGGTGAATAGGTCGTTCACCCTTGGATTTGGACAACGTAATGTTTTAAGTCTCGCTACAATCTTTGATATATATATTTTTTTTATTTTATAGAATAACACCCCTTTCGAAATCCAGGAAACGCCCCTAAAGGTAAAAATATATTTGAACTGTGCAGTATATCTGAGGTAGTTAATGCACACCTTAGCTGTGCCGGATTATTCATTTCACAACACAGTAAGAACAAAGAGATTTTATCTATGTCATGTGTTGTGGAGGTGATTTTTATTTACATAACAACAGTGGATGTTACAAAAACAAATTAAATATGTGGGGGAAACATTGCAGAACATAGAATTATCTGTAGTAAAAACATATTGGAGTATTTAACATTTTGTCAGGTTAGGGCCTTAATGTTAGTTTATTCTGTTACATATTCTTATATCGGACTCGAACTTCCTTTAAATTGAATTTTACTGTGCATATTGCTGTGTTTGTTTATTTCACATTTGCTAGGAAGAGGGTTGAGAACACACAAAACTTGTTTAACCCATCAATTTTTTTTGCGCCTGTCCCAAGTGAGGAACCTATGGCTTTTGTTAGTCTTCTATATTTTTTTTGTTAATTTTGGATTATTAAAATGTTTCGAAAATTAGTGAGACGTCTATGTTTGCTGAACTACAGTAACTATACATTAATGTTAATAAGACAGTTAAAGCCCGGGTGCAGGATTTCTCACTGTCTTGAATACCCATTGGCGGCTTTAGGATGTTTTCTGCTCAATGGTCCGTTGTTGCCTTTTTGATGCATTCTCAATTCTATTTTATGGGTTTTGCTTACTAGTATTGGTTTTATAGATCTTCCGATTACCTTGTCTCATATACGTTAGATTTTCTTATTCCCTTTCTTTTTAATTAATTCGATATGGATCAACCTTCATAATTTTGGAAGAATCAGTTTGAACCCAAAATAAATATAAAAAAATATATTCTCTCTATTAATAGCTAGTATCGTTATAGAATAACGATTATTTAAACCATAACATAAAGTACCACGACGTTTTACTTTCGTCACATTCCATGATTTTATACAACAGACATTTTCATAAGCCTTTATAAGACAGTGAAATTTGATAATCGATATAAAAGCTTATACTCGTCTTCTAATTTCATTCTACACCCGTCACCTTTATCCGATTTGTATACTACGATGGACAAAGTGTGTGTGTCAATTAATAATTAAAGTGTATGATTTTCAAGGTGAAAGTGAAACATTATATATAATAATAACAGTTTCCAACGATAAATCAATACCCTTTTTTCTCAAGAAAACGATTTACGAAAAAAAATTGTGACCGCATAAACATGTATTATATAACAACAAGGATTGCATGATGTATAGAAGTTTGGTTCACGGTGCTCTCTGATCCGACAGTTGAACTCATGCATAAGACAATCTTTCAATTGGCTGTTTGGGATGTATAAATTATTAAAAACGCAGCCACACTCAGTCTAAGATTCCTGCTACAAATCGTTCAACCTCCACTTCCCTCAATTCTACTCAAATTCCCTCCCGCTACTCGTACTCCGACCACTACCCCTTACTCCCAGACGAAAATCTGTCAAAAAAGATTTTACAGAATATCCCCTTTTCACCCCCCTCGCTTATAATAGGAACAATATCTACATAATTTTTAGCATTCTCTAAATGTGTTCTCCTTCAACTTTTCCCACAGAAGCAGAAACTGTAGCATGGGAAAGCAAACGTTATTTCCTTGTTTATTTTAAAGATTCCCACTCCCCCGGCGACTCCTCATCTTTTACCTCCATCCACTTTACTACCAATACTCTCTCCCTACTCTTACTCGCATCTCCCTCTTCTCATAGACAAAAATGGTCAAAATTTATATCCATAATAACCCCTTTGTTACCTCCTACATACTAAATATACTTCATTCCCAACTCACGATTCCTTCACCTGTAACTTCCGCCACCTCATTCCCATGTTCTTTACCCCTGTTCTCCCCGGTAATAACCGAGAACAGAAACACTAGGCCTAATTAATATTTAAAAATTATGTTTATAATAACAAAATTAAGAAACAAAGAGTTCTAAGTTAAGCGGCAAAGCAGTAGGATAGACAACTTGAGACTAAACATGTAATAATGCGCACCTAAAATATACCAGGACGAAATGAACTAATTGATATGAATTATAAACAATAAGTAAAGCTAAAAATAAATGAGAAATGATTTCATTCCATATTTAGGCTGTAGTATTTCCATGTCACAGAGCAATACAAAATCATTGTATACTAAGTTTGTTTACAATTACAAAATGTACTAGTTATAATAATTCGCAAAGATACACACCAACATCCGGTATTTAAATACATGTACGAACTTTAACAGTTTAAGATGGTGTGTTTATTTACCTGTTCCGGTTGAAATAGGATAAGTTTTTCTAAAATTACTTCTCGCTAATAATTCTAAACAATGACAATATAATAGAAATAATATTTACATAACGTTTAGCATTCTCTAAAATTTCTTCTTCTTCAACTTTGTCCACAGAAGGCATCATGACAGCAGAAAGTCAGAAACAGAAACATGGGGAAAGCCAAAGTTAATTATTTCCTTGTTTATCTTAAAGATGTACACTAAAGGTAAAATCCCCGACGGTAATTTAATTTGAATCCGTTTTATTTTATGATTTAATATTGAGACATTATAGTCCACAGTGACACTAGTCTTAACTTTTTGTTAAGTAAGGAAATTACCTTTGTCGTTTTTTCTGTTAAATTTTAATTGTATATCGACATTAATAAAAAAAAAATATAAAAATAAATCAATCAAATGTATATTTCCATATAAGGGCGTTTTTCAATAAAAGCGTAACTTTCAGACCTAAAACAAATGCAAAACCAACTTGTCTAAAATTTAATTTCAAGAGTTATTTTGAATACTTCTATAATAGACCTGTTTGTAAACAAAAAGTGCAATCTTAAATATTCTTTAAAATGATATTATTTTCATAATTTGTGTACTGTTTCGACGAAATTTCTTCTAAACACACATATTTTTTGCAATTTTAAATGTTTCCTATAGACATTCCAGTTTGTTTAATACTTTTAATACTAGAAAAATATCATTTTGTTTCTGAATTGGAAAACCATTTTTATCGATAAAGATTAGACAGTACTTCACATATGAAGGTTCAACTCACGTTACGTAGTGGACATTTTGATGCATTTCGTAGTGGACAAAACCGTTTCGTAGTGGACAAAACGTTTCGTAGTAGACATCAACCCCATTATATGTTAATAAAAACATAATAAAAATTACATGAAACTAACCCTTGTTATTTGTTTTGCACGAATATAATTGAAAAAAGATTAAAAAAAAGACTCCATGGTAGTGGTAGTGTCCACTACGAAACGTTTTTCTCCCATACTTGTTTCGTAGGGGACCGTTTCGTAAGGGACGTATTCGCATTTTTTATTTTTTTCCCACAATCCCTATATTGCAATAACAAGACTGATTGTATTCATCAAAGCATTTATCAAGCTGTACACGGATATTTTTTTCATAATTTTAAAACCAGATACTGAAGGAGATTTGACCCGTTTCGTAGGGGACATTATCAAAAATACGGTATCACTCTGGTCCATTTGATGTGCTCAATTTTTCTTACCAACAATTTAATTGCCATTATAAAAGCATCACTTCTTTTGTAAGACCCTAATATATATCTTGCAAACAAAAATTACATTGATTTTATAAAACTGTTTATTGGCAAATTTTAATGACTTCGTTTCGTAGTGGACATTTTGTGAGGGACACACCTTCTGAAATTAAAAAACCTATATTGAAATGTGTTTATTAGAATATGTTGGCTCTGAACATACTTTTGAATTATGTAAAGTTAAAAAACCATTTATTTCTTCAATTTTTTTTACGATATTTTAGAGTATGAATGTTGAACAGGCGGTCTAGGGACATGCCATTTTGGTTGTTTTGGACCATTCAGGAGTCAATATCTTATCAATCCCTCTAAAAATAAACTGTTTCTTTGCTTAAAAATGTTAAATCTAATTCAATGTACTGACTGCACAAAAAATTACTTGCAAAGCTCAAACACATTTTTTTTAAAGTGGACACAAGAAAATACGTTTTTATTGAAAAACGCCCATAAACTTCAAACAGTAAATACACATACAATGTACACAATACGCATATAAGGTTATGTAGATATAGGAAGATGTGCTGTGAGTGCCAATGAGACAACTCTTCATCCAAATAACAATTTATAAAAGTAAACCATTATAGGTCAATGCACGGCCTTCAACACGGAGCCTTGGCTCACGCCGAACAAAAAGCTATAAATAGCCCCAAAATTACTAGTGTAAAACCATTCAAACGGGAAAACCAACGGTCTAATCTATATAAAAATCGAGAAACGAGAAACACGTATAAATTACATAAACAAACGACAACTACTGTACATCAGATTCCTGACTTAGGACAGGTGCAAACATTTGCAGCGGGATTAAACGTTTTAATGGTACCAAACCTTCTCTCCTTTTCTGAAACAATAGCATAACATCACAACATAGAAAACCAAACGATAAAATATCAATTCGAAGGCTCAACTCAAATCAAAAATGTAAATTAACACACTATGAACGAATAAATTTGATCTGCAATACCTGAATGCAAATGCACAGTTAATAAATTTTTAGGGACAAACATTCAAGGCCAAAAAGCAAGCAAAAAAGTATGTACATGTATAATATATATATTGAAAAAGGGCGGATAATACCAAAGGGCCATTTAAAACACATGTCTGTAAGACAAAGAGAATCAGAGAACGTCATTGCAAAAAACAAAACACGTCAAAAGACTAAGACAAAAAAACAACATTACACATAAAACAAATGAATAAATGACTGAGCAACACAAACCCCACCATAAGCTTAGGGTGATTTCAGTTGCCCCGAAATGATAATCAGATCCTTGTCCAGTAGTGACATTCATTATATTGATCACACTATTATCACATTATATGAGACAATATCTGAAAAAGTCTAGTTTTTGGCAATAAGAAAAAACCAAAAAAAATTCTTTAGACCCGGTATTTTAATAGCACAAATCGAAGAACACACATTGGGGATCTAGGAACTGTTGTCTGTAATTCAAATAATTGTTTAATAAGGAAACAATGGCAATTTAAAAAATGGTACAAAAAAAATCCAGTTCTTTCCTGTTACCAAAGTGAATCAATTTTAAAAAGTTTCTAATGGGAATAAGGAATAAGTTTAAGACACTATTTGTGGTTTACTAGTATATCCTGCAATAGTTTATCAAATGCCAATTATTGATTTTAGCATTTGCAATACAAAAGGTTTAGAAATATACTTAAATATAGTCAGATATGTCGGTAACATGAAAGAATCTTGAGTAACAGGACAACGATAACAGGACAGAGTTGGTAACAGAAAGGATTTTTCTGCTTTATTTTAAAGTTTAAGAAAAATAAATCATTTTAGATTGGTCACAATTGGAAGATAACAGCAAACATTGTCATTTATCCTTTGAAACTGTATTTGCAAGATGAAAAATCTGCCTAGGTAATGAAAAATTCTAAAATAAATTCCTTTCTGTTACTATCTACTATACTAGAATTGCACAATGTTCTCTGCTGTTATCAAAATCAAAAAACCTATTTTTTTATTCAATATACTGTATATTATTCTGAAATTTATTTGATATGGTGGTGATAACTTATATTAAATGAAATGGTTGGCATATAGTAGATTAACTGTTCGATTCTTCAGTGAAATTGTCTTGAACATCCTTCCTGTTACTGATGATGGTTATGCTGTTACTTTTGATCAGGTAACATGACAGAACGTAACAGAAAGGAATTACGCGATAGTTTTTGTCCTTTTTATCACATTAAATGTAAGTGTATTTCCTGTGACATATAACTTTTAAAAAGATGATATTAAAACACACTTAATGTTGTGGTGCACACTTAAAAATATTCTCAGAAAGTGTAAAAAAAGGCTATAACAGGATAGAACACCAATAAGTATTTTTCTATAAATTCTTACCTTGGATGGGCTTGAATTTTCAAACCTGGCCACCTTTCCAACTATTTCTTTGTACTAATACATGCAGGGAATGATGCTCTTCACAATACATAAGGGGAAAATAACTCTTGGTCTTGTAAACGTTTCCACAGGTAAAAAAAAACCAGTGGTAACAGGAGGGAAATTACCCTTGGGGACAATTTTTTTTCTTCTTAAAATTTGCAAAATTTTATTACATGCTATAGTTATAATATAAAAAGACAAATTAGGGGCAAGTTGATTACATAATATATCATATATGTGAGAATCGGACGCCTTTTTAATTAATTTGGATATTATTTGAATGATTTAGTTTAAAAAAAAACACAGGGGACAACATGATTTTAGGGGGGGTTGAACATTTAAATTACAATATTTTATTGGAAGAAATATAAGAATGAGTGTTTAATTGGCAGGCCATGGTGCATTATATAATTTAGTTTATACTAAAACTTAAAATTTTCAAAAAAGATGGTTGAATAAAAAAATAATTGCTGGTGAAGTGCGGGACATGGAAATTAGACTTTTTCAGATATTGTCTCATATATAGTAAGTACACATTTGAAGAGAAGTATCATTCGGTCCGTTGGAATCTGTGAAACAGTTATTCCATAACAGTGAAACAATTTGTGACGGCGTCCGTTACAACTAACGAAGGAATTACTTCAACTTTGACACTTTATAATTACTCTAAAATCATGATGCTGAAATTTAACACAACAACAGTATTCGTATTAATAAATTTCTTTTGTATATACTATGAAAAACCTATGGGAAAATTTATAGATTTAAGAGGTGAAAGTAAAAGAAAAAAGTATATAAATTTGTTTTGGCGGGAAAAAGATGTCTCTGGATTTTTAAAATAAAATAAGTGAAAATATTTAATTAATTTTAATTAATATGAAGACAATAGAAATGACAACAATTGCTATACAGCCCTCACACGGTCGTCATGGGAGACAACCTGCATAAATTCCCCATTTCCATTCTCAATTTTAAAAGATTAAATAAAACACGAGAATTGAAAACACATACAGCTACAACATTGCAATACGAGAAGTGAACATATTTCCAGATACATTATTTGAGAACGCTTACCAATGTTAGTGCAGACTCAATTTCAAGATATCTTTTATTATATGTCATCTTGAGGTAATTCCATTGTACAAGATATCCGTTGTTTCTTTATATGTAAATAATGTCTAGGCAACACTCTTATTACACAATTTGGTTCCAAATGATAGTAAACACTGTTCGTTTTTATCTATATTCATTTTTCAAAGATTTTGTGATATTATTTTCCATTAAAAAAATACCACTGAAGATCAATGAAATGTTTAACTAATATGTAACGATTGTACTTCCTTGAAAATGGTTATTTAAAATTTACGTTCTTCCTCCACTTTATTCAGAACGGATGTTATCAATAACATTGCAGTATAAAAAAAAAATTGACAAATATGTTGGATACTCTATTTTCCCGGTGCTTAGTCTTCCGGGAACCTAATATTGTAACAAACTCTCACATGAATCTTATAAGGATTACTATCCCATTTAGTGTTAGTGGTATACATTTAAATTAAAAATTAAAAGCGCAATATAATAAATATTTGACAAAGATATACTAAAAAGTTATATATGATTCGAATCTATGAGTGTTTTTGCGTTTGTTTATGCTGTATTCCTATCACGTAGACTGTTGTCATTTTAACGATATATTTTTTAACATTGCCATATAAGCGGGAGGTTTGGCTAGCCATAAAACCCGGTTCAACCCAATATACATATTTTTTTTAAATGTCCTGTACCAAGTCAGGAATATGGCAGTTGTTATCAAATAGGACGGTTCTATGTATGTTGCATTGGCGGTTTTTTTTTTGTTGCACTTTAGTTTTTCTGCTGCTCCGTTGTTTGTTTTTTTTATTATAGTTGATGTGTTTCCCTCTGATGTAGTTTGTAACCCGGATTTGTTTTCTGTAAATCGATTTGAACAGCGGTATACTATTGTTGCCTTTATTAGTGTGCACCAAGAGTAACTCTTTGTTTCCATTTAATTTTTAATAGACAAGCAAATTGGATAAATAAAGCATCTCCTTTCAAAGTCAAAAGATAAAACACTTCGATTACGGCAAACACTATTGTTTTAGAAATGTATCCCTATATTTCTATTGGAAATCTACCCTTAATTTTTTAAACTGTGTAAAATCCTCAATTCGGGATTGCTGTATTTGCTAATAATTGCTCATAGATGGGGTCCAAACCATGCAAATAATTAAAAGCATAGCACAAATTAGATAAGTATGATAACAATGTTTTTACAACAAAAATACCTGGAAAATGATTGAGATACAACATTATAAAAATATTTTCCCATGAACTAACTTGATGAATAAGCTTTTATGATCCAATGGAAATATGGAGATAGAAAAGGGTACATGTACGTAGTTTTGTCAATTAGTTACACTGAACGAGATATAAATATTACATCTCGTTCAGTGTAGAAATATCGTATTACAGTTGTATAGGGAGATAGACCATTGCACTTGGGTATCAAATATATAGCTATGAAATATAAAAATAAAAAAAAGGTGGTTTGATTGCCGATGAGACTTTCCACAAGAGACCAAATGACACAGAATTTAACATATATTGGTCACCGTACGGCATTTAGCAATTATAATATATCCATATCGTACAGTAAGCTATAAAGGGCCCGAAATCACAAACTTAAAACAATTCAAAAGAGGAAACTAACGTCCTGATTAATATGTACAAAAAAATGAACATAAAAACCAAATGTGATATAGAGTAAAACCCCAACCACTGAGTTACAGGCGCCTGGCGTGGGACAGACACATACAGCATGTGGCAGGATTAAACAGTTTATCAAAATTGGAAACAAAACACTATAATATGCACACGACGAAACCTAATGTCGATCTGGCATTGTAAAATGATTAAGTAACCACAATGACTGATAGAATCAAATAATTCAATGCCATTTGTGAAGAAGAAATATAAAAAAGAGGATGTGATATGATTGTCAATGAGACAACTCTCCACAAGAGACCAAAATGACACAAAAATTAACAACTAACATCATACGGCCTTCAAAACTTTATGATAAATTGATAGCATTAAAATTTATTTCTACAGCAAAATTTATTTCTTTCTTCAAAAATCTGTTCTCGTCCATGTGTCTACTTGGCAGTATATACCATACATGTTGGCATGTAAATGACGACATTCATTCAGAATTCTTGAACCATCCCAGTATATACTCAGCACCCGACAGACGAAGGTACATATATATGAAACTTGGACTACTTCAACCATAAACATCGAGGAAAACAGCAAAAAAATCAACTTATTTAGGTTTTCTTCATCATTGGACAACAGAATGACTAAGTCTTGTAAGTTCCAGTGGTTGAAGAATGACGATTTGGCGCCAAAAAAATGAATCATTATCAATATAATTCAGTAAAGTGTAATTGGTAATGTTTACACTGTTATTATCTTATATTGATTCTTATCTAAGACTAGTATATTTAATGACTCTACCGTTCAAAACTTTATACCTCCCTATTTTGATAATATAGAACCACCTATAATTTCATACACATACAAAAAACCCAGCAGAAGTTTAATTTTTAATTATACGTCGGTTACATCAGACGTAAATATAGAAAGTAATACTCCCTTAACTTGAAACTGTGAATCGTCGAAGTGTAGATATGTTCCCTATGGCCACGTTATTACAGGGGACCTCAATATATTCCAGGACAGAGAGGTTAAAAACTTTTTGAAAAAAGGACCAAAATATCGTCCTCCATCTAAAATAGATTGGAAAGAGTGTCGTCAAGTCACCAAAGATGCTCTTTCCTCGTTTTGCAAAAAATGGTGTAAACGGGAAAAATCTGATAAAAAATCTCTTGATTCTTATTCAAATAAATGTATGAATGTGGTAGATAAGAGAGAATCACATTTTGAAAATAATTTAGAAGTAAATAATAGAGTACATAATACACCTATTTCCAGAATAAGAAATAAACTTCAAATACTTTCAAAGCGGTTTGTGTTTGTACCGGCCAACAAAGCAGCCAACAATGTGGTGGTGGTATGCCGTAAATACTACACAGACGTTCTTAAGAATGAAATTTTAAATTCATCTACATTCAAGTCCATCCGCTCCACAGAGAGTCATATAGTAAACAAGCATATCACAACCACATCAAAGCTTAAGGCTTCTTCTGAACATTTGAAGGTCTCTATTATGTATTGGCTACCTAAACTACACAAACAACCATTTAAATATCGTTTCATCTCGGCATCTAGTAAGTGTTCTACAACTAATTTTTCAGTGCTCTTAACAAGTTCATTAACTACTATTAAAGAGCTTATCATAAGCTATTGTAATAAAATATATGAACATAGTGGTATAAACCATTTTTGGAGGGTAAAAAATTCTTTGGATGTTTTAGATAAATTACGTGCTTTTGATGGTCCTTTTGATTCTGTTAATAGTTTTGATTTTTCTACTCTTTAAACTACACTAGTCTTCCACACTATCTTATTAAACAAAAGTTTTCCTTTTTAATTAAATGGTCGTTTGGAAAAGCTGAATGTAGATATATTTGCTGCAACTCATTTAAAGCCTTCTTCTCTAATGAGAAAGGTAAATATGCTAGATATACTTACTGGAGGTGTGATGAGATGATTGAAGCTGTTAATTTTCTCCTTGATAATATTTATGTACGTTTCGGCAATCAGGTTTATCGACAGGTTGTAGGTATCCCCATGGGCACTAATTGTGCCCCTTTAATAGCAGACTTGTTTTTGTACTGTTACGAATCACAGTTCATGACTAAACTCAGTAAAGACCCGTCGAAATTGCATTTAATTGATAAATTCAATAACACTTAGCGTTATCTTGATGATATTTTGTCGTTAAATAATCAAAAATTTTCTCAATATACTGCTGAAATTTACCCCAAGGAACTTACTTTAAATAAATCAAATTTATTCGGTAATAACTGTCCTTTCCTGGATTTAGATATTTCGGTTTTAAACGGGAAACTCCACACTAAAATTTACGACAAAAGAGACGATTTTTCGTTCCCTATTGTTAATTTTCCATTTTTAAAATGGTGATGTTCCTTTGGCGCCAGTTTATATTTCACAACTTGTTCGCTATGCCCGTGTCTGTTGTGACGTTTTTGATTTTAACGAACGCAACCTATGTATTACTGGTAAATTATTAAACCAGGGATATCGTTATCATAAATTACTTAAAACCTTTACTAAATGTTTCCATAGATATAAAGATTTGGTTTTGAAGTTTGGTTGTACCTGTAGAAAACTTATTTCAAACGGGATAGCACATCCTCATTTTTACGGAAATGTTGTTAACTGTGCCCGGAAATTTAGAAATGATCCATGTGAACTTGTCGCTCCTTTAAATAAACTTATTCTAAAAGGTTACCTATTCAACACTGTAATAAGATCATTGAATATTGTTTTTATTGGTATAAATATTGATTTTGTTATCAGTAAATCAAAAGCTAACTAAATATTACTAGTATGTTATATGCATATACATATTCATGGATCTCCAATCTGTCGATACCTGTAACTTGGCATTGCACAAGGTCATGTTTTTCTCTGGCTGTTTATGACGTCTTTACACTACATCCATTGGATGTTGGATATGTACGATTGATAGTTTAGTCTTAGATGCATGATTTTTTTATTAGTTGTTAGTGGCTTTGAACTAGCTGTCAGATGACTCCGAGTACTTTCAGATCTGTTCATTGTGTCTTTTTGTGTCGGGATGTATAAGTACCGGGCCACGTCCACTTGTATTTTTGTCAATCTGATGAGTTAAGCCTTTTTCAACTGATTTCTATAGTTCGTTCTTATGTTGTACTGTTATACCACTGTCCCAGGTTAGGGGAGGGTTGGGATCCCGCTTACATGTTTAACTCCGCCACATTATTTATGTATGTGCCTGTCCCAAGTCAGGAGCCTGTAATTCAGTGGTTGTCGTTTGTTTATGTGTTACATATTTGTTTTTCGTTCATTTTTTTCCGACGTAGTCGGTATAGTTTCGGTTTGTGCCCTTTGAACTTAAGGACGCTTAACTATGGCAACAGAATACGCATGCTCGAAAATTCTTTCTGTGATTGGACAAAATGCTGTCATGGTGGGTGATTTGGTTGTGTTTGAAAAAAAGTCTCGTTAATTATATCGTGATGGAAAGCAAGTGAAAAACTATAAATATTTGAACTAGATCTTACAAAGATTTATATTTTTATTAAATAATTGTTTCTCCAATAGCTCTTTGCATCCATGACAGCTGTTTATTCGGGACAACTATATAATTTTTAATGTTAACTTTGTTGTACGAATGTACATGACTTTTAGAACGCACCTACGTATGTGAGATTTCCGCGGGGTTTTGGTAAATGTAAACAGAAAGATACGAGGAACGAGAATACTGAAAACGTTATTTAAATGGTAAATCACTTATTTAAATATAATCGGAATATTCACAAATCAATTTGTAGCGTTCTTTTGTTGGTAATTTATTGATTTTTAGATAGTAAGAGCATTGTTGTTCACAAGATGAAGGTAGTGAACGGGCGTTTCCACTAAGGACAAATTGTGTCAAACTATGCAGGTTTTCAGTGCACTGCAATCGCCTTCTTGTAGTTACATTCAGATGGAGATTTAATTAAAGAGGCCCTGCATCATTAAGTCATTGTGCTTCTGAAGGTTATCGAAATGATAGTTTTAGATATATACTCAAATTTAAATATGTCGGATATCTTTTTTAAAGATACATGTAGTTCTTGTTAGTACATAAATAAGGCCGTTAGTTTTCTCGTTTGAATTGTTTACCGTGTTTTATCGGGGCCTTTTAAAGCTGACTATGCGGTATGGGCTTTGCTCATTGTTGTAGGCCGTACGTTGACCTATAGTTGTTTTAAAATGTCTGTGTCATTTTGGTCTTTTGTGGATAGTTGTCTCATTGGCAATCATACCACATCTTCTCTTTTATATCTTCATGTTTTCTATTTGGAATTGCTGGCATTGCACGTATTTTAAACATGGTTATGATAGGCAAATACTAGGAAGTCTCCTAGTATATTCATTCTAAAGATTTGGATACAATTGGTTTTACATTGATGTCCTTTGTACAAAAAAAAAGGAAAAATTTATCTCTTTTACACACTTCGATTTTTTGACACCTTTTTGAACTAATAATCCGGAGTTAAATCTCGTATAACACCAGTTAGAATTCTTTATTGTACAAGACCTTTATTAATGGCCATGCAGGTTACAATACACCATTAGATTTTATGGGCGCAGCCATTTTATGAGCATAACATGGTATTCAGAATTAAGAGTATGGCGAATCCTGATTGGTCGATATGTGCTCCCGTTATTTTTTATTTTTAGAGACTTCGTGCACTCTGCTTTATACAAAAGGCAAAATAAAAATTATTCCGTAGCCCTAAAAGCACTGAGATGACTTTTCAACGCTAGGACAAGACCCGTATTTTTAAGGGCAAAATTGATAGGCATGGGAGATAAGTACAAAATACGCTAAGAAAAGCAACGCGACCCTATATTTTTTAGACCAAAAAATACTGTCCTAATAACTTTTCTTTGATTCTAGCAAGGTTTCGTTAAGAAAATCAACTTTCTAAAGTCTATATCTCGAAAAAGGCTACCATTGTCGCCTATGGGGAAATTAATTGTTTATTTCAATCTATACAGCATCGACATTTCTTTATAATAGTACTCAAAAAGTGTCAAAAACAGTAATTTTACTTGACATTTGATGTGAAACGGTATTTTTTGGTGACAAATGAAATATTGATTATCTAGTTTTTAAGCTATAGTCTGTTTCATATTGGTATTGCATTTTACCTTAGAAACAAGGGTGGGCTCGACTTTTGACTTACTGTGGAACGAATATGTCATTTTCTGAAGTTCTGCTGATTTGTTTGAATAGAGCAAGTACACGTATAGAGTTTGTGAATATAAATCGATTTTTAAACATAACAATCTCGACCCAAGTGCTGTTATCGAAATTACCAAATTCAGCGAAAATGTACGGAAATGATCTCCTTCGAACATTGAAATGTTCACACGAATATCAAACTAAAAGAATAAAATAAGCATGCCATTTTGTAGTTAACAAACAGTTATCGATGTCAAAACACAAATATTAACACATATTCCATATTTTGAAATGCTATAGTCTGTTTCAAAAATGTACTTTTTTACGAAAACGGTTTCATTTAAAACTGTTGTTCAAAATTCACCGTAGTAGTTATATATTGGATTGGTTTTGTTATCAATATAATCAGTACTTGATGATATATAAAGAATCATTGGAGAAAGTGGGCATTATCTTCAGTCCCTTTTTAACAGAACCGCATTTACTCAAAAAAACTGATTTTTTTTCTTCACATTTTTCGACTGGGGTCACCTCCGATAAAAAATTCTGAAAATTCAGAAAGTAAAGCCAGAACGGTTTGAAGATAATTTATTTGTGGCATATATATTTGTGCATCTAACGCACTATGAATTGCACGATACAAGAAAGTATTAAATACCGTATAGGTTACAATACACCATTAGATTTTATGGGCGCAGCCATTTTATGAGCATAACATGGTATTCAGAATTAAGAGTATGGCGAATCCTGATTGGTCGATATGTGCTCCCGTTATTTTTTATTTTTAGAGACTTCGTGCACTCTGCTTTATACAAAAGGCAAAATAAAAATTATTCCGTAGCCCTAAAAGCACTGAGATGACTTTTCAACGCTAGGACAAGACCCGTATTTTTAAGGGCAAAATTGATAGGCATGGGAGATAAGTACAAAATACGCTAAGAAAAGCAACGCGACCCTATATTTTTTAGACCAAAAAATACTGTCCTAATAACTTTTCTTTGATTCTAGCAAGGTTTCGTTAAGAAAATCAACTTTCTAAAGTCTATATCTCGAAAAAGGCTACCATTGTCGCCTATGGGGAAATTAATTGTTTATTTCAATCTATACAGCATCGACATTTCTTTATAATAGTACTCAAAAAGTGTCAAAAACAGTAATTTTACTTGACATTTGATGTGAAACGGTATTTTTTGGTGACAAATGAAATATTGATTATCTAGTTTTTAAGCTATAGTCTGTTTCATATTGGTATTGCATTTTACCTTAGAAACAAGGGTGGGCTCGACTTTTGACTTACTGTGGAACGAATATGTCATTTTCTGAAGTTCTGCTGATTTGTTTGAATAGAGCAAGTACACGTATAGAGTTTGTGAATATAAATCGATTTTTAAACATAACAATCTCGACCCAAGTGCTGTTATCGAAATTACCAAATTCAGCGAAAATGTACGGAAATGATCTCCTTCGAACATTGAAATGTTCACACGAATATCAAACTAAAAGAATAAAATAAGCATGCCATTTTGTAGTTAACAAACAGTTATCGATGTCAAAACACAAATATTAACACATATTCCATATTTTGAAATGCTATAGTCTGTTTCAAAAATGTACTTTTTTACGAAAACGGTTTCATTTAAAACTGTTGTTCAAAATTCACCGTAGTAGTTATATATTGGATTGGTTTTGTTATCAATATAATCAGTACTTGATGATATATAAAGAATCATTGGAGAAAGTGGGCATTATCTTCAGTCCCTTTTTAACAGAACCGCATTTACTCAAAAAAACTGATTTTTTTTCTTCACATTTTTCGACTGGGGTCACCTCCGATAAAAAATTCTGAAAATTCAGAAAGTAAAGCCAGAACGGTTTGAAGATAATTTATTTGTGGCATATATATTTGTGCATCTAACGCACTATGAATTGCACGATACAAGAAAGTATTAAATACCGTATAGGTTACAATACACCATTAGATTTTATGGGCGCAGCCATTTTATGAGCATAACATGGTATTCAGAATTAAGAGTATGGCGAATCCTGATTGGTCGATATGTGCTCCCGTTATTTTTTATTTTTAGAGACTTCGTGCACTCTGCTTTATACAAAAGGCAAAATAAAAATTATTCCGTAGCCCTAAAAGCACTGAGATGACTTTTCAACGCTAGGACAAGACCCGTATTTTTAAGGGCAAAATTGATAGGCATGGGAGATAAGTACAAAATACGCTAAGAAAAGCAACGCGACCCTATATTTTTTAGACCAAAAAATACTGTCCTAATAACTTTTCTTTGATTCTAGCAAGGTTTCGTTAAGAAAATCAACTTTCTAAAGTCTATATCTCGAAAAAGGCTACCATTGTCGCCTATGGGGAAATTAATTGTTTATTTCAATCTATACAGCATCGACATTTCTTTATAATAGTACTCAAAAAGTGTCAAAAACAGTAATTTTACTTGACATTTGATGTGAAACGGTATTTTTTGGTGACAAATGAAATATTGATTATCTAGTTTTTAAGCTATAGTCTGTTTCATATTGGTATTGCATTTTACCTTAGAAACAAGGGTGGGCTCGACTTTTGACTTACTGTGGAACGAATATGTCATTTTCTGAAGTTCTGCTGATTTGTTTGAATAGAGCAAGTACACGTATAGAGTTTGTGAATATAAATCGATTTTTAAACATAACAATCTCGACCCAAGTGCTGTTATCGAAATTACCAAATTCAGCGAAAATGTACGGAAATGATCTCCTTCGAACATTGAAATGTTCACACGAATATCAAACTAAAAGAATAAAATAAGCATGCCATTTTGTAGTTAACAAACAGTTATCGATGTCAAAACACAAATATTAACACATATTCCATATTTTGAAATGCTATAGTCTGTTTCAAAAATGTACTTTTTTACGAAAACGGTTTCATTTAAAACTGTTGTTCAAAATTCACCGTAGTAGTTATATATTGGATTGGTTTTGTTATCAATATAATCAGTACTTGATGATATATAAAGAATCATTGGAGAAAGTGGGCATTATCTTCAGTCCCTTTTTAACAGAACCGCATTTACTCAAAAAAACTGATTTTTTTTCTTCACATTTTTCGACTGGGGTCACCTCCGATAAAAAATTCTGAAAATTCAGAAAGTAAAGCCAGAACGGTTTGAAGATAATTTATTTGTGGCATATATATTTGTGCATCTAACGCACTATGAATTGCACGATACAAGAAAGTATTAAATACCGTATAGGTTACAATACACCATTAGATTTTATGGGCGCAGCCATTTTATGAGCATAACATGGTATTCAGAATTAAGAGTATGGCGAATCCTGATTGGTCGATATGTGCTCCCGTTATTTTTTATTTTTAGAGACTTCGTGCACTCTGCTTTATACAAAAGGCAAAATAAAAATTATTCCGTAGCCCTAAAAGCACTGAGATGACTTTTCAACGCTAGGACAAGACCCGTATTTTTAAGGGCAAAATTGATAGGCATGGGAGATAAGTACAAAATACGCTAAGAAAAGCAACGCGACCCTATATTTTTTAGACCAAAAAATACTGTCCTAATAACTTTTCTTTGATTCTAGCAAGGTTTCGTTAAGAAAATCAACTTTCTAAAGTCTATATCTCGAAAAAGGCTACCATTGTCGCCTATGGGGAAATTAATTGTTTATTTCAATCTATACAGCATCGACATTTCTTTATAATAGTACTCAAAAAGTGTCAAAAACAGTAATTTTACTTGACATTTGATGTGAAACGGTATTTTTTGGTGACAAATGAAATATTGATTATCTAGTTTTTAAGCTATAGTCTGTTTCATATTGGTATTGCATTTTACCTTAGAAACAAGGGTGGGCTCGACTTTTGACTTACTGTGGAACGAATATGTCATTTTCTGAAGTTCTGCTGATTTGTTTGAATAGAGCAAGTACACGTATAGAGTTTGTGAATATAAATCGATTTTTAAACATAACAATCTCGACCCAAGTGCTGTTATCGAAATTACCAAATTCAGCGAAAATGTACGGAAATGATCTCCTTCGAACATTGAAATGTTCACACGAATATCAAACTAAAAGAATAAAATAAGCATGCCATTTTGTAGTTAACAAACAGTTATCGATGTCAAAACACAAATATTAACACATATTCCATATTTTGAAATGCTATAGTCTGTTTCAAAAATGTACTTTTTTACGAAAACGGTTTCATTTAAAACTGTTGTTCAAAATTCACCGTAGTAGTTATATATTGGATTGGTTTTGTTATCAATATAATCAGTACTTGATGATATATAAAGAATCATTGGAGAAAGTGGGCATTATCTTCAGTCCCTTTTTAACAGAACCGCATTTACTCAAAAAAACTGATTTTTTTTCTTCACATTTTTCGACTGGGGTCACCTCCGATAAAAAATTCTGAAAATTCAGAAAGTAAAGCCAGAACGGTTTGAAGATAATTTATTTGTGGCATATATATTTGTGCATCTAACGCACTATGAATTGCACGATACAAGAAAGTATTAAATACCGTATAGGTTACAATACACCATTAGATTTTATGGGCGCAGCCATTTTATGAGCATAACATGGTATTCAGAATTAAGAGTATGGCGAATCCTGATTGGTCGATATGTGCTCCCGTTATTTTTTATTTTTAGAGACTTCGTGCACTCTGCTTTATACAAAAGGCAAAATAAAAATTATTCCGTAGCCCTAAAAGCACTGAGATGACTTTTCAACGCTAGGACAAGACCCGTATTTTTAAGGGCAAAATTGATAGGCATGGGAGATAAGTACAAAATACGCTAAGAAAAGCAACGCGACCCTATATTTTTTAGACCAAAAAATACTGTCCTAATAACTTTTCTTTGATTCTAGCAAGGTTTCGTTAAGAAAATCAACTTTCTAAAGTCTATATCTCGAAAAAGGCTACCATTGTCGCCTATGGGGAAATTAATTGTTTATTTCAATCTATACAGCATCGACATTTCTTTATAATAGTACTCAAAAAGTGTCAAAAACAGTAATTTTACTTGACATTTGATGTGAAACGGTATTTTTTGGTGACAAATGAAATATTGATTATCTAGTTTTTAAGCTATAGTCTGTTTCATATTGGTATTGCATTTTACCTTAGAAACAAGGGTGGGCTCGACTTTTGACTTACTGTGGAACGAATATGTCATTTTCTGAAGTTCTGCTGATTTGTTTGAATAGAGCAAGTACACGTATAGAGTTTGTGAATATAAATCGATTTTTAAACATAACAATCTCGACCCAAGTGCTGTTATCGAAATTACCAAATTCAGCGAAAATGTACGGAAATGATCTCCTTCGAACATTGAAATGTTCACACGAATATCAAACTAAAAGAATAAAATAAGCATGCCATTTTGTAGTTAACAAACAGTTATCGATGTCAAAACACAAATATTAACACATATTCCATATTTTGAAATGCTATAGTCTGTTTCAAAAATGTACTTTTTTACGAAAACGGTTTCATTTAAAACTGTTGTTCAAAATTCACCGTAGTAGTTATATATTGGATTGGTTTTGTTATCAATATAATCAGTACTTGATGATATATAAAGAATCATTGGAGAAAGTGGGCATTATCTTCAGTCCCTTTTTAACAGAACCGCATTTACTCAAAAAAACTGATTTTTTTTCTTCACATTTTTCGACTGGGGTCACCTCCGATAAAAAATTCTGAAAATTCAGAAAGTAAAGCCAGAACGGTTTGAAGATAATTTATTTGTGGCATATATATTTGTGCATCTAACGCACTATGAATTGCACGATACAAGAAAGTATTAAATACCGTATAGGTTACAATACACCATTAGATTTTATGGGCGCAGCCATTTTATGAGCATAACATGGTATTCAGAATTAAGAGTATGGCGAATCCTGATTGGTCGATATGTGCTCCCGTTATTTTTTATTTTTAGAGACTTCGTGCACTCTGCTTTATACAAAAGGCAAAATAAAAATTATTCCGTAGCCCTAAAAGCACTGAGATGACTTTTCAACGCTAGGACAAGACCCGTATTTTTAAGGGCAAAATTGATAGGCATGGGAGATAAGTACAAAATACGCTAAGAAAAGCAACGCGACCCTATATTTTTTAGACCAAAAAATACTGTCCTAATAACTTTTCTTTGATTCTAGCAAGGTTTCGTTAAGAAAATCAACTTTCTAAAGTCTATATCTCGAAAAAGGCTACCATTGTCGCCTATGGGGAAATTAATTGTTTATTTCAATCTATACAGCATCGACATTTCTTTATAATAGTACTCAAAAAGTGTCAAAAACAGTAATTTTACTTGACATTTGATGTGAAACGGTATTTTTTGGTGACAAATGAAATATTGATTATCTAGTTTTTAAGCTATAGTCTGTTTCATATTGGTATTGCATTTTACCTTAGAAACAAGGGTGGGCTCGACTTTTGACTTACTGTGGAACGAATATGTCATTTTCTGAAGTTCTGCTGATTTGTTTGAATAGAGCAAGTACACGTATAGAGTTTGTGAATATAAATCGATTTTTAAACATAACAATCTCGACCCAAGTGCTGTTATCGAAATTACCAAATTCAGCGAAAATGTACGGAAATGATCTCCTTCGAACATTGAAATGTTCACACGAATATCAAACTAAAAGAATAAAATAAGCATGCCATTTTGTAGTTAACAAACAGTTATCGATGTCAAAACACAAATATTAACACATATTCCATATTTTGAAATGCTATAGTCTGTTTCAAAAATGTACTTTTTTACGAAAACGGTTTCATTTAAAACTGTTGTTCAAAATTCACCGTAGTAGTTATATATTGGATTGGTTTTGTTATCAATATAATCAGTACTTGATGATATATAAAGAATCATTGGAGAAAGTGGGCATTATCTTCAGTCCCTTTTTAACAGAACCGCATTTACTCAAAAAAACTGATTTTTTTTCTTCACATTTTTCGACTGGGGTCACCTCCGATAAAAAATTCTGAAAATTCAGAAAGTAAAGCCAGAACGGTTTGAAGATAATTTATTTGTGGCATATATATTTGTGCATCTAACGCACTATGAATTGCACGATACAAGAAAGTATTAAATACCGTATACAGCATCGACATTTCTTTATAATAGTACTCAAAAAGTGTCAAAAACAGTAATTTTACTTGACATTTGATGTGAAACGGTATTTTTTGGTGACAAATGAAATATTGATTATCTAGTTTTTAAGCTATAGTCTGTTTCATATTGGTATTGCATTTTACCTTAGAAACAAGGGTGGGCTCGACTTTTGACTTACTGTGGAACGAATATGTCATTTTCTGAAGTTCTGCTGATTTGTTTGAATAGAGCAAGTACACGTATAGAGTTTGTGAATATAAATCGATTTTTAAACATAACAATCTCGACCCAAGTGCTGTTATCGAAATTACCAAATTCAGCGAAAATGTACGGAAATGATCTCCTTCGAACATTGAAATGTTCACACGAATATCAAACTAAAAGAATAAAATAAGCATGCCATTTTGTAGTTAACAAACAGTTATCGATGTCAAAACACAAATATTAACACATATTCCATATTTTGAAATGCTATAGTCTGTTTCAAAAATGTACTTTTTTACGAAAACGGTTTCATTTAAAACTGTTGTTCAAAATTCACCGTAGTAGTTATATATTGGATTGGTTTTGTTATCAATATAATCAGTACTTGATGATATATAAAGAATCATTGGAGAAAGTGGGCATTATCTTCAGTCCCTTTTTAACAGAACCGCATTTACTCAAAAAAACTGATTTTTTTTCTTCACATTTTTCGACTGGGGTCACCTCCGATAAAAAATTCTGAAAATTCAGAAAGTAAAGCCAGAACGGTTTGAAGATAATTTATTTGTGGCATATATATTTGTGCATCTAACGCACTATGAATTGCACGATACAAGAAAGTATTAAATACCGTATACAGCATCGACATTTCTTTATAATAGTACTCAAAAAGTGTCAAAAACAGTAATTTTACTTGACATTTGATGTGAAACGGTATTTTTTGGTGACAAATGAAATATTGATTATCTAGTTTTTAAGCTATAGTCTGTTTCATATTGGTATTGCATTTTACCTTAGAAACAAGGGTGGGCTCGACTTTTGACTTACTGTGGAACGAATATGTCATTTTCTGAAGTTCTGCTGATTTGTTTGAATAGAGCAAGTACACGTATAGAGTTTGTGAATATAAATCGATTTTTAAACATAACAATCTCGACCCAAGTGCTGTTATCGAAATTACCAAATTCAGCGAAAATGTACGGAAATGATCTCCTTCGAACATTGAAATATATATTTTTTGTTTTTCAATGACCCGGCATTCCTGCACCATATAGTAAGGATTAAGCACATTTTTCTAGAGGTTCTTGCTGTGTAAACTGGGACCAATAAAGTCACAAACTTGATAAAAATGGGAAAGCTTTCATGTAAAGTTTGTTTTTTTACAATTACAGTTAACACAACTTCAATTTTTGAGATATTCGGTTCTGCTTAATAACCAACAGAAAAACATCTTGTCAATCCGATCCTATAAACTACGTTCTCCTTTTCATTGAAGTGACGCTGGTTTACTCTACAGAACTTTCTCTGTGTAGCAAATGATCCATACATACAACAATTTCAAGCCTTACCGATAACAACTATGTCAGAAACAAACACATATACCTTTTACAATGGGTTTAACATATCAAATAACCTTTTTAAATAATAAAAAAAAAAGGTTAACCGTTGTTCTTTATTTTACTTCTACAGTGCTGCCCTGTGAAAAGGAATAGTTAAATAGATATAGGAAGATGTGGTGTGAGTGCCAATGAGACAACTCTCCATCCAAATAACAATTTATAAAAGTAAACCATTATAGGTCAATGTACGGCCTTCAACACGGAGCATTGGCTCACACCGAACAACAAGCTATAAAGGGCACCAAAATTACTAGTGTAAAACCATTCAAACGGGAAAATAAAAACATATCTGTTATATTAAACTTCATTTGGGCTATAGGACATGACTACTTGTAAAATGCTATGCTGAAAACTAGTTATATAAAGAATAAAATGAATTCAGTCATTATCGTTAGCTTCCTTACTCTAGCTGTTTGCCAATCAAGTACATCGGTACTAAACAAATAACATGAAGATCCATGGTGTAGCCATTTTGCAGGACAGGCAGCAAGCGAGATACCTACAATTATAAAAAAGATCTTATGAAAATATTTTTTTTCAAACTTACATGATAACAAAAACTAAAATAAAAAAAAATACTGACCTCCGAGAAATATTCCAAAAGGAAAGTCTCTTATCAAATGGCACAAAAGTGCGAACACATCAAACGAATGGATAACAATTGTCATATTCCTGATTTGGACCAGGCATTTTCTTTTGTAGAAAATACACGGTCAATCTGGGTTTAACGTTCAAATGGATATCTGTAAGGCCACATCTTGGTTATATTGCTTATCATATTTAAGAATTTATTCACATAGACATATACATGTATTTATAGTTCGTCTCAAATTTATTTTTACTGTTTAGTCATTTTTTGTTAATATCTGTTAACGTGGCTCGGTTCTTATACATCTCGTCATTGTGTTATTGTGCTATGGTAATTTTTGTGTATATTGTTTTTCGTGTTTGCTAATTTGCTTATTCAATATTGTTTTTTTTTTTCTGTGTTGACATATTTGTTTGTTTTTAAAGAGATTCAGATTAAAACAAAATGTTGAATGCTGTACCTCTATTTTTGACATTTTTATCTATTACGTCTGTTTGTTTTATTCACACATCGTTGTCAATATAATGTATATTTTGGAGACTGTGAGATGTTTAGCTAGCTATAAAACATGGTTTAATCAGAAAATGTCTGTACCAAGTCCGGAATATGACAGTTGTAACCATTCGTTTGATGTGTTTGAGAGTTTGATTTTGCCATTTTCTTAGGGACTTTTCGTTTAGAAATTTTTTGGGGAGTTCGGTTTTTATTTATTTTACATTTTCGCCTAACAATGTCAGATCTTCAAATTTGCGTATTAAAATTTTTGTTCATCCCTAATAAGCGGGAGTAAAACATCGTGGCATCACCGCCTACCCCTTGTACAGCTCCCTCGACCACTCAACCACCAAGGCTACATCAAGATGTAAAGTGGTAAGTAGATGGTGTACCCTTCAATTCAGCTTAATTTTGGTTGTCGTAAAGAATGATAATATTAATTATCATGCCACCACATTAAATGTTAATTTTATCATGTGGACTTTGTATATATAATTCGTCTTAAGTTTAGCCCAACAATGTAAGATCTTCAAATTTGCCAAAGATTTGTTCTTTCATCAACGGGATTCAAACCCTTGCTTCTGTAATGTCGTGGCAACACGACCTGCACTGTGTCCAGTGCCCTAGACTGCTCAACAACCCAATCAACATAGTATATAGCTTTCATATGTCGACGTAATTCATTTATTCGTCAGCTTTATCTAGGGTTGTAATTAAAAAGTGGCAAGTAGGTGGTGTACCTTTCAGGTCAGCTATTTGTGTCTGTCGTAAAGGATGATAATGTTTATGAACATGCCGCCACATCAAATATCAATTATATCATAAACGTGTAATTATGTGACAACTTTATATCAGCCATTTTCCATTGGATAACACGTTGTTATACAGGTATAACATTATAATTTATATATATATATAAATATATAGAATACAGAATGTACACAGCCATGTATCACCATTACTGCTGGTGATCCGATGGATAAATCTGTTCTAGAGTTGTCACTGGTTCAGACGTACATTTTTATGAAGCCCAGGTGGTCGTGTGGTCTAGCGCGCCGGTTATAGTGCAGGCGATTTGGTGTCACGATATCTCAGTAGCATGGGTTCGAATCCCAGCGAGGGAGGAACGTAAATTTTGCGAAAGCAAATTTACAGATCTAACATTGTTGGGTTGATGTTTAGACGAGTTGTATATAATACATATATATACTTCGTCTTCAATTAAGCCCAAACATGTAAGATCTTCAAATGAGCATCAGCGGTATTCAAACCCTTGCTTTTGTAACATCGTTGCATCATCGCTTGCTACGTGCCCAGCACCCTCGACCTCTTGACAACCTAGGCTACATACAGTATAGATTACAGTGATCGATGTAATACCTGTTTTGTCGGCTTTATTATGATGAATAGTGGCAAATCAATGATTTACCTTTCAGATAAGCTATTTTTGGTTGTCGTAAAAAATGATAATGTTAATTATCATGCCACCGCATCAAATTTTAATTTTTTCATAGGGATATTCTCCACCTAAGAACAAGTGGTTATACAGGACTTATACCATATAACATTTATAATTCGTCTAAAATTTAGCCAAACGATGATAGATCTTGTTCTTGCCTCGGCGGGATTCTAACTCTCGCTTGTATGACATCGTGGCAACACCACCTGAACCGTGTTCAGCACCCTAGAGAACTCGACCACCTAGGCTTCATGACTATCATTGGTCGATGTAATGGTCTTTCCTCGTCGGCTTTACCTAGGGTGGTAACACAGAACAAGTGTAAAAAGAAAACTGCGGATACTTTTGTTGGAAACATTTTTTCTGTTTTACAAATAATTTATTTGAAGGAAATGGAATCCCCAGATTTATCAACTCACCATCTTAAGGAATACTGATAATCCCAGTCAATCATGATTAAAAATGATCGCACGTACCACATATGGTGTTCAAACTAACAACCTCAGCATGCTCAGTACTGACATGATTGAGATGTAAGTGATCTAGTAGATAAGGCACTTTAACCACTCGACCACTTAGTTCCATATTTACAAAGAATATATTGTATATATCATTTTTAAGTTCATCTTCATTGATCATTTACATAATATAGATAACAAAATATAAATTAGAGAAATAAATCATTAAACACTGTATATTCGCGATTCGTTTCATTATCATTTTTTTATAATTGTACAGATTTTGCAATGAGTTTTTTTTTTAGAAACGCTAGAATACATAACTTAATGCAAAATTCTTACCTATAAGACCTACAATTATCGTCAAATACAACATGTTATCAGTACGTTCATACATTCTAACATAATTATGCATTGTTCTGCTCTATCTATATGGTGCATAATTATGTCAAAGTATTGTTGTAATTGAGACAAAAGTTTTGCGATGCCCACTCAAATAGAGAACTGGAGATTTCATAAATGACAGTGGCAACATTTGATTATTTGTGCAGGATTTTTTTTTAAAAATTAACCTGTACTAGGCGTATTAATATAAAGATAAAAATCCGGAACTTCATACTATAATAGACCGGATCCAGTATAAAATGCGTTATTGTAGTTCCATATCGTCATAATACCAATTAGTAGAATTTAAGAACATTGGTGTACAATAAGCTTTACAAGATGAATACCTTGTAATGAGTAAAGATATAAATCAGCTATACCTAATAAATGACATCTTCTATATCTCTTTAAAATGTTAAGTTATCGAGTAATTTGCTTATTTTCATTGTGGAATATGTCTATACATACAGTGACTAGCAGAATGTAAAGTTCTTTTTTATTCTATGCAACATTGAATCTTGAATTTATAGTTAGTTAGTTAGTTTATTTGTTTATTTGTTTATTTGTTTATTTGTTTATTTGTTTATTTGTTTGTTTTTAATTACAGCTTTGTGTGTTAGTTATGTTAATGTTATTGATTTTCTGTTTCTGTTTTTGTGGTGGTGGAGGTGGTGGCGGTGGTTGTGGGGTGTAAAGAAATATTAACGTACCTTTTTGAGGTACAAAACATACAACGATACAGATCTTTAGAAATAGCAATAAGGGTAACAGCGTAGCATGAACGGACAGACATACAGGGATTTGGTGCTTAGAAACATTGAAGTCCCTAACTTTGATTATCCTCCACTTGGGTCAAGACCCTTGCACATGTATGACAATGCTAGACCACACAGGGCAACGATTGTAACCAAGTACAAATAACAAGATGAAATTGACACTATCTTCTGGACTTCCATGTCAACAGACATGAACCCTACAGAACATGTCTGGGGTGCCATTGGCAGAAATCTCAGTCGCAGTGATCCACCTTTGCAAAATCATAGCGCTTTAAGAGGGGCAATTGTTGCTGAATTGAATTAAATTGCTAAACTAAAGTTCAGAAGGCTTGTACAGAGTGTGAGACGATGTGGTATGGAACTGTACCGGAAGAGAGATGATTACACATCCTATTGATTCAAATATTGACATTAAACTTGCAAAACGTACAAAAAAATAATTGTGGAGACTTTTAATGATATTGGGTGATACATTGATGTAAAAAAATAGAATCACAATGAAAATTAAAATCCATTTCTGATTTGTGTAATTTTCACTTTTTTTCAAAACGCAAAATACAAATGTATAGACCCTGCATAAGTAACTAAACTAAAGTTTATGGTTTGTTGATGGTATATGTTACCAATATTACTACATGAATATTTTCTATTTTCGAGGATAAACTGATTTTTTTAAATGAAAAAAAAAATCGATGCAATAAAAACAGGTGGTGCTTAACTTTTAAGGCAAGGAATGGTCTTCAACATGCATTTTTTCTGACAATGGTCAGTTGAAGTCGGTTTTATAGCCTGCCGTATGCCAGTTATTTATAGTTCCGTCGTATTGACAAAATTTGGTAAGCATTCTTAAAAGTCACGTGTTTTCTCGCATAACATAATATTGAAACATAATTTGTGGTTCAATAAGTCACTTTGTGCGTCAAACGAAAACTTATCTTACACTGATTAAAAAAACCCGTTTTTTGTATCTTTCTATGAAATAAGAGAGTTAATTAGCTGATTCTGTTTAATAAAAGCACGTCAGAAGTCAAATAATAGGCTACTCTAACACTATATTTAGTTAATATAAAGGTGATATTTAGATATATCTCATTTAACAAATTAACTAACGGTGTCATTTGACACCTTACATTAAATTCTTCTTAATAATATATTTTCGATGTGCTATCGCTTAAAAAAGCTGGAGGGATCGATTCCTGTTTTGAGTCGACATGATAATGGTAATGTCAAAGAGAGGAGAATGATACCAGAAAAATTTAAATCACCAAATACTGAACTCCGCGGCAATTCAAACTCATAAGTCGAAATAAACTGACAACGCCATATCTAAAAAAGTACAACAGTCTAACAATGATACACAAAACACAATATAGAAAGATTGAGCAACACTGATCTCCCCAGAAAGTACGATTTATCTCAGGTGCTGTGAAAGGATAAGCAGATCCTGCTCCAAATGTGGCACCCGTCGTGTTGCTCATGTTAGTTCAAACCGGATGTCATATGATTAGTTTCTTATTCTGGTTCAAAAATTCATAATTTCTGTGTACTTTTGTTAGAAATAAGGGTAGCTTCTTAATTATCCAAGTTACTTCCGGTGACTTTTTTAAAGGTCTAATGTCTCTCAACTTTATTTTTTTTAATATATTAGTATGAAAAATAATCAATTTGTCATAAGCTAACGAATAGAGACTCATCATAGATACGAGAATAAAAATTGTGTACGGCTTATGCACGTTTTGCCTAACAGAGATTCGCCAGAAACGCTCGAATAAAAATAGTTAACAAGACCATATAAAATACAAAGTTGAACAGCATCGAGGACCTTAATTTCCGAAAGGTAAGGCAATTAAAAAAAAACCCAAAAGTTGATCAGCAGGCTTATTCACTGAATGAAATATAATTTAACTTATCGCTATTTTGTGCATTTTTCCTTTGTTTTTTTTTGTGATAATTTTCATATGCTACTCGCTAGAGAAGGAAAATTATCGCTAGAAACTAAGGAGGCACGTAACGTTGCTAATGAAATTCACATGAAATTGACGCGTCGTCATAGGTAAAATAGCGATAAACAGATTATCATTGGTAGCTCAACTCGATTGCTTTTCTCGCTTGAGCCGGTCTCGTTGAGATGATCAACGATAATCTATAAATTTTCATATAGTAATCTTAGAAAATACTCACCTTTTCTCGTCCAATGAAAATTCAGTTAATAACTTCTAATTTTCATAGTACATGACTTTCCATGCACTATAAAATGCTATGCACGAATGACTTTTCATTGTAGATTATTTATGAAAGTGAACTCTTAATAACTACACTAATGAAATGTACAATGCCCTGTTGCATTTTTCATAGGAATTCACCTAACTGATTGAAGATGAAAGAGAATAGAATTATAATAATGAAACCATTTTGAATATTGCTTATGTTTAGAATGGAAAAATATATGGAACAATACCAAATAAATCAAATGGGAGAAGAGGTGTAGGTAAAATAATCTTTAAAATCAATTTTGATACCAGATAAAAAGTCGATGGTTTTTCTCAAAGAGAAACTGTTGATATATATTAAAAGCAAATGAACTTTTTGAACAAAAACAATATATCAATGAAAAGTCATCATCTGATATTGAATGATCGTAATTCTTAAATTTATTGAGTAGTTTTATAATTACCAAAATTTACAAATTCCAAAAAGCTGAATTATATAACATTGCGTGCTTTTTATATCCAAGACATTAAAGGTATACAAGTATGAAAATTTACATGAGAGCAGAAGAAAAACAATTTATCCATTTTGGTCTCACAAAACAATATCCGTGCTAGTTCATTCCATTCATTGAAATGGCCATTACATAATATTATACATTCATTTAGTTAATCAAGTTAAAACTTCATTATAAAAAGTGAATTCTAATTACGGTTTGAATATTACAATGGGCAGGGATTATTTTGTATAAAGGTCACTCAAAGGTGTGAATATGTTCAAAAATTTTGTCAGACAAGAATTTAAAACCCTCGGCTATGTGCTTTTAATCTTCATACAACTAAAAGAGGGACGAAAGATACCAGAGGGACAGTCAAACTCATAAGTCGAAAATAAACGCGATGGCTTAAAATGAAAAACCTTTACAATTCAGATAGATTTATGAAGAAAATTCAAAAGGGAAAGTCCCTTATCAAATTGCAAAATCAAAAGCCCAAACACATAAAACGAATGGATAACAAGTGTCATATTCCTCTCTTGATACAGTCATTTCTTATGTAGAATACGGTGGATTAAGTCGGGTTTTATAGCTAGCTGAACCTCTCACTTGTATGACAGTCTGATCAAATTCCATTATATTGACAACAATGTGTTGTTATCTTAATCATTATGAAAACTAACAAATATGCAACAAAGAAACACAAAAAGGCATATAGACAAAACACATTTAATTTAGCAAAAATGAAAGACAAGAATACAAAAGTATCATAGAACAATAACACAATAAAGGGGTGTATAAGTACAGAGCCACGTCATATGGACCATAGAAACACAACCAGGCATATTATAAAAACATAATTGATTTCAATACTAAAGATTTATAAATGTTAATATTAAATATATAGGAAACTATGAAATGTTGTTAGCTGCAATTCAAACCGTTGAAGGGAAATACCAATGTCTGTAGTGAGACGAAACACGATTGAAACCTTTGCCAGAACAGCTGTCTTACTAACTGAACCATAAAATACCTGGATTGTCATTAAGTCTGGCAAAAAAATACAGCACTTGTCAGCGAACTCCAGAGTGAACTTATAAATAGAAGGTAATGACGATTATCACATATTGATAAGTTATTCTGTTGGTAAACACGTGGAAGTGTTTGTTTGTAAACATATATGAAATAAAACAGGTGTTCAATAGAAGCAAGGGTCAGAAAGTAGCGCTGGATTCCGGCAGTAATCAAGTTAGGGAAAACAATCAACCTCGTTGAATATTTGGTGAGTATAACTTCTCCGACAGCGGTCTCGCAAATAGCAGTAACTGAGTATTGGATCACTATAAAAAAAAATCAAAGAATAATATAACACAGACGATGAAGACAATGACAATCAAACCCAAGGATTAAACAAAGACTCACAAAACCAAAGGACATTTACATCAACAGTTATAAATAATAATTAAGGATGTACTTAGGTGAGGTTAGGTGAAAAATAATAAATTAAGAAGTTAAAATTGATACTATAAGCTGGTAGAGCATCAATTAAGGATAAAAATAAGCTAAAAATATTGATAGGTCATGGACCTTCTTTTCGAGATATTAGAGATTTAAAATATGGCGGGAAAAGGCTGACTCGGACTTTTACCTTATATTTGCATTGATACTATTAGTTCTCAAAACAAAAGACAGAAAATTAAGAATCTTCTAAAATTTTGGTAAATGACCTTTCATGAGCTTCTAGGTCTTATATGAAAAAATAAATGGGTGTTATGGGGCAAAATATTTTACATTGTATTGTATGGAAAAACACCAAGGAGTCCGAACATTTGACACAAATTCCAAAACCTCACCTAAGTACATCCTTAAGAAACAACACGAACTCCACTAAAAACCGGGAGTGAAATCAGGTGCTCCGGAAGGGTAAGCATTTTCGACGGGTATTGGTATTGGGTAAGCATGAAGTTTGACGGGTATTTGAGTGTTTGGTGCCTCTTTAATATCAAAACAATTTTGAGGTTGAATAATCCTGTGTATAACACAGCAACAATAAACAGTAAATACTGTATAAATCTTATAAGAAGTTTCTGATCGAGCTTCGATATAGGGTAGAAGTCAGTTATGTTTACAACTGTCAAAAAAGGTATTTCAATCAGCAATATGTGTCTCGTCTGTAGACGTTATTTTGCTGCTCTTTATTAAACAAATTAACTAATCTACAGAATTAGAATAATATAAAAAATGAGAAAATAATTAAATATCACGTGTATACATATATTGGTCTGGTAAATAATTAAAACGCCTCGTTCTAGTTCACACAGTAGTTTTAGCTTTATAAACTACTAGAAAACAACAACGAAATCGCTGTCACTAAGAGCGTTGTTGAGCGTATGTAATCTGTTGTAAGAAGAATTTTCAAGGGTAAAAGATTAATGACTGGAGAATTACAGGAAAGTTGTCAAAAGTCATAGGTACCTGGCGACAGGACACATTTTTAAAGCCCTCTCCCTTTTTCTAAAGTCCGTTATTTCTTGGTTGTTTTTTTTTATTTATTAATTTCAATTATTTCCACGTTTTCTTTAGAATGAAATTCAAAACAGTGTGGCTGTGGCCATTGATTGACACATTAAATTCATCCATTGATAGGGACGATTTACGTGAACGTTTGTCTGTAACGACCACTGTTCACGACGTACGTACGATAGACATTTAAACTCTGGGGTCACCAAGGTTTCTTAACGCCTTTAATTATAAAATAATCGAAAAATTAATCAGAAATAACTTTTATGTTTTGATTTATATAATTGATATAAATCAAAACATCGTATTATTTCTGATCATTTTTTTCGAATTACTTAATTAAGGTGTTGAGACCCCATAGTTTAAGTGTCTTTAAAAAGTACACAGTGAGCAATGGTCGTTACATACAAACGTTCACCTAAATTGTCCCAGTCAATGGATGAATTTAATGTGTCAATCAATAGCCACAGCCACACTGTTTTGAATTTCATTCTATATAATTGTACATTATCAATGACGTATATTTGCTATTTACTAAGTCTACCAATTCGAAGTTTATTATCCATGGCGGTCACTGATATAATATATAGAGAGTCTCTGTATGTTATAGTAGTATGATCATAGTGTACATGCAGATACACGCAAAAATAATTGTCGTGTCCCCCCAAGTACTAATGACAAGTATGTGTTATTTAAAACAGACAAACGGAAGTCTTGTCTATGACTTAACAGTCCGTCCGCTGACGGAAACAATATCTGGATGCCTTATTTTCGTTTTTCTCCCAAAATAACCAAAACTGAATAATAATAAGAATGGATGACAAATGCGACTATGCATTGTACCTATAGAACAAAGAGGCATGGTGATTAATTATTGTGAAAGGAAGAGAATTTACACACAAAATGAAGTTTTCTCGTTTAATATTATAGATGATTACAATCGTTTACTTGCGCAATCATGAGCATTAATGCTTATATAATTACCAGACGATGTGGTATGATTACCAAAGAGACAACTATCCAAAAAAGACTAACGAAATCAGATGTAAACAACTAAAGGTCACATTGTACGGATAAAAATAAAAACATGACTTTTCGGGTAATATTCAATCATAATTATATAAAAAAAAAAAAAAATCATTGTAAAACATTTTTTTTAATATATATGACCTTTAAACAGTACCTTACTTTACAACATTTTATATAAGAACTGATACAGTTGAATTACAGGTAAACACTGCTGGTGGACGTTTCGTCCCCGAGAATATCACCAGCCCAGTAGTCAACACTTCGGTGTTGACATGAATATCAATAATGTGGTCATTTTAATAAATGTCCTGTTACAAAACTTTGAACTTTTAGAAAAACTAAGGATTTTCTTATCCCAGGCATAGATTACCTTAGCCGTATTTGGCACAACTTTTTGGAATTTTGGATCCCCAATGCTCTTCAACTTTGTACTTGTTTGGCTTTATAAATATTTTGATATAAACGTCACTGATGAGTCTTATGAAGCCGAAACGCGCGTCCGGCGTACTAACTTATAACCCTGGTACCTTTGATAAATATAAACATCAAAATGCGAGTCCTTAAAAGAACCCCATAATCATGTAATGACAAATAGTTAGGCTGTGATCACAATACTTTTAGAAACTTCTTTCAATTAATTTTATGCGACGACAAGGGGTACGCGGATTGACTGGACTATCTTTGCGTTATAAGTACATGTCCTAACTTACTGGGATATCTGCATTTGAACTCTGGTGGATAGTTGTCTCATTGAGAATCATACCACATCTCCTTATCTTTATACTGTTTATTTGAACATTTTAAGGGTGTTAGAAATACCATTTCTTTCTAAAAAATGTTCATGGTAGGAAAAATGCCTTGATTGAAAATAATTTAACGATGGCACAACATTCTTGTTGTAGTTTAGTAAATTTCTTTCGAATCATTACATTTGCACTAATTAACATATAAACATTAGTACAACTTACTTTCTTTTTCTTTTAAATAATTATTTTCGAGAAATTCCATATTAGAAACACTTAGTAATAACACTTGATACACGTTTCCAAAAAAAAAAAATAAAAAAATAACCCAACCCATTTTGTTAACATAATTTAATAATTGTTCTTATTTAATTTACACTCGATAATTCACCTGATATTACCAATGTTATTTCAACTGATCGGGTGGAGCTTACGTTTTAGTTTGCATAAGAACAGTCTATTTGATGATGTGTGTTAAGGATGATTGCCGTTATAATTATTACTGAGTTCTAATCACCTACCTATCAGTGTCATCAAAGGAATTTACAAAACAATGTCTGGACACTCCATTGATGATCCTAAAACACTTATCTATAGATGGACTGGTTTCTTGTGAGCGAATCGGTTAAACTCCGCCCAGTCAAGTGTAATAAATCGATTAATAATTCGACACTAATGACTAAAACAACATATTTTTCAATAACAACATGTATTGTTCTTCCACTTATCACCCATGTAGGAATAGCCAGACTAGTAAAATACAAAATGTACAGGAATAGCCAAAAGACAATATTGATCAATATTGTCGCACATAATTTCATCCCAGTAATTTTAAAAAGTGTAACAATTGCCAAGACATCGTTTTACATGGGTTTATATATATTCATCTGTTTTGCCTGTAAAATGAAAGCGCGCAATCATTGTAAGTTTTATTTTAATGTTAATACGTTGATTAGTGCAACTGTAATACATCAAAAGAAATATACTAAACGACATCAAGAATAGTGTGCCATCTTTTACTATTTTCCATTAATATATTTTTTTCCTTTAATTTATATCTCTTAGAAAGAAATCGTATTGATAAAAATGAAAAAAGGAGAAAAAAAATATTTTTCTTTCTCCTCACCACACTGAACACCCTAAAAAATGTTCATACAAAAAGATGTTAAGATAAGGAGATATGGTATGATTGTCTATGAGACAAATATCCACCAGAGTTTAAATGCAATTGTTCCAGTATGTGAAAAGTAAAATCACAAAAATACTGAACTCGGAGGAAAATCAATTCGGAAAGTCCATAATCACATGGCAAAATCAAATAACAAAACGCATCAAAAACGAATGGACAAGAACTGTCATATTCCTGACTTGGTACTGGAATGCATGTACATATAACGTAAAGAAAGTTCATTTATCCAACCACCTGTCGTCGTATGAAACTAATTAAGATAATTATCTATAACTATTATGATCAGAGCATATTTATTCGCCATTACATGATTATTGGAAACTCTTAAGGACTGACATATTGGTATTTGTCTGTAATTCACCTGAATTAGAAAATCTTCCAAATAAGGAATTACATAATTAACCTATTTTCTGGATTGAGTCAATATATTTTTTCACAGGTCTTACACAATTTCCATCTTATTTTATTGAGTGCAAAAACATCAGTATTATCTCAACCAGCACACGTTTTAAAAGTAATAGAGTCGAAAATAGAACAAGGCTAGCGCTATTTAGAAGAAATATGTGATTGTATGTCATTTGAACATTACTGCATTAACGCCATCGGTGTGGCAGATTGTAAATGCAATATAAAAAGACGCGTTTAATCGTAGATTTATCAGCGCCTCGTGAAGATCCAAACAAACTCCTAGTTTAAATGAACTGTCTATGCAATATGTTTCAAATGATGGACCTATCAGAATTATTAAAAGCCTAAGTTTTAAATGTTGGCTTTAAAATATCGATATAATCACTGCCTTTTCCAGTTACAATAAAGAGCACATTTTACAATTTTTTGATTTTTTAGTTATTGTACCAGAACAAGATAATGCTCAACAAACTATTAGTCATTCTTAAATATTTTAAGTCGTTAGGTGTGCCACTTTCAGTTAAGAAAACTGAAATAACATGTCATAAATTCTAATATTTAGGAACATACTTAGATACTTAAAATACGGAGGCTTATCTCCCTTTATAAAAGGTATAACGAATTCAAGAAATCATAGTATCTTTCAGTAGGTGCAATTCTTGTAACAAGAGAGAGTTATTTTGTTTTTTGGACACACAGACAGTTAAAGTGCATGGTAGATCATTTGTTTCACACTTCATATAACTGTCTACTACTGTTAAAAAGTTGTATCACCATGTGCACTTACAAAGCTTTAAACAAGATTTTGTTACTTGGTCAATTTAAAAATAAATCGGAATGATGTTTCCTTCTTATTAAATGATAATATACCGATAGATTGGAACATTCACCTGTGAATAAACTCATCATAGATACCAGGCTTAAATTATGAATTGACTCCAGACGCGCGTTTCGTCTACAAAAGACTCATCATTGACGCTCGAATCCAAAAAAGTTTAAAAAAAAAAAAAATATTTATCCATATAAATGGCTTCAATGTGACTTTCCTTGTGACCTATTACCTTGTGAGCAAACATCTATGGCGTTTTATGATTTGTATCTAATAGTAATGGCATGCGTGTTGTGGGGTAAATAGATGGAATAGAAAAAGTGCATTATTCAATTGTGACAATTTAGCCTCTGTAGACATTATGGTAGATATAACATTCAAAGTCTCATGAAGTCAATGAGGATCTTCACTTAATATTAACACGCTAAAATGATGATGTAATTATTGTGTTAATTTTGGGGAAATTATTTGCACCCCAAGTCAATTGTAAAATTCTTTACTATCAGTTCCAATTATCATGTTATCAAGTACGCATGGGATTTTTTTGCATTCTGGTCTCGATTATTTCTAGAATAATGATTCAAATTGTTGTTAAGGTTAGGTAAATTTTTGTACAGTGAGCCAAAACAAAGATGCATTCATTGTTTACAACATAAGGCATAATTTGGAAGTTTAAATGTTAGACAATCGGGAAGTGTTTTAAAATAGTAATGTTAATAAGATGATTGCAGGTAATTAATCGTAGTAACTTAAATCATCTAAAATGAAAATACATAGACATTTATAAGAGTTATTACACATGTTAATAAGTTTTGAAGACTTGTTCTTAAAGGTTTTAAAATGATTATATATATATATATATATATATAAGTACGTCTGAGTCAGTGACAACTGTACAACAGATGTATCCATCGGATCGCCATCAATGATGGTGATACATGGCTGTGTACATAATGTATAATCATCATAATCATCTTAAAACCTTTAAGATGATTATATATATATATATATATTATATATATATATAATCATCATAATCATCTTAAAACCTTTAAGAACAAGTCTTCAAAACTTATTAACATGTGTAATAACTCTTATAAATGTCTATGTATTTTCATTTTAGATGATTTAAGTTACTACGATTAATTACCTGCAATCATCTTATTAACATTACTATTTTAAAACACTTCCCGATTGTCTAACATGTAAACTTCCAAATTGTGCCTAATGTTGTAAACAATGAATGCATCTTTGTTTTGGCTCACTGTACAAAAATCTACCTAACCTATATATTCATAAAGCAAAGAAATAAAACTCTTTTTTTTAAGTTTTTGGGGATAAAATATTCATAAGATATTTTGTGAATTTGAATACTATCATCATGACATCGAAACTATACATTGATAAACTACGAATATTATATGCAAGTAAAGTGTTCAACTATGCAAATGACAATAAATTGTATCACTCAAGATCTTGTTTAAACAGTCCAATAAAAAATATTTGGAAGAGTAAGTGTAGTTTCAATTGATTCGTGTGTTTATAACTAAATGAAAGATACTCCGCGTAAATTTCAGGCCATCAGTGAGGATATTAGTTTCAATGTGGATGGGTATGAAATTGTATGTGACTCTTATATAAAGCTCTTTGGAGTAGCACTACATTATCAATTTAATTTTAAATCACAAATTTCTGAAATTTGTAATATAAAAGAAGGTTACCTTCGTCAGCTCATATATTATGTTTCAACTATTGGTTTAATAAAACCAATAATACTACAGTGTGGATCCAGGATGGGCGTAGAAAGCATCCGATCTCGTTAAGTTGGCTCAGGTGTCTTCTTCCATCTTGAAATTTGAAAAAGCAGATAACTTTGTTCTAGATATTTGATGAAATGTGCAAAATTTGAGAGTTGTAAGTAATCTATGTAAAAGACTTTTAATATACTTATAGCAAATTGTGTTGTTTTATCATAATTACAGCTGTAATTTTTCTTAAAAACACCTTGTTTTTGTTTGATGAGATTTTTTTCAACTTTGCCAAATAAGGGGAGATAACTCAGATAAAGTAATTTTTATATTTTAAAGTGTTATGAGTTTACCTATTTTGATGTGTAGTGACCCCATTTTTCCTTTTTTTATCTGAAAGCATGTTATAAGAGCAATCTTCTCATATTTTATCTTATAGTTCTGATGGTACATTTTCTTTTTATCACACAAAATTTGATTCCCCATGCATATATAAAATCTGACAATTTTGCACAACCTGTACGGTGACCCATACTTTTTAATATATTGGAAAAAAAGCAAGATAAAAACTTCATTTTGACAAGTTATCGAAAAATTCTATCAATTTTAATTAAGACTCCCATGCCACCTTAATGGCTATTTTTTTTTATTGTATCAATTTTTGGAAAGATTCAAATAATTGCCTGTCCAAAATAATCCACTTTATGGACTGTTGTCCATTTAAAATAAAATCCTTAATCCGCCCTGATACTAAAACATGGAACAGGAATCTACTTTGGCTAAAAAAATAAAGTGATTGCGTTTACGATTTGGTTAATCATGGGAAAAAAATGATATGATAATTTCACTTTTCGCTGAAATGTGTGAAAATAATTAAAGGCCTAAATGTTTTATTTTACTTTATGCAAATTTAAATCATTCATTTCATTGGACACTCGACATTTCGTATTTTTTACTTACCATTCTTAAGCCCCGCTGAGCAATAGCAAAATTTGATAGTTCTATTTGCAACGATGGTTTATATCTAAATTTACATCCGCCTATGCCAGAAATTTGCCGATCTGGAAATTATTTACTAGCTCAGGCAACATCAACATAAATTATAAAAAAGAATTATTTTCTTATTTTTTCAAATATAAACATACAAACAAATTGCTTTTTTATGAACATATAAATACATTGACTTTACAGCTAACATTTTTCTATGTCATTTGAGATAAATACTGCTTTTGCCTCAAATATATATAACATTTAAAGTAAGAAATAATTAAATCATAATGACAATGAGGGCGATTTTAAATACCCAAAATGGTTGAAGATGTGCCGTTTAATTAAACATCAACATCAATTGTGAAAAAAATCTATTTTTCCTAGGATGTTTTTATAAACGATAAAAACTTTGTTTATGAAAATATGAATATAAATATGTATACTCTTAAGCTGATATTTTTAATCTAAAGGGGAACATTATTTTTTTTTTATGAATTTGCTTCAAAATGAATGTAGAGTATAACAGAAACATTTTCTTTTGATTTTTCCTGAGTATAAGGGTCATATTATGCCTTTGATAATAAAGCATTTTCATCATTATTTCACATAAAAACAAAGAGTCACTTAAATGTTTACACTGGTTGAGGTGACAATATGAACATATTTCATTCGGAAACAAATAGAGATTACAAGTATATTCATGTTTTGTAACAATGGATGAATACCGTCAAACGTGAACGGCTTAATATTATAACTTTACTAAAACCACGTTGTTAATTATTATTTCAAGTCTAAAACATTGAAGCTATAAACAAAAAATAAAGCTACAATTGTTGAATATTTCAAATGAGTCGGCTTTAGAAACAAATATATTGTAGAACAGTTCGAAGAAAAATAAAACATAAGACTGAGCATGAACGATACAATTACACACCCCAATTTTATAATTTGAAACCCGGAATATTTCTTTTTCACATATACTATAAACTCGAGGTAAGTGAGTGTGCTAATCACCCTGAGAAAAATTTGTAACAAATTGCTTCTTTTCCTTTAGAAATGCCTTTTTCAGTGGCGGATTTCCTAGCAGAATTATTAAAGGATCTAAAATTGGCGATCCAAAAATATATAAAATAACTGAAATTCTTACAAAAATAGGATAAACATATAGATCGTAGGAGAGTTTTAAAAATACTGCTCCCAAACATATTAAAACGCTAACTGAAAACAGAGAAATAAAGTTTCTTATCATTCTTTTCCATACATGTCCATTTTTACATAGCGTTTTGTCTGCTCTTGCTGTACTATAAGAAAATATGAAAGTTGTAAACTGCAATCCAAACATAAAAAGAAAAATGCCAATTTCTGTCGTGAGACGAAAAACGACTGAAATCTTTGACAGAACGTCTGCCTCTTTAAATGAACCGTAAAACACGTGGCAGGTCATCATGTCTGGCAAAAAAACAACTGCATTGGTAAGTGTACTCCAAAGTGAACTTATGAATGAAAAAATAATGATGATTACCATGTATTGACAAGTTCTTCTGTTGTTAAAAGCATGGTAATGTTTGTACACATATATAAAATAAAACAAGCGTTCAACTGAAGCAAGAGCCAGCAAGTAGCGTTGGGTTCCGGCAGTAAACAAGTTGAGGAAAACAATGAACCTTGCTAAAGATTCGGTGAGAAATAGTTCTTCGGTAGCGGTCACCCAAACTGCTGTAACTGAGTATTGGGTCACTATAAACAAATCAAAGAATAATATGACATAGATGATTAAGTTTGACGAATTTTGAAGTTTATGGTATTTCCTTAATAAAAAGGCAATTCGGATGTTGAAAATTCCAGTGTATAATGCGGCAAACACAAAGAGAAAATATTGTGTCAATCGCAATAGTTGGTTCTTATCTAGCGGCGATATAGTATAATAATCAGTACTATTTACAATTGTAATGAAAAGCATTTCAACCATCAATATATCTTGTCTATAGTTTTTGTTGTTTATTATGCTGCTCCTCTTCAAATGTTCTGTAATTATATAAAACAAATATATTAATGAGAAGATAATAGTGTGATATGCTTAAAAATATGGCTACATCTCTTCCAGGTTCATTAGTGTTAGCTTTTTATAAACCATTATAATTCTAAAATTGTGCATACAAAAACAAAACTATGTGGTATGATAAAACACGACTATGTGGATTCATAAAACAAGACTATTTGGTAGATAAAAATGCAATATGGAAATAAACTATGTGTAGGATTAACAAGACTATGTGGTATGATAAAACAAGACTATGTAGTATGATAAAACAAGACTGTATGGTTTAATAAAACAAGACTGTATGGTTCGATAAGACAAAACTGTATTGTTTGATAAAACAAGACTGTATGATTTGATAAAACAACACTGTACGTTTTGATAAAACAAGACTATATGGTATGATAAAACAAGACTGTACGGTTTGATAAAACAAGACTGTATGGTTTGATAAAACAAGACTGTATGGTTTGATAAAACAAGACTGTATGGTTTGATAAAACAAGACTGTATGGTTTGATAAAACAAGACTTATGATATGATAAAACAAGACTGTATGATATAATAAAACAAGACTGTATGGTTTGCTAAAACAAGACTGTATGGTTTGATAAAACAACACTATACGGTTTGATAAAACAAGACTGTATGATATGATAAAACAAGACTGTACTGTTTGATAAAACAAGACTGTATGGTTTGATAAAACAAGACTGTATGGTTTGATAAAACAAGACTTATGATATGATAAAAAAAACTGTATGGTTTGATAAAACAACACTGTACGGTTTGATAAAACAAGACTGTATGGTATGATAAAACAAGACTGTATGGTTTGATAAAAAAAGACTGTATGGTTTGATAAATCAAGACTAAGTGGTTTGATAAAACAAGACTATGTGGTATAATAAAACAAGACTGTATGGTTCGATAAAACAAGACTGTATGGTTTGAAAAAACAAAACTGTATGGTTTGATAATACAAGACTGTATGGTTGGATAAAACAAGACTGTATTGTTTGATAAAACAAAACTGTATGGTATGATAAAACAAGACTGTATGGTACGATAAAACAAGACTGTATGGTTTGATAAAAAAGACTGTATGGTTTGATAAAAAAGACTGTATGGTTTGATAAAACAAATCTGTATGGTATGATAAAACAAGACTGTATGGTTTGATAAAACAAGACTGTATGGTTTGATAAAACAAGACTATGTGGTATGCTAAAAAAAGGTGGAACTATAAAACATGAAAAAGGGGTACAATTTAACAAGACCATATCGTGAATTAACCAAGACGATGTGGTATGATTAAACAAGACAATGTTGTAAGTATAATATGTGCATATTTTAATACAATTTAAAGGCCTGTTTCCGAGCATATAAGTATATGTATATATGTAAACGCCTAAAGAATGTACAAAGCAACACCAATAACAAAAAAAAACCACCATTAAATATAGTTATCTATAAATATTTCGGATAACAAATATCCTTCTTCAGTGTGATTTTGATGTAAACTAAATCATATAAATATATTCTGATCAATAACACTATAACAATCATGAAATTTATGCAGTGAAACAGTTAAAACGGAACACTAAGATGCTTTGTGTTCTTGATAGTAAATTTCTTGATAGTAAATTTGTGTAATTGATAATAAATAGCAAGTTAATTCTTGTATATTTTTGATCATATGATACAGAAAAGCGTGAAAACAATTGAAATAATAAAAATACAAACAAATTACGGATTTTGGAGAAAGAAAAAAGGGGAAGACTTAAACAGTTGTCATATCGCCACATACTTATGGTTAATGACAATAAAATTAGTTTGGTTTTGATTAATTGATAACAAAAACTATATTCGTCAGTCCAGTTCAATGCCAACCAATTGTGTTTGAACATAAAGACAACAGTGTAGTGTAATACAATCTTTAAATTTGAATCTGCCTTTTATAAGTTACTTATTACTGATTATTTTTGCAATTTACTTTTCAGCAAATTAATATAACTTATAGTAACAATATATAGTTATAACTGTTCCAACAGTACACAGGCATATGTTTGACAGTATTATTGAAAATATACGATACAATAAAAAGCATGCCAATAACATCAATGGTCAGACAAATGGACATTGAATTTATCAATGCAAGTGTTTATAATAAAGCTCGTTATTAAAGGGTTATATCAAAAACACATCTGCTGGCTCACATTTACCATTAAAGATGGTTTACTCATATAGTCCGGCCAATCGGTGAAAAAAATTGCTCAAATAATGAGGAAAGCACCAAATTTTGCATGATGGTACTTTTAGTGTGCTGAGCAATATTAGCTTTGGACCCACCCTCAACATTCAATATGGCGGCTTATTTCAAGATGGCTGCCATACATCTAAAATATTTTCCAGTATTGCACAAACAAGAGTGGATTTGATGCTGGAAGCATAAAAATGAACATATTTGAATGAGTCGGTGTACTTAGCAGGATTTTGTTTTGATCGTTTTGATCTATCTTTGAAATTCAAAATGGTCGCCTTTAAAAATAAGCAAATATTCATTATTGAGAATTGACCTGAATTGTAAACATTTAATTGATATATAGTGTCATTTAGTCCAATTGTGAACTTTCCATTTCTAAGTAACAACAATCCAGCAGCACCTGCATACGGGGTATATATCTCCCAATTGGTACGATATTCCCGTGCTTGCATTTCCTATCATGATTTTCTTGATAGAGGGATGCTGCTCACAAGGAAGCTATTAAACCAAGAGTTCCAAATGGTGGAGTTGAAATCATTCCTTCGTAAATTTTACGGGCGCCATCACGAGTTGGTTGACCGTTATGGAATAACCGTTTCACAAATGATATCGGATGTGTTCCTTACGTCGTAATTACAATACCCTTCCCTTTCATGAATGTGACCTACAGAATTATACTATTTACCAGATTTGTTATCACATAAGCAACACGACGGTCACCACATGTGGAGCAGGATCTGCTTATCCCTCTCGGAGCACCCGAGATCACCCCTAGTTTGTGGTGGGATTCGTGTTGTTATTCTTTAGTTTTCTATGTTGTGTCATGTGTACTATTGCTTGTCTGTTTGTCATTTTTATTAATAGCCATGGCGTTGTCAGTTTATTTCGATTTATGAGTTTGACTGTCCCTCTGATATCTTTTTTTTGATATTTTTGAATATAAAAATGATCTTATATAACAATGTATAATAAATGTATTCTTGTGCCTATCCCAAGTCAGGAGCCTCTGGCGTTTGTCAGTCTTGTTTGATTTTTAATTTTAGTTTCTTGTGTACAATTCGCAGTTCAGTATGACGTCCATCATCACTTAATTAGTATACATATGTGTTTAGGGGCCAGCTGAAGGACTCCATCGGGTGCGACAGTTTCCCGCTGCATTGAAGACCCATCGGTGGCCTCTATGGTCGGGTTGTTGTCACTTTGACACATGCCCATTTACATTCTCAATTTTATTACATCAAGAAAGGTTTTCATTGACATATGTTGAGTTGGAGTATTGCCGGCCTTGTTGTAGGGCCAAATATTGATGATTACTTTGATAAACAGTTGGAACATGTGCTTAAAAGAAGTCTGATAAAAGATCTTTACTAGATCATAGTGAAAAATAAAAAAAGAGATAGACGTCCAGTCTGTGTTTTGTAATCCTGGTACCTTTGATAACTATTGATAACTATTGTCAAGTTTATTTCTTCTTTCTAGCGATCTGATGAATTAAGCCCTCTTCAACCCGTTTTCAATACTTTGTTCTTTGTTGTACTGTTACGTATACGCCACTGTCCCAGATTAAGAGATGGGTTTGCACGCCTTTAGTTTTTAGTTTTACCACATTCTGTATTACCTTGTACTAAGTCAGGAGCCTGTAACTTAGTGGTTGTCGTTTGTTGCTATACTTGTATTTCGTTCACTATGTCGTCCATAAATTATGTTGTTAGTTTTTTTTGCTTGCATTATTTAACAATGAGTTTGATTTATTGTTTAAGGCCGTATGGTGACATATATTTGTTAATTTCTGTGTCAGTGGGTCTCTTGTTTAGAGTTATCTCATTGGCAAGCATACCATGTCTTCCATTTTTTTCATAGATATGAAAACGTTTTCATAAATAAAGCAGTTGATACAATCTTTCACTCCGATACGGAATGGTAAAAAAAGGGAAAATTCCAAACGGCAAAATCAAAAGCTCAATCACATGAAACGAATGGATAACAACTGTCATATTTCTAACTTGGTACAGGCATTTTCTTATGTAGAAAATGTTGTATTGAACCTGGTTTCATAGCTAGCTAAAGCAATCACTTGTATGACAGTCACATCGAATTCCATTATATTGACATCGATGCGTGAACAAAACAAACAGACATAATGGGTGAAAATGTCAAGTGGCAATATGGATTTTGTACTTAAATTGTGGTATCTACTATATCCATAACAATTTCTAAATTTACAGTAACATTAGAACATAGTCATCTCTTCTCGTCAAACGGAAACTCGGGAGTTTTCCCGTTTACTTTTCAAAGTAAATGGCTTTCCAACTATACATGAAATACTCCTCATTGTAGATTTATTACAAAGATGAAATCTTATTAACTACACTGATGAAGTGTACGATCCCCTGAGGCAATTTTGATAGAAAAATAGAACACTGATTAGAGATGAAAGACAACAGAAACGTTTATAAATGTACTTATATGGAAAAAATATGGTGTGGGTAAAATTTGTAATACAATCTTTAATCTAATTTTAAACCAAACCTTAAATTAATTTACTTTTCAATGAAATTATGATTCTTGCTATATAATGCAAATGATTTTTTTTCGAAGAAAGCCCCAATAAGTATACATTCATCAATAAAAAGTGACCATCTAGTGATAAATGATCGTAATTTTAATAGTTATTGAATGAGTTTTATAATTATAATTATAAAAGGTAAACAAATTTCAAAAGCTGATTTATACAAAATTGTGTGCTTTTTATAAATAAGAAGTTTAAGACTTTTAAGTATTAAATTTTACCGGAAGCAGAGAAAAAAATGTCTGTTTGAACAATTTATCATTTTAGTCCGGTACTATTTCATTGCATCCAATTGAAATGATCATTACATATTCTATACACTCCTTTCACTAACCATATTTACACTTAATTATAAAAAGTGAATTCTTATTAATGTTTGAATATTACAAAGGAAAAAGGATAATTTTGTAATGTCACTCGAAGGTGCAGATACTATTCAGTTTTTCCAGTCAATACATGAACATGTTTTGTAAACATTTAAAATCCTCGGTAGTATCTAACCAAATCAAGTTACAATAACATCAAAAGAATATCGAACTAAAAATTCTGAAACAAATTTTGAACTGTAAACAGTCAGGATTCTACTTCGTCAGAATTATCTCCCCATTACGCCAGTTCATTTTCACAATCGTAGAAATGGAAGCCATTGTAGGGATGACGCGCTACCAATTTTGCTCATGGAAACCGATAAATGTATCCACATTGTACTATTACGATCCTTATATGTCAGTTGTATTTTAAAAGACAAATGTATCAACTAGCTAATGAGCACCAGTTAATGATCTTGTCTGCCTTGTTTCAAATTAAAACTATTGTCTGATCGGTTGTCAGGTGGAATTTTCGAAAATTTAAAAAAATTTTAATAAAAAAATTCGTGGAAGGGCAGACTAGATTTTTTTAGTGTATAAAGACTATAAACCCTAGTTTTCACACACAAAAAATATATTTTTTCAAAGATATGCATTTTCATCATCCAACTTGAAAGACTGTCGTCAAGTACTTTCAGTAAAAAAAAATAGCTATTCGAACACACCTTCTCTGTTTTTGTGACTCATTAGATAGGTATTTCACTTGACCCATATATTTCATCTTTTAGTACTGTTATTTTTTTGTGTGTTATAAAGTCAATCTGTAGCTTTGATATATAAAAATAATAGAATCTGAAGCGAGACGATGTATGAAATAATATTACTTTGTACGATATCAAGATAAAATATTCAACTCAAACACGCCCTAACATAAAAAGGTGCACTTGATTTTCTCTTTTCGATACAATTGTTACCCATTTTTTGGATTTTTTTCTTGAGTCACATAATGGAAGGGCAGACACGAAATTTTTTTAACTAATAGATTGATATGCTTTCCGTCGGTGGTAATTTTTTCAAAAAAATCGGAGGTTATGCATTTTCTTCATCCAACTTGAAAGATACTCATGTCGTCGACTTGAAATCTAATTGTTCTGCTTATCCATGTACTAGATAAATTGAAAACTTATGCAAATAGTGTTTTTTTTTATAAAACACCTCGTAATTGAGGAGAAAATTGTAATTTTGTTTGTTTCTATTAACTTTTAAAATTTTTGTCACTATAGTAAACAATACAGTACACATTTATCGCCTTCTCTAACAAAGAGCTTCGATTCTTTTGTTCTATTTCAACCTGGTTTCCGACTGTAAACAGACATTGACCTGACTAATCTGTCATTTTAATTTTAATTGTCAATTGTATGTCGAAATAATATGAAGTAAAACTCTTAGTGAGATAATTGTAGCGATTATATAACTTAGCAACGGAATTAATCTACTTAACTACTTTAATGCTTTAGTTTAGTAAAGATGTATTCTCGTCAGCCCAGTTATCTAAGATGTTATGAAAGGTATTTTTCGTGAAGCGTGAATAAATATATTATATTCATTACTTTTATCGTCAAATGAGTCTAATTTTTTGTGGTCATTCGCCTTATTATTTTTTTAAGCTATTGTTAGTTAACAACAAATTTATTCTCTTAAGGGGATGGAATATTCGCTCTTACCTTTTGCTTGAGTAAGACATATTCATTTTGCAATAATAAGCCGCACTACTTAAATTTTATTTCCATTTAAAAATTGAGCCAATATTAATAGTTTGGTACTGACCATTGATATTGCAAATTCAATGATTATATGTAACATAGATAAAAAAAAAGTCTTACTGTTATACCACTGTCCCAGATTAGGGGAGGCATGGGATTCCGCTAACATGTTTAACCCCACCACATTATGGATGTATGTGCCTGTCAGATGCCTGTAATCCAGTGGTTGTCGTTTGTTTATGTGTTACATATTTGTTTTTCGTTAATTTTTTATATAATAAGGCCGTTAGTTTTCTCGTTTGAATTGTTTTACATTATCATTTCGTTGCCTTTTATAGCTGACTATGTGGTATGAGCTTTGCTCATTGTTAAAGGCCGTACGGTGACCTAAAGTTTTTAATTTCTCTGTCATATTGGTCTCATGTGGAGATTGTCTCATTGGCAATCATACCACATCTTCTTTTTTATATTAAATACGATAACAAGATCCATTGTATCGAAAAAAGAACCGGAACAGCAGACACAAATCTACCCTCGTGATGTCATCCTGATTATAAAACCAGAGCAAGAAAAAAGTTAAATGTGAGCATCCCGACGTCTATGAGATCACAAACTATGTACTCAAGAATGGGGACAAGACTTTTTAGCGAAAAATTTAAAACTACTAGGAAATGTTTCAGTGTAGTAATTATAACATAGTACTGCTCCTTTCATTTGTATTTTCAATATACAATACGATGTTGAATACAACCCGCCGTATGTTAATTGTGTAGTCTATGTATGATGTTATTTATTTGAGGTGTGTCGGTACTTGTAAATCCCGTTATTGTGTTTTTAGGCTATTCTAAAATGTTTTGTATTCCTGTCTTTCATTTTTCTTACATGCTTTGTCTTTTTATAGACATTAGAAGATTTGGTATGATAAAACTATCCATCAAAATCACTATTTTACTTTATGCTTTTTGTGTTTCGTTGTTTTACATCTGCTTGTTTTTATAGTGATTTAAATTATAACACAATTTTGAATGATGTATCCGTATTTTGACATGTTTACTTATTATGTCTGTTTGTTTTCATAACATATCAATTTATGCCATTATTATACTAGCGAGAGGTTTAGTTAGCTAGGTTTAACCCACCATTTTCTACATAACAAAATGCTTGTACCATGTCAAGAGTATGACAGTTGTTTTATATTCGTTTGATGTGTTTTGGCTCTTGAGTTTGCCATTTGATTAGGAACTTTCCGTTTAGAATGACCTTGGAGTTCAGTATTTTTGTGATTTTTCTTTTGTTTTAAATGCAACATACAAAATAAGCAATTCATATATACCCTGTACAACATATTTTATTAAATTGCAATAAGACAGTTCCTTTGTTTATCGTCTCTATGTAGTGCAATTTAATCGATATGTCATAGGGAAGTACACCTCCGAGGAGCCAGAATTTCTAGAATTTTTGGGTTGATATGGCTGTAAAAAAATAATTGGTGATAAAACAATTATATGGTGGTGCACTTCTTTTTTTTTTTTTGCTATGGCCCTTTGAAAGTACCCAATTATGATGATTTTTCCATTTTTCATCAGTTTTTTTTCCATTTTTGGACTATTATCGTGAAAAAAAAATCACAATTCTATAATTAAACTTTTTTTTATACTTTCAATAAAGATGGAGTGAATAAATTTCACTTAACAATCTACAGTTAGGTGTTAATATAAGTAAGTTCTATCATATTTCGATGATTTTTCGTGTCAAATTACCATGCTGTCAATTTTGCAAATTTGTGATTTTTCTCTGTTTTAAGAACAAAAGGCATATTAGAATGTTCATGTTTCTGGTAAAAAAAATGTTAAACTTCTCACCCATTGTGTCAAATTTTTGGCTCAAAAAAAAGACCAGTAAGAGATTTCAGCTAGTGAGGGATAAACACCATCAATGACTCATATCTTTTTCAACTTTGTGAATGTATTGTGACGCGTGACTTTGTATAAAACATATTATTTTGTGACTATAAATTTTTTTTTAAATTTTTTAAATGCATATTAATTTTGAGATTTCAAGGTCATACAATTTGTGATTTATATTAATTGTATTGACCTAACGCTTTATTGATTTCCCCCCTTTCCTTAGCTTCATAGATATAATTTATTATGCTTTTTGATAAAAGTAATCCTTATAACATACATATATAAAGTAACTTCACTATGACAGAGACACAGTTATGGTGGAAAATATTAATAACATATGATAGTTTCATTATATTTGTTTTAAGTTAAATGCTCAGTGAATGCATTGATCTGTCATTTAATCACGGAAAACATTTAATTTGATGTATTTTATATTCATTCTTTTGGCTAGCTACAAAACCAGTTTCAACCCTCCATTTTTCTTAAATGTCCTGTACCTAGTCAGGAATATGACAGTTGTTATCGAATAGTTCGTTTATATGTATGTTGCATTAATGTTTATTTTTTGTTGCACTTCTGTGTTTTGTTAATTCTTTGTTTTCCTCTTATAGTTAAAGAGTTTCTATCGGTTAAAGTTTGTAACCCAGATTAGTGTTCTCTCAATCGATTTAATACTTTTGTATAGGGGTATACTACTGTTGCCTTTTTATAGGCCAACATAATAAAAAAAAAACCTAAATACGTGTGTAGAAATTACAGATAAAGTACACCTATAAAAGCACCTGCAGACTATACAATTGTATGTTCATTAAAGCACAACATAAAGATAATTGGTGTAATTAAGAGTTGGCAAACCAGGCGATCACAATGAGTTTAGATAGTTAACTTAATTAAATGTATTACAACTAGAATGTGGTGTTTAATTAGTTGATTGTCAACCTATTTAAAGATGAGGTCAGATGCGGTTATAGAATCATTGATTCAAACGCAGTAAATGTATTGAGAGTGATCAGAAAGAAAAAAAGAAAACAATATGTTGTCCACTCTTATAATTACATTAGATGTATGTTTCATTATGATACTTTATTCTGATTGGCTAACTGCACATCACGTGTTATTCCGTAAGCAATTGCATTGCTCAATAAAACTTTTCATTCATGATAACACGTGGTCCCACAATAAAGTGCACAGGTGAATTAAATAAAACAATAATAAAATTCGTGTTTTCATGATCATTGCTAAAAAAATGCAATTATAAGTATTGAATGCTTCTTTTTGTAACTTCATAGGATTGTAAAAGCGTTGACCGTGCGCACATTTTTAGTATGAAGCGCTTCTGCGCTTCATACAAAATGTACTTCGGTCAACGCTTTTACACCCCAATGAAGTTACAAAAAGAAGCATTCAATTCTTAAATATATTTCTTCTGATTGATATATTTTTTTTTAGGTAATATTAGTTTAAAAAATATACGACGGTCTCTCAAAAACCACAAGGCATCATAGTGGGGTTTCACTCCTAAGAACTATACATCATGGTAACTAGTGTTGCAAAATTGGCTGAAATGTACCTAACGTACATTAGTTTTGCTTATAAAAGGAGGCACCTGACTGAATCCGCACCTGTTTATTGTGTGCTCAAAGTAGCACAAATGACCATACAGCAGTACCATTAGTGCATACTGGACGTAATATTGTTTTTTTAATGAAAACAAATGGTAATTTTAAATTATTAAATGCTTGAGTTAAATCGGTAAGTGGACGATTTGCTAATCCATAATTCAAAATTGTTATGAGAATGCATAATTTTACGACAAATTCAAGATCACATAAAAAAGTGAGACTAAAAATATACAAGTTTAAAATATATCTCAGAACACGTTTAAAACGAAAAGCTACTTGGTGTTAAATATTCTGTAAAATGATTTTTTAATATTAATTTTTTATATTAAATCATTCACAAATACTCTATTTCCTGTCATCTGTTTCCTTTCCAAATGTCTGAAAAAATATAAATTTTAATGTCGAACGTTAAAGTGTTTGAATATGATTATGATTTTTGTACATGTATTTGTTGACTTTGATTGTGCGAGTAAAGCTTATTGGCAAGATCTTTTCTTAAAAATATGATAAAAGTATTATGTTTTTTATAGTTTAATGTATATCCTTATGATGTTCATCGAAAAAGAGGAGACGGGCCAATAAGGGTCAACTAGACGTGTTTCAACGATGAAAATAGCAGAGGGTGAATTTGATATTTTTTGTTGATATATAAATCGAATTGCACATGTTCAGTAATCACGCTCATAAAATACATTCATCTTAATATGCTTTGCAAACAAAGTTATGTTCTTATTCCAATTGAACATGGGCTGCACATGCGTGACCCAGGGTAATTTTCATCTCCTGAGAGCTGCGATAAGCCAATGTTACGAATTTCTTCTTTATAATAGGATCAATCAACTTTTTAAAACTCAGACATACAAAAAGTTTTATTTTCTAATCGTATACGTTAGCTGAATGTACAATTTTGTTTTTAAAATGACCCATTTTCATGATTATTTCTATTCAAATAAACTCATCAAAGATACGAGTTTTTAATTTGGTATGCCAAACTCGCAGGGACTCATCAATGACGCTCGAAAGTTAAAATAGCAAATAAAGTCCAAGGTTGGAGTGCATTGAGGACTTAAAAATTTCCTCACAGTGTATTTGCAAGATTTTTGTGATTTTCGATGTAGATTTTCGGTAATCAAACAAAAACAACTTACAACTAAAACACAAAAACATGCAAATTAACGCTTATAATGCTTACCTCTATCTATTATATCACATCAGCTGAACTTACCGTACAATACAATGAGCGATGCTATTTTTTAAATCTCATTAATTATAGTATGGATTGTCACCTGTTCGGTACGCCTTCTTTCCGTATCAGACTTTTACTATAATACGATAAAGTAGGTTCACTCATTTGTCATTTTGTAACATGATTAAAGTAATAACCGCTTAGTATTTCGTATCTTATTTGAACTTTCATCTGTTTTGATTTCAAAGACACTAATAATTCTGCTATAAAAGATGGGCGAGTCTGGTATATGGAACGCCACAGTTGTCTTATGTGGAACTCTGATATTACTTTATGTTGTTTTATTATTACTTAATGATATTTTGTCTTTAATTAATATGGTTTTGACATTAAGTAATGATGTTTTAATATAACATATATATAACATCATAACTAAATACGGAATAGTCATTACTTAATGATATTTCCATATTACATGATATGGTTTCGTATTGACTTGATATAGTTTTGTCATTACTCAATATGGTTTTGTCATTACTTGATGTGGTTTCACCGTTATCTAATATAGTTGTGTCATTAGTCAATGTGGTTTTAACATTACTTGATGTGTATGTGACTTAAAGTAATGTATTTGTTTCATTACATGATGTGGTTTCGTTATTTCGTAATGATTATTTGTCTATTTTTTTTATATGGTTTTAACATTACGTAATGATGTTTCAAAATTTGACGATTTTACAATACTTTAAAATGTGTTTGTTTCATTACTTGATGTGGTCTTGTCATTCTTTGATGTGGTCCTGTCATTCTTTGATGTGGTTATCCCATTACTTGATGAGGTACAACCACGTGACCAATTCGGAAAAACCTGTTCTATTTTTAGATAGATTTCCATGTTGTATTTGCCTTGAATGCGTGCGGCCATCCATCTAATTAGTGTTCAAATTAAAGTTCGGGTTACTGTTTCAGTTACACTTTGAGTTAGTTTTCGAATTCAAGTCATGCTTAGAATTAAAGTTCTAGTTAGCATTGAGGGTCGAGTTGGACTTCGAGTTTGAGTCACATTTCAAGGCAGACTTTTAGTTACAATTTTGAGTCACTTCTTAAGGTAGAGTTTGAGTGAGATTCGAATTTAAGTCTTATTTAGATAAATTGAGATTTCAAGTTGAAATTCGAGCTATTTTATATGTCTTTTTGAGTTCGTAATTAAATTTTCTATCGCAGAACAAGGGCTTTTGCTCGGGCTTCCGAAAAGAGGGTTCTGGGATATGCTTACTAAATAAACAATGTTGCAGTATACAAAAAAGCAACATGGGAGTTGAAATAAAGTTAGACGTGGTGTGATTCCCAATGAGACATCTATCCACCAGAGTTTAAATGCAGTGGATGTAAGAAATCATATATAGGCAACCGTACAGCCTTCAACACTCCGAATAGTCAGCTACAAAAGGCAACCATGCACTATGTGAAAAAAAATCTGTTTTTTAACAGATTTCAATTTTTCGTTTGTTTAATGTGCTTTGGATGGGTATCGCCAAAGTTACAGTTCAAATTAAAGTTCGAGTGGTTGTTTGGTATTAAAAAGGGGAACGGCAGACAATAATAAAAAAAAAAATCCTAAAAAATTCACAGTATTTCGAACATAATTGGGATATTCCCAAACCACTTAGTCCTGTTCTCAAATAGAAGCAGTATTATAATAAATTTATAAAATAGTCCACGGAACGCTGTGTATCGCCTGATATTGCTGCTTTCAGTGTAAAAGCGTAAAGCCTCGGTCACACCTTACCGGATAGCTCGCACGGACGCCTAACGGATAACTTTTTTTCAATCCGTTCATGTCCGTTAGACGTCCGTTATTATCCGTTAGACGTCCGTCCATATTCATTACATGTCCGTTAAGCGTATGTTGTATCCGTCGACGTCCGTTATGTCCGGTAGAAAATTTTGACCATGTTCAAAACTTTAAACGGACGTCCAACGGATAAAATGTCCGTTAAACGTCCGTTAGGCGTCCGTTTCGTACGGTACTCGTCCGTTTCGTTTCCGTTTTGTATCGGTTACGTGTCCGTTATACATCCGTTGGAGGTCTGGAAGATAAATTCACCAATGGACTTCTACCGGACGTATGACGGATAAAACGGATGATAAACGGATTTGAAACGGATAAATGCCCAACGGATAACAATTTTATCAACGGACAACTTTTATTTTCATCTGTTAGGCGTACGTTCGTGCTATCCGGTAAGGTGTGACCGAGGCTTATTGTTGATTGGCTGTACATTCATCGGTAAAACAAAAATAGATGTAGATGCTTTTTCTTGATATTGAGGAAAAACTCCTATACTAGTTTTAAAACATTTCATTGAGGTAATAAAGTTACCATGTCAAAACAGTTTAATTCGGTTTACAAAACTGAATGGTTTTCAACAATGAGCAAAACCCATACTCCATAGTAAGCTATAAAAGGTCCCAAAATGACACCACTTTCGACGACGTCGTTGTGTCTAACTACCGCTACTTTGATATCACAGGCTCGACACAAATCAAAAGACTTATACTTTTCGTTAACAAATGAGACACTTCAAATCAACTCACACTTAAGTCACAGGAAAATCTGGGGAGCAAGGCTCGGATTAAGCGACAAAGCATCAATACTATAAAATAAGAATTCTTCGAAAATTGTTTAATGATCATTTGAACATATTTACGAATATCAATCTTTTACTTTTAATCAACTGAATTCTCTGATCGATCTACCTCAAACTAATTGAAAAATAAACTTTTTGGAATATCTGTTTCACATGTGACGACAAACATGTTCCAGTTGTCGTAACCATAATCCCTTCATCTTTTACTCGAATGTAAACTTAAAAAAAAAACCCAAATCACTCGGTTTGTAATTTCGCGAATAACACGACGAGTGCCACACGTTGAGCAGAATCTCCTTACCTTTCTTGGGAGCCCGAGATCACCCCGATGGATTTAAATTACCAAGTCATACCGATCTATTGAGTCAGCCAATTAAAACTGTTTTTAAGCCACCGCAACTTTACCGCAACTGAAAGTGTTTAACCTCTGTCTTTCCGTCCAATTATGGGTATATAATTATTCCGCAACACTCCTCCAACAGTTTGAATCCTAGGAAGTTTTCTCTTTACTGTCTGTTTGTACATATATTGAAGGTGTGCTGCATGTTGTCAGGGTTTATTTTTTGTATTAATATGTGCTCTTTTGGGAGAAAACTTTGTCATTTTTGTCACTTGCATAAGTAGGGCGTTTCCAGATAACTCCTCCTACCTGTTTGAATGCTAGGAATTCATCACTCTGCTAGCTGTTTGTACATATATTGAAGGTGTGCATGTGGTCAGGGTTTTTCTTTTTCTTAGTTTTCCTCTTTTGGTAGAAAAAGTTAACTTTGTCCTTTTTGGGGTATAAGCGGTTAAATGAGCGGAGTGGGGAGGGCAGCACTTTGTCTAGTTTATCTTTTTCCCCGTGTTGTTACACTACTGTTACAGTCCGATGTTCGCTCATATACGTGTTCAACTCCGCCACGTGCACTTTCTTTATGTACCTAGCCCAAGTCAGGAGCATGAAGTTAAATTGTTGTATACATAATCATGTGTCCTATTTGGGGTTTTTTTTGTAAAAAAGACCGTTAGTTTTTTAGTTGTTTTTTTCACATAGTGCATGGTGGCCTTTTGTAGCTGACTATACGGAGTGTTGAAAGTTGTACGGTTGCCTATATATATTTTCTTACATCCACTACATTTAAACTCTGGTGGATAGTTGTCTCATTGGCAATCACACCACGTCTAACTTTATTTCAACTCCTATGTTGCTTTTTGTATACTGCAACATTGTTTATTTAGCACGCATATCCCAGAACCCTCTTTTCGGAAGCCCGAGCAAAAGCCCTTAAGTTGTTCCGCGATAGAAAATTTAATTACGAACTCAAAAATACATATAAAATAGCTCGAATTGCAACTCGTAGTCTTAATTTATATAAATGAGACTTGAATTCGAATATAACTCAAACTCTACCTTAAGAAGTGACTCAAAATTAAAACTAGAAGTCTGCCTTGAAATGTGACTCAAACTCGAAGTCCAACTCGAAGCTCAATGCTAACTAGAACTTTAATTCTAAGCATGACTTGAATTCGAAAACTAACTCAAAGTGTAACTGAAACAGTAACCCGAATGGATGGATGGCCACACGCATGCAAGGCACGACATACAACATGGAAATTTATCTAAAAATAGAACAGGTTTTTTTCCGAATTGGTCACGTGGTTGTACCTCATCAAGTAATGGGATAACCACATCAAAGAATGACAGGACCACATCTAGTAATGAAACAAACACATCAAGTAGTGTAAAATCGTCAAATTTTGAAACATCATTACGTAATGTTGAAACCATGTAGAATAGACAAATCATCATTACTAAATAACAAAACCACATCATGTAATGAAACAACTACATTACGTTAAGTCACATACACATCAAGTAATGTTAAAACCACATTGACTAATGACACAACCATATTAAATAACGGTGAAACCGCATCGAGTAATGATAAAACCATATTGAGTAATGACAAAACGATATCAAGTCAATACGAAACCATATCGTGTAATATGGAAATATCATTAAATAATGACTATTCCATATTTGGTTATATTAAAACATCATTACGTAATGTCAAAACCATATTAATTAAATACAAAATATCATTAAGTAATAATAAAACAACATTATGTAATATCAGAGTTCCACATAAGACAGCTGTGGCGTTCCATACTGGTAGACTTAATTATGTACAAGGTATCTTTAATGAGTTTAATAATCACTCGTAAAAACACCATGTTAAAAAGAATAACTCAAAACCATAGATATCTATGTATGGTATTGATTGTTGGAAGGATTTTGCATTCGGGGATAGAATAAACCTGAACATTTCGGAACATGATTATGATGTGTTAAAAGAAAGGATGACATCGTCAGGTTCCTCATTTTGGGTCGTTGTGTCATGTCATTGGCGTATACCAAATATATATTTAGCATATTGACTTGAACCTCGGTTCCGCTTCGTTTTCAATCCAAAGAAAACATAATAGATTTAAGAAGATGAGGTACGAGTGCCAATGAGATAACTCTACATGGTTCATTCTGGCTATTCCTACATTTTGAATTTTATAGGTAAAATAGTAAAATTTTATGTAGGAGTTCCCGGAATTTGAATGTAAACAAAGGGATTATGTAGGACTATGTTGTAACAACACTAAAACTTATGAGATCTAATGAATCAAGGTAAATCCAGGGAATTCTTCTGTAAAATAAAGAAAAAGAATAATTTATATCACAATCTTTTATTACATTCTTTTATATAATAATTTCATAGCATATTTTGTGAAAATAATATTCAAAAGAACAATATGAATTTAAAGGCATAATGGTATACACAAGCAATTGCAATTATTTACATTAATATATACAAGTAAATAATATCAATTGAAATATAAATGTTAAATCATTCTTTGAATCAAAGCACTAAATTTTGAGTTACACTAAACAAAGCACCAAAAGTACACCAAATTGACATTATTCATAGCACTCACACAGTAATACATTGCACATAATTCATAAATTGAACATATAAGAGAATACAAAGTCTTGATCAATGTGCAGGAGATGAGAAGCAGCATCTCCATACTCGACTGGAGTAAGTTCATCATTCTGTAACCTTGTTTTCAGTGTTCGGAGTCTGTCATCTATTTCCCTGTACTTCCTCTTTCTTGGAATACATTTCCCGCCAGCTCTGTACTGGATCAATGTGAGAGCACTGAAGGCTTCTTCTCGTCTCAATAACCTGATCATACTGAAGATGTTAAGGTAAGGTGCCTTTACTAATTACTTCTTTAGTTTACTATGCAAACCTTCTAAATGGTTTGTTGTTCTACATGCTTTGGTTGTTCTCTACCCAGTAGCTGGTTACATAGTCTGTAAAGTTAAGTGTTGGTGTAGTAGTATCTAAATCATCATCGATGTCTTCCAGTGCGTTAAACCAAATATCTACAATTGTATTGGGTGGTAAAACTACAGCTCTACGAACATTAAGTTGGTGAATGTCTCTCTTTTCGCTGTTTTCAGGCTGCAAACCATGCTTCTGTGCATTTTGCCAGATACACTGAGTGTAGTGAAAAAGGCACCCTTGTATATTGATTCCTGGGAAGATTGAAGTGGCTGCATTTCTGATGGCTATTTCGTAGTTGAGGAACATCTTGGCTGGTTGAAGTAGGATGTTGAATTGGTTACATAGATCTCGAATAAAAGTTAATTGGCTTGACTTAATCTATTAGGCACTTATCTATAGTGATTAAGTACTTTGAGCATTACTTTTGATATTATATTCATTTAAAAAAATCATAATTTGTTAAAATAATGAAATTAATAAATTTCTAGAGGCTGCAGTTGAAAGTTTGGGTATCTATTAATTTTCTTTTTAAATACGTTTTTTTACAGACTTTAAATGTTTTTACTTCTTTTTCTTTTCTTTTTTTCTCTTTTCCAATGCTTTTACTTCCTTTTCTTTTAAATAGTTTTATTTTCTACAAATTCCATAAGATTAAAATAATTAATTTTATTACTTAATGCTTGTTTTCAAAACTAAAATCCCATTATTTTACATATAAAAAATATTTTTTATTTAATTTCAACAAGTAAATTTACCTTTGACCCAATTAGACACTAATGACTAAAACAATATATCTTTCAATAACAACATGTATTATTCTTACCGGCGTTTTACGTTTCGGCAAATTGGCATTACTTTTCCGGGAAAAAAAGATGACGTTTCCGGAAAAAAAAGTTTACGTTTCCTCAATTAAATATCTTACTTTTCCGAAAAAAAGTATCTATTCCGGAAAAAATAAATTATTGCTTTTCCGCAAATAATTGAGGAATACTTTTGATCGAAAGCAAAGCCATAATATAAAATAAATATTAAGTAAGTTAAAGGTCATCATAACATGCAAGTAAACTTCATCATTTAAATCTATGAAAACGTATGTAAGTCAGCACTAATCAGAAATATCTTGATATGAGTTCATAAGTCAGTTCTGGCAGAATATTTGTAGCCAACACGCCGCACAAAGTCCACAATAGTACATTCACCGTTTACAAGTTTTGTATTTTGTTCAAGAACTTAAGGAAGTCCATCTTCTCCTTTTCACATTTCCAAACGGGTGCTTTCACAGTTAGAGTTCTCATCTTTATGTAAGATGTTGTTTGCAGTTTCAATAACACATCGATAAAAACAAACAAAAAATGTTAGGATGGCTAGCGTTAAACTGCTCGTTCAAGTGGGGATGAAAAGACTCGGCACTTTTCGTGTGTTCGTAACAGCAGTATGCATTACACATTCAAAGTCATTATGAACTACCTCGGGCTGGAGAGTTATTCTTCGGGTAGTGCACACATCAATAGGCCGATCCAACAGTTTCGTGTAACATTCCTCGGATTTAAGTGGAAGTAACGCAAATACAAGACGAATGTAGTTACCATTTTTACATCCATGTATCGAATAAACTGAGTTGGTAGAAGAATTTCGGACAGGATTTAAATGTGCCATCTATGAAAATATCAGTCATTTCATAACATAGACATACCAAGTTGGTGAAACATAAAAGTATAACGATTCCCGAATCAAAATCATTGACTAATTAAAAGTTAAAATAAGTTTCAATTTTGTTAGTGTTCAAATCTATTTGTCTTAATGTCTCGTGAATTTCTAATCTACATTAGGTAATTTTGGAAACTGCTTTCGCCTGTTTCTGTATAATGACATATCAACATTTTTCAAGTCAATATGTATTCAATTATTTATAATTTATCAGGTAAATTTCCGGAAAAGTAATAAATACAAATTGCGGAAACGTATACTTTAAATTTGCGGAAACGTAGCATTGGGACTTTGAAAAATTAGCGGAAATGCAATACGCTCATTCTTACACTAATCCCCCATGTAGGAATAGCCAGAATAGTAAAATACAAAATGTAGGAATAGCAAGAAGACACCCTCTACATCAAAGTCACAATTTATAAAAGTAAACCATAAGAGGTCAAACTCATAAGTGACGCTCGAATCAAACATGTTAAAATGACCAAATACATCTGAAAAGCATTGAGGACGAATAAAATTCAGAAAGGTTTTGGAAGATTTAGATTTGATGATTTTCTTTATGTATATTTTTTAGGTAATCAAACAAGAAAAACTAATAAATAAAAAACGAAAACAGGTTAATCAAAGCCTTTAGTTCTTACCTTTATTGGTGGTGTGACAACATTAGACGAACTTACAGTACTGTACAATATTAACAAGCGATGATGTTTATAAGGTATGTTAGATACGCCCCCTTACAGAATATTACTTCAATCAGATAATCATTAATTGTCTTATATTTTAATGAGTTTTTAATGGTAACTTAAACTATAACGCAATGTAAAAAATGCTCCCTCAAACAGATAAATAAACGTGTATGGTATTGATTGTCGAAAGTAATTTGCTTTCTGGAATATAATAAACTTTCATAAATGTTTTTTTTTACACATAAATGATATTGATAGATGCTGTCAAAAGAAAGAGTTCAAAGTAAATGTCAGATCCTCATTATTTGCGTTTGTGTGTTGTTTCCTTGATATATATAATACAGGCATTTTTTTAAATTTAGGCATTTCGTAAAATGGCTGAATTTTCAGGCAATCTATAAAATGCCTAACCTTGACAGGCATTAAACAAAATGATTAAAATTACCTAATCACTTTGTAAATTTTTTAAAACAAAATTCAACAAATTGCCTGTTCGGTTTCAGGCAATTTGTATAAGAAGGATAATATTGATAATATGCATATGACAAAAGTGGACTATAGTAACTGAAGACACCTTATCATAATTTAAATTATTTTTCAAGTTTTGATTTGAAATTGTGTTTTTCTTTTAAATTTCTCATAGACTTCAATAGTAAACCTCTTTGTTCTTTTTTAACCATAGCGGTCATGTTGGTTGGATAGCAGGGTCATCATTACATTTTTCAATCAAGATATCCGTTTTGTAAATTGCGGCTATGTTTAATTCTATTTGGACTAGTAGATTAAGCGGAGAATATTTTTGTAAAAGATTACAAATTTGTATTGAAATTGATTAAAATTGACTACAAATGGCAATATTTCCTTAAAATTTCATTTGACTGAACATTTCGAAGGCAACAACCTAATAACGGGTTATCTGATTTGTTCGGTCTTTTCAGAACAGATAGATCCTAACCTGATGAACATCTTAAATTTGTCAGATTTGCTCTAAATGTTAAGTTTCAGAGATATAAGCGAAAAACCATAATTTAACCCCTATGTTGCATTTCAAGTCATTCGGCCATGTTGTATGGCAGGCAGGGTCATCAAACACATGTTTGAAACTTGATAACCTTACGATAATTGTTTCCAAGTTTGGTTGAATTTTTCTAAGTAGTTTCAGAGGAGAAAATGATTGTAAAAGTTAACGGACGACGCAAACAACAGCAGCCTAGTGAGAAACGCTCACTTAGTCCATTTAACATATACATCAACCTTCATATTATGATAAAATGCTTATTGCGAAACCCAATGTTGTTAGTTAAGATAATGAAAGAGCTAAATGGTTCATTCCCTCTATTCCCACTTTTTTATAAATCTGGTAAGAAAGGGAAAAAATTTATGTGTGAATAGGAGGAAAACTTGTGCAAACAAAGGATTATACTGTACAAACATTTTTTTAATAAAACTGTTAATTGACCAGTGTTTTCTTTTATTAGAACAGGTAATATTTTTGTATATGTATGAATTCTGTGGTTCTTTTTTTAAACAAATAAGAAAAAAATTGAAACAAATTCAAGTAAACCAATTCGACCAAAGAGTAGATAGCATCCGAAGGTCATCAAATGGTCTTTAATGCAGTGAGACATTCCTGCAGCCGGAGGTGGACATCAGCTGGCCCCGGAAAACAAATGTGTACTAGTTCAGTGAAAATGGACGTCATACGATAAATACTCCAAAACATATAAATGAACTTAAATTGAAAACAAAATCAAAACTAAAAAAGACTTCTGTCTTGGGACAGTTTGGTATATCTATTATTTGATCCTTTATTCGTACATATATCGTTAGTAAAATTTCTCATACGTGTGAATGACGATTTTTGACGAATTTCAGAAAAATTTAAGAATTGGATTGTAGATAATGAATTTGAACAACTAAAATAAACCCACAATACTAAATTTTATCATAGAATGCAAAGAAGTCCTTCTGATTATTCATTACAAACAAGTAATTTGATATCCGATTTTATATGCTACAATGCTTATCACATAGATTAAAATCTATTGAAGATGAGACTCATTTTACAGTAAGTTGTCCTTTATATACCGAACAGAGAAATAATAATAGTTTTTGTACTAATTGTAAAAAATTACCCAATGATAAAACATATGTCTGGCTGTTCACAAATGAACAGCTACCAACTTTTAAGTGCCTAGGAAATGATATTTTTCAGTGTGTAGATATGATATCTAAAAGGAAACGAAAGATATAAATGATATTTGATTATTAGGAGATATGCTGTAATAGTTATATGATACACACGAGGCTTCGGTTTCTGTCCATCACATGATAGAAATATTTTAGGTTCTTGTTTTTTTCCCCAATGATATTGTGCATATTGTTGTTGTGGAATGATGCCCTTCGTGGGTTGTAAAGTTGAATCTTAAAACTCGTATCTCATCTACACATATTGCTAGAGACTTCCTACGTCGTGTTTTTGTTCATATATTATACTGAAAGACTTGAAAACGCCATGTAGTTAGTGAGCGTCAATAGTAACAAATAGGTTTTCTTTTAAATTTAACTTTAACATTATATATTTCCAATAAGGTCAATTTTGTATTTTAAAATAGCTCTTTTATTTATTATTTTTTCTAAAAGCCTACCTCCGAAAAATATTAACTTTTTTATTTTAAACTATTATATCAGACTAACAGGCAAAAATAAGATAAAGTATAATTAAGAAATAACTCATGGGGCCTAGGAATATATCGTGATTCTACCACGGGTTGGCCCTTTATGACAAATATTTTACCCTGTGCGATAACGAGGGGTAAGATATCGGCATAAAGGTACAACCCGTGGTAAAATCACGATATATTCAAGCCCCCATTTCGATTCTAATAGGACAAATACGGCAATTGTTTTAGATCAAAGCGCTCTAGGTGAAGGCATTATTTGCCGTTCCCATAAGTAAACTCACTATTGATTTGACGTAAAAGAACGGAGCAAACTGAATCAGTGATATGCTTAAACTATTAACAATAAAATATTTAGAAAGGTTTGGATGAATCTAAAGGACAATTAATTGTACTTATATGTCTTTTAAGTATACAAAAAATCGCTTATATAACACATTTTAGCATCGTTTGTTTACGTTTCCTTGTTTGAATGATTTTCGGTTTCACAAGCGTGTATATTCCCGTAAAATGCTTATATTCGGACGTCAAAGTTCTATGATGTCGGGTAGCTCATTCATAAAAAAACATATTACGTGGGAGTACGATCGTAACAGCCCAAACAATATATTCATATTTTACCACGGGTGTGTACTCAAAGCGTTTGAAGGACGTCATGTTAGAATTGTACTTTTTGTTTAGCTTCTTTTTGCTGATGCAATTTCAGGGGAAATAAATCTAAATTTACAACCGTTCGTTGCAACGGTTTGTTGAAAGCATAATCGAGTACACGCACTATTGTTTGATATGAAGAGGTAACATATCTATGTGAATGTTATGCCATGTTGTAGCTAAAAATCATCTAAATACGTTTAATAATGATTCATGAAACATACATTGACATAATGGGCATACTAGTATATGAAGAATTTCAAAACTTCAAAGACGGCTCCCAGTTTGTACTACGGTTGGCACCGTAGAAAATCGGAAAACCTCTATTTTGTGTGAAATAGTTTTGGTAAGCACGTTGGTATTTAGAAACAATCTTAAGAACCCAAAATCTAAATTCTGCGGTTCCTTATTAATTGCAATTAAGTAAAAATTTGTAGAGTAAGTACTGTTAGTTTAAACATATTTATTTATTTATTTATTTATAGTAGATTGGGAAACAAATTTGCAACTTACATTAATCCCTTTCCACTTTGCGGGTGCGAGTGCTGCCTTGAAGCGGCATTAACCTGCTCTTTTTCGAAATCTACAAGGATGTCTTTTTCGTGCAACAGATATGGCTCTCTCTTAACACGGGTCAGCCATTTATCGTCCCCTTCCGACGTTTCCTCAAGACCATATTCGCAAATGTTTCAAAGGGAGAGCCGAAAATTAAGTCCCTGAAATTTTCATCCCGGAACGGCAATCGAACAAGGAACTTTTGAGTTAGAAGTCCGTCGCACTAACCACTACACCACAACTCAAGTACTGTTGTATGAACACTATACTCAATATTGTCTAAATCACTTTTTTTTTTTAGGTCAAATGAACTTCGTGAAATTACGTAATTTGTATATTATAATTGAAACGAAATTCAAGTAAAATTATGTACAGATTTTAGAAAAAAAATTAATCAACACTTAGAGAATTACCTCCCCTGTGAAAGACTTTATACTTGTGATACCATAGACAGTTGATACATGCATTTACTTTTAGTTTGCCATTTTTGTGATTTTATTTTTTGCCACCTTTATTATATGGTATTATCCATTGTTAAAGGCCGTACATTTAGACATCTTTTTAAAATATTTGAAAAAGACATTTAAAATTTACACCAGCACAAATCACTTCTGAATTCCTTGTAATTTAATTCCCATACACTAGCTATATAAATATAAACAGTCAAATGTTAAATACATGTATTTCAAAGGCTCCATAAGCTATACTTTTAAAGTTTGAAAATGTAATTGTCTTGAGTGCAGTTTATGCCATTCTTTAATAACATTGCCATGTAAGCGGGAGGTTCGGCTATGTAACATGGTTCAACTAACCAATAGTGTTATTAAATGTCTCGTACATGGCAGTTGATATAATTAAAATAGTTGGTTTCAATTTATGTTGGCGTTTGGTTTTGTTGCCGTGTTTCTGTTGTTTCTTGGTTTTCCTCTGATAATTAATGTGTCTCCCATGGTTTTAGTTTGTAACCCAGCTTTGTTTTCTCTAAATAGATTTATGACTTTTGAACAGCGGTATACGAATGCTGCCTTTATTTATGAAGACAAATTATCGAATCTTCATAAAATATTGTTACAGTTAAACGTGTGGCCTTCAAACATTCTCAATTTACATCAAGCAGAAAGCTTTCAATAATAATCAATGGATATGTACATTATTCTTTTTAAATTATGTTTAACATATAAAGTAGAAGATTAGATATGATTGCCAACTCTCCACTACAGACCAAAATGACACAGAAATTAACAACTTCAGGTCACCGTACGGCCAGTTTGTTTATGTTCAATACATTGAAAGTTTTTCACACTATCAGAATGTTGTTTATCAATATAATAGGGTGTTAATAGGGACTAAGTGATAGAGAATTATAGACACAATGGCACAATAAAGAAAAAAAAAGAAAACATAAGGGAACTATAAAGCTAAATATAATAAAGAACAAAGAACAATGAGAGGCTAAAGTGCAAAAAAAATATATTAAGCATAGAGAATGATGGACCAATAGAGAATAGATAAAAATAATCTGAGAATTAAAAAAGATGATGAATAAAAACCTCCCTCCAGAATCTGGCACGACAAAAAGAACGCAGCACTTATATAATTACTATTTAAATACTGATATTTGTGAAATTTAAAATATAATGAAATGATTTTTATACACATTTGAAACAATTTAAACAACCAGGAACTTTTTCCACAATTGATTTTACGAATGGTGGCTGGCTTGGTGGCTTAACAATAAATAAATCTTTTTACAAATTACAGATACATTTGGTTAAAAAGTAACTGGATAATTAAAATGAAGTCCTATTGTTAGGAATTTAATATATGATGTCAATCTAATGTTAACAATGAAAGCTTCCTTCTACTGTATTTAAAAACGTTTCAATAAAAACAACGAAAAGACAAAATAGATAAGGAGATAGTGTATGTTTGCTAATAAGACAACTATCCATCAAAGTTTAAATGAAGTGGAAATAAATTAGCAAAAAATACTGAACTCCGAGGAAAATTCGTAATCAAATTGCAAAATCATTAGCTCAAACACATCAAACGAATGGACAACAACTAACTGTCATATTACTGACTTGGTATCTGCAATTTATTATGTAGAAAATATTGGATTTAACCTGGTTTTATGATAGCAACTTAATAAGGAGGAAAATTAAATAAACAAAAGTAACTACAAAAACTAACAGTAGACAGCTCTCGCAAAAAAATAACTGTTAATTATAAGGGCATATATACACCACAAGCATGAGAACACATTCTTTAGCATTCGGTCCGCTCGAGAACACTCTGCCTTCAATATAAAAATAAGGTAAGTGGTCTGTTGTTTTATTTTTAAGCCATGGCGTTGTCAGTTTATTTCGACTAATGCGATTGAATTCTCCTTTGGTATCCGTTTTATAAACCTGATTTTTTTGTAACAAAAGTGGAGTAAAGACAGGTGATATTTGTCCACGCTCTATACTTTCTTAAAGCTATCAGGTTAAATGTTTTATTTTAAAATCTTTTCAGAAATACAAGAGGTGAGCATTTGATCAGATAAAGATGGTGCAGACTTCTTAAAAAAAGGTATATAAAGATGATAATGATAGGATATTCAGTATAAGATATTAAGGAACACATAAATGGCAGGGGGGATAGAGCAGATTGGTATCCATAAAAAACATTGTCAACCTTGGCTTCGCCGCGATTGACAATAGAAAAAAAAGTTGTGGTATGATTGCCAATGAGACAACTCTCCACAAGAGACCAAATTACACAGAGATTAACAACTATAGGTCACCGTACGGCCCATACCGCATAGTCAGCTATAAAAAGCCCTAAAATGATATAATGTTTGTGCTTAATTCTGTAGGACATGAAAAATTGGCTTATTCTAAATCACTAAATTTTAACTTAGAAAGTACGCAGGAATGAACTTTTGTAAAGGTACATGGATTTATTTCTGTTTCTTCTATAAACAGCTTCACAATCATCTAAAATCGATATTTAACAATACTAAGGAGAAAATTAGTTACATGTACATAGTGTGCTAGTGACCTAATACGGTATATATTAGTTCTCACCCCATATAGAATTTACTGCCCCAGGATATAACGTATTACGTCACTAGCACACTATGTAACGGATTTAACTTACCGACTATCTTAACGTGTGAAATTTAGCCTAGTGACCTATCAAAATAAGCATTTCTTCAATACTGTTAGCATTAAGAAACTACTTCCATTGATTCTACAAAATCAGATGCCAACAGAAACAACTTGTTAGGTTTGAATGTCTTTATTTTAATCTTAATCATCAATTTCTTCGTTTGTTGAAATCTTTTAAGATTTTTTTCTCAGTACCGTTTTTTTTTATAAAGGGACGTAACACAACTACCTACCGTATAAGAAATAAGCCCCGCCTCCCTTCTAACCTAATATGGAATTTTAAGGGACGTAACACCACTGCTAACCGTGTATGAAATAATCCGCGCCTCCCTACTAAGGGACCGTTCAATATTTATCAGATGGATGGGCCGGTGCAAAATGGGGCGGGGCAAGCACTTTTTTTGTGGAAATATTTGGATGGGCGAGAACTTTTTTTAATATATATAGTGGATGGGCTAGAACTTATTTTATTTGAAAAAAAATTCTTTCAATTTTATCGGTGTGTAGGAAATTCCTTTTGCAGGCACAAAAAACATAAGGGACATGGTCTCAACAATAATTTTCAGTTTAGGCCAAATCCAGATAGTCATCTTTAAATTTTTTTATGACTTTTTCAAATCAACATGGATTTTCATAAAACTCTACAATTATTTCATTTATATATTGATCTTACAGAATACCAGGTTGTTTGGTAGTTTGGTGAATTGCTGTCATTCTATGGATTTAAAAAAATAGGTTAAAAAAAAGCTAAAATTTTCAGTTTTGGCTAAATCCAGATAGTCATCTTTAATTTTTTTCATAACTTTTTCAAATCAACTGGCATTTTCATAAAACTCTACAATTATTTCATTAATATATTGATCTTACAGAATACCAGGTTGTTTGGTAGTTTGGTGAATTGCTGTCATTCTATGGATTTAATAAATAGGTTAAAAAAAAGCTAAAGTTTTCAGTTTTGGCTAAATCCAGATAGTCATCTTTAATTTTTTTCATAACTTTTTCAAATCAACTGGCATTTTCATAAAACTCTACAATTATTTCATTTATATATTGATCTTATAGAATACCAGGTTGTTTGATAGTTTGGTGAATTGCTGTCAATCTATGGATTTAATAGAAAGGTTAAAAAAGCTAAAATTTTCAGTTTAAGCTAAATCCAGAAAGTCATCTTTAATTTTTTTTATAACTTTTTCAAATTAACATGGATTTCCATAAAACTCTATAGCTATTTCATTTATATATTGATCTTACAGAATACCAGGTTGTTTGGTAGTTTGGTGAATTGGTGTCATTCTTATGGATTTAATAAAAATGTTAAAAAAAGCTTAAATTTTCAGTTTAGGCCAAATCATTGGATAGTCATCTTTAAACTTTTTTATAACTTTTTCATATCAATTTAGATCTTCATATAACTCTACAGCTATCTCATTTATATATTAATCTTACAGAATGCCAGGTTGTTTGGTATTTTAATGTCAAATGTACGGAATAAATTAATAGGTGAAAAAGGGTGCATCAAAGTAAAAAATATGTCTGCCTAAATTTGCTTAAAAAGACCATAATTTCTTTTTTGAAAAGATTAGATAAAGGGACATTGGTATTTGAACTATATTTAACAGGCTGTGTTATTAAGACAATAATTAGTAATTCAGCATATGATAATATTTTTACAAGTCCAAGAGTTATTGTCCCTTAGTTTAAATTATTTCCTTTATTTTAAATCAATATATATATTGTATCTGAGGCTGCAAATATAAAATCAAATATATACATGTATATTCATACTTGTTTTAAAAACAATAAAATGTATGGTTCTGATACACACATAAATTTTTATATATAAATGGAATTAACTAGCACATTTTAAATTTTGTATTTACACCAAAGTCTATTCTTTGATTTCAAGACATAAACTTGCAAACTTTCAAATTGAAAAAGAACTGTAATATTTTTTGATTGTTTTAAGCTTTGGAGGGGCAAGGACTTTTTTTATAGATTTTTTTAGATGGCCTGGGCGAGGACTTTTTTTCAGAATTTAAAAGGATGGGCATTAACTTTTTTAATGAATCAATATTAAGAATGCACCGGCCCATCCATCTGATAAATATTGAACGGTCCCTAACCTAAAATGAAATATACACGGTCTCCACGTGGACGCTTTTAACCAATCATATTCCTAGATTTGTATAGGAGGTAAGATAAGTGGTATTCTGTTTAGTTATCTTAAAAAAAAAAGTATAACAAAAACTTTGAACACCTAAGAATATTGACAAAGAGAAATGCAACAAAAACTGACAAAATCAAATGCTTTCAAACAACGGGACAATTGCAAAACAACTGCCATAGAACTGACTTTGTAATGGCATTTTTCCGAAAAAAAAGTTGAATGATTAAACTTGGTTTCATAGCTAGCTAAACCTTTCACTTGTACCACGATTTATAAGTTTGACTGTACCTTTGGTATCTTTCGTCCCTATTTTGTATTTAGTTCAACTATATTGACAAAAAAGAAGGTAGGTCCGGTAAACCTATTTTGATCCCATTATATAGCGTTTTCAAAAAGAAAAATTGGTTATCAACCCAAACAGATATAATTGGCTAATGTGAGACTTTTTGGAATCTAACACATATCAAAGGACTATGATGTGACTTACTAATACATGTTGATGTATGGCATTCGACAATAAGCCAGTCAATGTCATATTTTGAGCCACAAGTGCTTTAGTATAACAAAAATTACCAAAAGCTCAAAATAGAATAGCAACAAACTGAATAATACTTTAAACAAAACAAACGGTAAACGATTTGAGATGACAGATAACAACCAACTTTTGAATGAACATTTTTTTTTAGAACAGGCAAATAAAGCACATTGCAAGGTTCAACAAGTTTGCGATTTTCAACCTTCCTAGCTATTATTTTACATTACAATAGAAGATCAAGTTAAAAAATCATTTGGAAAGGCCTTGACTAAAAGGGTGAGTCAGCAGTATACTCCAACAAATTCAACGTATCTGAGGGTATTTGCAATAACTGGATGACAATAAAACATCATAATAAACAAATCTAAACTAACGAAAAACCAATAAAAGAATATGTATCAATCTGATCATACTAAAAGTTTGTAAAAACTATTTAATATCAAAATTCACGTTTCGCGAAAATAAACACACATACACCTACGTAAACTATGGGTATAATATATAAGAGTATTATTAGTTACAAAGTGTGCTAATGACCTAATACGGTATATATGGGGTCAGTTAATTCCATATCGGGTGAGGGACGTAACACCACTACTAACCGTGTATGAAATGAGCCCCACCTCCATACTAAACTAATATGAAATATACACGGTCTCCACGAGGGCGCTTTTAACCAATTGCATTCCTAGAAATGAATAGGAGTTAAGATAAAATATATTATCAGTAAGTTGTAGAACAGTTGCCCTTGTAATTAATGAGAAAAGATTCATAATAATTCAAGTAACTTCTATTTATGTGAACAATGTTTGCATTTGATAGGTCAGGTATTCTGTATAGAGAAATTATATTTTTTTTCTTGTCATTTTTCTTTAACATAATAAACTACGACAATATATCACAAATTGATCTTAAGAATTAAACATTATATTCGTATAATCTGTTAATTAACATAAGGGTCGTATTCTCAATTATATGCCTTTTTGACTGAATGACAGACGATAAATGCAAAAGAGGACATGCTAATCTAATTGTTAAACCCGACGGGGCACATTGTAAGATTTCAGCGCTTCCTTCGGCTGGTTTAATTTTTTTATGTTCAAAATGGATTTAAAAGATTTAATTATGGATTACCACCCTCCCCCTCCAAAAAAGCCCTGACTATTTACAATTTTTACGGTAGGTAAATATGATCCAGCTTGACTAAGGGCAACCCTAGTGTTACTCGTGGTAAGTTCTCATTCCGTGATGAGTTCCCATCGGAATCCAGAAAAGGGGCGGGATCGTTTTTTCAACAATGGGTGCATCCATGACACATACAGTCTTTAACGGTCATCCTACTCTTGATGACGTCTATAATAACTAAAAAAGATTACTTCAAGCTCAATACTTGTTACCATTGGTTCAATATTTCTAAGCAGCAACCGTATTTTTTATAAATTCATGATAGGAAACGCAAGCTTTCGAATATTATAATAACAATTTCAAGATGCAACATGAATGTTGTTAGTTAGTCATGTTAAGTTACAGTCGAGAAATCCAATGTAATAACTATATAAATATATAAAAAAAATATTAAAATATTTCTAGCTTTTCCTTGTCCAAAAGGAACAGTAAAATGTAACGACGGAAAACATAGTGGAGTAAACCAGTCTAGATGTGATTATTATAAGCAGATGGCAAATAGATTTGGAGTGTCTAACAACTGAATAAAATTATAAAATCTATGGTAAAATTTCATCCATTTATTACTTTTTAAATTGATACATTATGTCTCTCCTTCAACCAAGAGAGACGCAATGTTTAATACGTTGGTTTTTTTCCTAAGGGTCTTTTTGTGGTGTACTGCATTTTCCAATCCAAAAATTTATACCATTTGTCATCATCTTATGATATTTTGTATACAGTTGTTTCACCATAGACAATGTATCGTGTATCATTGACCAAGACCTACTTACACTTTGACCTTTGACCTCCAAATGTAACAGTGCCGAGACATTTTCATGTCCTGGTAATAACTTTTTATCCCCTGATGTAGAATTTTTTGAAATTGTTTATTTGTGTTCATTCACTCATAATAATGTGTCGAGAACATAACCTCTGACATAATGATCAAACAAAAGATTATTCAGTTATATTTTTGTTTCCCCCCTAACTCATATGGTTTTATTCGTCAGTCTTCATTATCTAATACTAGTATAATCAATAGCAAACTATATAACCAAGTTTTGGTACTGAAATCCTCTATATCTTGAAAAACCATGCTACGATCTTTCAAAAGGATCCTAAGTTTATCCCTAAGTTAATGACCATGATTAGGGACTTTCCGTTTTGAATTTTCCTCGGATTCAGTATTTTTGTGATTTTACTTTTTAAACATATAAAGCTATTATCAAGGAAGCCTTTTACAATTATAAGTTCGTTGTTTATGTTCTGATACGTTTGGAAATATCGCGAAATTAAATACACGCAAATTCTTTTTCCATGCCAAAATAGCGATACTAAGTACTCGCGAAAAAAGCACATATTCTGAATTGTAAAGACAAAACCTTTCAAGTGCATTTTAATTTTGTTCAATGTTATGCCTCGACATTGTCGTAAAATATCCAATGTCTTAAAGACAGTTCAGATTTCGATTCGTAAGGTAAATATAATTTTTTTTTATTCGTCTGGAAAAGGCGTTTATAACCATAACGTGACATTGTTTACTGGCGTAGTGGTATTAACCATATGTTGATTCTAAAAAAAATCTAAAGAACATTTTGATAACTATGAATATATCTATGATAGTAATACAGGTAAAAAGCACAAATAATAAAAGTGCAAAAAATAAATGTACAAATAATAAAAGTACAAATAATGAATACGAAAATCCATGTAAGTGTCATGGTAATGTGTTTAATATCTTTTAGCATTTATTATAATCTCTAATTAAAAATATTGCACAAAAGAAGTTGGCCTTGTTTATATAAAAAAAAAAATAAGAATGCGATTACCTACCAGACAAAAAATAACGGTCTAATTTGTGTACAAAACAAAATTATGATATGAAGCAACAACACAAACATTGATTTACAGTCTTTGTTTTTACTTAGCAAAGACACCTACACAATGTGGTTGATTAACCTTACTTAGCAAAGACACCTACAAAATGGGGTTGATTAACCGTCTTTGTTGCCGCCAAATCATTCACCTTTGGAAAGTGGATTATAAGTTAAATATCACAAAACACTATGAAACTAGTTTAACTCATCAGATCAATACTATGCACAAAACACAAAAGAAAAAAGAAAGAAAATAAAAGACACAAAGTACAGAGCTAAGCGTGCTTTTAGATAATGAAAGCTAGTTCAAGGCAAGTAAAATAATTTCAGAAATCATGCTTCTAAGACTCCAATGTCAATCAGAACATACCAATCATACAATTCATTTAGACAAAAAAATCATTCACAATCAGAGAAAAAAACATGACCTTTTGCAGCAACGACAGGATTTAAGTATCAACATATTGTATGACCGCGAATTTTAATTTTAATTTTACATACGCGGAGTTGTGTCAAAACAGATTATTATTCTATAACTTATTATTGTTATTTTCTATTTTGAATATAATGCAAATCTAGATAGGATCGTTGAAAAAAATCTGCTAATTCAGAAATTGTTGTTTTTATCAATGCGAATAATAGTGTAATGACACAGTTACACTTACCCAATTTATTTCTTGATATTTCATGCATGACATAAAAAATAAAGAGAAGAAAAAACATATTTAAAAAATTAGGGTGCTGAATCTTTATGGTAAGTAGTGATTTGGTCTAGTTAATGAAGGTAAAAAATTGTTATGTCTGAAACTGTCAAACTGAATTTTAGACCCCTCTTAACATAGAATTGTCAATATTTTGAGTTAGAGCTGGTAGATTTTTCTATAATTTTGATATTATATGTGCCAAAAGTAGTACACTGCACTGTTAAAATGTTTTGAGATAGAGGAGGTTTATTTAATTTGAATTTATTATCTAAAAGAGATGCACTACGAAATAACTGTATCGGGCCTAATGCCACTTGGTTTTTTGCATGATAATAACTCGTATTCCAATATCTGATATGGATATATGTAAGCACGCAATAAATTCCGAATTCAAAGTATAGGGGGGGGGGAAGAGAAAACTTAAACGTAAAAAGGGACGAACAGAAAACATAGACAGCCAAACAGTGTATAGATAACAAAAAACTGAGCTTAAAAAAAAACCTCACGGAAACCGAGAATTATCTTTGTTTAGTGAAAAAAAAGATTGTTGAAAAACAAAATGAACCAAACAAGAGGACAATAACCTGTTTGTTGGAATTTGATGGATGTGCAGTATGAATGTTTTTTTTTACACTGATTGTATTTCTATGTTACGTCCTCATGCATCGTCGTCTGAGATGAAATAAAGTAACCAACCGTTAAAAGAAAGTACATATCTGATATGAATATATTTGAAAAATCATAATGTCTTGTTACATGATTATCTTTCTATCACAAGATATAGTTTAATACTAACATACATGCGAGAATAATTTATGATTTTTTCACATTAGAATACATTGAAACTTTGAGACAATCGGTTTGAAAATTTCTTAGATTGATTAATATATGATTCAGATTACTTCTTTTGTTTAATTACTTATTTTAAAATAATATTTTTAAAGATAACTGTTATTCGAGGCTAACAAAAGCCCACTAATCAAATTCTGACAATTTGAGCTATATTTTAATCTAAATAAACTAAGGTTGTATTACCGTTAAAGTTATATTACACAGCATCAATGACATATATAAGTACATTATACATCAGAATAGTATTAGTATATGAGGCAAAGAACTCTGCCACGTATACCATTTAATTTCAGGGTAGAAAAATCTAGTGTGTTAAAGGTGAATTTAGAAAATGCTACGAAATATAGGTAAATACATGAGTCCCGATAGAGGTACACTTTGCTGTATCAATCTTTTTGAGAAAGAGCTGGTGCAATTTTGACTTTATTGTCTAATAGAATTGCACTACGAAATAACTGTGCTCTCGGGCCTGTTGCAACCTGGTGCTTGTAGCAATAATGGAAACTCGTATTCCAATATCTGATACGGATTACTGTATGCAAATTTTCATAAAATTGCCATTTTTTTTTTATCTCGCACGTTCTACCATTCTTCACTAATTGTCATAATACATCCATGAAATAATTAGGGAAAAAATGTGAGAAAACTAAAACGTGAAAATGAACGAACAGAAAGCAAAGACTGCCAAACATTGTATAAAAAACTAAAGACTGAGCTAATACACAACTCACCAAAATAGAGAACTATCATTATATTGGAAACTAAAAAAGAAAAGAAAAGTTAAAACAAAATAACAACAAACAAGACGACAGTTACCTTTTTGCTGAAAATCAATGGATGTGCAGCATGAAGATTTTATACACTGATTGTCCTTCTATGCTTCGTCCGCAGGCATCGTCGACTGAGATACAATAAAGAATCAACCGTTTAAAGAAAGTACACAACTGCTAAGAATTTAAAGAAACTCATGATGTGATGTTCATATATACTTATCTAAGCCTGTTTCTATCATTTGATTTTGCCTTTTGATTAGGGACTTTCCGTTTTGAATTTTCCTCGGAGTTCAGTATTTTGTTATTGATTTTTTTCACAAGATATAGTTTTAAGCTAACATACATACATGCTTTGTTAAATTACTTCATGTTATATTAAAACAAAATTAAAAGTATGATTCAAGGCTTAAATAATCACACTAATCGTTATCTACCCCTTATTATAAAAAATAATGTTTTCTGGCAATTTGAGTTTTATTTCAATCTAACTAAATAAACTTATGTTGTATGATTATATTATACAGCATCAATGACATCTAACCGTACATAATATGACCTCAGAATGTTATCAACATATTCGAATGATAACTCTGCCACGAATTTAATTTAAATGTCAGGGTTTGAAAATATATACCTTATTAAAACTGAACAAACAACATACAACAAAATATAGGGAAATAAACCACCTAGGTTTATTATGGATGTTTTGGATGATTATCTGCACAACTGACGAAAACTAAACTGTAAAAATGTGTATATGGCATATTCAATAATCGGTTTCATTATTCTTCCGTATCAACAAATAGGAAATGGTTTTCTTATAAGTTGACTTCTGTGTTGACTTGAGTTATCATTAATATGTTCATAATTATAAATTAACTGTTAACAAAATTTTAATTATTGAAATACTAAGTCTTTTCTACATCAGGAATAGATTACCTTAGCTGTATTTGGCAAAACTTTCAGGAATGTTTGGTCCTCAATGCTCCTCAACTTCGTACTTATTTTGGGGCCTTTTAACATTTTTTGATTCGAGTGTCACTGATGAGTCTTTTGTAGACGAAACGCGCGTCTGGTGTAAATATCAAATTTCAATCATGGTATCTATGATGAGTTTATTTGCAAAGACACAGTCTTTGATAACAACGTCAGACACTATTCTATCATTTTTCCTTTAGAGGAGATAGTAAGCTATTAAGTCTTGAAAATCAACGGATTTGTCGTTGATTGATTTTGTTTTTAGAGATCCACGATATACAAAAAGCTTGCATTTTTTTTTACAAATAGCAAGCAACTGTTTTCAGCAATTTGCTTAAGTATCACACAATAAAAGTATGCTTAATGTCAGCGTCGCCGATGTTCTATGATAGCTATTAATACTAATAAAAAAAAGAATCATATGTGTTTGATTCAAGATATGCCGAAGAAATTACTTAACAAACTAAACAAATCGCTAGGTCCCTCAAGCAACATCGTTATGAGTTTCCTGACAAAATACATGAATTGAAATATATCATTGCACACAAAATATAATACACTATAAAATACGATATGAGTTAAAATGAGTCCACACCTAGTACCAAAGTGTAAGTAGCAAATAACAGTACCACTCGATAGGTTCGATGTGTCCATGGCGATTTTCATGATTTGTATTCTGTAAGAAAATTAAAAAAAATTACGATTCTGTTGTCAGGTCATTAAAGATTGCATATTTTGGCTTTAATATTGATTCACTTATAGGGTCTTTGCATCGGAACTAAACACATTTATTGACAAAACAGTTGTTGGCATGACACGGGTTATGTTCTTCTCATATATGTTATGATAGTATATGATACTAAACCCCTTAAGGGAGGGATTTAGCCTTATATCTTATGATGAAGACATATTCTTTCAATCAGTTTAATTGAGGTCTGGAGCTGGCATGTCAGTTAACTGCTAGTTCTCTGTTGTTATTTATGTATAATTGTCATTTTATTTATTTTCTTTTGTTTCATCTTCTGACATCGGACTCGGACTTCTTTTGAACTGAATTTTAATGTGCGAATTGTTATGCGTTTTCTTTTCTACAATGGCTAGAGGTATAGGGTGAGGGTTGAGATCTCACAAACATGTTTAACCCCGCCGCAATTTTGCGCCTGTCTCAAGTCAGGAGCCTCTGGTCTTTGTTAGTTTTGTATGATTTTTAATTTTTAGTTTCTTGTGTATAATTCGGAGTTTAGTATGACGTCCATTATCACTGTACTAGTATACATATTTTTTTAAGGGGCCAGCTGAAGGACGCCTACGGGTAAGGGATCTTGCTACATTGAAGACCCATTGGTGGCCTTCGGCTGTTGTCTGCTCTATGGTCGGCTTTGACACATTTCCCATTTCCTTTCTCCTTTTTTTTTAAAGTTTGAAATCAAGAGTGAGTGTGCGTTTTTAGATTCCAATTACAGCGGTAAATTTTATATAAATCAATCTAATGGTGTATTAAGAAATATACATTTTTTATGAATAGGTATATATTTTGACAGGCAAAAGTAATATTTATTAAACTCGAAAGATCAATCTTTGATAAGTTATTCGATTGTGATAACATTCCTGGATAAGATATCCCATCAGAATTGAGTTATTGTATAACATTTGAGAAAATGTCTAAGTTACAATGAATAAGTCTCATAGCATTAACATTTGAGAAAATGTCTAAGTTACAATGAATAAGTCTCATAGCATTAGCAGTTAATTTGGGACACAATCCGGTTTGTCAGCAAACTACATACACCAGTATGACAAGGAGTTAATAACTACCACTTCATTTACATAACTATATTATATAAAGGCAACAGTAGTATACCGCTGTTCAAAACTCATAAATCCATGGACAAAAACAAAATCGGGGTAACAAACTAAAACTGAGGGAAACGAATTAAATATAGGAGGAGAACAACGACACAACATTAAAATGTAACACACACAGAAACGGACTAAGCATTAGACAAAATCCTATGAGAATAACAAATATAACATTAACCTTATTATCAAGCAATCGAATGTAAAACAGTCTCCTTCTTTTTAATTTTAGATTTTCCTTGTCCCGAAGGACAAATAAAGTGCAAAGATGGCATTAGCTGCGATACAGACCAGGAAACCTGTGATGTATATAAGAACTTGTTAATAAGAGTCGGAGTCATTGATAACTGAATAAAATAAATCATGCGAATATCAAAGTTCCGTTCATGTTGCTCAGTCTTTATGTTTCTCTGTTGTGTTTTATGTACTTGTGTTTGTCTGTTGTTCTTTTTCTCCTTTAGACATGGTGTTTTCAGTGTATTTCAATTTATTATTTGAATGTCATTTTTTGCATTTATCGCCTAGCTTGCAACTCGTCATATACATTTTAATATCAAAATTGTTTAATTACCTTCCAACTCCATCAAAGATACTGTACTGTAATACTATGATTATAATTTGACATGCCAAGACGAGATTCGTCTACATATAAAATGAGGCGTTCACACGTTAGTCGAATTAGTTTAATTTCGATTCAAATGTTTTACGCCCGAACGTCAATTCTTATACGAATTGCTATACGCGTCAAATTCGCGTTAAAAAATCGTACTTAACTTTTAATTTTCATTATCAGTTAATTAATCATAAACTTATTAAGAAAGTGTCCACACCACAGTTTATGTAGAATAGAACAAAAAACATTTCTAATACGAAATGGATAATGCGAATTAGCAATTTCGAATTGGATTATAATTAAAAAACGGAAGAGTGTGTTAATGTGATTAACGAATTCGATTCACCTTCGATTCGAATTCAATTGTAATTGGATCTAAACTGTTGAAACAAACTTGTTAAGATCTAAACCCTAAATATTTTCAATAAATATATCAAGAAAAGGGATTTCCAGTTCAGCAAATGTGTTGTCCGTTGGGAAATACCCCGACATCTTCATATCATTAATTGTTCATTATCTTGAGAATAGATTGTTAATTTAGCAAGCGACTACGAATAAAAAGCAATCAGCACAGTTACTGTCTGGGTCTGGTTTTTCTAATCATGTCAAGCCTGGACAAACTGTGAACTAATCTAACAGACAATACCAATGATCTGTCATCAAAACCAACAAAAAAGCTGTACTGAAAAACAACCAATGACAGGATTCTTGTGGCAGACATGTTGACATGTAAAGCTTAGTAACATATTTTTTTATGGAAGACACATTGAAATGTAAGGCTAATGACTTTGTTGTTGTTGTTCTTTTAATTCACAAGGATATGTATAGCTCCATATAATTGCTTATTTCCACTACATTTTAACTTTGGTGGATAGTTGTCTCATCGGCATTCATTATTTGTATAGTAATGAACTAGTTATGTTAACCTTTTTTATTTAAAGTATTTAAATGACAAAAGCTATGTTAGAAAAAGGGTGATATTGTCAAAAAACCACTTCATTTGTAATGTCTTTTTGTAACACAGAGTTAGATATAAATGAACAAGACTGAAACACAGTATCAAAAAAAGATAAGAAAGCTGAAGGTACTGATGGTCAGGAAAGGTTTTAATATGTTGTTAATGTGCTTTTGCAGTTTTACACTCTAATATCCATAAGTTTGCAATCTTTGTCGTTGAATTGCCTGCCGTGGTAAAGTTGGTAAACGCATGAATCATTTCAATTAACGGTTATTAATACATTATCAAATTCGGATTTGTTGTTTTAGAATTAATGTTTCGCTGTGTCGTAATGTTTGTTTCCGCGCCAATATTTGTATTTGGTGGCTGTGGACAATTTGACTTAAATGGTGTACTATAATAATGTTTTTGATTATGTGACAATTTTTGTTTCCGGGACAAACTTTGTTTTTGGCGACTGTCAAAAATCTGACTTAAATATACTAATACCCTACTGTCACTCACAGTTGATTTTCGTATGACTTTACTGGGAAATATAATTTTTTTTAAACAAGAATCAATAAAATGGGAATATCACGTTGAACGTCGGATGTATCTTTCCATTATCCCATGATTCCGCATTTAACGTCGGATGTATCTTTCCATTATCCCATGATTCCGCATTTAACGTCGGATGTATCTTTCCATTATTCCATGATTCCGCATTTAACGTCGGATGTATCTTTCCATTATTCCATGATTCCGCATTACAGGTTTATGACTGAATCATAACATCAACCACCATATCAAAAGTTGGAACGAACGATACCAGAGGGACAGTCAAACCTATAGATCGACAATAAAAACTGACAACGCCATGGCTATAAAAGACAAACAGACAAATAGTAGTACACAAGACACAACATAGAAACCTAAAGACTACGCAACACGATCCCACTAAAAACTGGGGGTGATCTCAGGTACTCCGAAGGGTAAGCAGATCATGCTCCGTCGTGTTGCCAATGTTTTCATTATTTAACATTAAAAAGACAAGACAAAGTAGTGAATTTTTAAATGAATTAAAACAATATTGTAATGGAAAAAATCAATAATATAAAACTATTTGTATATAGGCTTGTTCTCCCTGCTTCACTAGTTGGAGGTGTGTTCGAACATACAGATTTCACTACGTCAATGTAAAGGTTGATATTATTGGAGAATGTACATGTCACGGGTTTTAATTTGTCATCTACAATAAAATTCATTGTAATGGTCTCTGAAGATGTCCCATTAATATGTAGATGTAAAGTATCTGGTAAAACCTCTATTTTGGTTATTCTTTGTGGTGACACTGGAACCCATTTGGATTGTTCTCCTAATATATATACTATTTTACCAGATCTACAAAAAACAATAGGCATTGTAGATTGCAAACAAACAGTTCAGCGCCTGCATACGGAGTATATATCTCACAATTAATACGATATTTCCGTGCTTGTATTTCCAATCATGATTTCCTTGATAGTAGATTGATGCTCACAAGGAAGCTACATGTATTAAACCAAAAGTACCAAATGGTGAAGTTGAAATAATCCCTTCGTTTTTACGGACGCCATCACGAGTTGGTTGACCGTTATGGAATAACCGTTTCACAGATAATAACAGATATGTTCCTTACGTTGTAACTACAATCCCTTTCTATTTTCATGAATGTGACCTACCGAATTAGACTATTTATGGGGTTTGTAATAACATGATCAACACGACGGGTGCCACATGTGTAGCAGGATCTGCTTACCCTTCCGGAGCACCTGAGATAACCCCAGCTTTTGGTGGGGTTAGTGTTGCCTAGTCTTTAGTTGTCTATATTGTTTCTTGTGTACTATTATTTGTCGGTTTATCTTTTTCATTATTAGCCATGGCGTTGTTTTTTTTCAATTTAAGAGTTTTATTATTCCTCTGGTATCTCGCCCTTCTCTCAAGTATACCAGCATTCTAAACATTTTATGAAAATATGCTGTTTTAATCATAACTACTACTTGTTTTTCAGATTAAAGTATTTTAATTATACTCACTGTAATAGTATGGGTGTTGAGAAGTAATACAGGCAAAAGTCTACGATCGTGCATCCAGATAGTTGTAATGTATTGTTAGCATCGAAGTTCGACCATTTTAGTGGACTTTGATAAGATACTACTCGTGCATGCTGTAATAATAAGGTATAACAAGTTAAAGAAGTAATCAGGTGCACGAACTTTAGTATGAATAGTGGACAATCATTAGTGATATTTACATGTTACGTAATTGCTTTCATTTGTTTCATAAAACTATTCAATATATAGCAATAACCTGGTCCATTATCTTTAACTGTTAACAATGTGTTTGTAATTGTTTAGTACATTACTAATATCGCAAGAATACTGAATGTATTTACAACATAACTGCATTTTTGATTTAAACTTTCTTGATGAATTTATTTTTGGATTTTCAGTTATAAGACTGAGAGTATATTTTTTTTAAACATACTCGGTTACCGGCGAGATCCATTCTTAAAAAAAAAACTTTATAAAAATTATATGAAGAAACCCCGTAATAAGGAAGACGACGATAGAGGGGAACATTCCTTGATTAATAGCTACAAAGACTGAAATATTTCATCATACCATGCTCATTTATTTTATTTCTTTAATATGCTCTTTTATGTTATCATATTTTATATTTTGTACATTTATGTTTTTAACTTCTTGTTACCTTTGTACACGCATGGCTTTTTTTACCAATTTTATATTAGTAATCGAAGTTGTGGTTTTAATAAAATATTATTTCTGATACCAATGAAGAATGTTGCTTTTAGATAAATGGTTTTGATACAAAAACAACCCTCTATAAATATGATATAAAGTCGTTTATTATTTTAGCTTGATATCGTGTATTCAGTTTTATTACATGCATTGTCGCGTAGAGATCTGTTCGGTGACAGATATTCAACTTATTGAAGAATGTTGTCTTAAATTGTTTATAACATTCAAAATGAAATATTTCAAATTCGAACTTTCAACTTGAAGATATAAAATATTCTTGATTTTGTCTGTAGTATTCTCATTTTCTAACTATTTTAAGAAAATAATCGTGACCATTTTGATTTTTTTTATTGTGAAAAGTAAATATACGCGAGCCAAATCTGTACATTTTTTTCTGTCCAAATCAATTCAGTTTCTTCGTTTTTACATAATTCTTATAGCTATTCATAAATCTATAGATTCTATGTTTTGAGCTTCAGTATGAATATAAAGAGATATTTTGTATACATCAACGGACATTACTCCTATAACACAATAAAACCAGAATAGCAAACTTTTGCAAAGTCATTTTCTTTTGAGCTGCCATTCCTTTTTTGTTTAATGGTATCTTTATTTTATCAACGTTTTTAATGCAATATCAAATCGAATAATGCAGACAGTAGACTGACTTATGTGATTAGATGTATTAAACATGATACATTTTAACTGGCTTCCATTGCTTGGCAAAGTCATTGTATATTAGCTTAAAATAGTAGCGCACGTTTTATTGTTATGAAATAAAAGAGGGACGAAAGATACCAGAGAGAGAGAGAGAGAGTCAAACTCATAGAAAGAAAATAAACTGACACCGCATGGCTAAAAAAAAAAAGGCAAACAGACAAATAATAGTACAGATGTATAACGTTTATATCGTAAAAAGCAACAAATACTGATAAACTTTTCACCTTCATGAATAAGAAAAGATCAATTAGTAGCGTAGTACAATAAGCTGATTAAATCTGCATTTAGCTCTATAACCGGCAACAAGGACAAATTAAAAATAATTACAAGAGAACACCGACTTAATACCTGAAATGACAATCCTGTATCAGAAGGATGTAAGTTATATGATCCAGTCAGATCAGCCACCAGTACTATTCCAAATGTTGCGTTTGGTAGTCCATTGATTGTAGAAAATGTGGACCATACCTCGCCTTGTGGACCATCAGTCATAAGTAAAGCTGCCTACAAAAGCGACACCAAACCAATATAATAACAAATAGTTAGAGTTTTTCACCAACATTTCTTTATCTATACGGAAATCGATACAGTTGAGCATTTTATTATTATTTTGAAGTTGTTGTTAGCCGATATTCGGCTTATCGAGATATTGAGACCGTTAAAAAGTCACATTACACTCTGTATGATTTAAGAAAAATCAGGTTCAAAATTAGACATTTAAGCAATTTCGATGAATTTGTTAACAATTTTAAGATTCATTTCAAAGCACAGATAAAGGATCATTAGCAAAAGTTAACTTTCATGTCAAAAGCATTGTTTATTTCAAATTAGTTTGACTGTTCGTATCAATAAGAACTTTACTCACTTTTGCATTTTAGGGAAAGTTCTTGTGTTGTCATTTGTTTCTTTAAAGGATTTCGTTATAGCTATATGTGTGTAACTAAACAATACTGATTTAACTTCTTAACTGCTGGCAAGTTTTCGTTCTAAAAATCAATTCACTAAAGTTTTTATCTCGAAAAAACTATTATTTTCGTTTATGAGGGGAATCAATTTGCGATTTCTAAGTTACACTGGTTGTTTTAATACTGTTTCAATCAATTTCTAAAAAAAGCGGATGACAATAACTACTACAAACGCACTCCTAATTTAAGATTTATATTTCTATACATAGGTCTACCAACACGTGAACATCATATGGAAAGTGACTGCAATAGTGGTGTTTAAAACAATGTATCCACAGTACATGGATGCTGCACTCGTACTATCATTTTTTATGTTCAGTGGACCGTAAAATTGGAGTAAAAAACTCTATTTTGGCATTAAAATTAGAAAGATCATATCATAATGAACATTTGTAATAAGTTTCAAGTTGATTGGACTTTTACTTCATAAAAAAAAACTACCTTGACCAGGAACTTTAACCACAAGCGGGACAAATGGACGAACGGATAGACGAACGAACGAACGGGCGGACGGAGGAACGAACGGACGGACGTTCAGACCAGAAAACATAATGCCCCGCTACAATCATAGGTTGGGCATAAGAATAGTTCATAGTTATTGCTACCTTGATTATCTGTTTGTCAATAGCTGTGGCAGGTTTTGATGGTTTTAAAATCAAGCCGTCATCATTGCAACACCTTAAATTAACATTAATATTTTATAATTACTATTTATTATTATAGCTTTTCATTAATAATAATGAGTTAATTTTACTGATCTCTACTTGTATTGTTTCATAATATAATTTTGAAAATAAATTGGAAATGTAAAACAAGACTGAACACAGATTACACTTTCGTGCAATAAAAGAGGCAAGCAGAATCATATACAAGTATAGTATACACATACGCTGTAGTATCAGGGTGGATGGTGTATTCTAATATGACGTTCTTTTTAAGCTTTGGGTACAAAGCCATGTTCTAATTCAAATAGAACATGGGCTGCACGTTATTGACGTCACCATTGAAATTGCAACGTCAGATGAATTTTGAACAACGCCAGAGATCAAAATGGACATTTTTGTTGGTGTTGCTCGCTAGGAAATTAAATAAAAACATTCTAAAAGTAAGTTTAAATGTTTCTGTTATTTTTTTATTGATAAACTGCTGATTTTCTATAACGTTTTTGGTTCATGAAATCAAAATGGCGACATTCCGAGCGTCTACTATAGGTCCGCTTCGAAGTGAAAAAGTTCAAATATTCCTATTAGAACCGAAATAATTCTATCCTGCCATGCTCTATGCTCATTTTAACATGGGTAGGCATTATATTTGTAAACATTTAATACCTCGCTAACGCTCGGTATTAAAATATTAACAAATATAATGCCTACCCATGTTAAAATGAGCATAGAGCATGGCAGGATAGAATTATTTCTTAATTAAAAATAAAAAAATGTGAAATTTCTGCTGGCTTTAACATAAAATTTGAAGGAAACACCAGAGTAGATTGTTTCAAAAACTAAGAATTAGTATTGTTTAGTTTAATAACGCATTTGAAGAGTTCATTACGAAGTCGGTCTACATTTAACTTTAAGGACGAAATAATTGGTGCTTATATCACGAAACGTGAGCACGTGTCGCTCACGTTAGACTATGTGCATATTCAAGAAAAGACACTCTCCAACATTATAGAGGGGAATAGCATTCATCACAAATACCTGTGTTGTTGATTTTGATTTGCTAATCGTTTAATCTGTTTAGTTTATCTCTATCGTTTTTTGTTTCTTGCTCAAATCACAAAAGAGGGTTAACAAATACTCAGTTGAGTGCAATCATTCTGATAAAGAGTGACAGTCTACTATCAATATCGGCAAAATTTAATTTGTTAGTAAATCTAGACTTGCTATTCCTTTATGCGATTTCATGTGTCAAGTATTTTTTTCATCATATCAGGCAAAATGCAAAATAAATGTGAAAATCGTTGTATAAGGCAAAATGAAACACATGGTGTAAATCGTCATTAATGGGTAATAAATCCAATTAGGAGTCATTAGACGATAACCTCCATATTGTCTCAATTGTAGTTCATAACGTGCTTATTTAAGTTTCTGGCTATCTACTACTATTTTTTAGATATGAGGCCAAAACACAGATTAGTTGGTTGAAAACGTCATCACAGGGCAATAACTTTAAGAAGGCATTGACTGACGATTTCAACAATGCATCTGTGGCCTTTGGCTGTTTCTTGGTCTTTGGTCGGATTGTTGCCTCTTTGATACACTCCTGATTTCTATTCTCAATTTTATATTTTGAAGAAAGTGTCTTGCTGATGATGTTGACATTTAAACTTTCTCTCTATCTGTTATAATGTTCAAGGGAATAGACAAAAATGACATAAAAAGGGTAAAATGTGTCGATTTGTTTTTTCTCAATCGATTTATGAATTTCGAACAGCGGTATACTACTGTTGCCTTTATTTAAAATTAATAACTCTATTAAGAAATTGTCTGACAATTTTGAAGTATTTTGACAAATGGTAGAGATCAACATTCTGAACTGTTTTGCCCTTGTCAGATTTTCTCTAGTATTCATAATGGTTTTCAAAATAGTAGACAAAACTTGCATGTTACCCTTATGTTCTATTATAAGCCATGGCGGCAATGTTGATAGGTGGGCTGGCCCGGGTCATCGGTCACAGTTTTGAAACTTAATACCCCACCCATTATTGTGGCTAAGAGTGGTTAAATTTGGCCCAGTAGTTTTAGAGGAGAAGTATTTTTTTATAAAAGTTAACGGACGATCGGGCGAGGGCTTTATAGCCAGTCAATTACAAGGTCGTTAAAAACCCACAAGTAAGATTGAAGAGCGACGACGGGAAAAGCTGACTGGGCCCAATAAACCAGGTGAGCTAACAAGTGGTTGGACTTTGATCTAAGTAGATTAAGTGACAGTTGAACAATAGTGATAATAATCGATTTAAATGTTTTGCAACTATAGTTAATTGAATGAAATGGAACTCGTTCAGAAAAAAAATGTTCTGGAATTTTTGGTCCTCAATTGTCTTTAACTTCGTACTTGATATCGCGCGTCATTGATCAGTCTTTTGTAAATAAAACGTGTTTCTGATGTACAGCCTTATAGGCATAGTATCTTAGTTCATTATTTTCGATTTTCTCTAACATCCCCTTGTAATCGCTTCGTCATACTTTTATAATGATTCAGTATTCTTAATATAATTAAATATTTTAAATTTGTATAAAAATTTTCAAACACTACTATCAAAACATTCACATGAATACACTGGCATATTGTTTTACCTCATAAGAACCGTTTTGTTCACCATATTTATTTTATCACCGGGTCCAACTGGTCCCGTACTTAACGTAGATACCACAGACTGAAGAGCCGGGGATGGTTCGTTTTTTCCTGGAAAGTATAATATAAATTAAGATGTAAATATAATTATCCTCCATGTATTCTCTAAAACATACAATAAATATAAAACTTTCAAGCAATGTATTATGATTGGTATCAAAGTCAAGATTTTACTCTAAAACAGGTCATAATACGGCCTTCAAAACAGGGGAAAATCCATTGGCTAAAGTATCTTATAAAAGGCTTCGGAATAATAAAATATGGCTAGTCAACTGTAACACATAAGAATTCTTCATAGAAATGGAAAGTTCACGATAGAAAATATAAAATGTAGTCTTAAAGAGGCATTAGCTACGATTTCGACTTAAACACGATTGTTTTTGTTTCAAGTATTGATAAAAGCGGATTTATATTGTTTCTTGAATGGCGACAGAAGTTTGCCAATGCATGTATAGATAAAAAACAAAACTTTGGACCTACCATTATATCTCGGATTGACACTTTCATTTTTAGAAGTCCAAAATGTGTCTTTATATGGTCTAACATTTAATGCATATGCAAAAATTGATGATATACCAATCTTCCATTGCAAAGGATCCAGTAAATAGTCCTCACTGACTCTAACCTTTATAGATAAAGAAAACATTCTTAAAACTAACTTTAGTCCAAACTCATCATATTTGTGTTCCCATATCTGTTAAAGTCTGTTTGATTTATGCACATATACTCGCGGTGTACACGTATCAATACGGTAAACTGTTGTAAATAAATATAGTTAGATTAATATGTTTCAGTTTACAATCAAAAATTTGCAAATACAGAGGCATAGTACAAGTATAAATACGCTATACTGTTTACTTTAGTTAGATTAAAAGAGGGACGAAAGATACCAAAGGGACAGTCAAACTCATAAATCGAAAGTAAACTGTCAACGCCATGGCTAAAAATGAAACAGACAAACAGATAAATAATAGTACACATGACACAACATAGAAAACTAAAGAATAAACAACACGAACCCCACCAAAAACTAGGGGTGATATCAGGTGCTCCGGAAGGGTAAGCAGATCCTGCTCCATATGTGGCACCCGTCGTTATGCTTATGTGATAACTAATCCTTTAAATAGTCTAATTCGGTAGGTCACATGCATGAAAGGGAAGGGGATTGTAGTAACTACGTAAGGAACATATCCGATATCATTTGTGAAACGGTTATACCATAACATTCAACCAACTCGTGATGGCGTCCGTAAAATTACGAAGGGATGATTTCAACTTCACCATTTGGAACTCTTGGTTTAATAGCTTCCTTGTGAGCAGCAACCCTCTATCAAGAAAATCATCATAGAAAATGTAAGCCCGGGAATATCATATCAATTGGGAGATATATACTCCGTATGCAGGTGCTGCTGGAATGTTGCTACTTAGAAATGGAAAGTTCACAATTGGAAAGCTGAAATCATCTTTTCTGTCGTAAAGTTTTGTTTTCAACCGACCTTCATTGTCAATTTCTAGATGTAAGTCAAGATATGAGACCGACTTAACTGTATCTGTAGTATCCTTTATATCAAGGTCGATGGGATAGATACGTTCCATATAGTCACCAATTTTTGAATTATCTAGTGATGCTTTATTTTACAATAAAAACGCGGTATTGTTTTGTATACTTAAGTATATGAATTATACAGTATTGTGTTTGTGAACATGTTATTAGACAGGAGGGGTGCTTATTTTCTGCACTTTTGCGAGTTTCAAGTAACATTAAAGCTTGTAAAATTCAGTTTTGAAAAAAAGGCTTTTCTGAATTTTGATAGATTTCGAAAATATTAAGAAATTCAAAAAAAAAAACGAGTTTAGGCTAACCAATTGTGTCTTTGGTTTTAAAAAGGTTTCAAATGTTTCTATGCGAGAATTACGAACAATTTGTTAGGTTCATTTGCTACAAAAACAATATAAAAAAATAAATTTAAAAGCTGAATGAAGAGATACGTTTTTTCGTTACCGCTTTTCAAATTAGTTTTGTAGTTTGAAACTGTTAACTAATTGTATATTAGAGAAAACAAATATCGCGAGACATTTTGCAAAATGCACATGACCTTCAACCCTAAGGAAATACGTTTTTTACCAAATCATGTGAATACATGTGTTTAACATTCAATCGATAAGTAATTGTGTATAATGAAATAAAGCACTCATGCTGCTAAACTTCGAAGACTTGAAAATTTCATTAAGTGCTGGATACCTGCGTAACTTGTGGAATAGTTAAAGATTGTAGCGCATGTCTAGGTAATGCCATGCAGTACTGAAGAGATAATCCATTGGTTTTTGCTGCGTTTCCCATTTGTGTTAACCATGTTTCTCCAAGATTAAGGTCCGTCTGCAGCGCACCAGTAAACAATGTTTGTATGTTCAGCCAGTCCTACATATACAAAACAAATAGGACGATGATTTTAGTCGTGTTTCTTTAAAAGAATTTGTTTAATTGACAGTGTTTTTTTTTTAGATCTAGTGATTCATTGAAATGTTTCTTGGTACTCAATAGATAATTTAAAATTCGCCAGTAGATGTTCGCCCAGTACTAAATATACAAAACAAAGATGATTTTAGGTATGTTTTATGCAATATATATATATACATATATGTATTCAAGTCAAACTTGAAAACAACTTTCAAGCCTATGATTGCGTTGGATAAAAACCGCAACTTTTATACGTGTGCATGTAAAACAAATTTTGTTGTAGAGGGGGCTAAATACAGCACAAACAACATTTGCAAAAGGCCAAAAAAGTGAAAAAGTATATTTCAACAAAACGCATATATATATATATTGACAATTGATATTGTTTGTATCTTATAGTCGTTGATATGTTTTAACCTCCAAAAAATTGATTGCACAGTGTTCCTCTGATTTTTGTCATGAATTCATATACTAAACCCCCTTTTTGTTTTAATAAAAACTATTATGGATGCAATTACATGAAATAGCAAATCATGCTTTTATTTCATTTTTTATTATCAAAATATTAATATTAACTAAAGAATGATATAATGATACAAATATATATATAACCTGTTCGTAAAGTATAAGTCCCCATTCAGTTCCATTTGATAATAAATCATTCCAGAATGCCTGAAGATAGAATGATAAGTGAAAATATGCAATTAGAGTGACAGCTTAATTATTATTTACATGATTTACTTATTAGTTTTACTTGGAATTGACCTAGTTTTCACTGTGAGTACTTTTATATCTCCTTCTGACAACTGTTTTTATGTTGTGTTATTTGTTTGGTACCAATTGTTTCAGGTTAGCCAATAGCAACGGATTTTTAAATTTTGTGCTTATAATTGGTTGTTACATTACTAAACAAGATTAGGGGAATGATTGAGAGCTATTGAATATTTTTAAACCGCCGCGTTCTTCATGAGCTTGTAACCTCTAGTACAGGGGCAATCGTTGGTGCCTTATCGTCATATTAGTTTCTGTAAATTGTGTTGTTATATATTAAGTGGTGACAACATCTTCTTTTTTTATAATTGCCAACATTTTTATATTATGAGTATTTTTCAAGTGTTTTTCAAGCGGAAAATGTTCCCTCTTTTCTTTTTTGTGGTTTTCTTTTTTTAAGAGATAATTTCTTTTTTGCTTATTTGCTTGAGCGTTGCTGTATAAATAGAAAAAAAAAACAACAACGTTTTCCTTAAGCTTTCTTAAGTATTCTTTTCGACATTGACAACTTTGAAAAGTGTGGGTTTCACCATATATACATCAAGCTCTAAAATACAGCAAGATACCAAGATATGGAGAGAAATCAAAAAAGGAAAATACCATACATAATATATAATATTGAAAACATAAAGAGAGAAAAATATATTCCAACTTTTGTCTTGTACCTACATCATGTACATGGATGACACATTTACACGTGCACCGTTCAAAATTATAATAAAAGGATTCTATGTCGATTTTTTTCAAATATATTCTTTGTTTTGTTGCATGTACTATCATTGGCTAGTTATATCTGTGTGTACTTACCTGATCGTTAGGTAGTGACAGTATGTATTCTTTAACAAATTTATAATCACCTCCATTTTGTTCAGCATACACTGTCTCGTTTGACCTGTAGGGGTAGGATTGATAAGATATAAAAATACTCAATAGTAAAAGTAAAACCTAAAAAGTAAAACAACAAAAATACCGAACTCCGAAGATAATTCAAAACGGAAAGGCAGTAATTATAATCAAATGGCAAAACCAAACGCTCAAAAACATCAAACGAATGCTTCTGACTTGGTACAGACATTTTTCACATTGGAATAAACCTGGTTTTATAGCTAGCTAAACCTCTTAATTGCATGACATTTGTTATTGTAATCGGAGGTTAGTTGTCCTACATTTGATGTCATTTTTTAAATTACGAATGTGTACATTCACATCTAAACCAAAATAGGCAGTACTGAAGTTTCATCAAAGATACCAGGCTTGTACTTTCGTATGTCTGACGCGAGATTCGTCTACATCAGTGGCACTAGTATTAAAACAATGAGAGAGAAAAATAAATACGAAGGTAGTCTAACTACGGCTTTCTTGGGGTACAGAAATTTTAGAGTTTCGAAAACTTCAACATTTAATAGTGTTCATTTAATACATATTATTGATTGATATAATTGATATTGATGCCAACAGTATAACACTGCTATTTCATGCCAATAATTAAAACAGTTGAAAACTAAATAATTGTTGAAGTAGTTAATATATTTCCAGTTTTAAGCTCAGCTTTTGAAGTATAGTTACCAATATCTGTTGTGGGCGGCAATAGGCCAGTTTGTCGCAAGAGTCAGATTTCTGGAAATAAATCATGATGTAAAGCTACATAAAAGAAGGCATTAAACCCGTTAATCACAACTACAAGAGTTCAGTAAGCTTAGTCTAAGTCGAAAACAAAATCAAAATAATCAAAACAACCAGTTAATTTAGGAAATTCTAAATTCAAAAGATCAAGAAAAAAATGTGTGCACTTCTGCAATAAAAATAATCGCGGTTAAATACTCGAATGACTGAATTTGAATGCTACTTCGAAATAACCAAAGTTTAGATAATTTAAAGTTTGCTTCTAAATAGGAGGAATTTAAATATCAAATCAAAATAAAAGTAAGTTTTAAGATCTTCAATGTTTTGTTTCCGTTTCGATATCGTTGTTACATTTGTGTAAGTTGCCTGTGAAACGTTTTTATGCTGGTCAATCTAATTTTTATCTTTTTCTTTTAAATATTTTTATTTTGTAAGCTCTTTTGCAAATTGGTGGTAGACTGAACTGAGAAGATGATTTCATTGAGGATAGAGAGTGTGATTGCGCAAGAGGTTAAAACAATGACTTTTAATTAGTGTTTGATAAATTTGGCCTAGCATTCTCATAAGAACAAACTTTTTGGGACTGGCAGGCTCTGAGTTATATAAATACAACGTTTATCGATACCAAATTTCATCTAAATATACTTCATGTGGGCTACCTAATTATCTTATTTTTATTCACATGTGTTTGTCTTGAATATGTATGTTCTATATGTTACTCTGTGTTAATGATTCATCAATCAATTGTCTTGGTCAGTAAATATGGAATTTGCATTTAAAGCAAAAGTACAATGTAAATCAAATCATTTTTCTGTAAAAAGCATGAAAAATCTTTAAATAAAGAAAATATTCAAGTATTTTACTTTTATACCTAGACAGATAACTTCCATTTATGTTGTCTGCTTCAAATCTTTAAAATCTCTTCTGCAATATTTAACACCAGTTTTTTGAATCTTAATATCGTTTACAAATATGTACAAAAGTTCATACCAGATAGTTTACCTCAAACCGTTCGGAAAAACTTCTGGTCGGGCGGTCCATTCCTTTAATGCCTCAAAATTCTTACTTTTATAATACCACCAAGAATCAAGCTGAAGATACCTGAATAAGTATTGAGCAAAAACAAAATGCGTATATGTTGCATAGATCAAATGTTTTACTGCACTTTGCAGCACAACTGCATGCATATAAAATATGCATTTTAAAAAGATCACTCGCAATATTTTTTCTTTGCAATGTATGTGGTTAAAAGGCCTGTTCAAAGATTATCTATAATGTTAAAATTTATAACGATTGTCTACTTATTTTCGTTTTTTATTGGTTTGTTTTAATTTTGATATCTTTTCTTTCATTTTTATAGTGTACCGTAATTTAAAATGGGTTATTTAAAAAAAAAAATTAATATGCAGTACTTTTTTATTTACATCTGTTCTTTTTCACCAGTTCAATACTTCGTGTTCTTATATGATACGTATTTTCTTGTGAGTTTTATTTAAGGAAACACAAACACTGGAATTAGGTCATTTTTTTAACGATTAGATACATGTTTGAGATACACTCGTATTAAAGTTTTTTTTATTTAAAATATGTTTCTAGCTTTGCATTTGGATTCATTAACTTACCTATAAGGAATATGTTGCTCCACGGAATTCTGTTTCACATCCAACATAGTCTGTTCATATGTTTTATTTTTCTCTGGATTGTAGTAATAAAAAGCACCTGTAATTTAATTAAGATATTTTTTTTTTAAGTATTAAATTTCCACTAATTTCTTCAAGAAAGTTGACTCAAAATTCGGATGTGCGATAGTATAACATGTATAATACAACCTCCAAAACACAGAAAATTCACAAAACATTTGTTTTAAATTAACTCTCTACAAACCTTCACCAAACGAAAATTAAGTTTTGTATGTTTGAATCAATTTAAAAATGGACAAACTTTCCTTTCTTTCATTTTAATTTCAGACACGCAGCTTAAATCTAGTTTTGGATATCAGCGTACTAATGAAGATCAATTATGACTTTAGATGTTTCTTTAAACAATTTGAATATTTAATTTTGTTTTTAGTTATTAAGCAGTGGACAGAATAATCAAGAGTAATAACAGCTAAATAAAAACAGTACATTTAAATACAAAGCCGTAGTTTTTTTTTGTTAAAACTTTTGCAATATGAAAGATATTTTAACATATTTGGGTTCAAATGAAACATGACTAAATAAATTTATCTAAAATTAATCCGCGTCACAAACCAAAACTGAGGGAAACACATCAACTATGCGAAGAAATCAACGGACCAACAGAAACACTGAACTGCTACAAAAACTAACGCTAACATATATAGAAACGGACTATTTGATAACAACTACCATATTCCTGACTTGATACAGGACGTGTAAAGAAAAATGATGGATTGAACTTGGTTTTATGGCGAGCTAGCTAAACCCCCGCATACATGACAATAAAAAACGTCCATAAAATGACAACATTACGTGGCAGAAATACAATACAAATAAATTCAAGAACACCCAGGACAGAGAAACACATAACTGACTATTATAGTAATTGTAGTACATTTCAAGATGTAAACCACAGAATAACAACGAACAACTGAAATTAATTTACGACAGTACACAAGTACAGCACAATAGAATAATGAGCTGTGCATCAATGGAATGCAACAACGCCACAAAAACAATTTTTATCCTAAATATTATCAAACAATTAAAGCTAAGCTGCTACATTTAATAGAATAAAACTGAACATATACCGTTATCTGTCCAGTATCCCAAGTAATGAATTGTTCTGTCTTTTCCAATTGCTGAGTTTCTTTGTACATCCGTTGAGTAGAACTTTCTCAGAATGGCACCGTAAGTCTCAAATGCCTACAAAACGGTGATCGAATGATTATATTAAATTGAATGTTTACAAAATACATACAAACGTTTAACTAAATTTATTATCATATCTTACGTATATGTCACCAAAAAAAAAGATATGTTGTGAAGCTTTGAAAAAGGTTGTTAATCATGTCTTTAATTTTGATTAGGTTACTATAATTGTTAATTTAAAATAACATCTAAAATGTCCAAAATGCATTATACATATACAAGTCACAAACCTGAACGTTGCAACGTTAGGAGCTGTATTCGCCTAAAGGTTACTTCACCTATGGTAGTTGAAAGCTAAATTACATATTGATTTCTTAAAACTTATGGACGGATTATTTTAAATAATAGAATAGAGAATGAGACCAGGGAATGTGTCAAAGAGACAAAAATCCGAAACAAGGACAGAAAACAGTCACCGGACACCAAAGGGTCTTCGACACACATAGAGAATCATGCATATGGAAGAGGGCTTCAGCTTGCCTCTCAACAAAAATGTGTACTCGTTTAACGAAAATTGATATCACACTTAATTTCGAAACATAAGGTGTGTAAATGAACAAATATATAAAAAAACAAAAACATTCAAGACTTAAAAAGACTAAATATAATGAATTGGGACACATAAACGTATGTGTAATAAATTATGCTAGTACTGAAGTATTGACTTACTGATCAGCTACTGATACATACTAGGACTAATATTATTATGATGGAATATTAGCATCTATATAAAAAATGAGTGGAAACAGAAAAGACTATATGAAAATCAACTTTGTCTGAGCGAGTTTGAACCTTATCAATAAAGAAAAATTTTAACGAAGTATATTAAATAAATCAGGTCTCTTCCGAAGCACTCATGATACTACCACGAGTTTTAAATACTCTTCCAACAGCAGAATTGGTACAAAACTAGTTAACTAAATAATCGGTTTGAAAATTGCACTAATCTCAAGCGCTTTTTGTGTTTACAGTTTTTAGAAGGTACATACTGTAGAAATCCATTTTATTGGTTACGAAGGATTAGAATAAGTTTGAATACTTACTTTGTTAATTCCAGAACCTGTGATGACTATCGTGCTTGAAGTATAATCCGCCGGTACCTCATTTATCCCTCCCATAATTCCCCAACTAAGACGAGGGCTCGGCCCAGACTCATACCATAAAGATGTAGTCATAAATTTCGTAAATGGTGCTATCAGTAAAGTGTTACCGGTTTCATCAAATAAAGCTAAAGGTCCACTTCGCATGCCATCTGCTATCACGCCTATATCCGAATCACTAAACCTGACGAATAGAACATATAAACGGGATATTTGTGAAAGAAAATTACTTCTTTTGCTTTTAATTTTGTTACATTTTGTTCATTTGTTTGTTTGTTTTGTATTTATTTCTGTCAAAGTTTTAGTCTTGTATATTTTTGTATTTTGTTCAATTCACCACAATACAAAATATGGCCAGGATTCATATAATAGTTAAAGAGAGGCGAATGATGCCAAAGGGACATTACAACTCATAAGCAGGGTAAACACCTGACAATGCCATGCCAAAAGTAGCAAGAGATTAACAACAGTATACAAAACACTATATAAAAATCCATAGACTGAACAACACGATTAACAACAACAACAATGTTACAAGCGTCTGATAATTTTTAAACACATTAAAGACAAGGCATTTTTTAAAAGTTTTTAAATATTTATCTTAACGGGTACTGTCGTGTAGTTGGTTTTAAAAGCATATATTTGGGGTACATGTAGATATACGTAATATACGTCCACTAGACAGCAAATTATCTCTTTATTTGAGAGCACAATGCTTTTTAAATCGCTATTCTTAACGCATTTAGTCTCGTACTTAACCAAATAAGGCTTGTTTACAGTAGAAAACATATGCCGTATACAACATTAAGGATTACCATAATTGTGCTATATGAAGTATACATATCTTACCGTCCTGTCGACTTTGCGAAGTCACCAAACATTTTCCCACCAAGACTGAGAAAACCAAGTTTTGTCTTGCTTGATTGTTGAACTAGGAACGATGGAAACCCTGATATAGTTTCATTGAAACAGGTTCCAAGGTAAGGAACAGGAGGGTATTTTGGCGGTGGACATACACTGTTCTTTGTTTTCATGGTTTTCGTCAGGTACTTCTGCATTAAAACAGATCCTAATATTATAAGATACCAAATGTTATAAAACTATAAAAGCGGTACAATGATATTCTTTTGAATGATAGTGAAATTCTAATTCGGTTTTGATTACATCTAATTTCAAATGAAATTCAAATATTGTGCATTTATCTAAAACATGTACCACGCAAGACCTACTTCGATATACACTATAGAGAATAATTAATGCAATATCTATCATCGTAAATTCATCTGATAGAATGTTATAACAAAAGTTAATTTAGTTCTCCATTTCTTCTATTTCTGAAGTAGTTTTCCATTACCTGATAATGAGTTAACTGTTGTCGATACTTAATTACTACATGTATACTCTTGCGAGTTGGCGGAATGCATCAAAATAGTAAATAAGAGGCTTTCAAGAGCCTGAATAGCTCACCTGTTATTTGTTTGCTTAAATCTTTCATCAATGATCATTGTTGCTTTTCAATATGTATTAATGAGTGGTTTAAAAATGCCATGTGTCATATTCTATTCAAAAGCTAATAAATGCATTTACCCATATGTTCTTTTTTAGCCATAGTGTCTATATTTATTAACATACAAAGAAATGAAATACAAATGTTATACTAGATTCATATGAGAAGATTTCTAAGGTGAATAAAACATAAACAACTTGTGTAAAACTGTAATTAAAGGGCAATAACTTCTTGAGGGGTCAATTTACAGTTTTTGTCACATAAATATTTTATTTGTAGATCTTACTTTGCTGAACATTTTTGCTGTTTACGTACAGTTTATCTTTATCTTCAATAATATTTAAGATAATAACCAAAAATTGCAAAAACTTCCTTACAACTACCAATTTAGTGGCAGCAACCCAGCTATGGTTGTTCGATTCGTCTGAAATATTCAACGCTGATAGATCTTGACCAATTGAAAATACTACCCCATGTCAAATTTGCTCTAAATGCTTTAGTTTCTGAGATATAAGCCAAAAACTGCATTTGACCCTATGTTCTATTTTTATCAGATTTGATTTCGTTCAAAGTAATCAGTACGATATTTTACGTTTGAAGTTAGATTCATAACAAACCTGACATAGTTTTATAATATAGTTAATTGCTACCTCAGTTTTATATTAATAAGAATTAAAATGTGCTTTGTTATTAAATGCAATATCAGTATTTAGTTCAAATATATAATCTTAAATTAATCCTAATTCTATCTTATTCATTCTTATGTGACGTCATTTTTCATTTTTTGATGCTCTGTTTTACTAATTCAAATGACGTCATTTTTTCGTCATTTTTCAGTTTCAAATAGGACGTCACTTGGCGTAGAGGTTTAAACGTATTCGGATGTGTCTACTTTTGTGTTTCAAATGTCTGGTTATGTAAATGTATTTCAGTTGTTTCCTGTAATTAGTTAATACTTCAGCTTTATCATGTACATCTTTTGTATATTCATTTTATTAAATTTACTGTTTGCAAAAGTATAAATTACTCTAAATTATAGGGATTTTCTGGTAACTTAACAGAAAACCCTTGCCGTTTTTGGCACAACCTTTTTGATCTTTTGGTTCTCGATGCTGTTCAACTTTGTACTCGTTTCGGCTTTCAAACTTTTGTATCTGTGCGTCACACATAGGTCTTGTGTGGACAAAATACACTTTTGGCGTATTAAAATTTTGAACTTGTTGCCTTTTGTTGGCTGTTGTTCGTGTGATTCTTTGTCAATTGTGTTCTCCAATTTATTTATATTGTAGTCCTGTGTTGTCATTTTGATGTTATATTTCACATGGCCATAAAAGTGCGAGGTTTGGCATGCCACAAAACCAGGTTCAACCCACCATTTTTTCCTTTAAAAATGCCCTGTACCAAGTCAGGAATATGGTCATTGTTATATTATAGTTCGTTTCTGTGTGTATTACATTATAACGTTGTGTCGTTTGTTTTCTCTTATTTTTTAGTGTAAATTCACATTGCGATAAGACGTGTCACGGTACTTGTCTATCCCAAATTCATGTATTTGGTTTTGATGTTATATATATATGTTATATTTGTTATTCTCGTGGGATTTTGTCTATGTGTGTTACATTTTAGTGTTATGTCGTTGTTCTCCTCTTATATTTAATGCGTTTCCCTCGGTTTTAGTTTGTTATCCCGATTTTGTTTTTTGTCCATGGATTTATGAGTTTTGAACAGCGGTATACTACTGTTGCCTTTATTTAGCCATGGCGGCAATGTTTGTTGATGGATCAAAAATTCGAATACAATTCATAAACTAGATTCCTATAGGAACATTCATTTAAAGTTAAGAAGTATTAGGCACAATAATTTCAGAAAAGAATTTTTAATGTTAGCAAACTTGATAAACAAATTGTGTAAAATGGTTTTGTAAACGGCAATAACTCCTTAAGGGGTCAATTTAAAAATTAAATTTTGATCATGTGAACTTTTTTGTTGATCCTACTTTGTTGAACAAGTATTCAAGATACATGTAATAACAAAACACTGCAAAATTTCTTTAAAACAACCAATTTAGTGGCAGCAACCCAACAATGGGTAGTTCGATTCGTTTTAAAATTTCAGGGCTGATAGATCATGACCAATTGAACAAAATTACCCCTCATCAGATTTGTTTAAAAATCTTTAGTTTTTGATATATAAAAACCGGTGAGCTAAAACTAAATGTATTCTAAATTCTGCGCAGTTGTCTGTTTTTGATAGGAAACATTGAAAATAAACCCACTGCAAACAAGAACCTCCTAAATGAGAATGGATTGCATGTTTGACTAAAACCATCGATTCGTTATTTTAGATGTCACGACAAAAAAGTTGGAAGAAACTACCATAAAAGTAACCAATAAATGAATATGATTGATTTTTTAACGCAGTTTGGTCAAAATATTATGTTGAGAGAGAAATTATCCAAACCTGTTCAAATATGACATATGGTTGAGGAGAATAGTCTTTAATTGTAACCATCATTTGGCCTGATGAGGCTGTATACTGGAACTTATATCCGATGAAATCACCCACTCTGTCTGCTCCATGATATGTAGTAAGTTGTGTTGTAAGGTTCAATGATCCATCTTCGTTGGAATACTTTGTACCATTCTCATTGAAGAATGTTGGTGCATTCTGTAACCAAGTTACGCCATTGACTTGTAAAGCATACCCACCAGTATCTGTCACGTTCACTGTAACTAAAATAAGATATAGAATAGTATGTAGATATCCATTGGTAGACACTAGGCAGAAAAGATCAGGGATCTATGTTCATATGAACACTTTCCTGTAATACATGCAATTTTATAACGGTCGACCGGGATGAAGAGTGCGAATTTTAAATCCAACTTGAAAACCATAGCCTTTTATAATGGGACAGAAATGTGTCTTTGCAACGAGCCAAATAAGGATCTCTCAAGGAATTCTTACAAGTGAATACAAATCTATACATTTTGCACTGCAAAACTAACGCCCCACTACTTTGACCATTTCGTATAAGCCTCTTTAGATTTGAATATTTAATAATGCATGAACAAAAGAATAGATGTGGTAAACGCCAAAAGACAAGCACAAAAAATAACCAAAATAACTTCAGACATGATGTCTCAAGACACTTTGTGCAAAAACTTTTTTCTGTAAGCCCTCGTGTTAAAGTTAAATCTAGACAAAGGTATACTAATTGTTCAATGTTATGGTTACCTGTACTTGTTTCTATTTTTGACGTTTAATTATTATGGATTTCATTGGAAATTATACTACATCTTCCGATTTTCATATTGAACGCAGTAAATATTGAATTACTTCTTTGTACAATTAAGGAGATATTATCATATTTACCTGAAATGCATATCTATAAACATTGTCTCTCCGTTATCTTTAAAAAAAATATCAAAACGGAGCTTCAATCTTATGTATTTTTACCCAAAAAAGTGATACTTACAGTTTGTTGATGTGCAATAAACAGAGTATATTTGCTGAATCAAGTAAGCTAGACAAAATAACCATGTAGCAGTAACATGCATGTTTGTAATTCAAGTTTTACATTTTATTATCAAAATATGATAGTGAGTTGATAAGATGAAATACTTACTATCATATCAGTAATATTTTATTAGTAAATAATTGAACACAATACCTGTTATAGATTGTAAATTAAAACCTATGGAAAGGTAATGTCGCCATAGTTCTAGGCATGCCTTTTCTTAATCGCATTTTGCCCTGAAGTTCATGGTTTTTTTTATACACTCATGTAAATATACTGTTATAAACTAGTCAACTTTACGGTATGAGTTTTCTCATTCTTGGAGGCCATATTGGTTTCTATAATTCCGTACATCTACTTCACTCAACTCTTAGACTTGTGTATTATTAGTAACAGAGTGAGCTAGTGACTTAATACGATATATATTGGGTCAGTAAATTCCATATGAAGATTCGAGCTTTGTTCGCTCTCACCCCATATGGAATTTACTGACAAAAGGACATATTTGCTATTATCCACATTCTTTGTCAATAATCTATTGACTGTTGTTTGCTTAACATCCAAATAATTCATTAAACCAAAGAAGAAATAGGGTCTGCAAAGTTGATGAAGGGTTGGAAAATTTGGACTTCCACTGGAAAAGAGAATATGGTCGTAATAGGAAGAAATTGAGCATTGCAACAACCAAGACACCCCTAGAGGTTTGTTTCAAGGGTTCCTTAATGTGCAGAGACTCAGAGAGGGAGTTCTCAAAACATGAGACATCGAAACTAACGTACTAAATTCCGTCCATGATTGTGTTTTGATATAACCTGTACAGGTCAGCGGAAGCCCTTGATAATGGTAACATTGGTACAGCTACCGGACCGGAGACGTCAAAATGCCATTACTTCTGAACATATGCTCATCAGATCTAAATTGGTAAGAATATATATACATGTACAACACGACAAAATGAATGAATAATTTTTTTAATTGAAACGTCCCTGTATGCAAAAGATGGGCGACAGATACCAAAATCGAAAATAAACTGACAACGCCATGGCTAATAATAAAAAAAAAGACAAACAGACAAACAATAGTACGCAAACCACAAAATAGAACACTAAAGACTAAGCAACACAATCCCCACCAAAAGCTGGGGTCGGTCTTATGTGCTCCCAAAGGGTAGACATATCCTGCTCCACATCTGATACCCTTTATTTTGCTTAGTACGTGAGTACAAACCCGGTATGTCACATTCGTAAAATGGGGACGGAATTGTAGTTACGACATTAGGAACATGTCTGCTATCATTTGTGAAACGAATAATCAAAAATCGTTAACCAACTCGTGATTGGTTCCGTAAAATTTACAATCGGATGATTTCAACTTCACAAAAAAAAACACATAAAGCAATAAAATGTTATGTCTTCGTTGCATTGCAGGAAAGAAATAAGTATACACTAAAGACAAATAGGAGAATGGTTTATTTATTTTTGTCGCTAAGGGAGCTACCATTAGATTTATATGTGGTTAAAGGAGAATGATATTTAAAATAAGGCAGGACAGGAGTTTTTTGCATAAAAAAGGCAGGATGAGCAACTTGGCACAACCAAAAACAAAAGGCAGGATGACGTTTTATGTTAGAAAACAGTCAGGATAAACTAATAAAAAAGGCTGAACCGAATAGAGTAAAAAATAAAAAGGCAGGACATAGATTACAACTAAAAAGAATAAGCCCCTCCCCCTAATTATAAAATGGTTAGCTTCATTAGCGACAAAAATAAATAAGCATTCAATCCTTGTTGGTAAAATATTTAAAAATGACAGATATTGCCGGTTCATGAATTAGCAACTGGCACTGGTTTGAGATGGGTAATAATTTTACCAACGGCCTCCTAACGATACGTCGATAATGAATTGCAACTATCTAAGCTGGATTTGGATGAACATCTTTCGGAATACTTTTCAACTATGTATTTTATTTGGTCTTAAAACTTCTCTGATGAGTCTAGTGTGGACAAGCAGGGCTAAACGTAACTGAAAATGCTAGCAACATACTTTTTTGGATGATTTAAGTTGTCGATTACATGTACTTGTGTTTGCAGTAAATGTTTGTAATACGAATTTGTAAAAAGAACATCTGACCCAATCTCGCTGCCATCACCCCAAAAGGGAAGAATATCCCCTTAAACCGATACACAAACGTACGACTTAGTTCAATAGTTTAGTTTAAACATATTTTATTGTCTAAATATACAATATGATTGGATACAAGTTATAACAAATTAAGATAATCCTCTCCAAATAAGTATAATGATCAAAATTACATGATGACAGCAATTATATAATTCAGTGCACCTATGAAAACTTTGAAATACAATAAATATATTATGAACAGAAACAGTTTCGATTTAATACTAGTGTCAAGTTGATGATTGTAACTGCAATTACGATCATCACAATATGGCGGACACAAATTCAGGGAAATTTTATAAGACCGATTTCTCAACTTTTACAGCTTATTTCCAGATTTGTATAATGTCAATAAACATCTTTATGGGCATTGCAATTGAATGATTTTCTCTTAAATGATATAAAGCAACCAGAACAACGAAAATCGAGATACAAAAAAAAAAACACGATGAATTTTCTGTTAAATAAAGCTGTGTGGTATGCGACTTAAAATACTGTCTATTTATAAACAAACACAGTAGAATACAATGGGATTATATCGTAAACATAGAAAAAACGAGAGTTAATAATAAATGCCAAATGCAAATCGATAAACCCTTTTCGGAATATGTTACTTCCTGGCGCCCAATGAGTAAAATGACTCACCCTACCAGCAACAGGACACTTACACTACATTGTAGGTTGTTTATTATGCAGCACAAAGAAAAGAAAACTTGCACGATATATATAATATGCTAATTGTAGAAGTAAATCAGGTGAATTTTAAATGTCACAACATCATTCGATTGTGATTGGGCAAAGTTATTTCATTGCTATATAAAATAAAATATTTCAGTAGTGCATGTGCATAAACTGGTTTACTTTCTGATTAAATCGAATCAAGTAAGTTAAAAAAAAAAATGATTTAATACATTGTATATACGTTAGTTTTTCTAGGTTATTTTTTATACAATATCATCATATACTGACCGACTTTAGAAACGCAACACTAGATTATTTTTGTGTTATTTTTGAATGAATGTGTCACCGTCAAAAGCGATGACTGCCTGTTACAAACGCCAAAATAATTGTCAGAAAGATTAACAAATTCTGTCTGACATGTATTGGGTTCTGTTTTACACCTTAGGATTTTGCATTTGTTCAACCCATTAATTGGTTTTAGCAATTATGAGGTTGGAACTTGAGGGCTTTAAGGTTTTCCTTTAGTCGATTCTTTGGCAATTCAGTTGATGGGAAACATTTATGGCATGAATCTGTACTCAATGGCACTCGGCAATTTGATTACCAGTTGACGTTGCGGCCGTAAACATGTCTGGCAAATGACGTTGCGTAATCAAATTCTGTTGACGTTTCATTGTCACTACACGTTGATCTGTTCATTGATGGCCAGCAACACCTTGTCTACTTGTATCGTTGTCAGAAGGACAGTAAGACGAGTTTCTGAAGTCATACAGTATGGTTGCAGCACGTTTATGTTATAATGTTTGCAGTATTCTTAAGGGCTAATTCGTTTTTTTATTTCTCAGTCTTCGCGAAATGGGGATGCAACATTTTTAAACTGATTTAAGTGAGGCAAAGGATTAAAAGAACTGTTTCACAAAGCAAAAAATTTGAAGCAATCTTTCATGGGTCCAAAATTTCGCTTTAAGAAATTCGTGCGACTTCAAAAATTCGGTATGTTTAATAATCACAGGTAAGTCAGATTTTGATTTTTTGTAAGGAGAAAGAAGTATGATAATCATGAAAAGTAGCTGTAGGAGAATCAAACAAGATTTGGTAAACAAATCAACAAAATTAGTGTTGCGTTTCTAAAGTCGTTCAGTATATAACTCTTTTTGATAATTATATTTTCTAAAAAAGATAAAAGGAGTAGGTCAAGTAAGACCTTTTTTTGGGCCCCAAAATATAGTAGTTTTACAAAATTGTTAAAATGTAAACTTTTAGTTATCTATGGAATAGAATAATGGTTCTGCTTCATAAATATGGGCTGTTTTTGACAAGACAATGCATAAATATGGGATACTAGCACCATTAAGTCATGCGAAATTAATGAAATCTTCACAATTCCAGCATTTTAGTTAGATTTTAGACGGTTTTCGTGTAAAACGAAAGTGGCCGCATTCGTGTTCATCCAAAATATTGAAATGGAAGTTGTATTTGATGATAATACATAACATATATAAAGATTGAGGATGAACACGGATGCGGCCACTTTCGTTTCTGACAAAAACCATCTAAAAAGTGACATTTTTTCGCATATTTGATAGATTTTTCATATTTGAGCCTGAATCGGATCGTTTTTAATGACAAAATAAGATAAAATCTTTCACATGAATTAATTGAATCATATGAAATAGACACTCAAGTGTTTAAAAAGTGGTCAAAATCTTTCGTCAGATGAAACTGAAATTTGAGGTCAAAATCGGTCCTTAGCGGACCTACTCCTTTTGCATAATAGTATGATTTGCTTATTACAGTAAACAGTCTTTGATAAATTGAATGATGTTACACCCCAGTTCTATTGTTATATTTCATAGTTTCTATTTCTGAAACAAGTGTAAACTGAATAGATCTAGTGTTCTACCGTTTATTTTAGCTTTTGAATTCATTGCACTATGGGTAATTATATTCACATCTATTGCAGTAGTAATGAGAGCCGACCATAAGTCGATAGAACATTAGGCTTACAAGATCGTGTTGCTTAGTCTAAATTTTCAGTGTTGTTGTTTATATACATATGTAGGACTCTAAAGTGCGATGGGGACGCTTAAGTACGATGGTTACGCTAAAGTGCGCTGGTCTACGCTAAAGTGTGATGCCAACACACGCTAAAGTGCGATGGTCCGCGAAAGTATAGACGCAATAAACGTACTATGACGTGAACAGTCTTTTATACAAACAAAAAATGAACTTGCCGAAAGAAAAATGTAGAATATTTGATTAACCACTTTAAACCAATTGCGAAAAAAGGTGAAAGCTCGGAGAACATTGCATTCCTCTCTCATTTAAATTAAGAATGTTTTAAACAAATAAATGTTTCACAATGAAGGATATAGAACTGAAATATGCAATGATTGTTATTTAAAGTTATCAGTTAGTCTATTTAAAAAGTTCATGAATACGGTCAAATTACCTCACAAAAATCCTTTAATCCAAGTTATTGGATAATGTCTTTATATTGTTTACTTTTATTACGTTTTTATCTCATGAGTTTGAATGTCCGTTTGTTATATTTCGCCTCTCTTTGACATATATATATATAATATTTTAAATGTCCAGCTACTGGTGAATAAACAATAAACAAATATTAGTATCTGAAATAGAAAGACCAAGTAATGAATTATACAAATAATTGTGTTTCTGTCAAACACGCTTTATTCATTTTATATAAAAATGATTTTAAACCAGAAGGAATGATACGAGTAACATGTGTACTTATATATTTAATTTTATCTTTTACAACGCTTGGATTTTTTTTGTTTTATATTTTTAATAAGCAGAAATTGAGAACCCCTGTAGCTTTGGTAATGAAAGAAATCTTTTGACTTCGGTTTCAATAAAGTTGATTATACATTTCGAAGTATTTGTTATATAATAACAGAACAACAATGAAGACTCCCGTAGCTTGATATATTAATTTGTTTGTTGTCGTAAATCATTTTGAGTCAACTATAACTGTATTTAAATTTCTATAACACTGCATTTAATGTAAACACTATTAAAAGTCGAACCATGTGAAATTTTATCAACTTTTGCAGCTAATTTATTATTACATAATATCTTTCAATTACAAAGGTTTTCAAAATATAAAAACGTTTTAATGATACATATAATATTTAGGTATACAAATAAAGCTATATACATGTAGTTTTAATGCCAACATTTTTCGATTTTTACCTTTTTACAGAGGATGACCTTGAGGTCACTCCGATGTATTGTTATCGCTTAAATTTCCGTCATTCATAAATTCTAGTCAAATTAGTGTTGGGTTTTCAACACCAGTGAAAAAAGTGCATTTTCATACCTGCGATTTCTGTTCTCCGGTTGTACGATGTTTCAACAAAATATGGAATCATTTCAGTTGTTGATTTAGTGGTGAAAATTTGACTGAATTATATCTTAATAAATACGATTTTATATGTTTAATTGGTGTTTCAGAAAGAGGTCAGGTGCTCTTGTTCATTCATAAAATTATCGTTCATTCATAAATTTATCGTAAAATAAAAATCACTACACAGGTTATACGTGTAGTGTAAATGACCACCTGTAATCTAAAAATAGCGGTCTCACTAATAACGACAAGAAGAACTTTTAGCGACAAGAAGCGTCAAGAACGGACAAGAAGAATAAATTAAGCGACAAGAAGACTATTTAGAGACATGAAAACTTCTCGTACCGCATGAGGATGACACATATCAAATGAACAATTATGTGTGGGACTTAGTTTTAAGAAATGATGTCAAAGTAACACTATGAAAATATTTTTAGTAAGCTGAAATATATATTTATTTTTTACATGTTTATGTCTTGTAAGTTATTTTATTTCTGTCCCATTTTTCAACATTAGCGTCTCGAAAGGTGAAATGTTTTAAATGAATGGTTAATTTAAATTAATTATGAAAATTGTTAAAATTAAATAAATAAAAGTAATTATTGCCCAGTTACAAACACTACCAGGGGATAATGCATAATTACCCCCAACTAAAGCCTGGTAAACTTGTTGTCTCCTTGTGAAATATAAAACATATTAAAAATGATTTCCTGCTTAAGTTGAACCGACGTTGATAAGTTTGACCCAAACTTATCAAGTCAACTTCCGGTAGCTGGTGAAACTAAGACAATACTTCCAAAAGACGCAAATGCGATAAATCGATTATCAGGTTATCGGCGTATTAATATTGTAAAATATCAGCTGCTCGACAAAAAGCTTAATATTATGTCTCGCAGCTGATATTTTACGATATCAACATGCAGACAACCTGATAATCGGTACTTACATGCAATCGTAATATTAATAATATATATATATAACAACAAACCAGTGTATTCTCTACGACTATTAGTATACAAGTATAATAGTCCAAGGTATACTGATTTCTTGCACTACAATATAATAGTTATTACGGTGAGGTTGAATTTCCTGTCATTTATTCATCATCCAAGCACGAACTTGTATCAGAAAAAAATATCTCTGTAAATTTACCCAAGTTTCAGGTATAGAGATGTGATCTGTTTCTGTGGCATGTGCTTTTGACCATCCACAAGAACCTGCGGTCATCCGATGTTCAGTACTTCAGTACTTTGATTTTTATTCATTAAGAAAGTCTGATGTTATTTTATATATTCTATAAAGTGTCAATGATTTGAAATTATGGAGAGTGTAATAAATTGTGTTGGTTTTTTTTTTTTGCAAACAAATTCAATGTTCTTGTCGAACTTTTCATGTACGTTTAGTGTCTGGATCTGGATATCTATGAAAATGAAAGCTAAATACCAAAATTTAATATAATTATCAATTTTTAGATTGTGACGTTCACTTGTCACCATCGTCTGGTGTTTATATATCGCAACTTGTTCGATTCGCTCGTGTATGTACCAACGTATATGAATTCAACGAAAAAAATCTCTGTATTACTCAAAACTTATTACACAAGGCTTTTCGATATCACAAACTAATCAAAACATTTACTAAATATTATCTTCAGTACAAGAACATCATTCGTAAATATAAATCAAATGCAAACATCTTATACGTTCAGGTAATTCACGTCCAATATTTTATGATAATATTTTTTACATTGCACAAAAATGTCGGCATTCACCTCTAAAGCTAACCAAACCTTTAAACAGACTTATTCGGAAGGGATATAGTTACTACACGTATACTGTTGTTAGGTCATTAAGGATTGCATATTTAGGTATTAATATTCACTGGGGTAAAGCTGATGACCGTAACTGCATTCACGGTCATCCCAAGATGTCGGATGAAAAATTAGGTCAGTTTCTGTATTGTCTGTTAGAGTGTTTCTATATCATTTTCTTTACAAATCATACATTGAAACGATGTAAATTTATAAAAGAATCACTCGGAAATCACTAATAACTTCTGAGAAATGTGCATGAAACGGGAAATTCGATTTGAAAAAATCGCCAAGATGACCGTAAATCACAATCGAGATGACCGTAACAGAATCAGCGATTCATAACAAGGCTGACCGTAACTGCTTTTAAGATGACCGTAATTTGTAAATGATGACCGTAACTTTTAAAGGATGACCCTCAATTCTAAGAAATGTTCGTATTTATATAACTATCTTTTTGTATCAAATGATTAATCGTGTTGGTATACACAAGGATTTGTATAGTGTCTTACTATACAAATCCTTGGTATACACATATTAATATGAGAGTTTTATCCTATAGGTAGAAGAAAATAAGACGTGCTTCAAATGCAAAGATTACCAAATGTATCTTTTTTACAGTAGAGGGTTTAATTTTTAAAATGAATTTGCCAAAAGACATGCAAATGAACAGGAAGGGAAAACATGCTACAAAAGCGCGATAAAATGACACCTTACAAGCATAATGAAAAAAATGCGGTGCACAGCCTTCAACTGCTCGACAACTGAAGATTTTTTTTGTTTCTGGGATTCCTTTTAATGACATATAATAAATACACATTTTTAAAAATGCCAAAAAATTGCATGTACACCCATTGATATTATATCGTCTTTCATTTTGTCGTGCAAATAAAATAACAGAAATATTTTGAAAATATCATTCGAATAAACTAGTGAAGGTGAGCTCCAGCAAAGTAGATCCTTAAAATAGTATTGTACGAAAAGCGTATCACAAGGCGGAACGTTGTTAATTTGTATATATACAGAAATGTTATTCATACAGTCAGGATTCTACTTCTTCAAAATTATCTCCCCATTACGCCAGTTCATGCTCACAAACGTAGAAATGGAAGCCATTGTAGGGATGACGCTCTGCCAATTTTGCCCTTGAAAACTGATAAATTTATCCACATAGCACCATTACGATCGATCGTTATATGTCAGTTATATTTTAAAAGACAAATGTATCTACTAGCTCATGAGCATTTGTTAATGATCTTGTCTGCATTGATTCAACTTAAAAATATTGTCTGTTCGGATGTCAGATGGAATTTTTGAAAATTCTTAAGCATTTAAAAAAATTCTTATTAAATATTTCGTGGAAGGGCAGACTAAACATTTTCAGTGGTTGAAGATTATAAACCCTAGCTATCACACACAAGAAAATCATATTTTTTCGAAGATATCCATTTTCATCATCCAAATTAAAAGACTGTCGTCAAAGTACTTTTAGAAAAAACAGCTATTCGAACACACCTACTCTGTTTTTGTGATTCATTAGATAGGTGTCTCACTTGACCCACATATTTCATCTTTTCGTACTGTCATTTTTTTACGTTATAAAGTCAACCTGTAGCTTTGATATATAATAATGATAGAATCTGAAGCGAGATGCTATATAAAATACTCTTGCTTTGTATGTTTTAAAGACAAAATATACACCCCAAACATGCCCTAACATAAAAAGGTGCACTCGATTTTTCTCTTTTCGATACAATCGTTACCTGTTTTGGGGAATTTTTTCTTGATTCACATAATGGAAGGGCAGACACGAAAATTTCTGAACTAAAAGATTGATATGTTCTCCGTCCGTGATAAAAAAAAATCGGAGGTTATGCATTTTCTACATCCAACTTATAGATACTATATATAAAAAAGAAGATGTGGTATTATTGCCAATGAGACAACTATCCAGAAAAGACCAAAATGACACAAACATTAACAACTATAGGTAACCGTAAGGCCTTCAACAATGAGCAAAGCCCATACCGCATAGTCAGCTATAAAAGGCCCCGATAAGAACCATGTTGTCGACTTGGTATCTTATTGTTTTGCATTACTATGTAATAGATACATTGAAAACTTATGCAAATTGTCGTTTTATTTGTTTCTATTAACTTTTTAAAATTTTGTAACTATATCAAACATTACAGTTAACATTTATCGCTTTCTCGATAAACACAGAGCTTCGCCGATTCTTTTGTTCTATTTCAAAAGTGTTTCCGTGTGCATATATCAAGACAAATTAAGATTTTAATCTGCTTCCTCTGGAACCATACACGATCATACACATGGGCTCGTTTACCAAATATTCGTATGTATTATTAATGTTTTTAATGCTCCATTTATTGGCATTATGTTTTTCTGGTCTGTGTGTACGTTCGTCCGTTCGTCTGTTTGTTTGTCCGTTTGTCCAGCTTCAAGTTAAATAAAATTGAAACTTAGTACACATTTTCCCTATGGTATACATGATCTTTTTAATTCTAATGCCAAATTACAGTTTTATCCCATTTTCATAGTCCACTAAACATAGAAAATCATACTGTAGATGAGGCATCCGTGTACTAGGGACACATTCATGTTTCTTCAAATTTTCGTCGTATCGCTGACAATTTGTGTTAAAATTTTAACGTCGATATCAATAAAATTTCATTGTTTACGAGAAATATGCAATTTACTATCATTGTTATAAATCCCAAATATTGCCAATTATATTATAGTTTAAAAAAAGAAATTTATGAAACATATTTATATCCGCTAACCGAGCCCTATTGAGCCCTATTGAGATCGACAAACTCAACAAAAAACCTTAATACAATACGGATATTTTTTAGAATTGATGGTCATCCTATAAAAGTTACGGTCGTCCTATATAAATTACAGTCAGTCTTTACAAATTACGGTCATCCTTTACAAGTTACGGTCATCTTTTTACCAATCACGGTCATCCTTGTTTTATGTTACGGTCATCTTGAAAATATTTTGATTATGATTTACGGTCATCTTAGCGATTTTTTCAAATCGAATTTCCCGTTTCATGCACATTTCTCGGAAGTAATTAGTGATTTTCGAGTGATTCTTTTATAAATTTACATCGTTTCAATGTATGATTTGTAAAGAAAATGATATAGAAACACTTTAACAAACAATACAGAAACTGACCTAATTTTTCATCCGACATCTTGGGATGACCGTGAATGCAGTTACGGTCATCAGCTTTACCCCAGTGAATATTGATTTACTAATAAAGTTTTTGCATCGGAAATAAACACATTTATTCTAAAACCAGATGTTGGCATGATACGGGTTATGTTCTTCTCATATATTTTATGATGCTATGATACTAAATCCTTGAGGGATTGATCTTGATTTTCAAATGAAAACGATTAAATCTTTCAATCAGTTTAATTGAGCTGTCTAGTAGTTCTTTGTTAATTTATGTCATTTGTCACTGTCATTTTGCTTTTTTCTTTTGTTACCTGTTCTGACATCGGACTCGGACTTTTACTGTGCGTATTGCTGTCTGTTTACATTTGCTTCATTGGTTAGAGGTAAAGGGGAGGTTTGAGAACTCACAAAACATGTTTAACCCCGTCGCATTTTTGCGCCTAGCTCTAGTCAGGAGCCTCTGGCCTTTGTTATTCTTGTATGGTTTATTAATTTTAGTGTATGTACATGTTTAGTTTAGTGTGACGTTCATTTTCACTGAACTAGTACACAAATTTGGTGAAGGCCGTACTTTGACCTATAATGGTTAAATTTAATAAATTGTGACTTGGTTGGAGAGTTGTATTATTGGCACTCATGCCACATCTTCTCTTATTTAGTTCAGCGAAAATAGAAATCATACTGATCTCCGAAACATACAAATGAACCAAAACTTAAAAATATATTCAAGACTAACAAAAGCCAATAGATCCTGACTCGAGACAGGTGCAAAAATGCGACGGGATAAAACATGTTCTGTGAAATCCCAACCCTTCCCCTATACCTCTAGTCAATGTAGAATAAATAAACAACCAGCAATACACTGTTTTCATGTATTTTGCAAACGATTGTTGGTTCATTTCTTTATCACCATTTCCCTCTCGATTTTCTGTACGAATCTCAGTGTTATTTTAAGATACTGTTCATTTCTCTGTTATTGACATGAGTTCCTTTTTCTTGAAAAAATAATTCATCCTTTTTCTGACTATTTTGCTTGAAATGACATTCATTTGAAATTAACTGGATTTTTCGAAGTAGAATTGAACAAAATTGAACTAAACGGCCTAGTGATTGTATCAGTTTGTTTTCTTGTTTAAGTTTGTGTTATAATTCCTGTCCCAGCTGTCTAGTGGACAGGAGCTTGAACGCTTTAAAATATGTCTCGAGTAAAGCTTCTGTAATGCGGTTGGGGTTTGCTAATTTTTGAAGGCCGTAAGGTGACCTTCAGTTGCTTTAGTCATTTGGACTTTTTGTTGACAAGAAGTTGACGTAGTGTCAATCATACCACATCTCGGTATTGTATGTACTAAAGAAATTTAACGAAACTTCCCGTGAAGAATCAAAAGTCAAGCAGAATTCAGATCTCCTATGATTTTAATTCGTATTTACATCAAAATCGCTATCAACTAAAATACTTAAACAAATACTCACCATCAAAGATATAAAAGGTTAAGTGCCATACAACCAGGTTCAATGCACCATTTTCTCCATTTAAAAATGTCTGTACCAAGTCAGGAATGTGATATTTGTTTTCCTTTCGTTAAATGTGTTTTATCATTTGATTTCGCCATTTGATTAGGGACGTTCCGTTTAAAAATTTCCTCGGAGTTCAGTATTTTTGTGATTTTACTTTTTGTTTATTTTTATTCGATTTCATGGTTCTCTAATATTTCTTATGTTCAGTAAAAAACTAATTAGTTATAAATAATGATGGTGTTATCGTTTTTGGCCCTCTTATTTTCTCATTTTATAAGTTTTGTTTTTAAAGCTACTTATCACGTTAAAATATTCCAGAAGGTAGAAGTTTGTTTGAATGAACTTCAAAACCATTAATTTCAGAAAATGGTTGAGGTTAGGGGTGAAAAGGTCATCAAAACGGTCAAAAAAAGGAAAAATAACGATGTTAGGCCATTGTTTCTTTAAAAATTTAAACGTGTCCAGAAAAAATTATAGCGATTTAAACAGCAAAAACCGTTATTAAAACATTGGAATAAAAAAATCCTGGGTCACGTTGGCGCAGGAACTAAAATAATAAAAAATTGTGGTAAAATCAACTGCAAAATGAAAAATGTTTCCAATATTTTAATAATAACAGAAAGTTAACCCCCCATCACTTCATCCAGTTGTGACAATTAGTGGTTTTGAAGTTCATCCAATCAAACTTCAAACCTCAGGGAAAGTTTTAACCTAAAAAGAAGCTCCCCAAAACAGAATTTGAAAGATGAGAAAATAAGGGGGGCAAAAAGAAGCCTTATTGTAGTTGTCCTTTATATATTTTCAACCACTGTATCGAGTGTGATACGATATTTGTCCACACTAGGAAGTTGATTTTTAAAATTTACTGCATGTCGAGAGTGGATAGATATTGTATTTCACGAGATTTGGTGGTGGATTCTGTTTCTCTAATGACTTTAGACGATATGCAAACAATCTTCATATTTCTTTTCAAACGACCTGCAAAATGATGTGTTCATTTTACGTGACGTTATCTGGCATTGTCGCTTTTTTATGAGGTCACAAAAGAAATTTCAGAGAAGCTATAAAATTTAACGTAATGGAATTTTGAAATATGAAGAACTGAGTCAAACGAACCACATGTAGATAAAATAAAAATAATCAACTGGTCAGGAAAATGGTGATCGAGTAAGAAGTATAGAAATGTATTTAATATTTAATAATCAATTCTAATAGTGAGAGATCATAAACCTAATCTTAGTATCTCAGCAACTTCTTGACATATTTGTTATTTGAATAAGATGAAAGTTTAACATCTTTTTCAGGGTGGTTATGTTACAATCGTCGTTTGTTTCGACTAATGAATTTGTGATATATCGACAATAATCTAAGAAAAAATTTAATTATTGTTTGGAAAGAGAAATTAGAAAGATTGAAATACAAACCACTTGCAATACATTTTGACCAAAGATTTGTTGGTTTCCAATAAAATACAATGGTGGATTTGTCTTTTTCGGACATGGCAGATATTGCATCATACCTCATGCGGTTTTGCTGCTGTTATATGTGTGGTGGGTGTGATGACGAAAAAGCCGACGATTATCAATTTTTGGGAGGACTCTATTGTTTTCGAATATTTATAGGTTTAATACTAATATCGATTGAGTTTAGCACTGAAAATGGAGTATTTGTTAAAGAATACAATCAAACAATTCCGGACGCTTTTAATGATGGATTGATTAGCGCTAATAGTTATAACTCTTTTATTGTAGTAATTGTTACAATTATCGTCTTATTTTTGGCCATTGTGGTGCATGTGTTATTACTTTGTAACGGAAATGAATCCGACAATACAGAAGATATGTATTGGCTAATGATTTTTGTCTATAAAATAATTTCATTTGTGCTGGATTTTTCCATGTTTTTGTTTACCGTGTTCTTGGCCTTAAGTATTGGAGATACAGTAGTTGATTTTTCAACGGAAGGTTTAACAGCCCTTCTAAGTCTCATATTTTTTTTAAAGTTGATAGACATGGTTTTAGACTTTTTTTTCATTCTAAAGACATGTTTTACGAAATTAAATGTTGGATAAATGTTTTGCTACAAAATATTAATTAAGCTATGCAAAGCTCATTGTGAATTGAATGAACATTTTGAGTGTATGCAATTGTTTATAATTTCGGTTTATAAATTCTCTCAAAAATGTTTTTGTAGGTTTCAAAGTTGTTTCCTCATTTTTGGGGAAGTCCGGTTTTTTTTCTATACGTTGAATTGATGCATAAGTAGATCTTGTTTTGATTTTCTGATTTCTTGTTTGTTTTGTATTTTGTCTTGTTTGTTATATTTGTATTTCTTCTATTTTAAGCGCTTTGAATATCGTAAATTAGTAAATGATTGCGACTTTTTTTGACAAATAGTTATCAAAGGTACCAGGATTATAATTTAATACGCCAGACGCGCATTTCGTCTACGTAAGACTCATCAGTGACGCTCAGATCAAAATAGTTAAAAAGGCAAACAAGAACAAAGTTTAACAGTGGTGTTTATATTTTTAAATGTTCCGTTTCCGTACTTTGCATAAATGTTGTTTAATATGAGTGCATCTATAATGGTACTGAACGTTATTTCATATTTATAAATACACAAATAATTTAGATGGAAATATGTAGACGACAAATAATTTCTAATTGATTGATATTGATGCTCATAAATATATTAACTTAAACGTCATTTGCTTGTCTGATCCCTTAGATGTATAGAATAACGTGTTGGTTTTTTTTTTAATGTTTTTTTTTTAATTTTTCATTCAATTCAAACGTGCTTTTTAGCCCTTTAACCATATTTGTTTGCTTAAAATTGTGTCTCCCTCGAATGCCAACTTTGTATATATTACCTATTCCTTGAACAGTTGAACGCCAACACATATATTTCAATAGATGTATATATAATAACAATATGTCTTTTTATATCCATTTAGATGTTTTATAAGTATTAAACTGTTAAAAATGATAAGTGAACGTGAAAAAATCGCAACATATTATCACTTTTTGAACAACTGAACAAAATGAAAGAAAAAATTATATCACGAGATTTCAAGAAATGCCATCAAGTAATATGGGAAGATATGTGCAAATACAACTATAGAAAAATTAAAAATAAATAAAACATTCTAATGTAGCATTTGTGTAAAATTGAATTCCTGACAATATGCATATACATTGTACAATACGATATCATTAACTGTGTTATATTTCTGTTTTCAAATGTTATATATAGACATTATTTTGTTTACATGCACTTAAAAATATATGGTACAAATGTACAGATACTGCTTTTATAAGAACACCTGTATATAGATATTACCGCGTGTATTTGATATAAAAAAAAAGAATTTTTGATTGATA